>NC_137464.1:247478791-248191291 GCF_964235325.1 Thermobia domestica
TTGCTCAGTGGATATCATACTTAATTGAGAAAACATATCTGTATCTGAAATGTAACTGTACAATCTTCAATTGATTCTCTTCCTTCTTTAAATGCCTTAAATCAACGAAACATCTAGGCCCTTGACAAAACACTTTCCGAGGCCTGGCGACGTTTTGCAAAAGTTTCCGTTGCACTGTGTCCAAGTTTGAAGCAAGACCTAATTGCATACCGTTGCTCGATATTCGTGTCACTCATTGTCAGAACGCACAGGCAAAATCTGCTTCACTAAAACTATCGCTACGGACAACCAACGTGATGTTAGCGAGTTCCCTCTTATATTGATGGTGTGTCACATGTTCAGTTCACCTCCCATCGAAGTCCCACGTCATCAACGTTACAGGTTCGTGCACAATGTAGCCAGCCTCATTACTTTATTTACACATCACATATTCGACGAAAGAGTCCTTTTTTCAGTTGCATTGTGGAAGGTAGTAGTTCCTAACTTTTCCTTTTGAGGCACCACATAAAAGTCTCGAACGAGCACTGAAACTGTGTTATGTGTAGAAGTAATACTATAAATTAACTGACGTTACCTACGTATATACGCAATCTAAATACACTTGAAATGATTTAATTAATTTTACAGTAAAACGTTAAGTTAGAGCGAAAATGATATATTGTAGTCTACTATACGTATCAATACAAAATTTCAGAGCCTTAGTTAATATCAAAGTGTGTGTAATTTTATGTGCAAGATCAAACAAACAAACAAAAACGTAACCCAAACAAAGCATTATAAAAAAAATAGTTTCGAAGTTAAGTCACAACGCAGAATACTTATGAAATATTTATGAAAAGGAAAGAAGAGTACAGATTAAAAAGATAAAGAATTATACATTATGTACATAGGTAACATACACTGAGTGCTCATTGAATTGCGACCAGCGTCCACACAAGAAAGTGTGGTCAGTAGCTGAACTGATTACATAACCACCCCGACTGGTAATATTGCAGAGAAAGAACACACTCGAGGCTGTATGTTGGCAGACAGCACACTGTTATAATCGGAGGTGGGCAGGATTTATCCGCTTTCCAATAGGGCATGATTGTGGATACCCCCGAGACAGCGATACTTGTCGGATGCACCCATTCTTGGGTAGTGAAGGTGTACAAGGAGTGGGAAGAAAATGGGGTAACGGTCTCCAAGAAACGGAACTGCAGGGGCGTACGGAAGTTCAGAACGTGGGTGAGCGTTCCGTCAAACAGCTTGTGACAGTCAAATGAATCATCAGTGTCCGGGAATTACATGACCAATACAATGGTGGATGCACAACATCCATATCCCCCGCAAGTATACGGCGTACACTGGCACTGATGAAGTTTCGCAGCAGATGACCCACTCGTCACCCACTCCTCATGAATCGCCACCGCCGACTTCTTCGCGCTTGGACACATAAACACGCTAATTGGACCGTGAATGATTGGAAAAGGGTGTGTTGGTCCGATAAATCAGGGTTTGTGTTACTCCTCTCGGACGGGTGTGTGCATGTGTGGCACCAATAACACAAAGCTGTGAACCCCTCGTGCATGGTGCGTACTGTACAAGCATGTGTGGGCGGCTGTATGATTTGGGAATACTTCTATTGGCATGGACTGGGATCGTTGATGTGCATAATTCTGTACACCATTGTGTACCTGCAGGTATTATAGGATCTCACACAGACTATAATGCAGCATTTCTACCCACACGAAGACGGCATTTTCCAGGATGATAATGCATGGTGCCACCAAGCCAGGACTGTATTTGTTTGGTTTTGTAGCATTTGAATTGGCTCCGTAACTCACAACAAGCTCTTCGCACCATGACTCCTGCACCAACACTTGTGGGTTCATTGTGGGATGCCATCAGGAATATATGGTATCAGATCCTGTGGAAACATATCAGCTACTATTAGAATCTATAGTACGCGGTGTCCAGGCTGTCCTCTGAGTAAAAGGTGGACCAACAAAATATTAGGTAGATGGTCGCAATTCAGTGAGCAAGTAGTGTTCTATACATTTGTTTTACACTCTTTACACGTCGTTTTCTTTTAACCCTTATCCGGGCAAGACATTTTTGTAACGTAAACGTGCAACCGGCGCCTGTGAGGCCCAGTATATATTTTAAGTGCAGAATACACAGAATCAATGCCTATTGTTACTTACTGTTCAGACTAGTCTAGAATGTACCGGTATATATTTTTGTCAAGTAGCGAAACTTCGTGTCACGCTTTTGTAAGCCGACCAAGCAGAATAGCAAATCCGGTCCAGACATTTTTGTAACGTAAACGGGCAACCGGGGCCTGTCAGGCCCAGTATATATTTTAAGTGCAGAACACTCAAAATTCAATGTCTGTTGCCGCATACTGTTCCGACTAAAGGTTACAATAGTCACGTGTTCAATATATAATTATGTGACAATTTGATCTAATATTTGACAGGAATTTCACTAAAGTTATACGGGGCCTGCTAGGCCCCGGTTGCCCGGTTACGTCAGGAAAAGATTTTCAAATTAAAAAAAAAAAAAAAAAAAAAAAAGCTTTACCAACTCGATATGTTCATAATTTTAACTTCGACGAAAGATAGAAGAATTCAGTATTTTATGTCTTCGAAATATGTATGGTTATTGAGAAATTTTAGAAAAATGAAGCTACTGGGCCTGGGAGGCCCCGGTTGCCCGGATAAGGGTTAAACTAAAATTTTCGATTTTTCAGTATTGACGCATGTTACAGTTGTTTTAGCATGTTTGGAAGTTTTTACTGACGTGACTGTCGTAAGTTTAGCACTAGGTACTATTAGAAATCAAAGAGTTCAAACGAAACTGGCCCAAAGTTGATGAACAATAAGTTTAATCAGTATGATTAATATTATAAATTAATTATCTTATTCATTTCAGACTTTGGAAGAAGGAAAATCTATGCTTGTGGAAGCGCAGCAGAAGTACAAAAATTATGATTTCGAGAATCGCCTGAATGTTCGTATTCACGCTGCTTTGAGGAACGTTGGTTCATAGCCTTTCGAAAGAACAAATTCAGTTCTCTCACTCATTTAAATACTGTAAAACTTTAATTAGTCTCTAGGTATGTAGATCAATTTGTTCATAGGAAAAAAATCACAATATTTTTCTTAAAGAGAGAAGTTGTGATATGTGTATATATAATTATATTTAATTCAAAGTTTCCATTTATTTATATTATATACCACTTCTGCTGGTGGTAACACACTTAATGTAGTATAGTTTAACCATTAGAAACAACTGAAGGTTAGTGCTAAGGAAAATAATGTTGTGGATGTTGTCAATTTATTTCCGCTATGCCTGCGTAAAAATAAAAAAGTGAAGAATTGGGACCACAAAACGGTCAGGTTGTGTGAAACAATACTCAGAGGTTATCCTATAGTTGTGCTTTACAACAGAGATACTGGAGGACCGCGGTGAGTCATAGCTTCTGGCCTGAGGAGTCTCTAGTTTGATACCAGCTCCCGCCAGGTGGGCTTTGAGGTGGACAAACATTGTATGCGCGGTTTTTCCTAGGATTCTCATTTCCCTTCTGCTTTCATCATTCCATCATTATGATCTATCTCGTCACCGTCTTCCTTAGTTTCAATACATAATCGTCGGACGTAAAACTTTATTCATTTATTTATTTATTTTTTAATTTTTGAATGAGCAACTACCCCACACAAAGAAGTCAGGAGTTGTGTTAAAAAATTGTTTTTGTTTGTGGCTCAATGTTAAGAGCTCTCACCTTTGGTGCTTGGGGTCCCTTGTTCGATTCCAGTTCTTGCCAACAAGCACGGTGGCTCAGTGGTAGAGAGTTTACCTCTGATACGTGGGGTCCCTGGTTTGATCCCAGCTCGCACCAAGTGGGCTTTGTGGTGGATAAACACCGTGTTCGTTGGTTTTCTCGGGGTTCTCCCGTTTCCTTCCATTTTCTTCATTCCACCATTTCATTCATTTCTCATCATCACCGTTTCCTTTATCCTATTCTAAAAATAGTCCTAAAAGTAATCTATTCAAATATGAGTTAAGAGCTCCTTCGTGGCTAAGCGGTTAATGTACGCGCCTTTGGCGTGGGAGACTCGGGTTTGATTCCCAGCGTGAGCTTATGTAGTTCGGATTCCACGTTAATCAGTAGGTTCCCTCTCGTATAGCCTCGTTGCTGAACGGAACATCAAACTTAAAATCAACTCAGCTCAGCTGAAATATGAGTTATTATCAGACATAGAATTGGGTTATTACAAAAATCAAGTTGCTTATATGATCTGATCAATTTGAGAAATATATGTATATGCGTGGTTGTCTAATAATTATATCGCGTACAGGATTAATAATAATAACCGGAAATTGTAATAATAAAGAAAGTAAGCAAGTTGTTCTTAGTAGTTTCCCTACCTAATATTATAATCTTTTAAAAATAAAAATAAAACTGAGGGGCCGCGGTGGCTCAGTGGTAGAGCGTTCACCTCTGGTGCTTGGGGTCCCGGGTTCGATCCCAGCCCCCGCCAAGTGAACTTTGTGGTGGACAAACACCGTGTGCGTGGGTTTTCTCGGGGTTCTCCCGTTTCCTCCCACTTTCTTCATTCCACCATTTCCAAGAAAACCAACGCACACGGTATTTGTTCACCACAAAGCTTACTTGGCGCGAACTGGGATCGAACCAAGGACCCCATGCACCAGATGTGATCCTTCCTTTCTGAAACAAACTTTAGACATTATATTTTTATGTACATGTGTCTTTCGCTCGTGTCTTGTGACAGTAATTAGTATTTTTTATAATCTTACATATAAAAATGAATATGTTTGTTTGTTTGTTTATCCGATATACAAATCCGCACTGTTGACTTTGCATACTTCAAAGTGATGTTATCGAAGAGACCATAGATTCGAAGGGAACGTAGGCTGTTTGTAACTTTTTGGTTCGTATCCTAAGGGAAAAGAGGCGGCTTCAAAGAGGAAGAGGTGGTTTAACATTTATGTTTAAAAAAATCTCACGAATTTCTCATGTTAGAAAGATGAAATTTGATACATAACATTTCTAAGAACAATTTAAAATATACATATGACGTAACAATCAGATAAAAATACTGTAGTGGTAAGAAATCCTTAGGAAAATGGATGGCATGTAAAAAAATAATCGTAAACGACCAATAATACGAATCTAGTTCTCGTAGTCGCTAAGTTGATTGGTGACAGTCCCAATGACATTGAAATCCAAATTTAGTCAAGAGCATGCACATCAGCTGTTCGGGAATTGAGACGTTGTTCATGGTTATTTATTCTACTCAGTTCCTTATTTTCTGGCAAGGGGCAATGCCATGCATGTCAGTTGGACCGGAATTAATAGGAGCATCCCCTTTCGTTATTTATTCTACTGTTAGTTCAGTTTCAAATTTTTTGCGTAAACATTATTCTTCTCGTGCTGTCTGCTATTTCAGCTAAAGTCTTTATTTATCAAGTGTACCCTCGGAAAATATGTAAAACATATTTCACTTCCCTCCCGCCTTCTTACGAAGGAAACCCTCCTTTTGCTTTGGGGAAAGAAATTAATGACCTCAGCCGTGTTGCCAATTAGTCATTCAGTCGTTTGGTCTTAGCAAGTGTAGATCGTAAGCTACTTATAATGGCTAACAAGACAGTGCACAGCGAACCCCGTGAAGTATTTCGGAATAGTTCAATGTGGCAACCCTGTCCACATACAACTATTAAAGACCTCGGCCAAAGCAATTTGTCCCTCATTTTTCGAGGATACAGGAAACCACACATCTTCAGCAGTGCCAACAGGGGCACACTTGAAATAGAATTCATGAACAGTTGTGAAAGATATAAAGATAATCTGTTTTCCATTCGCTTACCTCCGATCTACGAACTGATCCTTTTCCTTCTTCACACCCCATTGACTTTTTCGAAACCACCGTTTTTCACTCAAATTTCATTTCTTATTCACAGCTTTTTCACTACAACGCAGTGATACCTAATTTCGAACCTTTTGTAACATTTTTTCTTTTGGCATACAAGAGATTACTTTCTGTCACTATATTTAGAACTCTTATGTGAACCCACCGAAATTTCTGCTCTTGCCAATACCAAATCCGAGACTAGTTACGTGAAAGCCATTTAGCTGGAAAATAGTGTAAAACTTCTTTGAATTAAAGGATGACCTCTGAGTACAATAGATATAACAGAGCGGCGAAATGCATTTTACAGTTTACCACCATATTATAAGATAGTTTATCTTTGGCCAAACTCATATCCAAAACTGATTTCTTCTCCTCAAAAGTAGAAAAATATGCTAAGCATTTCACAGTATATAAACTTATCTTTTTTCTCATTCCAAGAAGAAAAGGATGTATATTTAGTATATATTAGTGTTAGAAGACATTTGTATTAAATTTGAAAATAATGTATGTTGAATTTATGTATATATATCGTCCAGTTATCTTGTGTTAGTTCTAATTTTAGGTGACTAAAAACAACAACAACCAACGAAATGTAACTCATATATTGCGTTCAATAAGGAGCCATTTTTAAGTAAGGTATAAAAAGCTGTTTATTACAATACATCATTGCAACAGCAAAATAGCATGATAATAATCTTACCAGAACGCTAGTGAATTACAAACGTGAAAGGCTCATTGGATTATTGTTTGCGATAACATTAAAAACTATAGAACGTTGTTTTGTAAGTATTTTCTTATAATAATGTTTCAATGTGACCAGGTATCTCAGGACATGTGTAACAAATACAACATGTAGATATCCCTTTTCTCTTGTCTATCTATGCACTAGAGCTGAGAGTTTAGTAACTGTATAGTTTTAAGGTAATGAATACTGTATTTACATGTATTGTATATGTTTCTTTATAAATAATGATTGTAAAATAAATCCTGTGATAAATTTTCGATGTATTTTAGAGAACTCATTGTAATTGTATTTGTTTAAGTGTAATGTTTTTGTTAGTAATTGCTACAGGACAAATTATTAACATTCTCCGTGCGGCAACCATACTATTGGGTCTGTCCGATTAGCCAAGACCGTAAGTTTTCGGATCTTTTTAAATTTTGTTGTTACAGTAGTTCGTGTGTTTATTGGTTTGGCATTTTTTTTTCTTTCTTTTTTATAAGTCGTTCTGCGTAGTATTATCACACCAATCGCTTTGTCTCGAATCTGGACCGTCTAGTTAGCCATCCGTCGAATATTTTGCTTCATGTTCTTGCTGAGTCCCAACGAGAACTTTAATACACTTTTATGTGAGCAATGTGTCCCGCCCATATTTTGTCATCCGGATGATATTCTATGATATGTAGTCATTGGTAAACTTCCTTCAAATATCTTTTATTTGTCGATTTTTGCACGAGCAAAACTTACATGAGAATTTAAGGTTATTTAAATGTCCGACATTTCAAGAAAATAATTTTAACTTAGCTTCCAGCACGGAAAGTGTTAATTAATTAATATGTATCTAAAAAGTTGTCAGAAGATCAGTTTGTAATGTAAAGTGAAATCTTATATGTAATAGATATGTTATACCTTTAATTTTTTGTTTTCACACTTATGTATAATACTTTCAATTGCTTAACTTTTGATCCATAATACTATTAGCAGTCAAGCTAAAATTATCCATAAACTTCTGTGGTTTAATCTGTAAGATACCGTATTCTGTAAATAATTTCTGGTCTTCCTTGGCTTAAACTTCAGTAAAGAAGAGATACATATTAAAATACGTTTTAATTCTGAATTGAAACAGTGAAACTGCACCTGATGTAAAGTATACTTTTTTGTTTATAAAGGTTAGAATTACGTTGTCAATTATATTTAACTTTTAAGAAACCGAGACCGTTTCCTAAATTAGGGCACTAGATAGCGAGCACTTTTTTTTTTTTGAAGAATAGCAATTTTTATTGAGTTATTTGTAGGTGTTAGTAGCTCATTCTCTAGTTCATCTAGACACTTGAAACAGGAAGCAGGATACACACATTAAACGCTCACAGATATATATATACATGGTGGCCCAAAAGTAGGTATACAGTACCGTACTGATCAGCTCATTGCATTTTGTATCATTTCTTATTGCTATCAATCAGGTAGACTTAGTTTCTTTATTATTTGTTCTTAATGTGTTTTTACTTACATCTTCAGCTCGGAAGCAAATAAACCCATAAACTAGAATGTTATACTTGATCAATGCAGGGGTGTATACCTATTTTTGGGCCACCCTGTGTATATATAATTCAGGACTAAGAAACATGCGAATCACAGATATCATCACATCAAGTTTTTATCGATTGTCCCTAGTGCTTTTTGTTAAATATAGCGTGATTTGATTGCTGAAATCACAGGTATATTCAATAGTGTGTGTATATGCTGGAAATAAGAATAGTGAAAACTGTAGTGCAGCAGTTTTAGAAATGGTAACTTCGAAAGAAAGGAAATCTAGTATCTGTATTCAGAATTATGAGTAGAATATTTTTAAAATATATATTTTCACATATATCACTACTATGTTCTCAACATTGTGATTAATCGACAATTACATGTGTTTAGTAAAAGGAAATAGAGTTAACGTTATAGAGATACACGTGTTTTACCTCTGTAGTCAGTAGAATGGTGTTTTGGAGGACAGGGTCGCGACCTTTATTAGTATGTATAGTACGAAGGATGGCAAAATCATACAGAATTGGCGGCTTCCATAATAATTTCCGACTTCCAATTGTAACAGATATGGAATTAAAATTTATTTCGTAGTGTTCATAAAATAAAAGCAAGAAGTGGAAACTTGAAAATTGTAGACATCAAACAATATATTCCTATACAGGGTGTTTCAAAAAGAATGACCTGATTTTAAAAGCCCATATGTATTGATAAAAACATGCTACAAAAATGGGATGAATTGCAAAATACTCATAAAATCATCAAGTTTTAGCTATATTATTACAAATGCTTGCGCGGCAAGTAGACTTTCGCAGACTTCGCTCAAACCTTTAACGAATTGTTTCCATCATTTCATCAGAAGTGCAAGGCCGACCTGGACTCTCACCTTTGCACAAGCATCCTGTCTCTTCAAATTGGCGATACCAACGACGAATGTGTTTGGGTGCAGGCAGATCAATACCAAACCGCCGACGAAAATCACACTGGAACGAAATCATTGACTCAGCCTACAAACTGCAGCACACAAAACGCCTTCTCTTCAGCGGACGCCATCCTACTTCTCACTGACTGCAAACTGAGAAGATACATTGACTGACATCTGATGACGATTTTCTGAAACTAGGCCACGTCCATTCAAACAACACGCATTTCCTTGCCGGCACGTCCCACATTTCGTAATTATTACCATTCAAAAAAAGGTCATTCTTTTTGAAATAGTGTATAATAACAATAATAATAGTAATAAATAATAATTTCTAACACGACAGCGATTTCAATACTATCCGTTGCTTCTTTTACATTAGTGTTACTATATCACTCTGAAAAAGAAATTTTGTTTTTCCTTTCAAGTCTATAGTATACTTCGCAACAAGCGTTAAAGTAATGTGTCATTTGTTCAAAATATAAAATTTGCATAGAATTATTCAGACACTTGCTGCATAAATCCATTTTTGAGTTTGTAAAAGAGTGTAAATACAGTATTTCGGGTGTTCAAATGTAAATGTTATTATTTTAATTTTCATCTCTACCAATGTATGATATAAAGCCTTGTCTGTAATGAAGTCAGTATTTAACGAACGTAGAAAACTTTAATTATCTATAAACAATATATATATATATATATATATTTGTAATTAATTAACATTATTAGAAAATTGAGAAACCAGTTAATAGAGCTCTATGTAACAATACTTAAAATAGTGATATACAATCACGAATTATATACTCATCAGGTTGTGGTACTCAATAAGCTTAACAGTGATAATCAAGGGTATAACATACTACATATATGTAGAAATTTTAGAAAAGAAACGTATTTTATTGAAATAAATTACGAAATTATTAACCTTGTAGTGCACAGTGGCGCATTGATGTGAGATTTCGTAGAAAAACTGGCCGAGAATATGGATATACTATTCCATACGTATAATATTGTTTCTCAATCATTGAATATGTGTTTTCTTATATCAAAGAGACTTATTGTTATTAAATTAGTTCTGCCAGTCTTTAACGTGCTGCTGGTTTAATGTACGCCCCTCTTGCAGGTAGTTAGCACTTTTGCTAGGAGAATTTTTAAATGGAAGCATTCAGTATTTGGTGGAAGTTCACTAACATTGCAACACATAGTCATTGTCTTTGTTCGTAGCTTCTAATCATAATCAATTGGTATACATTGCATTTATCAGTATCTACCACAAGATCATCATCACAGATATTCTGCTATTATTGGCAGGTTATTTGTCGCAATTGAGGAACTTCCATGCTCCACGGTCTTCCGCTAACCTCTTTGTCTTCATGTACGATTTATCTGTTTTGATATCGTCTATTAATTGTAGTCTTCTTCGCCCTCTCTTTCTCTCTGTCTTTCCTGCCACCATACCCTCTAGCACGTTCCTCATGATACAGTTCCTTCTTAATCAATGTCCCACCCAGTTTCTCCTCCTCCTCTTAATAGTATTTAAAGTTGTTCTTTTCCCCCCACAATTTCTAACATCCTATCATTCCTTTTCCGTTCGACCCAGCTAACTCTCTCCATTCTTCTCGACACCCACATTTCGAAAGCTTTCAGTTGTTTTTCATCATTTTTGCGTAATGTCCATGTTTCTGACCCATACAATACAATACTCCACACGAAGCACTTTATGAGTCTTTTTCTCAACTCTTTGTTCAAGGTACCACAAAATAGCATTTTCTTCCTCCTAAAAGCTTCTTGCGCCATTCCTATCCATGCTTTTGTTTCATGTTCACATTTTATATCATTTCTAATAATTCTACTTAGGTATCGAAAATTAGTCACCTGTTCTATATTTTCCTGCTTCTATATTTGACACCGACCCCTTCGTTCCAATCACTATGGCTTTTGTCGTACTAACATTTATTTTCATCCCGTATTCTTCACAGCCCTTCCTCAAGTTTTCTAACATCTTCTTGCCACAAGAAAGAGAAGAAGAATACTTGAAACATTTAAATCAACTAACGATGGCTTGTACGAGGACAACTTATACATTAACGAAGACCGTATCAAAAAAGGAGGCGAGGGGGGTATTGTAGGTAAGAAGCATTGAGCAAAGTTAAATGTAGATGGTACTTTTTGGAAAGGAAGACAGATATAATGAAAATTTAGGCAGAGGCAGAGCGTCATAAACAATGAGAAGATAGGCACTCCTGCTGCGAACATATGCAAGTGGTATGAATCACTTTTGTCTACAACAGTGTTATCAAATTGTATAATTTGTATAATTTGAAATTTTAATATTACATTACATTAATCCATCACAAATACTTGCTATCATTAAATTGCCATAGGTTACTGATAATCAATGCGCCACTGGGTGGATATACATGTAAATAAGGAGTAGCTTTGCAAAATGCAGATGTGTTCTTTCATTTCCATCCAGTATTGTTCCATCCTCTTTATATGATATTTTGCTTTATTTTTTTAAAAGACAGTAATAGAATTGCTTTTTATTAATATAACTGCGTGATTATAACAAAGTTGGTGACCTCGATATATTTTCTTCATTCGTATTTCATTTCCTTGCGACAAATAAAGAAACGAATTAATATTATATATATGTAGTACCTGATTGATTGTATTACCTGTCCTGTTACTGGTTACGAGAAAAGTTGGATGATGTGCCGATTCGTAGAACTGTAATTACAATAAAACTAGTTGAACAGACGAACTGTTAGATCACAAAATGCACAGCAATGCTAAATAAATCCAAATTTAATATATACACAGTTCATTTATCTAGGATAGATGAAATAGTTAGTGTGGAAACACGAAAACATTTACTATGTAATACATCAAAACAAAAATTTCTTGTAGAATGTAGATCGGAACATAAACTTAGCTTGTATTTTAACTGCATATATTAGTAATTATTCCTCAAGTGCATTGAAATTAAATGCGGAGATAAGGTGAAATTGTCAAGTATCCATGAAGCAATTATTGCTCAATCTTGAGTTCAAAGTATGGTTGTGTATAACATGAACAATGACGTAAATTAAAATCGGTACATCATTATGATGACACATCAGCGCCATATAAAATTTATTTTTGATTTCTTATGTATAAAAATATTCTCTTTATTATATTATTGTATTGTATATTATATTTCGCTGTAGCTTGAATCTAAAAGGGCTAGTGTGTCCCACGGAAATGAGGTTCAATTCTATTACTTACTAACTAAATATTTCCGACATGTATCGTAGCCAGTGTTAATAGCAAGTTGAAAAATGGCCTCACATTGCATTTTCAAATTATAATTTGAGACATTCTCTCTTTTAGATCCAAGTTACCAAAGTATATTCATTGCATTTATTAGATACATTTACTTGTCCACTATATTATGATCATTATATGATACAATTCGTGAGACCTTTATAGATTTTGACGGTAAATATTCATTCCTTCAGCAGGTACCTACCTCTCCGTTAGCTAGATTCTTTTCGTATTGTCAGTGTTAAGTACTTTTTATGAAAATAGATGTTTTTGGTAAAATTGTAGAAAAAGCAAGTATTAAAGTTTTATCCAGTGAGTTCGTATGTAAACTCACAGTTGAAATCATGTTGAGAAAGATACAAGTTTAAGTTTCTTTTATTTGTTGATTGGAGTGGAGGTTGAACGGAGACGTCAGCGTCTCCGTCACAATGGTTCGTTTGTTATTCTTTTGTTGATAGGGCATTTGCTAAGTAATTAGGATACAACTTATAAAACACGTATCACTGGTTTTTAAACAAGAAATAAATGTCGGTATTATAAATTTGAATGTATAAATTTAACATCACTTACTAAAATTATATTTTTATGAGATTTTCGTTTTCTTTGATCAAAGAGAAATGTTTACTAAAACCGTGATCAACAGTTTTTCTTATAATGATATGTTAAGTATGCCAATATGCTGTACGTCTAGAAAATCATGTACAGAATGCGATTAATTGTAATAAAAGTGCTATGGAAACATTATTTAAAAAAGTTTAAGAGTATTGTAAAAAGTATTGTATTATAAAGACAGACAGACATTATTTACCATCAGAATAAGAATAGCCAGCATTAGTTTTAGCACACTAAAGTGCCGATATATTGGTGTTTAGATCCTGATTGAGAAAAATGAGACGGTTCTGCAATATTCTAGATACAAAAGCTGTTAATATCACGGAATCAAGATCAATTGTTTTGTCAGTTTCGAATATCAAATAATGATATTCTTAGAAGCGATCAGGGTCGAAGAACCTTTACCAGAAGTCAAATCTATGAACCTATGTGAATTACTAAACTACATATATATTTTATGTAATTTTTCCTAAAAGAAAAATTGAGACAGTAGTATGGTGTTCTGATGTCGGTGCATTTTTTTTAATACATGACTCGGCTGAAAAAAAAAAAAAGACACTTTCCTGTAACGTGGAAAAAAGTAGCAACACTTATTGCCATCTAGTAGCCATATCTTCCAACTACAAACATGGAAGCTACATCTTTCAACTAACTAAACCTTTGGCTTTATCAAATATATTACAATCAGATTATAATGTCCTTGGTGGAAATGTTACACATTGATATTTTAATAAAAATATTGTGCTTTGTTTAGAGACTCTGTGTTATTTCTGGGTTGCTCTTGATGTGTACTTGTGTTACAAACTTGTTCGACCACTCCGAGGTTAGTCCTCAATGGTCACCATTGGCTAATTAATCTAGAAACAAAGTTACTCTTACACCGATGTCTTGTTTCTTACCTCAACTATAGGTTGGTGGGCAACATGGAAATTTTAAAAGTTTTCTCTCCCTTGGGAGAGTTGTTTTATACTTTGGTAAGGTCTCTCCTTCGTAACTGCATCTAGATATTCTATCCTTGGTCTTGCTTTTCTTGGTTTTCCTTCTGACGTTTCCTCTATCAACAAGGTGATCCAATTGGAGTGCCGAATAAGATGACCGAGCATATGGTTTCTTCTTTTTATTATCTTCATGATCTGTAGTCCTTCATTAGCTTCCTTTAGTACGTCTTCATTCCTTTTCCTTTCTGTCCATGATATGCGCAGCATTCTGCGCCAACACCACATTTCAAATGCTTCCAGCTTTTATATTTCAGCTTCTCTCAATGTCCATGTCTCTGATCCGTAAAGCGCCATGTTCCATACCAGACTTAACAACTCGTTTACGAATATCCAACGACCCATTTCTTGATATTCTCCTCTTTTCCTATTGAATGCTTGTTTACCTGCGCTATTCTGGAACTTATGCCTTTTTCACTTCTTCCGTAGGGGATACTATTACCATAGCCTAAGTATCTCCATCTGCAATATAAGCTAAGTAACGTGACCGTATATTTTTATAATATAATTAGCTTTTAGTAATTTTTTATAATAAACAACTTTTCGGATCATCTTTGTATTATCGCTCTTCATACGAACTGCTATAACATTATTGTTGTCTCATTTCGTAGCAATCTGCATGAGTAGTACCACATTAAGTTAATATTTACTTATAGACGTGTTCAAATTATTAGACTCAACATTAAGTTTTTGAATATTTTACTGTTCTTACAATGTGAGAAAACACATTCAAACTTGGTCCAAATTATTGCTTTGTAACTCTGTCCTAATTGCTAGTGGGTGTGTCAAGAAAAGAAATGCGTTCGTGACATTCAAATATAATTACTACACAGTGTGTATATCCAAATTGGAAATAAAAAATGAAATGAAATACTTACAAGAAAATGATCTCTCACACAAAGATTAATATTTCGTGTGAAATTCCTTATTCTTTATTAAGTCTTTTGTCCTTTGTGGTATGTTATGTACGAGTTTAGCACATTTTGCCTTCAATTCAGCATTAGGATAACACAAATTATTGATCTCCTCATCAATTGATGCTTGGGCGTAATATGCTTCTTCGTTAGCTTTTCCTTCAAGGTTTTCAATCGAGTTCATATCAGGACTATTGCCCGGCCTCGGAAGAACACTAATTTTGTTCCCTCGAAGAATTTTGTCACAGCTTTGGCTAGGTGGCATGAAGCTCCATCATGCATAAAGATGAAGTATGCGTCATCAAACCAGACTGCAGTCTGGGGAAGCAGTTCTTTTTGAAGAACTTGAAGGTATTGGTCGTGCTTTATTGTTTCCTCTACTATATACATATGTACAGTCTCCCAGGCCCGAAGACAGACATCACACTTCAGACCATGACTGAAGTAGGATGCTTCACAGTTTGTCGGAGACATTCCAAATTGAATTCCTCCCCAGCTCTATGTCATACATATTGTGAACATTAATCAGACACGAAGACACATGATTCATCACCGAAACACACTATTCTTTAAGCATCAGCAGTCTAATGTTCTAGGCCTCGTGCCCACTCGAGGCGCTTTGCCATGATTGGGGTAATTTTAGCTTTCTTTCTTGGCCTGCGTGCTTTTATTTCCTCAGCACACAGAATCCTTCGAACACTTTCAGGCGAAATGTCCACACCATACTCAGCCATTTTTATGTTTAAGTCTCTGGAAGGTGCGTTTCTGTTTCCCAGCGCCATTTTTAGTTTTCTGATACCTCTTAACGATAGCTTTGGTTTTCGCTCACACTTCCCAACCCTATTTTGCTTCGCCCTTCTTGCACATTGCAACAGATTTTTGCCCTACCCCAACTCTATTAGCAATTTGTCTTTATGTATATCTTCCTTCCGCCAGAAGTGTTTTGATAACTTCCATTGTACGTGGAGAAAGGTCTCTGGCTTTTCAAATTATGCCGCGATTACAGGACTTCACAGAATAAAAGATTAATACACAAAACACGTCACGATCATTTTAAACTGGCCGATTGAAACTGTTAAATGCTTTGAATGTTGTAACTGCTTACGACTGAAACCACAACACTTCAAACCGTAAGTTGTTAATAGGAACCACAATAGCTGTCTACAACTGAAACACTATTATCCCCTCCATTAATGCCTTCTGCTGTTCAAAAGTGATATCACCACTTAAATTGTACAGTTAACAAGTGAAGAATCCAATATTGGTGGTTTAACCATTAAATTACATGTTCTAGAATTCCAAAATTAGGACTTCAACATCAACTTTGCATTTTTCGAGCGTGAGGCTAATAATTTGAACATGTCTGTAAAGTTATATATCCTTAAGTTTTATTAGATAAACATTGCATTGTTTTCTTGCAACATTTTCTGCCCAAACGTACTACATTAATGTAAACCTTAGTTTCCAGCCTTAAAAATTATTCTTTCCTTTCTCCGATTCATGGGAATTTTCTTCCCCACTTACCCGTTCTACTTCGATCTCAGTGGCAGCTCTTTAAATTGTACAAGAAGGAAGCCACATCGGGAGAATACAATGTCTTTCGACTCAGAGCAGAGCAGAACGCTGCCTTCCAGTCCCCCCTTCCCTTCCTTAGTACAGAGCTTAGAGGCTTCACCCAATTTTTTTCCTCTCTCGCTGCAAGAGAGTATAGAACGGAAGATTTCCAGCTGTGAATGAGTGTGAGATTATAATGTACGTACGGCCAAGCGTTTAAAGGAAGATAGCTGACTGTTCTGAAGAGGGCGCTAGAAAGAGAAAGTTAAACAGGTGGACAGGAGATAACATTAAGCATTGTGACTTATTATTATTAAACCTCTCAAGGACAGCAGAGTTGTGGACTCTATATTAAAATAAATAAAATTTGGATTTGGTCGTTCTTATACAGGATTTTTTAAAAATACATTTCTTCATATTAATTGAAAAGACGTGTTTCTTTGTGGGAGGGAAGGCAATGAATCATAAAATATATAATAAAGCCGCCCCTATTCGATGTATATATATATACACTCACTATAAATAACTTGTAAACGACGATGAGTTTTATTAGGATTCACTTTTTTCGTTAGAAATTCATTCACTATGCGTTGCTTTAACCAAGGTAAGTATTTCACTCCACAGAGTACGGGTAAACAGAATTCTATGAGTTGATATGTTTGTAGTGGCAAATGTAGCTACTGCGTGGCAATGTTTCATTCTGTGCGTTGTATATATATATATATTCAGCCGGTTCAGGTATAAAATGATTCTGTTGTAATGATTTTCTTGTGTGAAATAAGAATTACTTTTCGACTATAGGCCATTACAATTACTTAAGTTAGAACAGAAGAAAGACTAGTGAGTTTATTCTGTAATTAGACATTAACTGTTTGTATTCGCTCGTAAAATGCATTGATAGCTGGTTGAGCGCAAGTTTTCTTGTGGAGTGTTCAGTTGAGTGCAAGTTTTCTTGTGGAGTGTTCATTTGGAATTTCAGGCTCTTTATGAATGTTATTTTACATAACACTCTCCATAATGTAGAAAGATTTTTTTCTTTTAATATAATTTATGGTATCTTTGAATAATAATAAAATAGAACTTGTTTATTCACTTCTCTACTGATAAAATTCAAACTGTCGATAAGCATTCATGGATGCATTCGCAATTGAACGTATTCGACGATTTATCAGACATCTTTACGTTTTTTTTTTTTTTTTTTTTTTTAAAGCTTAAATGGGTTAAAAATCAAAGAAAATTTATGGCCTTAAATCCTATTTTTAAAACATTCTTTCGGTAAAATTACATTTTATATCGTCAGCTTTGCAGCGTAAGTTGCATCCACAAATATGTAGTATGGCTTTCTTTTGATTTTAAGGTGCCATAAGTGATTGGTAGTCATGGGTGTCGGCATAGAGAATCGAATCGATATTGTGCTGTTGAGTATTTCCAATTTTATTTTATTTTATTTTATTTTATTTTATTTTTAGTGAGACTGGGGAGCATCGTGTTTAGTGCACCGGCACGGTAAGATAGAGCCAGGATTCGATATCCTATGCACTCGCACTTTTTCGCTCTGAATTTCATCCTAGCTAATTGAAGATTGACGTGCAATGATAAGAGATAAGTATTTCATGTTTTCAAAAACTCAATTAATGGAAGGTGCGGTGGCTCAGTGGTAAAGCGTTTACCTCCGGTGCGTAAGGTCCTTGATTCGATCCTCGGCCAAGTACGTTTACGGTGAACAACATCGTATCGTAAGTTTTCTCGGGATACTCCGATTTCCTCCCTAGATTAATAGGCATAAACGTGGGACGTTAAACTGAGAGATTTCATTTAAAAAACAACTTTTTTTAAAAAAAAAAAAAATTCCTACGAACACTCCTTCATGTGCCCCTCAGTAATAATGACAATCACCTAACATAATGGTCTGACAGTCGAGACGTCATTCTTTTACGTATATCTAAAAAATTAAAGTTATTTTTTGTTTCATTTAGACTCACAAAAAATCCATAATGATAACTAATACAATATAACAATGGCAGATAGATTACGAAATTAAAAAAAAAAAAATGTGAACAAAATACTGACAATAACAGTTAAAATAACTTTTTCTGTCTATTTTGCGTGTAACCTAGTATATATAAGCAAAAAGCTATCATTACTAAGGTCAAGTAGGGCAATTGTGAAACGAAAAACCATACTTTTGAGTGTACAGCAAAAACTGTTTGGATTAACAACATGAAAATAACTCAGATGCTTTCTGTTATCACATTCAGTTTTCAGAATAAAAACACGTGTTTCAAATTAGTCCCTGCATTTTGGACTATTGTGAAACACCCATATGTATAACTTACAAGATTAAATACTCTAAAGTTTACTGGAGGGCTATAATGAAATGCTTTGAGTATAATGTTCTACTCTGCAAAATTTGGTGTAATTATCTCTGGTAGTTACTCAGTTATTGCTTATCAAAAATTAAATGAAAAATAGCTCGTTTTTTTCGTACTTACCTTATCACTAATAACTTTGCAAGTGAAGATGGAAAGCAGGCTTGCAGTTAAGAAGAATTACTTTCACGTTCTGCCTTCACCAAAAATTCTTTTGTTTTCATGAAAACTTTCATGTCATGCAAAAAATATCAGCTATTAAAAATCATGCCGTTTTCGTGATTGAACATGAACGCGGAAAAATAATAAGAAGGTGAACCTTTCACAGCTTGTACTGAACAATAAACGTAGACACACATTTTTGTTGCATAAAATGGAAAGTTCCAAGATTATCATGGTTTTATCTGAGTACCTAAAGACAGTTCTAGCTTTTACACTTCAAACACATCAACAATCTTTTCAAAATAGTGCTTATATCTATCAGCAGATGTTACCATTGCTGGAGTAGGCAAAATGCCAATGATATCCGACTATTTAATGAATGAAATGTCAGTTTCGACACATTAAATGTTTGCTTGTTCTCATCTGACTTCAAATTCATCATGAGGTAGGATTCTTAATACTGTCACAACATAACGATATGTAGTACTATTTCGGCGATCTCCTTTAAAATTTTCAATAACAAAGTCTCCTGGTCAAATACACTGTTTCAGGGTCCTCCACTTAACGAAATCGTCAGGTTGTGAGGCATCCAGTTATCATCATCTGGAGATGCTGTCAGTTTCAGCGAGACATTCTTCGTCACTGCTTGGAGAGTCACGAGCCTTCAATTATTCATTCTTGGATGCTTTTTTTCGCATTGGGTTGTCTGTGTTTGCCTTGACTTCTTGGTATCAATGCCTTCTTCGGAAATAACTACCTTGGCTCCTGTATCTAATCAATGCCTGGTACACCTTGGAGCTACAATTTTGTTAATTTTGTTTTGCAAAAGTGGTGTGTCTGAAGATGAAGTGGAAATGCAGGTCCCAGAGGTTGATAGTACACTGTCAGCCGTAGATGTTGATGGTGTGGCAGCACTTGGAAATGGCATATCAGTAGAATGATACGTTGTGCATATTTGTATGTGTTTTCGACTCGTTCAAGAAGGTACCGTCCATATTTGGTGGGTTCAAACTTGCTGATGGGATACCTGTTTCTATTACAAGGGTATATACCAGTTGCCTCAAATCCTGATTTAATGTTTGTCACTGCTAATCCACTGTCTCAAATAGAGCATAAGATGTTGACAAATTAATTTTTCTGAAGTCTTAGCTGATTCTGATGATACCATCCCAGTTGTACTTCATAGTTTTAAAATATGTTCTGTCCAAAGGGCTTGCAACTGACTACTTGTATGCGCAGGTAACTTAATTATGGCCGCATTTTGTTTTTATGCATACTCAACTGTACCCACATCTAGATGTGTCATATGGCTATCAAATATTATCAATAGTCGCTCATTTATGTGAACACAAAACTTTACTAGATAGTCTTGAAATACATTGGATGTTATCATCCATCCTTTTTCACTGCAAGGATAGAAGGGACATGGTAAATCAGAGTCTCTTTTCCATGTTGACCACAGGTTTTGTCCTTGGGAGATGATTAATGGTGGAAGAGCTAGTCCACTGGGTGATACACAGGCCAACACTGTAGTATTTTCACGGGCATTACCCTCAGATACTTTAGAAGCCTTTTGTCCCAACACCAGAAAGAGGTTTAACACGACAAGGATATGAACAAAAGCTTGTCTCATCCATATTGTCTTTTGAGCTGGTCTATTGAGAAGATCCAACTTTACCAATTTCTTTTCCAGGAAATCGTAGAATCCATGTACTAAAAATGAGTCTTGAATGGCTTGCTGACAAGTCTTTTCTAGTTGTTCTAGTTTTTTTCAGACTAAGGTAATGGAATGCACAGAAATTCTGAAACCAGTCTGTCCCAAGTATACCATTTTTGAAAGAGATCATCGTATGTAAATTATTTTGATCCATATATTCTGCAACGTCTTGCAACACATCACTTTTTCCCAAGGCAAATCCCTCATTTTGACATCACTCTTAAGTTGCAGTTCAGATTTACGACAAAGCGCAGTTAGACGACCAACACTTTTTACAATCACCAGCTTTATTTATGCATACTTTCTTCATATGTCCAAACAGGAATGTGAGTTGTATATGAAGTGCTGCTGCAACAATGCGTAAACTTTCACCATTACGTATTCTGTTAACGGTTTCCTCTAAAACGCTTGGAAGATATCGTCTTCTTGTTTCTTTTGCTTTGTATTTCCATACATTTTAGGGCTTGTTTAATGCCTGAAAGTTATTATTATTATTGTTAAGAACACTGCATTTAAGTACTCTAACATCATGCAACAACTTTGTTTTTACAAGAAAACGTCATAGTGGCATTTAAATGTTATCACGTTTCATAATAGCCCGTTGACTTTCGACCCATGCTTCCCTTCCACCATGCATCATTTCACACATTACTTACATGGTTTGAAATGTCCAAAAACATCCACTACAAAAATATATATTTAGTTAGTGATGTAAGTATTATTTGATATACGAGAAATTTTACGAGAAAAAAATGAATCTTTTTCGTTGAAAAATTGACGTTTCAGATTTTTTTTCTCTAAAGCTGTCAATCTTGAGTTTTCAATTTTTTTTAAGACTTCTAAATTATCGAGTTTTGAAAATAACAGGTGTTTCACAATTACCCCACTTGAACCTACTTATTCTGTAGTAATATGAATGCATTTTTATTGTAATAAAATTTTGTTAGTTTACAATGTATCAGTTTGCTGAAGTATGTTTATTAATCAACCTAAAAACGACTAATGTTCCTAAAAAGAATGTAGTGGAATTAAAGAACAAAATGTCGAATGCTATAACTGGAATAATAATAATAAAAGATTCTAAGACATGTTGAGTGTATTTTCTGTATTCCCAGATTTTACTCAGTAGCAGTTTACAGTATAGTGCAAATGAATAGTACTCTGTCGTAAAATTATACACTTCCTCACTTTTAGTTTAATATTCGATTGTTACAATGCCTGTGAGAATGCTTTTCGAATTAACACCCGTGATAAGGTACTGATTGGAAAGACATCCCAATATCAGTACCTATTTGTTATTGAGATGAACAAAAGAAGTCAACTTACTTCGGAGCAGTGTTCGAAGTGGAAAAAAAAAAAAGCAGAGGCGGTATGTTTTATTATGATTTTGACTCAACATACCTGTTATTTAAATATTGTCTTGATCACTGAAAAAACAGAGACGGTATGTCCTCATTACTGAAAAACCAGAGGCGGTATGGCATACCACCGCATACCGTATCACTTCGACCACTGCTTCGGAGGTAAGGAAAGAAATAACCATGAAGAAGAAGGAAGAAAAATGTCACTCTAACCTTGGTTTTTAAAATGAATTATAGTACAAAGATAAGAACGCAAGGTAAACAAACGTTCCTTGTTTTTGAACAGATGAATGGAAACCAAGCTTTGTGATTCTTTTATTGCTATCAAGGGATACTTCTATATAGAGAGGGTTGATTATAGACATTCATTTCTCCTTTGTAGTTGCTTCGTAGTTCCAACTTAACTATTTTCTAGCTGTGTCTGATAGTTAATTTTAAGGTTTAATTCTAACAGACCTGGCAGTATTTCTATACCATTCTCAGCTTTTACTTAAGTGAACCCCCGTTTAACAATTCTCTGCTGCCTATGCTTACTTTAACCACACTTTCAAACGATTTTAATGTGAAACCAAACGGTTCAAGTAATTTTAGTGTAAAACCAAACATGAGATATCTAGACATTTACTATATTTAATTTATATATATATATATATATATATATATATATCAGGGATGCAAATAAGTAACAAAAATTAACTAGCCCAAGAAGAAAGCTACTGGTCCACATCCCACAATAGAAATCATTTACTTACCTTCGGTATGATATTAAATACTCGCCTGCATAGATGAACTAATCCCTGCATGTTATTTGCATCCCTGATATATATATGAATGAAAAAGAGAATGAGAAAAATAAAAAAGAGAACCCAAATGGACAATTATTAAAGAAACAATAAACAATATTAAAGATGACTACATTGAGATTTTTGTAGGAAAAAAAATGACAAATTAGCGCAGCATCACTTCATAGCCAAATCCCAGAGCGACTACTTCAAATACACACAGTAGAGACTTTGGATGCCAAATCATGCTTAATTATAGTTGATTTTGAAGAAAACTACTACTGTATTATTCAAGATGAAGTTTAAGAGTAGCACTGGACCAACATTCTACTCAACTGCGCAACATTCTTATCTTTTTAAGTGCAACATCCTAAGAGATCCTGTAACTTCTATCAAATGTTTCATTATGTTGTGTCAGTGATATGTTAAAGCACGACACAGTTATATTTTATGCTTTCCAAGTTATTCTTTAGAAGTATGTTAACTATGTTTTTCCTCAGATTAAACACGTTATCTACTTTGCAGATGGGTTAGAAGCCCAATATAAAGACTGTAAAAAAACCCTTTGTCAACTTGTGCCTGCATGAGTGATTTTGGATTCACTTGTGAGTGAAACTACACCTTGTTTCAAAAAGAATATACGTATTACGAAGAATTGTTTTGTCCAAACTATCGATCGCTGCGCCTCGGCTCGGCTATTGGAGAAACGAATACATAGTCTAGTTTATATTAATAGCCGCTAGATGTCAGTTGTCTTGTTTTGCTTGGTAACTGTCAGATGTTTAAAATGGCTACTCCGCAGCAGAAATCATTTTGTGTTCTCGAGTTTGCGAAGTGCAATTCCGTGATTACAGTGCCAAGACGTTTCAGGTTGAGGTACCAAATTGATCCTCCGAATGGGTAGAACATTCGCAGATGGTATCGACAGTTTGTAGATACAGGATGTGTATGTAAAGAAAAGAGTCCTGGCCGCCCTCGTGCTCCTGAAGAAAATGTTGCACGAATTCAAACTGCTTTCCAACCTAGTCCTTCAAAATCAACTCGTCGTGCCAGTCGAGAATTACAAGTGCCGACAACAACAATTTGGCGTGTTTTGAGACGTCGGTTGGTTATGAAGCTGTACAAGTTACAGCTGTTACAAGCTCTGCGTCCTGATGACAAACGCAAACGTGTGGCATTTTGTAACGAGATTCTGGATGCTATTGACAATGATAACACTTTTGCACAACACATCGTGTTCAGTGATAAAGCGACTTTCCGTGTTAGTGGTCAGGTAAACAAACAAAATGTTCGAATTTGGGGCCTACAGAACCCACATGCAGTTATTGAACATGTACGAGATTCGCCCAAAGTCAATGTGTTTTGTGCGATATCCCGATCATCTGTTTACGGCCCATTCTTCTTTAATGGAAACACAGTTAACAGTCAGCAGTATCTCGCTATGTTACAAAACTGGTTGTTTCCGAGGCTGCACGAAGACAACTTCATTTTTGAACAAGACGGGGCACCCCCCTCACTGGAGTCGCTGAGTGCGTGAATATCTGAATGAAACTCTACCGAACCGTTGGATTGGTCAAGAGGCTGGTGACTTAGCATGTCTTAGCTGGCCTCCACGGTCACCGGATTTGAAACCCTGTGACTTCTTCCTGTGGGGTTTCGTTAAAAACAACGTTTATGTACCACTACTCCCACAGAACCTGGAAGAGTTGAAGAACTGGATCCGTACTGCCATAACATCAGTGGCGCAGGACATGCTTGCCCGTGTATGGGAGGAATTTGAGTATCGATGTCATATTCTTCGTGTTGCTGATGGAGGACATATTGAACATCTGTAATTTGAACTGTAATTTGAACTTGAGAGGTTCGTAAATATGTGTGTAAAATTTCATATTCGTATGTCTTTTAAAGTTTAATAAATATATGCATTCGAAATACGTATATTCTTTTTGAAACAGGGTGTATTTTGCCATAAGTCACGGCAAAAATGTTTGCGATGGAGATGCTGAAATGTCTAGCGAAACATGCTAGTTTACAGAGTCCGCTGGATGACCAAATTGTTACTGTTGCCGCTTTCTTCGAATTTTGTCAAACTATAACCAAACGCTTTTTTATGCTGGAATATGTTGGAAACCTTCGTCCAATACTTCAAAAGAGATTGTAAAAGCCATAACGTTGCAAGAGATGCGTGAAATTCATCATTATGAACACATCAGCTTGTTGAAACTTGAAGTCAGTCGTGTATCTCATTCACTCTAAATACTTGAGCACAATCGAAAGACATTAATCTTTTCATGTGAGCAATTTCTTGCGTGCATTTCTGAAGAGTAATGGTGGATTGGAAAAATAGCTGAGAATTCACAAGAACATCGTGATTAATGTGAATTTCCTTCATTTCTATGGGCCCAAGAAAATGTTTCTCTGGCCAAAAACACCTGACACATGCTGGATTCCATACGAGAACTGCATCATTAATATGGAGTACCCAGTATTTCAACTGGTACTGGCAGAAATTACAGCATTTCTGAAGAAGAAATTCAAGCTACTGAGAAGACCTTCTCTGAAATTGGTGATACGAGATCTTAGGCTCAATGTCTCAAATTGCTTACAATTAACCAAACATGTATATGTTACAGTAGGACATCGAATAACCGGACGTCAAAAATCCGAACGCGGTACCTAGAAGCTAGTGACAGTACACTAATTGAGTTTTCTTTGTGTGAAGTCAATGTTTTTACAAAAGCTCATTCATATGTAATTATTTGTCATACATATTTTTATTTTCCCTTAGGCCTATAAAAGTTAAGTTTTAAGTACGAATTACAAGAACAGTGTAATTTAGTGTCCGAGCAGGTTCTTCAGAAACATTAAATGTAAATAGTCTTACGTACGGTATTGTAATTACTGTATAATCACTGTATCAATAAAAGAGCATACCGTACAGTATATTTACGCCTAAATGGCATTTTCGAAAATGGGAACAATTTGAAAATCCGAACTACCTGTGGTCCTAATTAGTTCGGTTTTTCGACGCCCTACTGTATTTGTGTATTATATTGTTCAGTATTTCTTTTGTTAAATCAAACAGCACTATATAGGTTGCGTAATAGGCACATATTTTTTAAAAATAACTATAAATTACATTTAAGGAATGGTTCCTACTTTCTTATTATTATTTTTTTCATAAAAGCCATTAACTATGATAAAGGAACATACTTAGCCATGAAAGTCGTATTGCTAGAAAATTAAATAATATGAAACTTTTCTCTCTTTCCTTCAACATATCAAAAAACACCCTCCTCATTTTTTAATATGGTAAACAAGAATACCAGAGCTACTTATTTTGAAAATTGGAGGTTAATGTTCGGTGGGCGTTTTTCAGAGGTAATTGCCAAATTTTGCTATTTTTTCTTCTTTTTTTCTCTTTGATGACAAAATTCATTTGCTTAACCCCACTTGACAAGTTTATTAGTACAATGTTTTAAATACTACAAATTCTAAGAATATTTTAGTGGAAAACCATTTTCAAATAGCTTCAATATCTCCAGAAATCTAGCGGTTTCAGTACTTTAAGTCGAAGGTGGACTTAGGTACTTTTTGCACAAAACCCCCAAATTTCGAATGGCTCCTACAGCAGTCCCCTTTGAGGTAGAGTTGTAAAATTTGGCAGGTGTGCTACGTTAGGATACCACAACACAAGTACAAAATTTGAAAAAAATTTAAAAACATATGAGCCACATTTCAGTTTCAAATTTGGTGATTTCATATGGAATGAATACACATGAAAGTTATTCTCATGTGTATTCATAGGTAATGACACAATAACACTTTCATGCAAGAGTTGTCATCTATGAACCGTTGTTTCTTATACCATGTTGGCAATACTGATAATCCAACCACCTCAAATTTTAGTTTCATTATCTGTTAGTGTTAATGTATTTGGACAGGCATAATTCCACTTGATTGTATTATTCCTGTAATATTGAACATTTAAATTCACTTTCTCATAGTGAGCCATTGGAGGAACTCGACATTTGAACACCCTGTATCTCGGAAACGGAGTGGCATCAGATCCATGTTTATAGAAACATTTTTACTTATTTGAATGTCCGCAATCACGTCGTCAATTTTGACCATGCATTTATGTTACACCCTATATTATATTATATTATATTATATATATATACAGGGTGTTAATGAACTATACCGACAAACTGTCTGAGAATTTCACACCCTGCATAGAATACTCTGTACATCCATTGAACATTAATCAAATGTGCATTTTTGGTCTGCATATGCATGACTTCCTTTACGCTGATAATGACCACCATCCACAGTTTCTGGAATTTGAAATAGGGCCTCTTGAAATTTGGCTTTTTCACGACTTTCGACAGTCCTAGCTCTGAAACAATGCACTTTTCCCCACAGGTCCATATGAACTTTTTCTCTTATTTTGATGTGAAGAATCATCTCTCACAGTTTGTCGGTATAGTTCATTAACACCCTGTATATATATATATATATATACTGCCAGTACTTTCATTAATCACTTCACTAGATAGGGAGGAAAGACGTAGAGAAAAACTCAAACTTAAGAACAGTAACTGTTATCTCTGAGACATCCAAATAGGTGCCATGATGGAATTTTTCTTCCTCTCCCTATCTGATAAACGTTTATCGAAATCCCTTGTATGAAGTATTATTTTAAATTAACAAGAAATATAATGTATGTACAAGGGTAAGTCAGATAACTTCCCCCCATTTTTCTCTCGAAACAATGGGCCACACAAAACATCAGTTTAATGCGAGAGCCATCCATACGTTATTTGGTGACGTACGACAAACACACTGCAGATGGCACCGTCGCAGTCGCAGTGCTAGAAGGAAGTTCACATGAGCGTCCCATTCTGTAAGTCCGGCAAGTACGGAGGTTCGAACAACCAACACTCAGCGGTATTATCAGGTATTGACAAGGCTAAAATATCCTGTTTGCACCAAGTGGATCTTCTGCTTCTAGACGACAATGCGATATCATACTCGGCGGTAGCAATATATATATATATATATATATATATATATATATATAGATAGATAGATAGATAGATAGATATAAATAGATAGATAGCTAAACATCTTGCTGTCCCAGTTCGGAGTGCCTTGTCCATCCGCTGACTTCGAACCCAGCCACTTCCATCTCTTTCTGCCATCGAAGGCTCTCCTGCAGAGGACTTTGGAATCAATGACGAGTGAAAATAGTATGAAAGAGTTTTCCGTATGCAAGACATACATTTTTTCCAAAAAAGGTTTTTAAACCTTGTAAAGCGGTATGACAAACGCATCAAGTCCTTGGTTTTTGTGTGGAAAAGTAAAATAAACCTTGTTTTTTTTTATTTTTATTTATTTATTTTCAGTACATTATTGGTCTTGGATGAACATCTCTCGCATGTATAGTCCGCAGCAAAAAACCTGCAACATGAGCATGTAAGTTTATTGCGAAAATACGCCTAACATCGAATGAAATCAACATAACGTCTAAGTGGCACGAATCACGACAGGAGAAACCTCGGCATCCTCCCCTGCATACTTATTTTGGAGCAAAAGACTTCGTCGTTTCCCAATAAACTTACATGCTCCTGTTGCAGTTTTTTTTGCTGCGGACTGTACATATACAGGTATGTTTTTTGACATTAAATCAACACTCATAACACAGTTTGCTTTAAATTTATTCTAAAGTTTGTACCATACAAGTACTTTTCTTTGTATTGTTGATCTCATTCTTTGGAAACTTATTACATATGATCTCACCTTGTAAAAGAATTTATTACATTAAGTTTATAGCATTACATTTTGACAACGAATATTTCATTTTAAAAAATTCCACAGGTGGATCAGCTATCTGTACGTAGTTCATAAAATTTAAAGAATATTCACTTTACAAAGAGGACACTTAAACATAACAAAGCTGTATCCAGAATATGGCATCGTATCATTAATATTTCTAACTACGCTACATTATGTTTTTACAAATCATAATAGCAAGTGCATTTACTATAGTCTCTTGTTATTTATAAAATGTAGAAAATAAACTAGTAACAACAAAGTAGCTGGAAGATATATGCTGGAAAGAATTCACTTACGGAAGTATGTAATTTGAGTAAAAATACGATATTTAAAAAAAAAAAAAAAAAAATCACAAGCTAATTACCAAATACATGTTTTATAATATCAAAGGCTATTGTTGAGATTTATCTTCCGATACATTACTACGCTTATGAATAAGATTCACTCATTCAAGATATTTCAACTTTTTTTTTTTTTATTTATTTATTACAGTTTCAGTAAACGTAACTTACAAAAGAAAAAAAATCAAAACGCTGACGTAAGTATTACTCTTGTTTCTCCGTTCGAGTACTCGACTCAAGCACACTTTCATCAGTGACGTAGCCCATAACCATCAAATATTTTTTAGCAGCTGCTGCTTTGGCATCCTTCTTCGTAGTGGAAGCTTTATCAGGAACGAAGGTCTCACCATTCACTATGACCTACACCAGTAAAAACAAAGAAACAATGTATATTTTACGTCTCTACATGAATAATAATTCAAAAGCTACGAACAAAGTCCAGTGGCAGTAAAGATACGAGCAGAACGACATCCACATCCACTAGTTGCGATGTTCCGATAGATTTAACTTTGTGAGCAATTCTTCAATAGTGTTCTGTGAAATATCGCCCCACATCTGTAGTTTGAAATTACCAACATGAAATTGTGAACACAAAAATAGATATACCGAGCGAATCAAAAGTCCCTTGCCATAGGCCAACTCGGTAATTATTGAAGATATGAAAAAAATGATAAGACAGCATTTTGATTGCCAAGTGTGGGTTGTCAATCTGAAATTGAATTTTCGTAATTGGACCAACCGTTTAAGCTCGACACTGGTATAGCACCCAATAACAAAAGAAAATGCAACGTTGCCACGTCAGTGGAGGACAAAACGGAATGAAATAATCTGGAGCGTGAAATACCCTGGGCCAAGGAGATTAGAAAGGGGAGAAAATTAAAGAATAAAGGAGCAGACCTATTTTGCAGGGCCCACGACAGTGGCGTCAGCACCACAAGGGGGAGGGGTAAGAGAGAAGGTATACGAGGAAGACAAACAAATGAAAATAAGTCGTCTTTTCTGACAGGTTTACTGTACATGTTAGTGAGAAGAAATGTACATACCTCACGCACTCTCGGCACGGCACGGCAACGCATAAACCGATGGCTAGTCCCGAATCACAATTTACATACTACTACTCCTACAGGGTGTCCAATATACAATGCAATCCGGAGTTTGGGATAGTAGAACTTTTGAACCTGAAGCGATATACAAATAATGGTTATACCAAAAGCTTATATTTTTTTAACTAGGAAGCAACGATTGAAGTACACTAGAACCATACAGTGTTGCCAGATGTGGCTTTTTTTTTTTTTTTTTTTTTTTTTTTTTTTTTTTTTTTTTTTGCAAAAACATGTAAATTGATTCATAACTCACACGTATGCATGTTCTGTCGTTAATTTTCAGTTTGGTTAGTTGGAGTAGCTTGGAAACTATAGTGTGTTTGTCTTCCTCGTATGCCTCTTCTCTCCTATCCCTGCCTCTTGTGGCGCTGACGCCACTGTCGTGGGCCCTGCAAAATAGGTCTGCTCCTTTGTTCTTTAATTTGCTTCCCTTTCTATTCTCCTTGGCCCAGGGTATTTCACGCTCCAGATTATTTCATTCCATCTTGTCCTCCACTGACGTGGCAACGTTGCATTTTTCTTTCTTATTGGGTGGTATACCAGTGTCGAGCTTAAACGGTTGGTCCGATTACGAAAATTCCACCAGTTTAGACTGACAACACACCTGGCAATCAAAATGCTCCCTTATCTTTTTTATATATATATATATATATATATATATATATATATATATATATATATATATATATATATATATATATATATATATATATCTTCAATAGTTACCGAGTTGGCCTATGGCAAGGGACTTTTGACTTACTCAGTATATTTAATACTATTTGTTCGATTTCAAGAATAATATAGTAAGATACAATACAAGGTTATAGCGTTTGAAACGTATATAATTTGCGTTTGTAAGCCAGGTGGTTAGTTGGCGAAATTGTCACAAGATATTAGTTTTATAATTATAAAGTGGTTTCTTTCTTTAGCGATTAGTTTATCTTTAATTATAGTATTTGGTCTAGGAATTAATTCGTGCGGGTGGACAAGAGATGGCGCAACGAACGGAGCGTCCCACAGTTCCGTGTATCCACACATGTGTTGCAAACCCCTGTCATCGCGTATGGTTCGTAGTATAGGGCAGTGGATTAAAGCGTCAACAACACCAGTTTGTAGTTAAGTGAACATGGCGCAATTTGTGCCTGATAAAGTGTTTTTGCGGTGTGTCCTGCTGCATTACTTTAACATGCAGAAAAGTGCGACTGAAAGTCATCGTATTTTGGTGGAAGTGTATGGTGACCATGCTCTAGCTGAGCGAACGTGTCAGAAGTGGTTTGCACGGTTTAGAAGTGGTGATTTCGGCTTGGCAGACCAAGAGCGAGCTGGACAGCCAAAAAAATTTCAAGACGAAGAATTGACAGCATTGCTCGAGCAGGATTCGTGTCAAACGCAGGAACAACTTGCAGCAGCATTAGGCGTTGATCAAACAACAGTCTCCAAACGCTTGAAAGCCATGGGAATGATTCAAAAGATGTCACATTGTGTTCCACATGAATTGAAAGACAGAGACGTTGAAAGACGAAAAACCATTTGCGAATTGCTGCTTCAACGACAGAGCAGAAAGGGGTTTCTGCATCGAATTATTACGGGTGATGAGAAGTGGATCCATTACGAGAACCCTAAACGAAAAAAGGCATGGGTGAAACCAGGTGAACCAGGTCCATCACAACCAAAACGAGATATTCACTGTGCAAAGGTTATGCTGTGCATATGGTGGGATATGAAAGGTGTAGTGTACTATGAGCTGCTGCAACCGGGTGAAACTATGAATGGAGAACGTTATCGACGACAATTAATGCGTTTGAAGCAAGCTCTGGCCAGAACACGACCAGAATGGGAGAACAGACATGATAAACTTATAGTTCAACATGATAACGCTCGCCCACATGTCGCAAAACCGGTCAAAACCTATTTAGAAAATGTCGGATGGGAAGTTTTACCCCACCCGCCGTATTCACCAGACGTTGCTCCTTCGGACTACTACTTGTTCGATTGCATGAACAACGATTTGATTGGACAGCGGTTTACTTCTTCAGAAGATATCGAAACATGGGTCTCTGACTGGATCGCTTCCAAGGATGAGGACTTCTTTCGCCACGGAATCCGTACATTGCCTGACAGATGGGCGAAAGTGGTGGCTAGCGATGGACAATATTTTTCTTAAGGTATTTATGTATTTTGTGTTTGTACTAGAGCTTCAATGTGTGCGTACCAACCGCACGAATTAATTCCTAGACCAAATATATAATGGACAAAGCTGGTGTAATGGAGAATGACACCTCAGAGTATCATCCCATATCTGTTGTGGGTCTCCAAACATTACGATCTTTCGAAAATCGCTAGGTTTAACCTGAAATATCTCAAAAGCGACCAATTTGAAAAGTATCAAATTTGAACAAAACAATCGTTATTTGCGTAGTAACTAGTGGTAAAAATTTGATCACTCAGACTTGACTAGTTTTAGCGTTGCTTTTCTTTTTATATCGCGAAATCACAGAAAGTGATGTACTGTGGAAATGTAATAAAAGAACTATGTTGTAAATCAAAATAATACACTAGTAACATTATCCTAGTATATTTTCTTTATTTGTACAGTTCACAATTAGGCAAACATATCATTTCTGAAAGAACGAAAAAAAAAGTTGGATTCCACATAGTTTTTCCACTGATATTGAAACTTCGACCTGCAGCAGTTAAGGACTTTAACGGTGATAATTTTTATTAGGCTCTTATTAATTATCATCCACACTTTGCCATTATCTGGAAAGGGTTCTGGGGTCATGAGGATGAAAAAAATCAATTGCCCTAATTTGTTTCTTCAGTTTTCCCAATCCACAAGTCCTTGTAGCAAATGTAGGCTACGATATTTTGTATTTTCAAGGACAACACACTAACTGGATCCAGTTTCTACTTTGTATTCCTATCTCTGCGAGATCCATCTTAATATTGTCCTCCCATCTGCGCCTAGGTCTTCCTAATGGTCGTTTTCCGGTTGGTCTTCCTGTTAATACTTAAAGGCGTTCCTACTATCTTCCATTCTAGCTACATGACCTGCCCACCTGAGCCTCCTAGATTTGATGACCCTAGGACTTCCTTCCAGAATTGTTGTACCAATAAAGTTATTTAAGTTTGGGTATACATAACATTCGAATTTTGTTTGAATTAGAGACACAAACTGATGAAATGACCTTGTTTGTGGAATGTACTTGCAAGAATTAAATCTCTGTTTGTAATGTCATGCTGTTTGATTGCATTTCTGATGGTACATAAAGTATAAAATGGACAGAGTTGCAGTCAACGGAACTCTTAGCTTCAACAAAGCCAGCCGACTGGACGGACGGACGGACGGACACACACACACACACACACCAAAAAAAAAAAAAAAAAACAGAAAAGAAAAAACGGACCATGAAAACTAATCAAATCTCAATGATCAAATTTTAACCACTCATTACTACGCAAATAACGACTCTCGTGAACATTTGAGACTTTTTCACGTGTGTCACTTTTGAAATATTTCAAGTTTAAACAATGCTGATTTTCTGAACATCGCAATGTTTCCACAACCCTAAGAAAAAAAGAGACTCAGGTATTAAACAATTTTTTATGAAGTAAGTGAAAAGAACAGACAGTTTTATTTTTTACTTTAAAAGTTTTAATTTAAAAAATGACAACTTGCACTTTGTAAACTTTAACTCTCAACAATTTCTTTTTTCGGTATTTGTAGTGTAGCAGGCTTAAATGTGCACTGGACAAAAACATTGTGTAATGCTCTACTTCGTGATCGATTACAAAATTGTATTTATAATTATTTTTTATTTACTGTTTTATAGTTTCTTGTGTTCTGAAATTTCTTATTTGTGATGTTCAGTCGTTTATTCATTTAATAAGTTATTCTATATTGCTTCAATGTATGTATCTTACAAATTTTATACAGGCATTAGACAACTTGGATTTTAGTCTGCGCCATAAATTTACGATGTTATCTAAAAAGAAAAGAAGAAAAATTGTACGGGATAAAAAAAGACAAGAGATTAAGGAAGATCCTCGAACTATACATATGAAATTAATCGGGACGCAATTTTAGAAGTTCTTGGACCCTCATAATGTTTCCTTCCAACCCGATGTTCCTGATTTCTATTGTATAGCTTCATATTAATGTACCCTCAAAATTTTAGTTTCTGTAATGAAGTTTGATAGGAATGATTCATGTATGGTTTTCTGGATTTTATCTTCAATGTCGTTCTGAGTAGCTCATTTACGACCTGTAAGTGATAGGTGAGGATATCTATTAATTATGTTAATACCTTTGAAAAAACTTGTTGATGATTACGTGGAGTGGATTCTGAGTTTAACGTCCCGTTCAGCAGCGAGGCTATATGAGACGTGGATCTACTGATTAACGTGGAATCCGAACCACATGAGCTCCCGCCGGGAATCGAACCCGGGACACCCACGCCAAAGGCGCGTACGCTAACCGCTTAGCCACGGAGGAGCTCTGTTGATGATTACGATAAATATAATTATACTATTTGAATGGATTTTGGTTATTGCGTTATTAAAGATGTTTATATAAGCCAAAGAAGCAAGTAAATAAGTAATTAAAGAATATTAATGAAATGGCATATATATTATTACTAGAGATTCGTTCAAAACTAAATTGTCACACATGGTCGTTAATCATAGACTCAAGGTACCTCATAATGTTACGTAACCTAATCTACCTAGTTAACTAATATACCGGTACTTACCTGGAAATTCTAACCTATCAACTTAACCTAAAGCACAGAATTAAAATACTTACCTGTCAGTGATGATTGTTCTGTTTAAATGTATATTGGATACATGGGTACGTAGTGCTATACAATATGTGGGCCTGTCATTGGTTATATAGTTTCATCTGATTCGTGGGTGGAAGCTTTTGTTCCAACGGACTTGGACTCTGATAAAGAAGATCAGATGCGTTATACAATACTTTGCAAGATTTCCTCTTGCTGGCGACCAGATTATGGGCTGGTGCCATCTCGTGGTGATAGCTGTTTTCTTCATGAATACTACGAGATGTCATCTTTACAATATGTTTGATGTGCACCTATTTCAATTTCATTTTCTATGGAATTTCAGTGGTTCGATGGGCTGCAGACTTTCGATACTTCTGGAAACCATATGAAATTAATAATGAACCACCATTGTCTGCTGTCTTTCAGCTCCACACAGCAGAAGGAGTGCAGTTCAATTGTACCTTTAAATCTCTTTCAAATGGATTTTGTTTGAAATCGACACCTTCAAAAATAACGAACCTACAGCGTTTGCCGCAAATCTTGGCAAACTGCAAAATTGGCGCATGCACTATAAAAAATGGCCTCTAAAAAAGAAACTGAACATCTATTAAAAAAAAAAGAATGCTTGTTTTCAATCCTCTAAATGTAGTACAAGTCTGTGTACAAAAATTAAAAATAATAATAATAAATCTTGTCAGCAACCATCATTGGTTCATTTGATATGGACTTACCCCTCTACTATATGGACAAAAGAAAATCTGTAGAGACAACTACATTCACATACCTTCATTAAGAATGCTTGGTTCGGAGGTTTTCCTATTTCTTGTGCTACTTCGTACAATGCTGAAGGCCATCCATTTCGGGCACACAGTTCATTCAAAATCGATACTGGATTTCTTCCATTAATATCCAATGGTTTCGGTTTCCTACCTGCAAATGGAAATGTTTTGATGTAAACAATACGTGTAATAAATGTAAAATTGGGTAAAAGCTGAAACTACAAACCACAACCAGAAAACCTAACTTCGAGCAGTTTCTGTTCAACAAGACTTCAGTAGAAATTGAACACTTATGGATTTAATTCTTTGGCACATTATTGTACACACTGTTCCCTCGCGCATCAAATCATTACGACTGAAAGTTTTTTTTTTTTAAAGTTATAATTTATTATTATTACTATAGTTTAGAACGATTAAATATAGTTCGTTATTTTTATTAATAAATTCCGGGGATTTCTCGTGTCTGTGTAAGATTTGTGAGAGTTATTTGAATAACAGAGGAATATTAAACTTATTGCGCAATTATTAATTGAAGAGTTTGATGCAATAAGGGCGTACGTCTGAAACATGCAGTTGGAGAAAAACGATGTTGAAAATTTAAGAAGTGTTTTTTTCTTACATAAAACAATGTAATAGGCAGCATTTTATTCCGATATTGAATTGAAATGTTACCAGGAGGCTAAACAAGCATGGCAAAAGCCACAAATACGTTTGATGCAAAAAGAACGTAAACTCGCATACGCCCTTATTATATCAAACTTCTCAATTGGAACCTATAAGTGTGTAGTAGGTTGAAATTTGAGGAACCTACAACGTTATGCATTTATAATATAAACACAATATCTAAAATGAGTTGAGTTGATTGTGAGTTTAACGTCCCGTTCAGCAGCGAGGCTATATGAGACGTGGACCTACTGATTAACGTGGAATCCGAACCACATGAGCTCCCGCCGGGAATCGAACCCGGGCCACCCACGCCAAAGGCGCGTACGCTAACCGCTTAGCCAAGGAGGAGCTCAATATCTAAAATAAATTAAAATGTTTCTACGTCTGTTCCTTTTTCTAAAACAGCATAAGCAGTGAATTAATATAGATTTTATTTTTTCGTATAAGGTGATACACCAGGTCAGCAATAGAGCGTTCATCTAAGGTGCAAGCGATTTCTAATTAGATCCCAGGTAATGTGAGTTTGTGGCAGACAACATCGTGTCCGTGAGTTTCCTCGGGGATTTCCCTTTCCTCACACATTCTCATTCCATCAATTATTTCATAATCATCACTTTCATCAATTACCCGTCTCCTTTGGCATAAACAGTACAACTGTCAGACAGTAAATTAAACATTTTATTTATTTATTTTTAAATTTTCTTTTATATAGGTTGGAGGTTGACGTAAGTCTCAAGTAAGAAGCGTCATTAGGGATCAGTAGCCTGACAGTCCACTGATTTATTAATTTATTTATCCATATTGTTGGATATACTACCAGGATCTATAGCCTTAAGACCGAGGGATGACATCCCTCGGCGAGCATATTATCTTTGTTAGATGGCCACATATTTTGATAGCACATCTAATATATTTTATAGATCTGTTTTATAGAACTGAGAAGTGTCGTTAATTGGAAATATTGCTTATGGTGTATCATGCTTTTGTAAGGCGCATATTAAATTGAGGTGCTGCTTACTCCACACACTTAAAGCCAGTAGTTTTACAGCAAAATAATATTTTGAGAATATGCCCTAAGAAACGACTAAACGAAAGCGTGAATTTAGAAACACTATATAAAGAATTTTCAGTTTTATCTATTAATAAATTGTATATGAAATCTGTTTTAATTTACATGAGAAATAATATAAATTGAATGGCAAACAATTTATCATGTATATGGAGTTAGAAGCAGGGATGTAATGGAGGGTATACGCGGATATACGGCGTATTCCCACCTCTAATTTTGGGAACTATCGTATAGCCACCTAAAATTTAGGAAGTGCGCGGATATACGTTACATTCGATCCATGGTACACTCACTTCATTGGAGGAAACAACAACTGCTTTTCACGTATCGCATTTCAAAGCAAAAAACCTTGTCGTCAGGTTGTTGCCACGAATGATGTCCAAATTCTTTTAAAATGTTTGCGTTTTCGGGGTGTGGGAATCGAGTTTTCCGAGAATCCCTTCTATAATGGAAAACAGCACACTGAACCTGCAATGTTTTGTCCTCAAGATGTCACATGCTCTGTCCCTACCTTCTGAAAGCTGACCTCTAGTATTATAATAAAAATAAAACCAAGGTGTTTCCAAATGTTTTTATTGGAAACTCTCTTGTTTCTAAAGATCAGTGGGAGATAAAGTTGAGCGGTGAATAGAGTGAGGAGTTGGGCCTATATTTATGTTGTTCTGTTTTGACATAGCGGTGACCACAATTTCACTCCTTTTTGATCCAAATTCAAAGTTTACCAATTTTATAGCTACAATTTCAGCGAGGTAATACAGGATGGATCCAGTTCTTTTCTAAGCACGGAAGGAGATTCCGAAAAAAATGTGCTCTTTACTTTAGTTCAAGGGTTAAGAAAAAATTAAATAGATATATTTGCGCCAAGAAATCGTTGATCTCCAAAAATAATAAAAAACGTCACCTATCACCATCGTTAACAATATCATCAACTACAACAGCGAACCTCGGATTAGTACTGCTCATTTGTAGCCGGAATTGTCATCAAAAAGAAAGGAGCGATTGATTTCGATACTCAGCAGCTAGTATTAGTAGTAGTAGTTTTTCCGCAAAATACTGGGAAGGGGTAAAATAAACATTTTTCTTTGTTGTTTCGTTTTCGTTCAGAAAAAATTTACGGTAAAAAAAAAAAAAAGTCAGGAAAGATTTGTAGTGTATGAGCATGTCACAACAATCCTTGATGATTTCAGTACAACCCTCACTTCGAAAATATTTGCTTAGTAGTGTGAGTTGATGAATTAAGAGTTGCTTCTCAATTTGTAAGATGTCGAAGAAGGTTTTAAAAGATTGGTTAAAAACGAAAAGAGACAATAATTGTGTAAATTCCGTTGACGAAAATATAAAAGCAAAGACATCAAGAAATAGCGAAGAAAAATCCAAAGAACATCTTAATTTGCCAAAAGATTAAGTACTTTTATTTATTTCATATTATAAAGGCTGTTATGACATCTCCAGTTGATGATGAAGATATCAGAGGGATAACGTCCTTCGTTAAAGGCATTGGAAATGATACTACTTGGGGCCTATAAATTTAGGTACCATTCCGACATATTGTCTGGTGTGAATGAAGAAAAATTTATCTTAGGATAACTGATCTGCAAAGGTTTTTTCACACCTTCTTGACCAATTATTATTATTATTATTATTATTATTATTATTATTATTATTATTATTATTATTATTATTGGAATTTACATCTGTGTGAACGGCCCTAGGTTTAACTTTCGCAGGAAACAACTGTTCGAGCAATTCTATTTTTAAATAATCGGTAGCCATCCATCCTCACTGGTTTTTCCAAGCTTTTCTTTGACAGATTAAGTGAATGCTGGAATAGTACATTAGCTTATAAGTCCAGGCAGTGTCTGACAGTGTACTTAAGCTTTAATAATTTAATGAGCAGTGATGAAACACCTTTCAATATCTGAGAAAATGTCTGATCACGGGAATTTATATCTACCTAGAGGTTGGGATGGGTACGAGTCGAGCTAAAACCCGACTCGACTCAAAAAGCGAATTCGAGTCGAGTCAAAGGTAATTTTCTCGGGTCGAGTTCCGAGCCGAGTCACCGTTTTGAGGTCGTTTCGAGTCGAGTCGAGTTTGAAAAATGGCTCACTCATTTAGCTCGTTTTGAAATCATTGCCTGATTAAACTGGAAAGCGAAAGCTATGAGAATTGTAAGCAGTAATATGGAATATTTTTAGTGTTGCTCACGAGGTGAGACACTGCTCGCATCTCGCCTCGTCCCGATTAACAAGACGACAATGGATTTTTTTAACGAGATAGTCTCAAATGTCGTGAGCACTAAGTATATACAGCAAGTATATACTGTAGTTCTGACTACCAAAACTGAGACCTGCACGGTGAAAGTTTTGAGCCGAAGCAGAAGCCCAAGCCGTGTAAGGATGTTAACCGGCTTAGCTCGGTTCAACTGAGCGAACAGCTCGAGCCGGCTTGGTTGAGGTGAGGCACCGACTCGGTTCAGGTGAGCCATCAGCTCGGTTTGTTTCGGCTCGTGTCGGTTTGGGTGGGTGAGTTGTTGGCTCGGCTCGATAGGGAATGAGCTGTGAGCCAAGCCGCTCGAGCCGTTGAAAACCCTAAACCCGGGCCGAGCAGTTTTGGTCAGCCGGACTCTAATTTTTAACGATTTTTGGTTCGATCTAGCATACTTGCTGCTCCGAAACTCAAACCCAGAACCTCGTGAATGATGTCCTTGCCTCTTCGACTTCACGACTACCGAGGTCAGCAGTCAACTAGTTTATAGTATTCAGATACAAACCACCTATCTTTCATGTTTATACACCGTGTTGTTGTTGTTAATAATAATAATAATAATAATAATAATAATAATAATAATAATAATAATAATAATAATAATAATAATAATAATAATAATAATAATAATAATGTTATAGTAGTAGTAGTATCATTGGTAATAATTATACTGTCATTGTAGGATACTTGAAGAAAGTACTTGAAACTACACACAGCATTTGGCTCGACTCGACTCGACTCGAAACTCGAGTCAAATTCGAGTCGAGTTGGATGAAATTTTTCGAGCCGAGTTCTAGAGTCGAGCTCACAGATGTCTGTTTTGAGTCGAATCGAGTTTCAATGAAAACTCGCTCGTGCCCATCTCTACCTAGAGAAACAAGACTTGCGTACATTCATATTTGCTTACTCGGTTTTAACAATAAAAAGGAACTAACTTAATAATTCAAATTTGAATTTGTAAAGTGAAAAAGCTCCCATTTTTTAGTTTACTAGACTTTTAGGAGGAGAGCATTTTTTGTCTTTATCTACAATGTATTTTTTCTTTTTTTCCAGGGTATGTATTTATTTTATTTACTTAACAATGACCACATGCCTCTCAGAGGCCATTTTATACTGAATATCTATCAACAATAACAATGGAAAGGATTTGGGAAGGAAAAAAACGGAATTTTTAAGTTTCACGTCCCACGATTGTGCCGGCTAGGCTAAAAGAGATAGTGATGATGAGAAATGAATGAAAATTGTGGAATGCATAAAGTGGGAGAAAGCGGAGAACCCCGAAAAAACTACATACACAGTGTTTGTTTTTCTCAAAGTTCACTTGGCGGGAGCTAAGATCGAACCAAGGACCCCATGAACCAGAGGTGAACGTTCTACCATTTTGCCGCCGCGGCCCCAGGGTTTGGGAAGGTATCGGCCAGCCTGTTTAGTAGGTAGTATCCCGACATTTGCCTGGTAGGACTAAGGAAAACCCTGAAAAACCCCAGTCAGGATGGCCGGCAGCGGCAATCGAACCAACTATCTCCCGAATACGAAGCCAAACTCTACCACTTGAGCTACTTCGCTCCGTAAGATTGTCGTTTGCGATTTTTTTTTTCTTTTTGAATTGCTGCTGACGAGAAACCTAAGCTTGGAATCGAAAGAAATTATTGGACTAAAGTTTTAGATGGGAATAGCAATACTAACAGATTCTAACCTGGCACTTAGAAGTACAACTACTTCTACAGCCTGGCCTGCTTAACGCAGAGAGCCAAATAAGATCTTAAATTAATCTATAATACAAAACGTAATCTTTTACTTAGTTTCTGGTTGATAGATTAAGTGCTTCGGTAACTATTCTCCAAAATACAGCTCTCCATCAAGATTTTTCTTCTTGTTACCTCATACACAAATCCAGCGAAAATATAACTATCTGATAACTATAAGGACCGATTTTTCATTAGCATTAAATGAAGAAATTCTGATTGGTAGGGCAACCATAAACTTTAAAAAAACATAACAGAATATTTCACTCATGGTTTGTACCTTATGTCTAGTTGTGCTTTATTCCTTCATTTGAAAACTGTGTTCTCAATTACTTGCTGCAAAAGAAACGTTTATTTAAAATGGTTTTGTAAAAAGGATACTCCAAAGATAGAAACCACCAGTAGATACGATAACAAGCAAAAAAGTTAATTACGCCGAAGTTGAAAGCTGTGTCCTTTCAGAGTCTGAAATTCACCATACTGTTTCTTCTAACACTATTAGTCTTTGCGCTATTAATCATCAGAGTTCAATTTTTTACACTTCCCCGTGCTCATAACTCGGAAAAAACGCCGATTTCAAGTTCGATGTAATAAGATTTTTTAGATTTTTTTTGCTTGTTTTCATGTCTACTACTTTCAACCTCTATGCCCTGTAATAGGAATTATGAAACACCTCGTATATACATATACATATCATGTGCGTGTGTGTGTGTGTGTGTGCGTGTGCGTGTGTCCAACAACGGATGGAACGTATATCCACCTAAAAAATTAGCATTACATCACTGGCTAGAAGTGTAATACAAAAGCATTTACTCACAAAAGAACAACTAGATCTGTAATACAATGTCACATTCATTATGTAGCAACAATTTACAATAAATTACTGTATCGATTCGGATAAAAGACTAGCGTAATATGAAAATCTACAAACGTTTAATTCATAATGGGTAGAAAATATGACAAACGAACATACTGAAGCAATATTGTAGAAGTAACGTCCAGTTTAATGTTATGTACTCATCGGCTGACTTAGAGAAACTGGCCCACACACAAGCATCTTATGTGAACATTTATCTCATAGAAATACAAATAACTGAAGTAATATTGCGAATCACACTCTCCGGAACCGGAAGACAGGACTTCTGGAAATTTGAAGCCCTATCATCCTTCGAATAGCCGGTATGTCGAACAGTATTGAAAATCTGGAACTCCGACTTTTTTCTCTAGACTAGGATACAGAACAACGTAAATAAAGGAAATTTAAATTTATCCGATTCCCATTGAGTACTCTTTTTTTTTTTAAATTCTCTGTTACATTCCTTTGGTATTTTGCAAAAATATTTTCGTATTATTATACCGGTATTCCATAATTTATTCTTTCTAAATTATATATATATATATATATATATATATATATATATATATATATATATATATATATATATTAGTGTGGTTCTTAATATGGAGAAAAATAAATTTAGGAATTTCCTTGGACTCACCCCCTAAAATGGTTCTATATGGGACCAAATTAAGCCAGGAAAAAAATTAGATCCATTGAGTAATTTTAAATGGTGCCCCAAACGACCTAAAGTTTTCAATAATACATAGTATATGGGGAAAAGCTGGAATAAACTCTTGTAATTTAGAAACGGCTTAAGGGAATGGAAAGATATCTTGGATAATAGAACTAGAGAAAGAGACCAACGTAATCTTGTATAACATTATCGTGGCGGCCATCTTGAAGTCCGCCATCTTGAACTCAGGTCAAAACTTTTAAATGGGAAGTGGGTCATGTGACATATCGTTTTGGGGTAGCACTTCACCAGAAATACAAATCTGATATTATTTTTAAGTTACCTATATTCATATAAGAGTTACTACGTGTAAAATTGAAAATGCTTCCATGTAATGTTATTTTATTGTAGTTATGGAACACAGATTTGTAAGAATTTTGGAAGTATTTTACATAAACTGAAAGAAACTGCTTGTTTCGCTATGAACTACAAATAAGTTTTTCCATCAAGATGATTCATAGACCATTATGAGGAAAAAGAAAAATTATAACTTGGAAGAAACTGAAATATCCCTTATTTATGTAGTATCTTTTTGGTAAGTTATGAATATTATTTGCTACATAGTTCACTTTGAGGCATATAGGAAAAGATTGTCTGTGGGCCTTTATTATCTGCAAAAGAAACTGTTTGTGCTCCTCATTTTTCGTAAGAACGTTGTTGTAATCTTCTACTAGTTACACTCCCCTTTCTGCACATCGTTTGTTACGTGGATGAATTAAACTATTGTCTTTCCTTGAAGATAGTCATTGTTATTTGGCCATGAAGTCGGATCACACTCAAGAAACCCTTTGGGTATTTTAAATCTGTCGAGGAAAATTTGTTTGTTGTAACAAAATCACTGATTTCTCTTTTCACAAGAATTTTTATGATATCATCTCTTGCGTCAAGCCTCTTTGCTGCTTCACGGTTTCCCCTTATAGTTTTAATTCTTTCAACCATTTTTTGCTTTTCCATTATGGTAACTACATCATCAAAAAATCCCAATGCTACGTGTTCCTCCGTCAAGTACCAGAGTCGGCGTAAAAATTTAGAAAGAACCACTTCAGATAATTCAGCATCTATTTGTCTTTAACTGTACAAGTCTTTCAAACATTGTAGATCTTGTAATGGTGAATGGGATGTTTGATCACATTTAAGCCAACTGTGAACATATAGTCGGATCAGCAAGTGCATACTCTCCGAAGACCCGTTTCTATTTGCGTCGTTAAACGAAATTGTTGGCGAAAGAGAAATATTTTAAATAGTAGCTTGCTTTTCCCATCCACCTTACATGGTGAATTGCTCCAGGCAAACGAAAGAAAACTCCTCAAGGAGGTATGCCACCCAAGAATATGATGGTCAGTTCTAAAAATTCCCTGTAATCTTGTCTGCAGTGTCCTGCTTCTACAAGTTTGATAGCAAAATTCAACACTTCATTTCATACATCGGAAATATTGTTTGTTACATCATCATCATCAATTCCTGGAATAAAGTTAGTGCAATCTATTCCAGACCACTCGTTCTGAAAACACTTCAATAGGAAAACGTCCGGTCCAGATACAAACGAAACACAACAATTATCAAATACACATTTTAAAACTAATTCATAAATGTGGTGTCTACAAGGAAGGTATAGAACGTTTTTTTGGAGCTACTGCTCTAGCAGAATGCAAGCACCGTTGACAAGATCCATATTACAAGGAGCAGTGTCACAATAAACTGCCTGCACGAACTTTACGAAGTTCCATTCTTCAAGCGAATGTACTATAGTAGAATCAATATGTTCTTCTCTTGATGACGACAAAATGGGAACACCAATTAGCCTTTCATGACCATCTCCTGTAATAATTATTGATAACCTGTCGGCAGTCTGCCAGTCAAATTCAGCAGTAGTTTTCCGTTCCAATGCACAACTAACGCACTTGATGCATTCTGTGCAAGTTCACTACAGGTTTTCTCTCAGCATCGATGAATGGAAGACCCATTTATTGCTAGTTCTTCTACATTATGCCTCTGCTGTCACTGTCAGAATATGTATTGCTGCTCTATGAGTGATCTTTTATCGATTAAGAGCAACATTAGTCTTTGGGTAATAAAATTAGTTTTTCCCCCTTTTACATCTCTTGGACGGTCCGCGCACACACGCATTCGTATTTACATTTTCTCTAACATTCTCAACTGGGTTTTCGTCTTCATTACTTGAACTGCTCCATGTCTTTTGGCGTATAATGTTCAAACAAATTATTTTCAGAAGTGCATTTTCTTTTGCGTCCCTCTTTCGTTTGAAGCCGTGCATATCCCTTTCAGTCTTTTCACGCCAAACTCATGTCTTTACTCTTTGTCGTGTAAGAATTATTAATCTGAAAAGGAGAAATCTCTTCACAGGTAATAATTCTTACATGACTAAAGCTATCTTTAAAATAGTGCCAGACTTGTGCTTCTGGTAAAACGATACCTCAAAACGATATGTCACATGACCCTCTTTCTATTTAAAAATTTTGACCTGAATTCAAGATGGCGGATTTCAAGATGGCTGCAATGGCAGTACTATACAAAATTAGATATGTTTCTTCCTCTATTTCTATTATACATTGTATCTTTGCATTACCTTTAGCCGTTTCTAAATTACATGAGTTTATTCCAGATTTTTCCCATATACTATGTACTGTAATCGGATTCAAAATTTTAGGTAGCTTGGGGCACCATTTAATATTATTCAATGAAGCTAATTTTCTCCTGGCTTAATTTAGTCCCATATGGAACCATTTTAGGGGGGTGAGACATGCCCGATCTGAAAATTGATATTTATGGACCACCCTAATATATATATGGTATATATACACATGTGTATGTAGGGCGAACCCAGGGAGGGCTATAGTCCCCCCCCCTTGACGCTCAGGTATACTCTAGATAAAATTGGTTTCAATTCTACAGTACTTTACACTGGATAAAGCGGCAAACTATGGTTTAGCCCCTTCTTGATCCGCCACTGTGTATATATATACTAATGTAAATATGGATTTTCCAATGTATTTTTGTAATTTGTACGGTGTTTACTATATATTTTCTTTTTCTTTCAATAAACTTTCAATTTCTTGGAGAAACAGGAGAGTACGCAATAAAAGAGTAACTCAGATGTAAATGCATAGACATTCGGATACAGGCAACTACTGTTGAAGGTAAAATAGTGTTCAGTGTTTACCTTAGCAATATATGCTCACTATAGTTTGTGAGACAGTGCATAAATAAAATGAAAATGAAATAAAATCTTTAAATTTTATGTCTCACAGTTGTGCGGACTAGGCTAAAAGAGACGGTGATGATGAGAAATGAATAGTGGAATGAAGAAAGTGGGAGAAAACGGGAGAACCCGGAGAAAACCAACGCACACGCTGTCTACCACAAAGCTCACTTGGCGCGAGTTGGGATTGAATCAAGGATCCCATGCACCAGGGGTAAGCGCTGTACCATTGAGCCACCGTGGCTCTTTCAAATGAAAAAAAAAAAAACATGGGTCGAAAAAGGGATCCTTTTAGTTATAAACCACCGAAAATGCAAAACATCAAGTTTTAAAACACCCTGGCTTGAAAAGTAAGGAATTTATAGCAGGAATTACACAGAAACTACTGTGCGCTCTTTCTAAATATTCCAGGTTTCAAATCCTCCGATATCGGCGCACCGGATTGTACAGAAGAAGCTACGGTCAGAGGATACACTTTTAAGTACTACTTTCGCATTAACGCTTCGTATACCAAAGGAGAGTTAAAAACCGTACACCAACTAACTCTCTGGCCTATGGAACCCGGAGGTTCAATGCCGCGTTCACAAAAGCTCTCAGCTGACTTCTGTCTTCAGCCAATTGGATCCAGTTTCTACTTTGTATGCTTATTTCTGACAGATCCATCTTAATATTATCCTCCCATCTTCCTAATGGACGTTTTCCGATTGGATTTCCAATCAAAACTTTGAAAGCGTTCCTATTTTGTTTGATTCTGGCTACATGACCTGCCCATCTGGGCCTCCTAGACTTGATGATCTTAATGTTTGGTAAACGGCATAAATTATGTAGTTCCCCATTATGAAGTTTCCGTCATTCCCCGCCACTGTTCCTCTTGGTTCCGAATATTAGTCTCAGGATATTATTCTCAAATACTTTCAGTCTGCTTTCTTCCCTCACAGTAAGCGATCCTGACTTGCAACCATACAGCACAGCAAGCACGATTATAGTTTTATACATTCTAAGCTTCAAATTCCTCAACAGAGTTCGCGACGGAAAATATAAATAAATAAATAAACTGAATAATAAAACGAACTCCCTTCTTTCGGTCGACATTTAATTTTTTCGTGGATATGAGTTTGGTGTTAATATTGATCTTAGATATTTAAAAGTATTGACTTTATACAAAGTATTATTTGGTATTCTGACGCTTCATAGCCTGCAGTATTACGATTCCGACTAATTTCCATGTATTTTTTTTTTCTGCATTTACTTCTAAACTTATGTTCCCCCAAGCATTTAATAAGGCCTCTGCATTTTTTTTCTACTGTTCTCCTATCATCCTCTATCAGATTTACATCATCAGCATACGCCATAACCTGGTGAATACCATTCAGCTCTAGGCCCTAGTTGCTATCTTTGATTTTTCTTGTACAAACTTTTTTCAAACAATGATTTTTAAGGATTGTTTTTAGTATCATGTCAGAACTCAAATTTTGTGTCAAATATGTTGTAAACTTTATTTTCTACCGTTCAATATTTCATTCCTTTAAAAAATATCCCTAAAGTTTTAAGTTTTCGTAGAGGACATAAAGTATCCCTTTCTATGGTGTAAATTGTCACCATAATGTGCATAAAATTATATCTATTCTATTTACGAATAGATGGCGTTGTTTGTCAATAAAATGCACTCGTACTACAGAAACAAGTGAGAATTGTCATTCTTCAGCGCAAAGAGTGAGTGAATTAGAAATCACATGGATTTGCTTTGTGTTGAAAGCAAGTGTGGTATATTACTTATCTGAAAGTGACATTGAGCACAAACTAGCAAAGAACTCAGATGACAGTAATTCCGTATCTGGCGCAGGGTTTGAAAAATCTCGTTAAAAAGACAACCAACTTAGGTCCATATGGGTTTTTCGGTTGTTTTTTTTTTCGAAATATTTCAATATCTTTGGGGTAAAAGCGTTAAAATATTATTTATATTTCAAGATTATCATTGTCATAACTTGCAACACTTTTTCTATTCATTGCTGTTTTGAAAAATATGGTCGCCAATTTGAAATTTTACATTGGATCGCCGGAAAAATCTATACAGCAAAATTTAGAATGTCTCGTGCTTCTATCCTGAAAATTTAAAACTTAAAAGACCTAAAGTGGTACCCTGTAGTGTGTAAGGTACAGGCAGAGAACGAACAAATGTAGATCGGTGATGTAAAAATGAAATGAAATCTTACTTTTACGTCCCACGTTTATGCCGGTTAGGCTAAAGGAGACGGTGATGATAATGGAATGAAATGGTGGAATGAAGACAGTAGGAGGACACGGAAGAACCCCGAGAAAACCCACGAGCACGGTATTTGTCCACCACAAAGTCCACACGGCACGAGCCAGGATCGAACCAAGGACCCCAAGCACCGGAGGTGAACGCTCTACCATTGAGCCACCGCGCCCCCACATCGGTGATGTACGCCAAATATGAACACCGAATATATTAATTTAAAACAAAGGTATAATTCATGTTTTATAAAATAAATGTTTCAAAATATCTTATACGACATAAATATTTCCCTTGTGGGTTCAATTACGGGAATTTTCCGAATACTTGTTGCAAGACAGTTCTTTTCGGAAAATTAATCTAAAACAATTAACAAAGATATAATTCATATTTTATAAAGTAAGTGTTTCAAAATGTCTTCAATATTTTCCAGCGTAAAAGCACTTCTTTTACGACATTTTTTCTTTCTTTCTTAATATTCAACATTTGAAATAGAAAGCGTTACGTGGTCTTCGGAACTCCGAGCATGAAGCTTCTTAAATTTGACAATGTTTACGCTATTGCTGATGCTGATTCTACCGAATGCTTATTTGAACAGTAGCAACAAATAATTTAACTAAACTGTTGTTGCTGGGAAACCAAATTTTACTGAAGAATAAACATATGAGGGATAACGTTCCTCAGCGTCGCCGAGCACGCGAGAAAGCTATTCACGAAAAGTATTTTCTAAAATAAACAATTACATATTTTACTTCAAATAGGCTATACGCATAATCCATACATTAATTTGTTCTATAATTATCTTAAGCTAAGGTAAGTTTTTTTTTTTTTTTTTTTTTATCCACTTAGCGCATTCAGAATTTTATAAAGGTCTTATGTTGAATACCTTAACGTGAAAGCATCTATTTCGCCCAAGGAAACTTCAAAATCTGTTAAAAATCACTCTCAATGTGATCACCTTAGCTGTACTAATAGTATACTAACAAAATGCTCAAAAACCTAGGTGGATTTTTTCGGGCTGGTCCCACTTGAGCAAACCCTGATGTGGCGTGGATAAAATTCTAAGTTTAATTGAAGATCGCTTCAGTAATGCTGCAAGGGTTAATTACGATAGAGAATTCGAAGAAACAAATGGAACAGTGACAGCTGTACTGCTGATTGGGGAAAATCCCCTTCTTCATCGGGCGTGACATAGAGCTTTATTTATTTATTTTTTTTTTTTTTTTTAGGAAAATGTTGCTGAATCCAATGAGACTGAAATGCTGGCTTTGATTGGAGTTCTGATTTTAACGGAAACAATAACAAAATAAATAAATAAATAAATAATAAAATAAAATAATAAAATAAAATAAAATAAAATAAAATAAAAATAAAATAAAATCTGACCTATCAAGATTTATGGTGAAAAAAGGGTAGGTCATAATATGTAGCAAGCATGAGTCCGAATCAATTTTGTTCATTTCTAAGTGTTATCGAATTTGACGATAAAAGAAAAAAAATCTAAGTTTTACGTCCCACGGTTATGCCGGTTAGGCTAAAGGAGACGGTAATTATGAGAAATGAATGAAATGGGGGAATCCCGAGAAAACCCACGAGCACAAAGACCACGTAAAATATTTCAGCTTATAAATGAAACGTTTGCAAAGCACTGTTGTCGATGAAATCGTCTCGTCTTTCAGAGGAAGATACCCGTTCGAAGTGCTCATGAACGACGAACATAAAAAGAAAGGATACCTAATAAAATTTTAGTAGATTGTGAAGAGAGCTTCATCCTCAAAATGGAAGTTTATGCCGGTAAAATAGAAGGATCAATCCCCTAAACAAGAAGACCTAAAGACACAGCAAAACGACTTGTTACTCCGCCTACAAATACAGGACGTAAAGTAACAACTAATAAATATTGTATACTAGTAGTTACTCGAAGAGTTTACAGCAACTATTAAATTACTCGAAATGGAACGATGCAATGCAGCATAAAGCACATTCTAGAAGAACCGAAGTTCACTACAGATAGAGAATTGTACTCTAATGCAAGTGTTTCCCAATCTTTCTGATGTCGTGGGAAAAAATGAAATGAAATCATTGTTCTACGTCCCACGCTTATACCTACTAGGCTAAAGGAGACTATGATGATAAGAAATGAATGAATTGGGAGAATTCCGAGAAAACCCAAGCACACGGTGTTTGTCCACTGCAAAGTCTACTTGGAGCGAGCTGGCATCGAACCAGGGACCCCACGCATCAGAGGTTAACGTTTTACCACTGAGCCACCGCGTTTCTTCTGATGTCGCGAATGCCTCGTAATAACTGCCAATTCTTCGCGGTTCCTATCAAGCCAAATATATATATATATATATATATATATATATATATATATATATATATTCTACTTATCATAAAAATGAAATGACGAATTACATTTTTACAACTCTAAGTGTGTCATGTATGACAATGCAATAATGCTATAAATTATGATATATATATATTAATACGATCATGCCATTGTCGTCTAATAGTATGAATTCAACATTCATCTAGTGTATTGGGTGATGAATATTCTTTCAGCCTGTCTTGTTAATTCTGTTGGTATTCTATTCTCAATTGGTTGAAACCTAGGTATTGTATATTATAAATATCCCAGGTGTGAGCATTTTAAGATAAAGTTTAATTAAAATAAAATGTCCCGCGGACCTTCCTTCAATATCTCGCCCCTCCCTCCCTCTGGAGGTCCGAGGACCACAGGTTGAGAAACACTGCTTTAGTGTCTTTGCGCTTACTGCTCCTATTTCTGGTAATCCACTATTCACTTTAGTGTCGTACATTGCCCGAGAAAAAAACAAAGAAAGAAATTATTAATCGTGCTCTCGACACACTACAGTGATATAAAATCCAATGAAACTAACAAAAATATATCTGATATAATATTGTTTTATAACTCCAAAAAAAAGTAGTCAACACAGTTGACCAAATGGCCAGAAACTATACCACCAACGGGAGCAATCGAAGATGGTCCTTATGTATATATATAGGGTGTTAATGAACTATACCGACAAACTGTAAGAGGTGATTCCTTATTTCGAAATAAGAGAAAAAGTTCATATGGACCTATGGCGAAAAGTGCATAGTTTCAGAGCTAGGGCTGTTCAAAATCGCGAAGAAGCCAAACTTAAAGAGGCCCTATTTCGAATTCAAGAGACTGTGGATGGTAGTCATTATCAAGGTAAAGAAAGTCACGCATACGCAATTCAAAAATGCATATTTCATTAATGTTTAATGTGTGTACAGCCCCGTAAAAATTCTCAGATATGACATCAACCGAATTTTTAGATATTATGATTGGTCCAAGGTAGGCAAACGATAAGTCTCGACAGCAGTGAACACGGAATCCTTTGGCTCGATGTTGGAAGTTTTAATGATCGTCAGCAGCGCGATCTTTCGTACTCGGGAAAACGTATGCTGTGATGTTTTCTTTTACGCTTATAAGCAGAGTTGGCAAAAACCATGGTTTTTATTGAAAAAACCAAAAAAACACGTTTTTTTGGTTTAAATAATTTGCTCCATGTATTTATATCACGTATGAACAGAACTTAGCTTGTTTCGCCTCGGTGTTAGTATGGAACAACCGGGCTATGCTGGAAGGAGTCACATAAGCTTAAAGCGGAATCTAAACCATTGTCCTCCATTTGAACTCGAAACCGGAACTTAATTGGCCACAAATGCGATACGTCTGCCGACTCACTCACTCACGACTGACAGAAATACGTTGACTGATCTTAACATATTTGTTAATATAATCGTCAAGAGTCATTAGGACAGAAGGACAAAAAGATAAATAATTGCACAAGTGGAACCATCATACAGAATTACATATGGACAATTTCAAAGTATTACAGAGTGCAGAAGAACTAATTTAGTCCAAGTCAGTTCACTAAGACTTTTATTAGTCCAAGTTAAAGAAATACAAGGACTTATTTTGCATAACAGTAAGAAAAGTGGATAAAGATAAGAATTATTTGAGTCTACTTTGGCTCTGATCCATTTATACATAAATATTTACCAAAGATTCTTGCCTCAATAATTGCCTCTCGTGGGGTTTGTATGACCTCCCCCTCCAAAAAAAAAAAAAAGTACGGCATTTCGATGTATTTTATCAATAGTAAACATTATTAAAACGAAACAATGTTTATAATTTTCCTTTGGTTGCATAACAATAATAATAAACTATAAAAAAGTACAAAAGAAACATCCATAAAGTTACATTAAAAAAGTTATGAGTAAAGAATGGGGAATTTAGGTCTGAATATAGTACGAATAATATATGGGAGTGAAACGTGATAGCCCACAAATGTGTGATCATCAAGATTTTACGAATAGTTACACTTTTACGAACATTTTTCGTTTTTTGGTTTAAACCAGTTGTTAAAAAAAAAAAAAAAAAAAAAAAAAAAAAAAAAAAAAAAAACAGCTGGTTTAAACCAGCCAACCCTGCTTATAAGTAAAGAAAACGTGAAATATACCTTGTCGAAATACGTCGTATCACACGTTATTCCGATCACAAAAATCATGGAGCTGCTGGTTCCTAACACTTCCGACTTCCCTCCGAAGCATTGGATGTCCATTGTTGTCAAGGCGTACCTCCTGCCTACTTTGGGCATTTCTTGATATCAGGATATATTATAAAACTCTATTGAGAGCAGATATGAGAATTACACCCTGTACACCTATTGAAAATTGATGAAATATTGAAATTTAGGTTTTTCAAGATTTTGGACAGCCCTAGCTCTGAAACCATGCACTTTTCGCCATAGGTCCATATGAACTTTTTCTCTTATTTTGATGTGAGAAATCACCTCTTACAGTTTGTCGGTATAGTTCATTAACACCCTATATATATCTATATATATATGGTTCCTACAATCTCAATTCAGGCAGAGCATGTACCATTACTGTCTCAGATATTGTTGAAACTTTTTTTTGTATTGTCGAAAAAAATTTTCCCGCACAGTAATGGGCCATCAAAGACGGGGAGTACAATTTATGAAGTGTAGAAGACATGGAAAATGATCAACTTCGGAGCCCCACCATTCAGCTATGGAGACAGGTAGAGTTATAATTATTGTTGTGGTATGTACATAGGGATATAAATAAACTATATTTTATTGCAGTTTAGTTTGCGCATGCGTATCTTTTTGTACATAAATAAACGAACGTCAGTTTATCTCAAAAGTCGAAGTTTGCGAATTTTTGTCGAGCACTTCCGGTTCGAAGTTTAAAATTCTGTTTTCACGGTTGGCAAGATCTAGTTACCGGCTTTCCGAAAAAAAATTGTATCGCTTTTGTGTGCAATCGTTTTGTCGCAAAAAATTCGAGAAAATGTAAAATTTTCAAAAATCGCCATTTTTGGGCGCCATTTTCTCGAAAACGCCATCTTTTAAAATTCTGAAATTTTGTTAGATGGTTCAACTTTACATGAATAATAAACACAGCAAATACCATTCTCGACCAATGCATCATGAATTAACTACAGCCTTTTGAAGTTACCGAAGTTTCGTTAACTTTGATGTAACAGTTAGCAACACTGGAAACAATAAAAGTGCAATGATTTGATGATGTTTGTGGTTCACATTAATTAAATAAAGAATAAAAGGTTTTCCTGACTGTTTTTTTAGTATTTTGATCAAAAAAGCTCTCTGGTATAGCAAAATGAGCCTCCCCCTACTCCTCCGTTTTCTTAAACCGAAGTAATCTGAGATGGAAATTACGGTTACGAAACACACAAATTTTAAGTTTACTTAAAATGGCCATCCAATAAATTCTGATGATCTATAAAAAGCCTTAACCATTACCTCAGTGATGACTTGGAATGCTCCAGACAAAGTCTCAATTAAGTGCGATGTCATTACAGTGATCAAAAAAGGACAAAAAGTTTAAAAAAAAAAATCGAAACATTTTCTTACGCGTTCCACCAAAGAGATTTACGGACTTTTTAAACAGAGCAACCCCAACATAAGAACGGGTCACTCGGAATTTTATAGTATTCGACTAAAGTGGGTCAGTTCGCAACCTGCGAGGGAAGTGTTTGTGTGTATTGTGCAAATTTTAAGTTAGCTGCTAATGCGTTGCAACAAATCAAAGATGTAGCCTGTATTAAAGCTGTCATGAGTGACCAATTTCCTTTGGTAGTATGATCCGTAGAAAATGACAGCTGTCTTTTTCAAGTACGTGGTGAATGTCCTGGAGTGGAAGGAATAAGTGTGGAGTCATTAATTATTGATCCTGATAAAAATGAAAGTGTTACGTATGCCATATGGGGAAACAATGATCTCGTTAAAAAAAACTGTGCCAGTTTCTGATTTCGTATCGTACATTACTGGTTTAACTGTAAGAATTGTAATTCATGACTACATCAAGAAAATCCAAAGAGAATTAATTGATACCGAGAAGCAAACGTATAAAATTTCAAGATATAATTTCTATTTTACTTCATGTGGACTTCGTTGAAAACTAGACTATTCTGCAAAGTAAAATTCAGAATTATCACCGGAATATGGAACAACTAATAGTATTGCTGTAATAAGCGACAAAACACATGATTCGGCACATGTACTCATAGCCATAGACAAGATTCTAAAAATACTCAAAGAAAAGCGAAAATATACGTTATAGAAAAAGGTTCGAATACGTCAAAATAAGTGTCTACAATTTCGCAAACCGTGTCAGTGATTTATGATGGTGGTGCATCCCGCTTTAAAAATCGTTTTCAGATGTTCGAGATGCAGACAGGTCTGATAAAGCAGTGGTTTTGCAGTGAAACCGGCCATGCTAGGGTCTCTGCGACGGTATTGGGGTGAAAGGGGGGGGGGGTGTAAAGAATGTGGCAACGCGGCATAACCTTAGACAAAAACAGATACACAGTATTAAAACCGCAGAAGAATTCGTGAGTATAGTGCAAGTACAAACTCCGGGTACTACTCTCGTTTTGTTGCCTGGAACTGAATTCGACAACTTCCGGAAGAAAGAAAGAAAAGAAAGAAGAAAAAAAAAGCAAGAATTGGACAGTATGCGACCGGTAACTGGTATTCAATGAAGTCACCTTTGGCTTTCAGAAAATGGCGAAGTTCTTATGGCAGTAACGGGTCACCATAAACTAACTTTATCCTTCCCCCAAAATCGAGCTTCTGCAATTCAAAGTGTAGATTTAAGAAGTCTGCAAAAAGGAACTTTTGTTACATACATATGCGCAAAGGCGACGATTTCTCTGTAAATTTGGGGGAGGGGAGGCATTCCGATGCAGAAGGTATATATATATATGAGGATTTTAAGACAAATTGCATTCAAATTATGCCAAATATTGTATATTCATAAATACAATAGGGGACCCACATCAGCTTTAGCCCCCCCGCCCCCCAGGATCGGCGCCCTTGCATATACGTAGGATAACCAACTGAGCGTAGTAGAATTATCAATAAATCATGAATTTCGTAAAGTTGGTGCTGTTTATGCTTCCACATGGACCTTCAGCAGGGTACAGGTTTTCAGAAGAGCATAAGAGAAGTGAAAATAAGTGTTTTGTGATTATCAGCAATGTGCTACGCAGGGGCGGATCCAGGACGAACTTCTGAGGGCGGAGATGTAATACTGCTATTTAGAGCTACTTTTAAGAGCTCCAAACTCTGGGATGGGTTTTATTTATATATAAAAGTTTCTTCTTCTGGGAGGGCGATCGCCTCCCTGGATCTACCTCTAGACGAGTTGTGAATGTACCAACACCTATTGGAGCATCTGCACGGTTACATGCTATTAGCGAAAAGGACACCAAGCAAGCAAATGATTGGTCCATGTGAGAAAAAAAAATCAATGAAATTTTGTTTCCGAGGACCATTTTAAGTAAGTGAAGTGGAGATGCGTAAGCTAGCCCTATATCACCCGGATCTTCGGTGCAGATCGTGTCGGTTTCTGGTGGAAGCTAATGTGGTTCAGATCTCACGTTAAGCTGTAGGTCCACGTCTCATCCAACCACGGTGCTCAACTCTAACCACCATCATCACCAATACTTTTTCATGGTAGTGATACGTAAATATGAATACTTAAATGTATTTTCAGTACACGTTGAAAACATAATAAGTTCCTTGGAAATGCTCGTAAAATATAGTTACCAGAAGCTGTTTGATTAATTGAGGCTTAAGATATAACATATACATGAAACCGACTACACCGGTGGTTGTTTTGCGACTCATTCACGGAAAATACTATTCATCATCACAGATTACCAATATCCTTTACCTTAACAGATGACTGCAGAACTGGAAAAGAGTGAATTGTGGTCTAGTGAAACGCTCACCTTTAGTATGTAGAACCCTGTCTGCGTTTGATCAAAGTAGAGTTGAGGAAATCAGCTTTTGAGGTTTCACAGGTTCACCACTTTTCTCCCAATATTACTGGGCCCAATTGAGCAAACCCTGCATCTGGTCGACTGGTTTTCACATGACCTTAATTACATTGCAACCCTTCTTATCCATAACATAATGGGCTATATACAGGGCTTGAAAAATCTTGCTTGCAAGTACTCGCCACTAAAAAATCTACTAGCCAGACCGTTTTACAGTCTCAGTGTTTATACAAATAAACAAAAACCACTTTGGGAGTAAACATATCAATACATTTTTTTTTTTATTTTGATTATTGGCATGTCTCTTACAAATAAAAAGTAATATCTACTATTTATTTTTGAATTCACATTTTTGATTGATCAGACTCTACTCGTTAAATGCAAAAAAAGTTCTCGCCACTGACGAGTGGATTTTTCAAGCTCTGGCTATATATGAAAACACGCCCTCTCTCCCTTCCTCTGAAGTCATATTTGCAGTATCTTTGTTTCAAAAACCTTTTGTACCGGTATCTCCATACCTACTAACCTACATCAATGAGACTTAGCAAAAATATAAACTAGAACAGATATTTTTAGAGGTACTCCCATGCGCAAAAAAAAATTGCGCGTATACTGTAACTCACGATTTTTCGCAATTATTTCATTTTCCTTATGTTTATGGGTGAAATTCAGTTATTAGTATGTGGAGATAATAGAAAGCAATCCATCTAAGGAGATATTTCCAAAAAATATAATAAAATAATAAAAATATAAGCATAAAACAAAATTATGTTCGGTTTTGTGTATACTGGCAATAATGTTTTCGAGGGAATTTTTGGAGTAGCACAGCACGATTGTAGAGGGAATTACAGAATTGGTAACAGAACAGGGGGACAGTTGAATCAAGGAACAGGAAAGTGGAGTAAAATATTGCATTTATTGGCTTAAATCTAGGGTGTAAATTGTCTGCCAAATATAAATTAGCTTCTGTAACCATGATGTTGTACGGAAATATATAAACAAAGAGAAAAACTGTTGTCTTAAGTTTGGAAGCGACATGCTCTATAGCCATGAGCATTTATTTCTTAAGAAAAAGATAGGCAACAAAAGAAAGTCTGTGTGGTCAAGTGGGTAGAGTGACGGACTAGTAATTATTATACTGTTTTGACCCCAGATCGAATCTCATCCGATGCTGTTCATTTTTTTTTTTTTTTTTACGAAACATTATAGAAGTGTATAATTTGTATGTTAATAAAAACTGAAACAATACAATAAAGAAATAACTTTTTGTTTCCTCTGATGACGTATTTATTTAGAATTAGTGTACTATTAGTAATAGCCATTGCTTTCAGTTTATGCTGTTATATAGCTTCTTTTATCATCCTCTTTTCTTGAAAAAAAAAAAAAAAAAAAAAAACAATTTGTCTCCAATAAAGTATGAAAAATATATATAGACAGAAACAGACATCTTAGTATCAAACGTGATTTATCGTGATGAAATAAACAAGTTTCCCGTTATTAAAAAAGAAAACTACAGAAAATCATTGAATTTGGTCTTTAGGTTTTTAGCATGCTATATATATTCTTTATACAACTATACTTTATAAGGCAAGATGTGCGATCATACCCACAAATTTAGCTAGTGGATGAAAGATGTTTTCGGCACAAATATTTTACACGTCTAGGTGCATGAAACACCAATACGCCATGGTCTTGACCTTCGTTTATTTCACATTATTATCCGACATATCATAGCAGTTAAAAAGCAGCATCAATCGGCAAGAAAAACTGCAAGTTGTGGTCTTAGTCTGTTTTTGATGCTCCGGACTCGATCGCCTAGCACGCCCGTCTATACCTTGACTCATACGTCTATCATTCAGTGCAGGCACATATCCAGCTTTACTTTTCGGATGGGGTCCGACACGAAAGCTCGTAAGCACGTAATTCTAATGTTTAAAAAATATCAATAATAATAATAATAATAATAATAATAATAATAATAATAATAATAATAATAATAATGCAACAGTTCTGTATTTCTCTTAAACATTTCTTACTTTTCATTTATGAACCGGTCAAACTGCATTCTAACACAAACGAAATCAAAAAAATATTTTCTAGAGACATGTAAGGAAAACTGTCTGCTACGTATATCACATAACAAAAATAGCAAATGGCAATGAGTGTATCGTTCTAATACAGTAATGTTATAAACAGAACGGAAACGAAATTGTAATCCCATTTAAAAGTGTTCTTTAATTCCACCTGGTATCAATGGCATTACGGTATATTCTTACAAGTAACACTTCCCAAGTGTAACACTCCGATTTTGATAAAATTTGACAGGCAGATACTACACATAAAATAAACGAATACATGTTTTTTTTTTTTTATTATTTTCTGCGGAAAAACGGTTTTAGGGGGCAAAAGCCCTCACCCAAAATTTTGAAAGTTAACGCCCGAAAGAAAAAAAAAGTGGACCAAAGTGAACGAAATTGTGCACAGATATGGCAGACGTAAAAGAAGGAATACGTGTTTTGTATTTTCCTGGAAAAACGGTTAGGTGGGGCACAGACCCCTCCAAACCTTTGATCATGAAATATCAAAAGTGCTAGTAACAATATGTCTGATATGTGTAAAGGACGAAGAATTCCAGCGACACTTTGTGTATGGACAATACGCAAAAACTAAACGAATACCTGTTTTTTTTATTTTCTGCGGAAAAATGGTTTTAGGGGACAAAAGCCCCCCTCCAAAATTTTGAAAGTTGACGCCCGAAAGGCAAGAAGAAGTGAACCGAAATGAATGAAATTGTGCAAAGATATTGCAGACGAAAAATGAGGGAATACGGGTTCCGTATTTTCCTGCAAAAAAAGAAAAACGTTTGGGTGGGACACAGACCCCTCCAAAACTTTGATCGTGAAATATCAAAAGTGCTAATAATAGTATGTCAGAAGTGCTTAAAGGACATGAAGAATCTGAACGACACATTGTGTAGGGACAATACGCAAAAAAACAAACGAATACGGGTTTATTTTCTGCGAAAAAATGGTTTTAGGGGGCAGAATTCCCCACCCAAAATTTTGAAATCGTGCATAGATGTTCTAGACATAAATTGAGGTAATTGTATTTCGTATTTTCCTGTAAAAAAAGCGGTTGAGTGGGGAGCGAACCTTCTAAGCTGTTGATTACGAAATATTAAAAGTGCAAATAAGTATACGTCAGAAGTTCCTAAAGAGTATGGAGAATTGCAACAAAACTTCGTATAGGGGCAATTTGCAAAACAATAAATGAAATGCGTTTTAATTTGTACGACAAAACAGTGTTGGGGCCTAGAGCCCCTCCAAAAAAAAAAAAAAAAAAAAAAGTAAATATTACCGTAAAAGTGGAGGAAGGAATGGACCGAAGCAAATGAAAATGTGTGTAGATATTGTATCGACTATATGTAAAATAAGGACTTTCGTGTTTTTAAGATGTCCCTATCAATTTTGGCACATCAACAACAAACAGGAAATTAATCGGCACGTGTTTTTGTTTATGCGGAAAAACATTATAAGGGTTAAAGTTGCCTCGTGATATACTACAAAATACGCTAACTGTTTGTGCTTGTTGTTGATCTGCCAAATTTGAAGAAATCTGATGGAGACGCTTGTGAAACACGAGAGGCTTTATTTTTCATATCCAATATCTACAGACAATTTCATTCGCTTCGGTCCTCTCCTTCCGACACTCAACGCCTCGGTCCACTCAACAGTTTTTTTTTCTTTTCAGGAAAATACGAAGCACGCATTCCCTCATCTTACCTCTACAACATTTGTGAACAATTTCATTCAGTTCGGTCCATTTCTTCTTGCCTTTCTTGCGTCCAATTTCAAAATTCTGGGTGGGACCTTTTGCCCCCTAAAACAGTTTTCTCGCAGGAAATAAAAAAGCCGTATTTGTTTATTTTTTGCTTATTGTACTAACACAAAGTTTTGTTCAAATTCTTCGCGTAAATTTAGGCACTTCTGGCATACTGTTATTAGCACTTTTGATATTTCATGATCAAAGGTTTGGAGGGGTCTGTGCCCCAGCTAACCGTTTTTTCCAGGAAAATACAAAACACGTATTTCCTAATTTTATGTCCGCAATATCTGTTCACAATTTCGTTCACTTTGGTCCACTTTGTTTTTGCCTTTCGGGCGTCAATTTTCAAAATTTTGGGTGAGGGCTTTTTCCCCCTAAAACCGTTTTTCAGCAAAAAATAAAGAAGTACTTATTTGTTTATTTTATGTGTAGTATCTACCTGACAAATTTTATCAAAATCGGAGTGTTACACTTGAGAAGTGTTACAGTAAAATCGCTCGAACCGTCCCCAGGCGGCTACAAAGGAAGCGGAACACAATTGAAGGAAACCGCGTGTTTCTTTGTAACATGGGAGGGATAATTCAACATGTCATTCCAGTTGAGGGTGGCCTGCCAGTTGACCTGCTGAAAAAGAAAGCGATGTTGCAATTTTCACCCTCTTGCTTATTGATTCTTCAGTAATCCTCGCAGAAAGACAGATTTATCTAGTTTTTTCGTTACTTTTGTTTTCATTGCATCCTCCTCCTTCCGTCTCCTTTAGCTTGAAAGGCATAGCTATGGGACGTTAAACTGAAATATTTGAATTCAATTTCGATATGTTGTAATGAAGAAAAAAAAGAAATCAATCATTAGTTTCATGATATGTGCTTATATTACTCTTAAATATAGCATATTGTTAATATTATGTAACTTCCATAACGATAACGCTTGTACGAACCAAACATGTTAAATAGTTTGCCCCTGTCCTTCCCCGCTCACCGCAAGGCAGTGCCGCAAAAGCCCGATGAGAAAAATATACAATCTTTCTTTGCTACTCCCAGAAATCAGCCCTTGACCGCCCCTGTCCATACTATTATAGCCTACTGAATTCCTTTAATGATTGTTATGTTTTATTATATATTATTATTATTATTATTATTATAATATAATGTATCCATCGATAATAAAAGTTTAACGATGGCAACAACGTATTACTTCGACTCCAAACACGTGCCGTTTATGGCTTATTTGGAGTGTTATTTATGAGGGCGGTTAGGAAAAAATTTTCTGCTTGAGTACAAAGGAAGCCGGTTGGGGACGAATAGAACGTCTCGACTATACTTGTTAGAATTATAACAACAACGCATTGTCCACAGTTTGGACACTGACTCAAAGTAATCTGACATAAAAGAACCTCAAAAGGGAAAAAGTAGGTTTATTAAAAAGTGCTTGAGGTTTGGTAAGGGACAGCTTCCAGGACCTCACGCTGGATACGTCACTGAGTCAATGCATTGTATTTGTTTCTTGTAAAACATGATAATTAGATGCGTAATATGTAAAATTATATCATAGTTTGACTTTTGATAGGTCTTTCCTTAATACATCCATATTATCCGGCGTTCTGCCTGCCTGTTTCATGTCGGATAATCGAAACTCTACTGTATTTTCAAATATAGCATATACACAGAGGCTAGAGGTCTGCACGGGCCGGAATTTTTAGAACGGACCCGGTCCGACCCTTTAATTTATAATCTATAGGCATTAGCGGATTAAGGGCGGAGCCAATGAAGCCCAGGCTTCGGGGCCCCGAGCTCAGGGGGCCCTTTAAAATCCCTCTGTTTAATACTAAAATATAGTAATCAATTTATTATATTATAGGCTTCAGACCGATGCTATTTTTTCCCGCTCGTTACGCTCGCGGTATCGCTAGATTTAAGTCTTTCTATCAGCAGCATTTACCTGTTAATAATGAATGCAATTATTTAATTGTTAATAATGAATTTAACTAAACTAATTATTCTAAACTTGGAGCACATTCAAATATTACAGCATAGTTCTCGGTAGTTCCATAAGCCTATGAGGCTGTGGAAGGCAGAAAAGAAAATTTATGCACTGGAACTATTCTTAACATAGGGCCCCCTTAAAACAGTCGGTTCTAGGTCCCCAAAAGCCTTAATCCGCCCCTGTCTATAAGCAATATTTCACGAAAAGCTGGTATTTTTTAACAAATGTGTTCGTCATCAAGTTTTCATAAAGTAGTCCCTTTCTCCTTTAAGTAATATCAGAGCCCACGGTGTTTCAGTGGTAGAGCGTTCACCTCTGGTGCATGGAGTCCTTGGTTTGATCTATGCTCGCGCCAAGTGAACCTTGTGCTGGACAAACACTGTGCGTGGGTTTTCTCGAGGTTCTCCCGTTTTATCCCACTTTCTTCACTCGATCATTTCATTCATTTCTTATCATCACTGTCTCCTTTAGCCTATCCGGCATAATCGTGGGACGTAAAACTTAAAGATTTCATTTCAAATCATTTCAATCAAAAAACAGTTGCAGGAAGTATGTAATTTCGAATAAAACAAACTACTATATACAATTCTGAGTATATTATTCTTTTATGAAATTCTCGCGAACCTTATTTCTAAATCGAAGGGTAAGAAGACTAAATTCACTCTCTTATTATTATAGATCCATTTCAATTGAAGCAGTTGGAATAGTTGGAAAAAAATAAAAAAAATAAACATACCCTATATTCCAGTGTGCCACAATCGGTATAACGCGTCACACTGGTGTGTCCAGCAAAGTGAACTGTGTGACGCAAACTTTTTCCTATTATTTGCAAGAATATTTGTCGAGCTTCTGTTATTTATTATTATTATTATTATCAACGATTCTTCCATGGATCAGCTGTCTGTATACGGTTAAGCAACCACAAGTATCATATTGAGGGAATGAGTATAATTATTTACTTTAATAGTAATACAAAATCTATTTGCTTGTATATTCTACGTCACATCTCTTGGACGAATAACTGCATCCGTCTAGAAAGCTAGGACTAACAACAAAGGGATCCGAAGTTGTGACCACACACGGCCCCAAATCGTGAGTGCCACAAGTTCCCTTCTACGCCTTAGCACAATAAGGGCTGTTGCGTTCAGGGAGAGAGAGAAACAACTTAATTCCATTGCAGTTATATGCTTATTAAATGTTAACTTATATTTATAAATTATGTAAGTGATCGTATCGTTTTCTGTTTATTATTATTATTATTATTATTAATTCTTATTATTATACATTTCTTAATACGTTGATTGCCATGTGTATGGAATTTCATACACACGGCTGTCCTGTACAGTAGAGCGTGATTATTTTCCATACGCAAACAATGTAGATATTCCAAGTTTGTTGTGTTCGTTCTATAGCTGTGTATGTAATTAGATACATGGCGTAGAAATCAAAATTTAATGTCCATGCCACGTATATGCAAAACCATACACAAAGACATTTATGAACAAAGACATTGAGTTCGAGTTTAACGTCTCGCTCAGCAACGAAGCTATATGAGACGTCGGCCTACTGATTAACGTGGACTCCGAAGCACGTGAGCTCTCGCCGAGAATCGAAGCCGGGTCTTCCACGCCAAAGGCGCGTACGCTAACAGCTTAGCCACTAAGGAGCTCATGAACAGAGACATTTAAAACAAAGGCGAAAACAAAGATGTGTGATGTGATTTTAACGTCCCTTTCAGCAGCGAGGCTATATGAGACGTGGACCTACTGATTAATGTAGAATCCGAACCACACGAGCTCCCGCCGAACGAAAACAAAGGCCTTTGGAATTGACAATAATCGTTTGGACATTTCAGTCGCACCTACCTAATATTAACAACGTTTCTACGATATTCGTAACATTGTATTATTTCTTTTGTTGATTAGCTTGGTTAGGCTTATTTAAACACTTTTTTCTTTGCACCGACGTGTCACATCTCTTGGATGAAAATACACTAGCTCTCACTGGAAATCAAATCCAGAACCAATGCACTTGAACCATTTGACCACAACAAGGCACATTTAAAAAGAAGTTTCGATTTTGTTCGGAAAATTGTGATTAGGTGTAACATTAAAAAATATATTTAAGAAAGGATACGGAGCAAACGCACTGTACTTTCTCGCTCGCATTTTTTACACTGACTTATGTTAGGCTGTAACTATTATTGAAACATTTATTTGGGAAATTGCGAATAAAATAATGTTTTGGAAAACATTGCTAGAAGAAACTTCAGGCCCAAAAGTAAAGTACCCATTGGTCATATTTTCGTTAGAAATAACTCGATCCATATATTAGAATTATTAAGGATATAATTGTATGTGAACTAGAGATGCAAAAAAGCCGGCTTTTTTGAATCGATGGTTTTTTTCACATAAAAAGCCGGCTTTTTTGGAAAAAAAACGAGAATTTTGGAAATTTTGGCTTTTTTCAATTTCATAATTTTTCTATCTAAATAGCTTTCTTATAGTATATTCTGTAGTTAGATAAGAATTCCATGACCTGAATGTGATATTTCGCTCTGAAATTCACCATCAAGATAGATGGAGCACATGTTTTACGAATTAAAGCTAACATGAAGAATGTAGTATTTGAGGGTAATTATAGAGACTATTTAACTTTATTTTACCTTTTGAGTTATCGACATCATTTTTCTTCTCTAGCTTGTCATCCGTGTTTCATTTCTAAGAGCTTTTAGTACTCTAGCTTCTAGCGCAAAAGTTAAACTTGCCCGTTTTTCTATTAATCCGTCAAAGCGTACGTTTTTCAATATATCCGTCAAACCGTACTTCCACATTTCTGTTATACTGTAGCTGTGAAGTGATTTAGCAATAATTTTCCGGACACAACCTTGAATACCAATTTATACAAATAATCAGTAGTGGATTTAGAAAAGTACTTTAGGATGGGTTTTTCTGATTGTTTCGTTTCCTAAAAAGTCCTAATTTTATTTGGGAGGTGCTTGAAGTTTATGAGTACAGGCATAGTCCCTAACTGATATTTCGTTTCGTTTCCATGTTTAGTAATAATCTTTCGAATACAACTTTAAAAATCATTTTATACTGAGAATCAGTGGCGGATTTAGAAAAGTATTTTGGGAAGGGTTTTTCTTACTAATGTTTAGTTTTTTTAAACATTCGTAATTTTTATTTGACGGGGGCTTAAAGTTTATGAGTAAAGGCATAAATAATAGATATTTCGTTTGTTGCAGACATTCCGTAACTATGGGGAACAGGTTTCAGTCCGAAAGACCGCCCCCCTAACCTTCGCAAAACCGTCACTGCTGGTAATTAGTAATAATAACGGTTTAAAAACAATAAGAAAGGAAGTCGCCCAACTCACAGTACACGCACTATTTCTACATTCACAGATGGAATGAAGAAAAGCTTTGTCAGAATGGTCGAATGCTGGTTGAATCCCGGACTTCCCGATAGAAGCGCAAAAGCTAATCACTCAGTCATGTTTGTTGTATTTAGCTTAACTTAAATATATTCCGTAGTCCTTTTTTGGGGGGGGGGGGGGGGAGTTCCGTAATGATATGTTGAATCCCTCTTGTTAAAAATTCAGAAAACTTGAGGATTGGGTAAACTGTGATGGTGGTTCTATAAAATTTAACTGTAGAATTTCAAGAATATACAGAACCAAAAGCTCTAGATGTGCAGCCTTTAAGTGTATCATATAAATCTAAGTATTTCTCTTATGTTTTATTTTAATTTTATTTTGTTTCAAAAAGAGGGTATGGAATATTTTGAAGTAAAAATAGTACATACTATTTTGCTAGTTATTTGTGCATTCTTTTAAAAGAAGTGTTTACTTTTAGGGTTGGCTGGTTTACACCAACTTTTTTTTTTTTTTAATAATTGCTTTAAACCACAAAAATAAAAAGAATGAAAAATGCGAATCGTGTGAACTTCATGGTGACGTTTCCAGATATCAAACCACCTGCAATAGTTTTATTTCCCTTTCACCTTTTAATCAAGGTGTCCCATGTTCAATTCTCGGTCGAACCACAACCCTTCTTTCATGCGTAACCCAAGTAGCGGTTCGGATGTCAGTTTAAGCGATAGTCTTCTCCTTGATAACCTCAGTATTTCGTAAGGATGTTAAGCCTAAACATACGAAACAAACCAAATTGTATATTTCTGCATGCCTAAATACCTGTTGTTTTATAAAGAAGCCAAGATTGCTTAAATATATTGATAAAAATTGGCAAAATTTATCGATTGCCTACGTAGCCTCCAACATTAGCTTGGATTGGACTTTCAATGATATCTACGTACTAAATTTGTAATTTAATACCTCAGTTTTAGCGTACTGATTATGGTATGTTGACCTTAAAATTTTACATGCAAAGCAATAACAGGATTTTCCCGTTATTGTCTTACATTTCAAGTAATGACGGGATTTTCCCAATGGCTAGGGCGGGAGATTCTCAATTTAAGAAATTTACTGACCGGACTTCTATGGGAGTTCTTCCGGCATAACCCCGCTGTTGCATAATAACACCAAGGCGAAACAAACTTATTTCTGTGAATCTGTAATATAAATACATAAAGCAAAAATCTAAATCAAAAAAGCCTGATTTAAACCAAAAAAGCCTGGTTTAAACATCCCCAAAAAACGGGTTTTTGGCATTTTCAAAAACAACCATGGTTCTTGCCAACTCTGCTTACTTTTGTATATAGGAGGGTAAAAAAAGTCTTATATACATTGGTTAATCCTGTGGAATTCATAATGTAAATATGTTGAAGAAAAATTGTTTGAAATATCTTTTCGAAATTCATAGTTTATTTTCGATGTTTTATATTATTATCAGCATCAACCACTAATTAAATGATTTTTTGTGTTATAGAGAAGCGATACAAAGTCTGTTTTATCAATTTAAAGCAGTATTTTGAAAAAAGCCCCAAAATTTCCCAAGCAAAAAAGCGAAGCAGAAAAAACCGAGTTTTTTTCCAAAAAAGCCGGTTTTTTCCGAGCCCTTGCATCTCTAATGTGAACTATAAGCAAAAGCGTCTGAGTAATTTCTGAGAAAATCATGAAATAAGTCACCCCCAAGAATAAATTATCCCTTGTGGATCTTTTCAGGACAAACGAGCTATGCTATATTGTTAGTGTTTTCGTAAAACATTTATTTATGAAATACGAACACAATCGCCTGAGTCGTTCTTGAGGAACTCGCAGGGTAAAACTTACTGTCAAAAGTAATATACCATTTCTAGTTTTTCCGGATGAGGGAATTATACAATATAGCTAGGTTATTTGTCACATGTATTTATAAAATATGAACAACAAACATCTCCTGAGTGTTTTTTTAGGAAGGTCATCGGGAAAAGCTTACCCCCAAAGGTAAACTCTTCTATCTGTAATTTTGACAGTATATCGAGTAATTTTTAAGCAAATCGTCGGGAAAAAATTCACTGTCAAAGTATGTCTTTTGGATTTTTCTTTTCGGAACAAGCGAGTTATACCATATTGTAAGATTATTACAGAAAATATTTTACTGAAATTAGAACAAATTTGTCTCAGTTATTACTGAGAAAATTGTCCAAAAAAATTCAACCCTTGAGAAAACCACTTCTTCTGTATGTTATCGGAATAAACGATTTATGCTGTATGTTAGTTTATTAATGAAACATTTCTTTACGAAATATGAACAAAATTGCCTGAGGCGTTAATGGGAAAACTATCGGGGTAAAGCTCACCCTAAGATTAAGCTACTCCTTCGAACGAGTTGTTTGTTAGGTTATTAATGATACGTTTATTTATGAAATGTGGTTGAGAAAATTCTGCAAAAAGAACGCATACCATACAGTAAATTACACCATATATATTTTTTCAGAAAAATTATTCATATGCGGTGGAGATTCGTTAATAAAATATATATTTATAAAAAGTAAATTAAATCGTCACAGCTTTTTTACTTGAGAAAATTGAATTGTTTTAAATTTTAATCCTTCAGTAAATTACCCTTACTTTTAGATGTCGAAGGACATAAAATTCGAAAGATAGTATGTTATTAAAACGTTATGTCTAGAATTCGGTCCAGATACGTTGAACAGTATGGCCTCTATTTGAGTGCGTGTAAAAGCGTGACGAACCGAGAGACGAATAGATGGACAGACATCGAAAAATCACTTTTTCGATACGTAGGAGCCATGTAACTTGAATTCACTGAAATCTGGTATTCAGTTTTTATAACTATAACCACACTTTCTTCTTTCGTCGCTCGAATGTGAAAACGAATAGGCCTACACCGACACGTAATGTGATAATTTGTAATCCCAAAAATTTAATTTGTTATGTTTAATGTGTTGTCACGCTAGAAAAAGAAGCTTATGCATGTTAGATCATTTTCTTATCAGTTTTTCACGCTACTATATAATTCGTCGGAAGCATTCGTGTTATTCACAAAGAGAGCTGTAAAATTTAGTTTTGTTTAAAGAAAGAATTCTTGATTTTTTTTTTTTTATACAGACGCATTTGTTGCACTTCATATGAAACAAAAGGAGAGAGAGAGAGAGAGAGAGAGAGTCAATACTCTAAAAAGAAACACACACACACAGAAACACTAGAACAGACAACGAGCTATGGCTGTGATTGTGTTCGTCACGCTGTGTGTAAAGCTGCAGGTCGCGCTTGTTTTGTTTTTTACAGACACACTCGCAGTGAGTTGAAGTTTGAAGTTACTTCTGCTGTGTTAAAAAAAAAAAAAAAAAAAAAACGGAGAGGGAATGATTAAGCATACCATACCATAAACTAAAAATAATCGCTATTAGTAATAAATAGTAAGCTAATTCTGAATAAATACGTCATCAGAACAACAAAAAGTTATTTCATTATTACATTGTTTCGGTTCTTATTAACATAAAAATTATACACTTTCTAGAGTGTATTGTAAAGAAAAAAAATTAAATAGGATCGGATGGGATTCGATCTGGGGTCAAAACAGTATAAGAATTACTAATCCGTCACTCTACCCACTTGACCACACAGACTTTCTTTTGTTGCCTATCTTTTTCTTAAGAAATAACTGCTCATGGCTATAGAGCATGTCACTTCCAAACTTAAGACAACAGTTTTTCTCTTTGTTTATATATTTCCGTACAACATCTTGGTTACAGAAGCTAATTTATATTTGGCAGACAATTTACACCCTAGATTTAAGCCAATAAATGCAATATTTTACTCCACTTTCCTGTTCCTTGATTCAACTGTCCCCCTGTTACCAATTCTGTAATTCCCTCTACAATCGTGCTGTGCTACTCCAAAAATTCCCTCGAAAACATTATTGCCAGTATACACAAAACCGAACATAATTTTGTTTTTTGCTTATATTTTATCATTTTATTATATTTTTTTGGAAATATCTCCTTAGATGGATTGCTTTCTATTATCTCCACATACTAATAACTGAATTTTATCCATAAACATAAGGAAAATGAAATAATTGCGAAAAATCGTGAGTTACAGTATACGCGCAATTTTTTTTTTTTTTTTTGTGCATGGGAGTACATACTGTGAAAGTAGTAGTACCTAGTTCCGTACGAAAAAAAAAAAAAAAAAGGTTTACCAGAAAACTACCGAATTTGCATTTCTGCATCTGTGAGTCATATGTGCGGTATCATACCAAACCCCAATTCATTCTGATTATACTGACGTACAAGCTGGTAATCAAAGGTAACTAAGGTAAAAAACTCTGAACTAGAGCACAAACAGAAAATTCCTAAAGTGAGTGTGTGACATATTAAAATATCAATTTCGGACAATATATGTTTTGCATCTCCTTATACCAGTTAGTATGTTAACAGGCCATTCTCTTTCGTCTGTTTAGTACTGCGTATCCCTTTGATGCGCCAGGTCCCGGGTTCGATTTCACTGGGAGAGCACAAAAATTTAATTTCATAATCACCCATTTTCATCACTCTTCCATCTCCTTGGACGGTACGGTTGCTCAGTGGTAGAGCCAGTGGCGTAGCAGCTGCCCCCGCAACCCCCGCAGTGCGGGGGGGCCCCGATGTATAGGGGCCCCGAAGTCTTGCGATGAATAAAGTTTTAAAGAAGTAGAACTTCCACCTTACTTGTGTCGGCTTTACAAGTGGGGCCTCTTCTCTATACTTTGCGGGGGGGCCCGCAAAAGTGTGCTACGCCACTGGGTAGAGCGCTTACCTCTGGTACGGGATGTCCTTGGTTCGATCTACAGCCAAGTAAGTTTGTGGTGGACAATATCCTGCCCGCGGGTTTTTGTCCGGCGTCCCGTTTCTCTCCCACATTTTCATTACACCAATTATTGCAATATCATTCACTTGCTTTAATCGTAAGCCTCCTTCACAAAGGCGTCATTTAGGGGGGGCAATTGCCCCCCCCCCAAGAGTTTGAGGAACACATATACTTTAATCAATTGTATACTATGTACTAGTACAAAACATGAAAGTCTTATATCGATGGCGTTCTTGCCCCCCCTCCCAAGCGAAGTCTGAAATGACGCCCCTGCTCCTTCAGCCTGAAAGATATAATTGTGGTTCATTGAACTTGGAGACTTCATTTCATTTCTTCTCCGTCTCCTTTAGACTAAAGGGCACTACCATGAGAGTAAAGAAGAAATAATAATAATTTTATTAAATTCTTCGTACTTCAGCAATTTGAAAAGTATCTGGGGGCAAGGGAACCTATGTTACTTTTTAAAGTATCTTTCGTGATAGTACCTGCGCTCTGGGCCCTACTAGAGGTGCTCAAGTAAGTTACCGATTTTAATGTTCTTAAAAATTCGCAGAATAAATCTCGAATTTCATATCCGAGTGGCTAACTATGGCACCATTCGAAAAGTTGACCCAATCCAAATATCACGATGAACGAATCATGAAACTAAGTTAATCAGCATAAGAACAGAAGCTTCCGCAATGAACGTCTAAACTTTCCTTTAGTAAACACATTATTATGAAAGGGTTAAAGTGAGGTCTACTTCGGCAGTTGGTATCGTATACTAGAACAGTGTTACGATTTGTATGCATAATGGGAACGAATTTCGGAAGATTAAAAAAAAAAAAGTACGAAAGAAGTAATAAGTAAAAAGAGTAATATTTATCTTGAAGCGTGCAGCTGTGGGAAATTAGGAGGCTTGAGCCTTCCCTACATTACCTAAACTAATTTCGCTCCTCCGTTACAATAAGTACCGTAACACGGGGTTACTTTGCACAAGATTTAAGGAATTTTAAAGAAACCCGCATGTAACTTACAAACGTAACGATTTAGAACACTGTATTTTAAACATATAATAGCTAGATATATAAGGAAAACATTAGTGCAACTTTATTGGTAAACATTCAGTATGACCATAGTTATTCAAATATGAACTTTGGTGCAAGGTAACCCCATGGCAGTTTTGTAAATACTTCGCACAACATACAAAAAAGTATGTTCAACATATGAACATAACGTTTCTGTGCAATGTTTTCTCTTCAGTATTTATACATTTTATTTCTACACAAAACTGCATGCAGTCTACAAATATTGATATTAGAATGATGTTACAGGTATCAGTACTTAGTAAGAATTATCAATATTTGTAAGGAAAATTGTGTATTTTCTGGTACCGGTACAGAAACCACAATCTAATAGTTTAGTATATGTCCCACAAAAATGAACTCAGGAACAGAAAAAAATCCGCGTGAACTGATTTTCCTTGGTTATTCCTTATTCAAGAATTTGATCCCAACTGCAATCAGTGGAAGATTTACGGGGTTTGGGACTTTCAGGCTGAACCCCACCCAAATAGCATGATTTGAAAAAAAAAAAAAAAAAAAAACTAAGCGCATAAGCTGCAAGTTCTCCCAAAGTCTAGATTTCGTAGTAAAAAAAAAAAAATAAATAAAAGCCCTCTCAAACTACTCTTCTGGATTCGCCGCTGTTCACGATTTATTTTCTAACAAAAAATTCATTCCGGCATCTACCTAAATAGGAAATTTACTAGGAGGTTCCAGTAGTAATTATTTCCAAATCTAAGAGGACCGGTGCAAAGTATTTACGAGTAGATGCTGAAAGCGCCTTCTTCCAGTTTAACCTTTTTTATGACTTTAAAGCGTTTCACATTTCAATTGTTGCATCAAAGTTCCGTTATACACAGTAACATTCTACGAAACTGACGCAACTTCGACGGAAATTCTTGTAGGTGATATCTTTCAAATTTTGTCGGCTTTTACAGTGTCTGCTTTGCATCTCACAACAACAACAAACCCTCCCGGTCATTAGAACTGATGTTAACCGCTAACATTATAGCCAAAATACAGTTACATGTTCTATCTTACGGTGGCAGTTGAAACTTCCTCTTTACTGTTAATGGTTTTAACGACACAGGACTGTGAAATTCTCTTCATATTTCGTGCAAAGTAACCCCGTCTTACGGTATACTCTAATTTATGTTTCGGTTGCCTCAATAGCATAGGCAGGCTTCTAGGAACATAAATGCTCCAGTGTGTTATTATTTCGCTTAACGCCTTTAGTTCATTTTCTTTTTCTTTTTAAATTAAAGTTCAGCGTTCTTTTTCAGCACCGAGCTTATATGAGATGTGAATATTGAATTTAAGGTGGAATCCGAACTACTGCAAGCGTTACAATCGTAATACTCTCTCACCGGAAATAGAACTCCGGACCACGTGCATTAAAAGTGCGAGTATTAGCCATTAGATCAATCAGAAAAGTATTGATGTCGTATTACACCGTACTTTAATTCTTTATGAGATTGTGCTACAATAAAACGAAATCTGTGTAGGTGTACTTTTGACACACCACACCAAATATTTGTTTTAAAAAAAATATATATATATATAATTCTTTTACTAATTTCCTCCTATTGTGTCCTAATTGATCTGCCTTTGGCGACATGAAATACCTCACTTCTCATAGATAAAATTTAAGAACAAGTGAAGTAGTTGTTGAACAATTCTATCACGATTTGCGTAAAAACACGATATCCGGATGTATGGCATAAAAAACTACACTGCAAAGAAAAGAAACCAATCTGTGCTAGGTGGCCACTAAAAGAAAGAATGTTGATTACAGGCAGAGCAAAGCAGGTGGACCCGCGCGATAGCCAGGGGGTGCGTCCCAAGCAAGTAGGCGCATCAGAAACGATGAGTATACGCGTAGTGAAAACAGATAGTATTTTTTTTTTTTTTTTTTTTTTTTTTTTGCCAATAATACGAGTTTCATTAGGATTTGTCATGGTTTCATGCTAGTAGTATTCCTGCTCTTTCATGGCTAAGTGGTTAGCGTACGCACATTTGGCGTGGTAACCCAGGGTTTGATTCCCGGCAGGAGCTCATGTAGTTCGGAATCCAGGTTAATCAGTAGGTCCAGTATTATACAGCCTCCCTGCTAAAAGCGACATTAAACTCAAAAACCAACTCGTCAGCTATTACTATTCCACCTGTAAACATAAAATACAGCTTCTGTATACCGTACAGAAATACACCGTCGGTGGAAAGTAGTATCTATATAGACATCATTCATTTGCACTCATTTATTTTCTGCCGTAAAGCACTTGTAATGATTTTACACAAGTAATTCTACACTAATAAACCTAAAATACAACTGTATTTCTTTGTAATTAATTCTATCGCCTGCAGAAATTTGATCTTTATAAATATGTCTTTTTAATACAAAGTATTGAATTTTACCCGTAAATCTTTTAAAATGTAATATACCAAGAGTAAACGAGCACCACGAAAGCTACTAATGTATCTAAAGGAAAATTCACATCTCCGAAAATCGTTACTTTTATTACGGAAAAATATTAGTGTAATATTTGCACACATAACTGAAAGTGAAGATATTGCGACCCGTATAGAATTCAGCCATTCAATTCGTGGTTTCGATGTTGTTAGGTCTTACACACTCACGTGATAATTTGTTTTATATTCGTCTAAAAGGTCAGAGATCCACATAAACTCTTTGTTTGCCTCATACTGAATTATGGAACCAGAAAATGTAGATATGGTCGTAGAACACATATGAGTTATTTGTTATCCAACTGTACGAACTTGTATTATGAAAATTTACCTGCACGATTCTATCATACTTGTCCAGATATTGGTTATAGCCCGGTTCCAGATTCAATCGATGAGAATAGCAACTGAATGTCAGCTCAGCATGGGTGACTTTTAGTATGCAAAACCAGCGACGGCTCCGAAGTCGGCACTGCGACTCACAGTGAGCTGTTATAAACCTTCTAGTTTACGTACATACCCACAATCGCTGACGTGATTACTCCCCACGGATGCACGCCTCACTTGTGCCTGGGCCCCTGGTCTGACTCGATTATATAGCAGTAGTGCTTTTTAGTGTCCACCTAGCACAAGTTAGGTCGTTTTATGCACTATAATTGTTACGCCATACGACCACACACAATTCATATTCATCATAGTTACAAATACGGAACCATAATCATTAGCAGTGATTTGGGGGAGAAAATAAATAATACCCGCCCAGAATCCTAATTGGGACCTACCAGTATTTAATAGTAGCAAACTTCCATTTAATAGCCCAGAATGGTACTCGGAACCGATAAACTGACCACTTCCGTACATTTATGTAGAGTCTTTAATTCGATCTAAGACCATATAGTTAAAACATTGTATCTATAAGTTTTCCCGATCATACAAGTACCGCAAAGATATGCCACACGAACATAGGCATGATTTTTTACAGTATATAAAGTGTCTTTTTATTATCCTTGTTTATGCGTATACCAACTCTGATGCACTACTGCTCCCTACGGACGAACCACTGCGCAAGCCCCAAGCTGCGTTCATGCTATGGTCCGGTTTGATATCATCCGGGATTTTCGTGACCACCTAGCAGAAGCTTGTTTGTTTCATGCACTAGTTTTTGTCTCATAGCCAGCACGCTTAGTTGCTGAAGAAAGAAAAAAAAGCTGGAAAGGAACAAATACTTGCGATATACGATTATAACTGTAGGGAAATTAAACTGGAGTAATTGTACCAACTATACGTAAATAGTAATAACGTTCAAAATAACTTTATATCCCTTCGATGACGGTTAACCACGAGCGGAACCTTAGCAGAAGTGTTTACTAACAATTTTTTTTGAAACTTGCATTAGTTGATAATATCCATATGAGAGTACGAATGATGTGAAACTAGTGAATCATACTTTTGAACACCATATTATTGTTTATTAGCGTTTAGAGGAAAAATTGAATTTTTTTAGTAGAGAACACACTGAAACACGAATTATACATTTATACTACCTTTTTCAGTTCTCCATTCGAATAACGCTCTATCAAAAAGAATAGGTTCTGGAATATATTCTACTTCCGGAGTTTTTTCGTTCCTCTTATTGGAATCACTAACGATGTCCTCACTACCACTATATGAGGAAATACTGTTTCTCGCTGATGATGCACATAGGGATTTGTTTTTATGTTTATGCTTCTTGTGACGCTTCTTTATATCATCATCACACGACAGTTCTGAACTTGAAATTTCACTCAACCCACTTAATGACTTAGGACTTGTCACCTCTTTACTTCTATCTTTATGCCTTTTTTTTCTACGATGAGAAGAGGTGTCTGAAGACGAAACTGATGATGAACGCGATCTCTTTTTTGATTTCCTACGATGTTTGTGTTTATGATGGTGCGATTTTTTCTTCTTAGAATGATGTCTATGACGCTCTATCCCTTTATCACTAATCGTACATACCGGTACTTTATTAAAAATTAGAGACGCCTTAAGACCACAACCGTGTTCAATTTGGTCGTCTTCCTTTACAATCGTATATACACCGAATTTTGGATGTAACTTATGGAAGGTAACACTTTTTATATCTTTTCCCAAAACATAATTTAATACATCTATAGTTGACTTTTCAAGTGCAATAAGGTCATTTGAGTCTCCACCACTTTCAAACTGAACAGTACCCTCCCAATTATCAGTTGTGATGTAGACTTCTTTTAATATAATTCCTGGTGCACCGTACACTGCACGTCCTTCCATAACACTCGATCACCAGGCTAGAACAATCTATCAACAATCGACTCAGAAATTAATCAAACCACACTTCGCAGCACAGACAAAGAATATATATGTAATTATCTATTCTTTGTCTGTGCTTCGCAGCCAGTATTCCGCCAAAACCTTGACACAGTAAGCAGTGATGTTAGGTCCTCAAGTTAAAAATTTCTCACAGGAATGCTCACAAATTCCCTTTTTAAGATAAAATTTCCTAATTTTCGTTTACGATAAATTCACGGATGATAACATTGAAGTATAATAAGTTCAAAAGCACAAATGTATGTTGTAGAAATATGAGCATAGTATATTAATCCATTGGTACCCAATACAGTCGTCTTTAAACAATGATATATATTCGATAAACAATGCTACCTTTATGCTTTTGATCTTATGTTACTATACTTCAATGTTATCTTCCGTGAAAAATTGGGGGTGCGGGTACTCACTGAAGGGGTGACCTGCTCCCTTGCAACAGGCTAACGACTCCTCTGCTTATAGGGATTTGAATTCGCGATATCTCTCAACAAAGACTTCCGAATCCAAAGGATTCAGTTTCCTAGACTACTTTTCCATAAAAATATTTATAAATTAGAACATCGATGACAAGTTACTGAAATCAAATTCCTAAATCTAATGAAGCTGAAACAGTTGAAAACGAGGAAGGCAATTGACTACAATATAAATATTACTCACCAACATGGACGGCGATTAGGGGAGGCAAAGGGGGGCAGTTGCCCCCCCCCACTTTTCTGCAATGGCCTATTAATGTATGTAGTTTCAACCAGGGAAATTTGTATATTAACATTGATATACAAATATTCAGATCATGTCTTGCCCCCCCCCCACTTTTAACGTCCAATCGCCGCCACTGCTCACCAATATGATCCTACTTCACCAATCACCAGTGATTCCTACAAATAATTATTATTTGCTCCAATGCTAATCTTACGTGCACTTACGTTTACTTTTACACAGCGGCGCAAACCTTCATTCAACATGGGAAGGGGAGGTTTAGAGATTTTTTTTGGATGTTCAAAATATTTATGAAGTTGAAAAACAATGATGTGGAGAATCAAGAGAGCAGAGCTGTCTTCAACATTGGGAGGCGGGCACCTTTGAGGCTTATTTTGGTGGACAGTGACACCAATTTCTTGGGAGGCGAGCAGACTTGAGGCTTCTCTGGACATCAATTTCATCTCACTTTCCTTTGTGGCAATTGGACACAAATCAACACTTTTTTTTTTCAAAAAAACATATTTCAAATCGGATCATCCCCCCAGATCCAAGATTGGAGGGGACATGTCCTCCTCACCCCCCCAGGATTTGCGCCAGTGCTTTTACACATTAACTATTATTATAGGAATATCGATAGATTGTGGAGTATTTCGTTTAACGAGCAAAACGTGAATTTTGATATTTCTTAACTGGAAGTTCGTTTCAGTTGACCCACAAGTACACTACAACCAGGGGCGTCATTTAAGGGGGCCAGGAGGGGGCAATTGCCGCCCCAAGAGTTTGAGGAATACATATACTTTAATCGATTGTCTACTAATGTACTAGTACAAAACGTGAAAGTCATATGTCGGTGGTGCTCTTGTCCCCCTCAAGCGAAGTCTGAAATGACGCCCCTGCATCTCATATACAAGGTTCGTCACACTCAAAGTTTTATATTTTTCGGAGATAGTCTAGCAACCATTTTACTATCTTTGGACCACTTCAGACGGATTGACTCACAAGTAAAGGATAAGAAACTCACAAAGGAAGTGAATTACAATGTATAGGTGTTGGAATGAGTTTGTAGCAAATTTGTAGAAGTAACACGATATGAAGTGGAAATATTTTTTTTCCAACAAATTGGCATCCGTCCGAGTACACCTCCTTGCGTTTCTTGAGGCCTTTCAAGTTGCGAGCATGCAAGGACTTTTGCCATTCAGATCTAAGCAAAGCGTCTGCAATGTCCGTCAATCCCCCCCCCCCCCATACGTAACTTTTTTACTGGTTGCCTAACCGTAGTTTCGGCCTGCAACAATGTTAATCTTATGGGCTCGAAACGGCCCTTAAAATGTTGCATAGAACAATAACGATACGGTTTTTGAAAATTTGTATGAGAACTGGACAATCTACACAAAATTTGGAAGTGACCAGTGAAAATGACATGTTTCTAGCACTTGTGGTTTCCGAGATCTCATTTTCGAAAGAATTGGCGACAAACATATAAACCATAAACCTAGCATTTTAATATATATATATATGAATTATTGTTTAAATTTTTACTTTTCCAATTTTTATTTTGTTCCCCTCATTTCTCATCAACTTTTATTTATTCCATTGTTTTATCCAATCATTTTCTCCTATTCTCCGATTTTAGGGGAAAGTGGGGGAATACCACGCACTTAAGGTACATTTTCCAATATCTCACTACAAATCAAACAAATTAAGATGAGGAAAATGTATGTTGTAACTTAATCATTCTAGTTTCATATTCGGTCGTTGGTAGTGCTCCTTGACTTTCATAGGTTTTGTAAAAATAAATTTTGTGGAAAACGGGAAACGCGTGGTATTCCCCACCACATCGGGTATTCCCACGCATTTCATCGGGTATTGGCACGCATTAGTTACTAGCGCAAATTCCTTAACGTGAAGCACCAGAATCACTTTCCAAAAACTTCAGTTTTTTTTTCTTTTTTGACTGTACAGACCTGTACGATTCATTTACACATTAGTAACAGGTTTATACGATTCAAACCTGTACGTTTAGGCCTGCTTCTAATTTGTTTCTTCAGGTTGTCTTCACGTTTTCCACCAACATTGTATTTTCGAGTTTTCTTCTCAACTTTGCTTTCTTGGTGCTTTCTTCGCTTAGTGATTTTTCTGAATTCGATATCTATCAATATTCATTTGGTTGAAGTAGAAGTTTGTCTTTTGTTTGTTTCTGAATTTTTTTGTTATTTCGAGTAGTTGCCAGACAGGGATAGGAGAAATCTGTGAGACTTTCAAAGCCTCTTTTTGTAAAGAAGACGGTTGGACAAGTAATGGTAACTGTTGTGATGATGTTCCGGGTAGTTGATGTTCTTCCCGATTTAGCCCTGCAAATTCACTTCTTCAGAAGTCTTTCATCTTCAAGTTCTACGGCTTGGACTTGCTGAAAAGCTTCAAAATCTTCTTTTGTAAAAGTGTTTGGCTCCAAAGGACAAATATCCGCGTTTTTTAATCATTAACTGTTTTATCCATATTTTCTGCTTTCAGATAAGCTCTATTAAAGATCTCGGCTAAGTCATATGGAGAAATTTTTCATTAACGTAGTGTATCACAAACCCTGTGCATTCTTGGTTAAATATGTTTTAAGGGGAGCAAAAATGGTGAGGTATAGCGGCTGAAGTTTATGTGAGGTATGCGGTGGTATTGTGATCATAATTCCTTTCACCTTACAAAAATTGTAAATTTCTAATGAAATATGGCTCGTGTGATCGTCCAAAATAAGTAGGACTGGATCATCTGTTGTTGGTTTCGCAATAAGAGCAAAATGTTGCAGCCACTCGAAGAAACATTTTTTCATTGATCCACCCACGAATATTGTGTAGGTATATCCAGTTGGTCCTCCTTTCTGCAGCTGACCTGACATGCGTTTTCTTAGGTAGATAAACATAGGGGTATGTAAGACCTGGCAGCTTTGTAATGGTATTACCCTTTTCCCATGATATTACTGCTCTGAGCTCTTTCACTCCCTTTGGATAAAAAAACGTCCTGGTAATATTTTTCGGTTACTTTTGTCAGGTTCTAAAAAAGTACCTTTTCACCTCTTCTTCATTGAATGCGTCGACCTTGTTAATACTAATTGCTTCAGGTTTCCTTCAACTTAGCGTGGAAATTTTCTTTAAAAAGAATTCCAACCAATCCTTCCCAGCAAGTTGATTTTCTTTATTCAAATTGTGCTTGCTATTATTAGCTTCTGTGTATTTATAAGCTACTATGCGTAGTTCAATTGGAGACATTCCGTAAAACAACTTGGCTAAACGCAAAGCGTGGCCAGCAAGTTCCGCTTTTTGTGTAGAGCTTTTCACCTCATTTTCTTGGAACAGATAGTCTTAGCTTTCAGTTTTGTTCCTAATGTAGCCTCATGTATCCCGAAATCTTTTGCTACTTGTTAACTTTTCGTCCGCCATTTATTGTTCCTATGGCGTTTTGCAGCTGTTCCAATGTTCATTTGCACTTCTCTGTTTGCCTAATATAGTGTCATGGCATTTGCAATAAACGTAAAAAAGGAAAAGAAACGCAGCATAAGCTTTTTTGATAACTGCTTCGTGAAGGGACAATTTCACCCACAATGGATGATATGCGTGCAATTACCCCATTCCACGCCGAGAAAGAAAAATTAAACCTTCAGCCGTTTCACGCCATTTCATATAAACAGATTTATCATCAACTTACTACTAACGCACTACACTAAAACACTGTATACACAATATAAAAATGAACTAAGTGTTTGAATATATGCCTCGAAATCTGCGAACGAAATAAATTAGAAGAAATTACGGCAAAACAGCATTTCGCCATGCCATGAACCACAGCTAGCAGCAACTGGTGCCTCGCTGATGCAGTATGTCTTTCATAATCTAAACTAGATAACAGCACTAACCTGGATCAGTTTCGAAGCATTACAACTGAGAAAATAGGGTGCGTGGTATTCCCCCGTTGCGTGGCATTCCCCCACTTTCCCCTACATGTTTCATGCAGTCATTGACTGTATTCCTATTTTTTGTGATATTACTCTAATAAACCTGTCTAGTCTACGCTTGTAATCTACTTGTACTGAATAAGGCCTACCGCTCACTGGCAACATTTTGTCGGGCAACTATCCTGTTGCTCTGGCTAAATGCATTGAGTCTTATGGAAGTCCGCTCACTGAGGTGACGGCGACAGAAAAGTTGCCGAAATGTCGCCAAGCAGGGCGACAGCAGGGCAACATCTCGGCGACGGAACAGTTGCGCAACATCTAAAAACGTATTGAGTCTTGAGGGAGTCCGCTCACTGAGGCGACGGCGACAGAAAAGTTGCCGAGGTACCTCCAAGTAGAAAGGTAAAAAAAAAAAAAAAAAAAAAAATGTTTTCTACAAGTTTTTTTCACGTAACAGTTCGTTCCGTGTGTAGCGCGTGAAAAAGAAGTGTTCGCAAAGGAAACTAACATATTCTTTGATTAGTAACTAGCATGTTTTTAAATAGTGATCAAGACTATGAAAAATTAATTGAGGAAATAGAGAAACGCCCAGCGTTAAAGAAGAAATATATATATAAAGAAAAAATTGTTGAAGGAAGTGTGTTTTACTGTTGTGAGAAACTAGAATGACCTTTCCAGCCAAGAGAAAACAACACAGGTAGGTGCACTCATGTCCAAAAATTATTGTCGCATGTCTATAAATATGTTTTTTGTAGGAATATAATTTGATAACGAATTCGCCCGGTATTTTTTATAATGTTAGTATGTGTATAATCAGCAAAGACATGTATGTGCAAAATTTCATGTGAAAAGAGTGAGAACAATAAAACGAAAATAAAATTTTCTTGTCCATTTAGCAGCATTTTGTTTTACTCATTCTAATTTTCGTATAAATTTATTATTCCTTTCCTATGAAATTTACCACAAATATGCATTTCCCGATTATACACGTAGTATCAGTATTAAAAGTACCCTGCAAAATCGTTATCAAATTATATTCTTACAAGAAGACAGTTATAGATATGCGACAATCATTTTCGACATGAGTGTACATTATTTGATAATGACATATCGCTGTCATTATCATTACACACTACTACTTCCGTTAATTTCCCACACCTAGAAGAAATAAAGATAAAATTATCATTCTCAATTTTCTTTCCATTTCAAATATAAAAAAGAAAAAAACTGTACAGTATAAAAATGACCGATTTTAAAATGTGAAGAATACGCGGGAAGAACGAAGAAAGCCAATTTTTATTTTATGGCTATACGTAGAACATTGAGAGTACAGTTACGATACAGTGTTGTCGGATTGCCGCTTTTGTTAGTTTCGTTCTGTTAGTTATTTCCAGTCGTTTTATATTTTCGTTATTATTATCATCTTTTGATTCGAATAATTGTTCCCGTTCGTATTAGCTTACATAATGCTGTTATTTTTGTCACTCATTGACGCTCAGGGACGTCATTTAGGGGGGAAGGAGGGGGCAATTTCTCCTCAAGAATTTGAGAAATATATATATATATATATATATATATATATATATATACTCTAATCTATTGTCTATTAATATACTAGTACAAAACGTGAAAGTCTTATGTCAGTAGTACTCTTGCCCCCCTCAAGCGAAGTTTGAAATGACGCCCCTGACTACAACTAAACTATATTAGAAGTAATTGTCGTATTTAGGGGGTGGCTATCGGGTTCAAGCCTCCCCGGAATTGAACGTAAAACAATAATCCTTCTTACCATTTCTAAGGAAATATATAAGTGCTTATACATGTGTTGTGCATAGCCTCCACCACCCCGAAACAAAATCCTAAATATGCCACTGTTAGAAGTAATAAACTAGTTAATATCGTTTTACTATAACACTATTTAAAAACGTATGTTTATATACACTACTGAAAATTAAGAAGAGGAAAAAAGCCCTCATTAGACGACCCGCTCGGGAGAGTAATGCTCCCGGAAGTGTTTTTTTAGCGCGCTACTCTAGCCAGCTGTTTTACGCGCTATCCTAGCCAGTTGTTTTAAGTTGGTCACAAAATTTATATCACGGAGTACAAGGGGAACAAAACGAGCCCTGCGGGGCTTCTAACCCGTTCCTACTACTACTACTATTTATTTGCACAAAAGTAAGTAAATCACTTTTTTGGGTATTATTTTCATATTATTTTAATTAAAAAAGTGTTATAAAATGTAAAGAAAAAAAGCTTTCCTCGTGTCGGGATTGAACTCACGCCAAAACAGATCTTTGTTACTAGCATATAGCGCTAGCCCACTCGGCCACGAAGACCGACAACAACAATCGTTTGATTTCTGTTATTTGAATGCAACACTGGCAAGAAATGGATAACATCAACCAATCAGAACTGTTTTTCGTTCCTACTTCCGGGAGCATTACTCTCCTGAGCTAGTCCTTTTCATATGGATATTTTTTTCACGCGCTACCCTAGCCAACTGTTTTAAGTTGGTCACAAAGAAGCAGGTGAGGTTAGATTTACATCGAAGTTGTGAAAAAATGAAATGAAATGAAATCTTTAATTTTTATGTCCCACGGTTATGCCGGTTAGGCTAAAGGAGACGGTGATGGTGAGAGATGAGTGAAATGGTGGAATGAAGAAAGTGGGAGGAAACGGGAGAACCCCGAGAAAACCAACGCACACGGTGTTTGTCCACCACAAGGTTCACTTGGCGGGGGCTGGGATCGAACCCGGGACCCCAAGCACCAGAGGTGAACGCTCTACCACTGAGCCACCGCGCGCCCTACATCGAAGTTATACTACCCGAGTGTGATGTTCTATCAGGGGAATCAAGATGGAAGAAAATGACTCCTGCGGAGATTCTAACCCTCTTCGCTCGCTCAGCTATGTTTCGTAACGTAAGTAACTTTTTTATGTATAAAGTTATGTATGCAAAGTCTTTCTCCCTCCTGGTGCCTTCTGCACCTACACTTCTCTACCTCCAAACTACCACCCACAAACCCTTGCTTCGCGAGGGCACCACTTCTTACTCTCCTGATGGTCAATAACGTAATTGTTTATAAGGGTTATCAGAAATCTCTAGGTAGATGGTGGAAAAAGCACAATTTATAGGGTGTTTTTTTTTAAAATAGGGTTTCATACAATTTCACCGAAATCCAGAATATTGATATCTTCTGCTGTTTTCAAAAAGTGGCCAAATACTGTAGTCAGTAATAGTTGGTTGTGCTCATTGAGCCTTTTTCTCAGGATCGCAATGTCTACAACATATCACGGTTTCAAGTAATTCCACCGAAATCTAAAATATCGTCATCTTTTACTGTTTTCGAAAAAGTGGCTTCGTAGTGGCCAAACGGTCAGTGATTGCTGGTTGTACCCATTGAAACTTTTTATCAAGGTCAGAATTTCTACAACATATCACAGTTTTAAACAATTCCACCGAGAATGTCGTTACCTTCTGATGCTTTCAAAAAAAAGTGGCCTTGTAGTGGCCAAACGGTCAGTGATTGGTGGTTGTACCCATTGAAACTTTTTCTCAATTTTCATAAAGATTATGTGGGATCCTTTACTGGATAACAATCCGAACCTTAAGCATCTGTGAGTATTTTATTTATGATATTACTTCAAAGGCTTTACACATTCATAATGTCAGTGACCAACATTCTTAACGAAATTGGTATGAAAATGCATTTGTCTGGCAATCTGGAGCTCATATTTTATGTACACTACCTCCTAGATTGGACTCTGTGGGTAGGTTATTAGTACATTCGTTAATTTGAAAATAGAGTCGTTTCTCGGCATACAATTCGTAAAAGGTAAAACCATCACCCCGTACACATCACTGCAGCGATTGTCTATACATGAGAATGTAGATCAGTAACTGTTCTGAAAATACTTCTCTTTTATATTGTAGACGTTTTGTTTGTGTTTTATTTTTCTTGTTCCTCCTTTCCTACCAGGAAATCTGTCTGTTATACATAAAGTTAATCTTTTCAGTTCAATTGGTAAGTTTAAAACCTTTCATACTGTTGAATATCGTTTATCAATTTAGTCCACAAAATAGATACAGTTCAATAACTAAGACACAGACCTATAGCTTGTAGATGTTCAATCATAACCTGTTGTCTTGAAATAAACAAAATGAAATGAAATCTTACAGTTAACGACTCACGATTATGCCCTTTAGGCTAAGGGAGACAGAAGTTCAATCATAACCTGTTGCCTTGAAATAAACAAAATGAAATGAAATCTTTCAGTTAACGAATCACGATTATGCCCTTTAGGTTAAGGGAGACAGAAGTTCAATCATAACCTGTTGTCTTGAAATAAACAAAATGAAATGAAATCTTTCAATTAACGACTAATGATTATGCCCTTTAGGTTAAGGGAGACAGAAGTTCAATCATAACCTGTTGTCTTGAAATAAACAAAATGAAATGAAATCTTTCAGTTAACGACTAATGATTATGCCCTTTAGGCTAAGGGAGACAGAAGTTCAATCATAACCTGTTGTCTTGAAATAAACAAAATGAAATGAAATCTTTCAGTTAACGACTAATGATTATGCCCTTTAGGCTAAGGGAGACAGAAGTTCAATCATAACCTGTTGTCTTGAAATAAACAAAATGAAATGAAATCTTTCAGTTAACGACTAATGATTATGCCCTTTAGGCTAAGGGAGACAGAAGTTCAATCATAACCTGTTGCCTTGAAATAAACAAAATGAAATGAAATCTTTCAGTTAACGAATCACGATTATGCCCTTTAGGTTAAGGGAGACAGAAGTTCAATCATAACCTGTTGTCTTGAAATAAACAAAATGAAATGAAATCTTTCAATTAACGACTAATGATTATGCCCTTTAGGTTAAGGGAGACAGAAGTTCAATCATAACCTGTTGTCTTGAAATAAACAAAATGAAATGAAATCTTTCAGTTAACGACTAATGATTATGCCCTTTAGGCTAAGGGAGACAGAAGTTCAATCATAACCTGTTGTCTTGAAATAAACAAAATGAAATGAAATCTTTCAGTTAACGACTAATGATTATGCCCTTTAGGCTAAGGGAGACAGAAGTTCAATCATAACCTGTTGCCTTGAAATAAACAAAATGAAATGAAATCTTTCAATTAACGACTCTTGATTATGCCCTTTAGGCTAAGGGAGACAGAAGTTCAATCATAACCTGTTGTCTTGAAATAAACAAAATGAAATGAAATCTTTCAATTAACGACTAATGATTATGCCCTTTAGGTTAAGGGAGACAGAAGTTCAATCATAACCTGTTGTCTTGAAATAAACAAAATGAAATGAAATCTTTCAGTTAACGACTAATGATTATGCCCTTTAGGCTAAGGGAGACAGAAGTTCAATCATAACCTGTTGTCTTGAAATAAACAAAATGAAATGAAATCTTTCAGGTAACGACTAATGATTATGCCCTTTAGGTTAAGGGAGACAGAAGTTCAATCATAACCTGTTGTCTTGAAATAAACAAAATGAAATGAAATCTTTCAGTTAACGACTAATGATTATGCCCTTTAGGCTAAGGGAGACAGAAGTTCAATCATAACCTGTTGCCTTGAAATAAACAAAATGAAATGAAATCTTTCAATTAACGACTAATGATTATGCCCTTTAGGCTAAGGGAGACAGAAGTTCAATCATAACCTGTTGCCTTGAAATAAACAAAATGAAATGAAATCTTTCAGTTAACGACTCTTGATTATGCCCTTTAGGCTAAGGGAGACAGAAGTTCAATCATAACCTGTTGCCTTGAAATAAACAAAATGAAATGAAATCTTTCAATTAACGACTCTTGATTATGCCCTTTAGGCTAAGGGAGACAGAAGTTCAATCATAACCTGTTGTCTTGAAATAAACAAAATGAAATGAAATCTTTCAATTAACGACTAATGATTATGCCCTTTAGGCTAAGGGAGACAGAAGTTCAATCATAACCTGTTGCCTTGAAATAAACAAAATGAAATGAAATCTTTCAATTAACGACTAATGATTATGCCCTTTAGGCTAAGGGAGACAGAAGTTCAATCATAACCTGTTGCCTTGAAATAAACAAAATGAAATGAAATCTTTCAATTAACGACTAATGATTATGCCCTTTAGGCTAAGGGAGACAGAAGTTCAATCATAACCTGTTGCCTTGAAATAAACAAAATGAAATGAAATCTTTCAGTTAACGACTAATGATTATGCCCTTTAGGCTAAGGGAGACAGAAGTTCAATCATAACCTGTTGCCTTGAAATAAACAAAATGAAATGAAATCTTTCAATTAACGACTAATGATTATGCCCTTTAGGCTAAGGGAGACAGAAGTTCAATCATAACCTGTTGTCTTGAAATAAACAAAATGAAATGAAATCTTTCAGTTAACGACTCTTGATTATGCCCTTTAGGCTAAGGGAGACAGAAGTTCAATCATAACCTGTTGTCTTGAAATAAACAAAATGAAATGAAATCTTTCAATTAACGACTCTTGATTATGCCCTTTAGGCTAAGGGAGACAGAAGTTCAATCATAACCTGTTGTCTTGAAATAAACAAAATGAAATGAAATCTTTCAGTTAACGACTCACGATTATGCCCTTTAGGCTAAGGGAGACAGATGATTAAGGCAAGTGAATTATGATGGAAGAATATTTAGAATTAAATGTTGGAGGAAACGAGAGTACCTCGAGAAAATCCACGGACACAATGTTGTTCATCACAATTTTTTTAGCCAGGGATCGAATGAGGAACCCCACGCACCAGAGGTAAGCGCTCTAATACTGAACTACCTTGCCCCCCGACATAGTGAAAAGGAAACAACATACTTTCCGGTTAATTCAGGGATAAACGCCGCCCCCTCACCTACAAAAAATATGTACGGCGTCCCCCCAGTTCCTAAAAAAAAGAAATACAATGGGCAAAGATAGCAGTGGATGGCATGACGTCACTCCGTTACCTGCCGTCCCCTTACCTTTTCAAATCCACTTCTACCCCTGGGTTAATTAACTAATGGTCAATTAAGTAATATTGGTTAATATCATTATTCGCGAAACGAGCAGCTTTATTACTTCATATCATTCGTTAACTATACATATTTTCTCGTGTTAACATACTTTATAACCACTCGAAGAAACTGGTTCTTTGAAAATTCAATATGACAAACCGATGCAAAACATGGGAAACAAATAATATTTTCGCAAACACAGCCAGGGGCAGAGAGGAAGGGATACAAAAGGCTCACACAGTTCGTTGTATACAGCCTGGCTGGAAGCCAAATACATGAACCTAAAGCAGTACGTCTTCTTTTTCACCAATTTACAGGGGCACCCGAAGAACATTTTCTAGAAGGGGGCCCATCTCCATGATTGCTATATCACGTCTGGTATTTCTGGTATTTAATATACGTGGTTTTCTCTATTACATGTACATTTTCGTGAGCCAGAGGGGGGCCCGGGCCCCATCCTGGCCCAATCTTCGGGCGCCCATGCCAATTTAATATCCCAAGCTAGAAACACCGTGGGGCAGTTATTACGTATACGAAGCGTGTAATAAATTAATAAAAGAGTTTTACATACTCAAGTCTTAAAAGTATATAGTGGAAAAGTATAGGATGAAAGGTGTTACCACTTCCCACGCCGTGACACGAATCAAGCAATAAGTCACCTCTCTTGCAGCACATTGTCTGAAGCTCTTACGTTTAGGCACGTGCAATGTTGCAAAACGTATTTTGAGATGGAAACTATTAGTGCAGTCAAATTACCAAAAAGTAAGGAACAAATGAAACTTGGTACAGATGTTGGGAATGATGTTCTAAACAAAATACTAAAAGTCCCCTGAAATCCCACGTGATCTTCGCCGCCATATTGGAAAATGGCCGCCGGAAGTGCCAAATGGACAATACCCAGATAAAAATAGAAATATCTTCGCTATGGTTGAACATAAAGAGATATTCCATATTTTTTATAAACTTTTTTTTTCATAAAACGCATACTTTTAGAAATATTTAGTTCTAAATTCTAACATGCCGAATTTAACCGTGAAACTGATTTACAATTTTATTGAAATTAGGAAATAATTATTAACACATTAAAATTTGACATAGATGTCGGTAAAGATTATTTAAATCACATACTAAAATCACACAACTTTTTCGTTCACCATATTCGAAAATGTCCAAATGTCCGAAGTAATTGAAAGATAATATTTTGTTAAGTAAAATACAAAATTTGGACTGGGCTAAATATTTGAGAAACTGTCAATGCAGTCGATCCGCAGTCAATTGCGATCAATGCTAGTGGGAGGGGCGAAACATTATAATGTGTTTAAGGTTGTCGTACGCCATCTTTGTGGCTGCCATCTTGGAATAAACTTGTTTGTTTTAAATAGCAATATTGTCGTGTGTATTGCAAGGGTATTTTCACTTGGTGGCTCTACATTCCATAGTAAATATACCAGTTAATTGATCGACCGGCCTGGCAATACAAACAATAGCCATATAGCAAATGATCCTGTATATTTCGTAGTTAATCACGTAACAGAATAGCTGTTCGCAGAATCGGTACAGTTTAAATATATGCGTTTGGCTTGCATTTATAACAATACTCTGCAACTTGGAATTTTTTTCACGTCATCCGACCAAACCAAGTTCATTATTGTTCGTAGAGGTGACGAAGTGGATAGGATCAAATAGTAAATCTATTACAGTAGAATCTCGTAATACCGCACCAAGACGTCTAAACCCCAACACCCATGAATTTTCACTTCTTTTATTACTAGTATATAGTGTTTGAAATTAGTTGTCGCCTCAAGATTGGCAACCTTACGGATTGGAAGCTACTAGTAAGATTTGGCAGACTTCTTACTAGTACAAAATCTATTTTTATTTATTTTTTAATTGGGCAAATCCCTTTTAGGATTTCTTCTTTTTATTGACTTTAACCTAGTTTCCCATACTTTTCTCGGGACTCTTCTCAGTTTCTGAGAGTTCGGATATCTTTTTAGAAATCCTAAATTAAGAAACCACACTGACACTTCCGGTAGTGCCGGAGTCCCCAAGGTCTCAGCCGGATTACAGTGAGGAGTGGAATTTCCCTAAAGCCTTTATGAAAATTCCATTGATGGCACAGACTAGCAGTGGATTTGGAGATATTTATTTTAGGCTACGCATTTTAGTAGGCCACTTTTTTCGGCATAAAAAGTATATTTGGCTGTGGATTGTTGTATGTCTAAATTCGACCACTTATCTTCGTAGTTTTAGTGTCCTAGCTTATTCGTTTGGCGCGCCGCTCTTTCTTTCTCTCCCTTATCTATTCCTCTACTCTCTTCTTCGAGATTTTTTTATTTTTTCTTCAACCTTCCCCGCCCCCGAGTTTTGAACTTTACAATCATCGATCACTTAACATATAGCATTTGAATCTGAATTACCAACTGAGATGTCGCGAGACACAATTCGTGGAGTTATTCGTTGGTGTTAAATATCAAGGGACCGTTTTCTAGGGATGCGCACAAGACAAGATTTGAGATTGTCTCGTCTCGAAAATGTGCTGTGAAAGTGATGTCTCGACTCGAAAAATGTATATTTCCCTATTGGAAGAGCTGGGTCTCGACTCGAATTTTGTCAGGAAAATTCTGTCTTGACTCGTCTCGCGCACATCCCTGCCCTTTTCTATCGCATTTTTTTTTTAACCCACTGCAGATGTCAGTGATGGTTCGATATACTATTACGTTTTACTTTCTTCCTTTCATTATTGTCCATTTAGAGTTTCTCTGTTGAACTATCGGTTATTTCTATTTTCTTTTCCATTGGATATCATGAATGTGAATGTTGTTGTAGTTGTTTGGGCCACAAGTAGTATTTACATTTCAGAGTCATATATTTATACATATCCTGTGTTTTACACGCCTGCCTTGTACATTAAATGTCTACTGTTTCAAATAGAATACTTGAGAATATGAAATTTATCGTTATGCGCCGGTAATTATTTAAATTTGTGATATGTCGGATTTTTTCATTATGTAAAGTGTTGCAACCCAAGAAGAAAATTATTTGTCGGGGTCGTTAATTCGGAAGTTTAAATATTTATTGAATATATGTATTGAGATATGAATATGTATGAAATATAAATATATTAAAGTGAAATGTGTAATATTGAATTGAGTAAATAAATACATGTGAAGGGTCTCAGTACTTACTCAGTACTCTCCTATTCCTATTTCTAATAAACTGAAGAGGGGTCATGACTGGGAGTTGTCGCTATAGACACGGTCATTAAATTGCTTTGACGTTTCTCTTTGGAAGTCCGATATGATTTAGTGAATCCTAAAACCAGCATCTGAAGTTAGAATTATAAAAGTCATTCATTTTAATTTTATATTTTAACTGAATTATCAAAATTACAAGATTACAGTTCAAAAGTATAACGACTCCCCTTCCCACTCACGACTTACATGTTTTCTCTTCATTTTTATCCAGTCACATTGGAGATATTGGACAGCGAAATGTGCTAAATTGGCATAATTACCCAACTTTACGACTTTTTTTCAGGACTTTGGGAGCTGATACAGGTCTGTATTAACTTATGACCCCAGACTACATGCACACACAAATTCAGACCTCTACGTCAGTTGTTTCCTCTTTCCAAACATGTTTTCAATGTCCAAAAATGTTGCTACTGAAGAGCCTGATTTCACCCCCTTCAAGTGGTTTTAGGAAAAAATGTTAAGAGATCAAAGTTTTAGCTCTGCACGAGTTAGAGACATCCAGCAATTTTCAATTTGGTAGGACAAATAGATGCTGAGATATTGAAAACAACGTAAACGCCTAAAATCGAAAAAACGCAAAATGGCGGCAGCCGTTTACGTCGCCATAGGATGTTGTAAAAATAATTAATTGTGATTTCAAAGTACCCTGATATAGGATAAACATTCATGAAAAAATTAGATTTTTTGGAGATGGTCGAGTGGCAATTTTTCTTTTTTCTCGATCGCTTTACATGGATTGACCCTATGGTAATTCCTAATGATAAGCAGTCTTGTTTTCGGAAGCTCGAGATTTTCTACTGAAGTAACTGCGTCCAACATAGCATTATTAATGTGGAATCGCCTGTTCATTGAGCTGAGCGAAGCGAAGCTCTTATACTCGGGTTAGCCGTTTGGTTGTCCGCGAACTCCTCCTAGACCGTTTGGCCGATCTCAACCAAACTTAGCACGCTGATAGAGTATGTCGTGCTGAGTGACAACATAGGTCGAAATCAAAAATCCGATGTACCATCGACGAATAATCACCGAAAAACGCTTCCTCCTAGACCGTTTGGCCGATCTGAACCAAACTTAGCACGCTGATAGAGTATGTCGTGCTGAGTGACAACATAGGTCGAAATCAAAAATCCGATGTACCATCGAGGAATAATCACCGAAAAACGCTTCCTGATTACGTAGTTTAAGCTCGCTCAGCTCATTTCATTGCAATCGAGTATATCCATTGCATTCCTAGTTTCTATAAGAACTAAATCGACTCGTAGAACACCTGTCGCAAACAGTCCTCATATTCTGTGATCCCTATACCAGTTGTTTGTTACAACAAAATCTTGTAATGAAGTGTTTATTTTTCTTTTCCTTGATAGGCGTTGACAAGCTTCTTCAATATGGGTATCTTCTATCATGCGATTTGCTTCACCCACAATATCTCGAAACGTTTCATTGTTCAATGTTCCCACAGCAGCATCAACTAGATTTCTTGTGGTATTCAAACTTGCTTGAAGTGGCTGGAAAATTTTATCAACAGGATGAAGAATTTCAAATACCGTAAGACAGGGTTACTTTGCACAAGGTTTAAGGAATTTTAAAGAAAATCGCATGTAACTTACAAACGTAATGATTTAGAACACCGTATTTTAAACATATAGGGCCTTATACAGAGTCGATTTGACGTATGATTAGCGCCATACTAAAGGTCTGACTACTGCAGGAAACATATGTCAGTCGACCTCTTTAGTATGGCATTAATCGCGTCAGAAAGACTCTGCATAAGGCCCACAATAGCTAGATACAGAAGGAAAATATTAGTGCAAGTTCATTAGTAAACATACAAAAAAAAAAAAAAATGTTCAACATACGAACATAACGTTTCTGTGCAATGTTTTCCCTTCAGTATTTATACATTTTACTTTCTACATAAAACTGCATTGCAGTCTACAAATATTGCTATTAGAATGAGAGTACTGGTATCGATATTTAGTATGAATTATCAATATTTGTAAAGAAAATTATGTATTTTTTGGTACCGGCACAGGAACCCCATTCTAATAGTTTAACGTATGTCCCACAAAAATGCCAACTCAGGAACCAGCGGCGTCATTACAGACTTCGCTTGAAGGGGCAAGAGCACCACTGACGTAAGACTCACGTTTTGTACTAATATATTAGTAGACAATTAAAGTATACGTAAACCTCAAACTCTTGGGGGACAATTGCCCCCTCCTGCTCCACCTAAATGACGCCCTGTCAGGAACAGAAAAAAAAATCCCCGTGAACTGATTTGCCTTGGCTATTCCTTATGTAAAAGAGTGTCATCCCAACTGTAATCAGTGGAAGATTTACGGGGTTTAGGACTTGCAGGCTGGAGCCCATCCAAGTTCCATGATTTTTTTTTAAAATCTAATGTTAGTCATTCCTATGCGTATAAGCTTCAACCTGCTGCCCCCAAAAGTCTAGTCATTTCTAAAAGAACGAATCTTTTGTGAGTGAAGCCCCTCTCAAACTATTTTTGTAGATCCGCCACTGTTCATAATTTATTTTTCAACAAGAAATCCATTCTGGCATTTACCTAAATAGTAAATTGGCCTACAAATGGAATGCAGACGGTTCCAGTAATAATAATTTCCTATCTAAACGGTATTTTAGACCTGTGCAAAGTAACCCCGATTAGAGGCTGAAACCGCCTTCTCCCAGTTTTATTTTTTTAATGACTTTAAAATGTTTCACATTTCAATTTCAACTATTGCATCAAAGTTAGATTATACACAGTAGTAGTCTACGAAAGTAACTTCGACAGAAATTCTTGTAGGTGATATATTTCAAATTTTGTTGGCCTTTACGTCTGCTTTCCATACCTCTTCAACAACAAACCCTCCGGGTAGTTAGAACTGATGTTAACCAGCAACATTATAGCCAGAATACAGTTAGATGTTCTATCTTACGGTGGCAGTTGAAACTTCCTCTTTACGGTTCATGGTTTTGTCTACAGAGGACTGTGAAACTTCATATTTTGAGCAAAGTAACCCCGTCTTAGTTTTTTTTTTTTTTCATCAATAATAAACAAAATCGGAACTGCAATTCCCCAACAATCAGAAGTTCACTACTTTCTACTAATTCATCCCCATTAAAATTCCCCTTCTTAGGCAACTTTAGCACCTCCAATATTTTCATATAATTGTCGCAAACAGAACCTTAGCTAAAGATTTCGGCGCCCCCTATACTCACCACTCAGCTTTTTTTTTTTTTTTTGCATATAAGAGAAGCTTTTGTTGTTATCAAGGCTGTTATAAAATAGAGGATCTGCCCATACAACAAAATTGTGAAGCCAAATGTCACACCTTCGCCACACCTACTCTGCCCACTCCGCGCCACTAAGATTGCAATGTTTCGAGCCAACCATCATGGCGGATACGAGAATAGCCAATCAAACCTGCCGGCTCAGACGATGCTCGGTTGCTTTTTGGCTTCACTGAGTTCATACGATAAAGATACGTATGGGCAGATCCTCTATTTTATAACATCCTTGGTTGTTATGCTTTCTGTTTCTTTTTTTGTTTTTTCTTTTCTTTTTTTTAATACCAAGTGTTTGGACAGACCATTGCAACAGTCAAAAGCGATCTTTATGTATTCTGTTACAAATAAGAGCTGTTCTCAAGAGCCTTCTTTTGGACTTTTTGTTAAACTTGACACAACTACCTTTGGTTGGTATACAGATCCACTTGGAGATCAGTTATAGAAATTTACAGTATAATTATTTGTAACGTTTCAAACTATCGATAAGAAATGAATTTACAACATATTAGAAACTATGTGTTTTTAAAATGTTCGAAATGGATGACTGCATTAATTTTCAGTAATAACTATAAAGTTTTGTACTTTTATTTTGTACGTGTCCACACAAATAGCATTTTAATTTCGATTATTTTAATGTCAGCAATTAAATGGGTTGACCTTGTTAATGACAGACTTCCTTTCATAACTCGTAAGGGTTGGTGGTGAGATATTGTTTTAAATGTACATGCCCCAACAAAAGATAAGGATGATATAAAAGACACTTTTTAAGAAGTAGTATCATGGGTATTCGACCAAGTCCCGCGATTCTATATGAAAATTCTATTAAAGGATTTCAATGCGAAGGTAGGAAGACTGGCTATTTTCAAACCGGTTATAGAGAAAGAAAGTCGTCATAAGGAAAGTAATGACAACGGCGTTAGTTTCATGAACTCTGAAACATCTAAAAATCTTATTGTGAAGGTTCAAAATTCCTTCATCACGACGTTCATAAATATACATGGAACTCGCCAGATGGAAGGACACACTACCAAATTTATCACGTATTAGTAGATAGAAGACAGTCCAGCATGATTGATGTTCGCTTGTTCAGAGGACCCGACTGTGACACTGATCACCATCTGGTAGCAGCGACAACAAGAGAGAGAGAGAGAGAGAGAGAGAGAGAGAGAGAGAGAGAGAGAGATTATCGTTGAACAAACAAAATATTTAACATCTGAAAATGGAAAGGTTTAGTTTAAAGAAATTAGAGAAGAACCAGGCAAGAGAGGAATACCAGATTGAAGTGTAATAGATTCTAGTTTTTAGAACGTTTTGATAGCATTGATGTTGATGATACAAGGGCTCAAATTAGGGATAGCATTAAAATTTCAGCAAGATAAAAATTTACGCACGCAGAAATACGTAGGAACAAATCATGGTTCGACCAGGAATGCATCAAACTAATGGAGAAGGGAAAATAGGCGAAACAAAGTTGACTACAAAACCCGAACGATATACTGTAACTACGCTAAATTTCGTTGATATCAGACGGGGAACTTCCAAAATGTTTATAAGAGAGAAACGCGATTTTTCGAAAGCTTAAATTAATGAGCTTGAAGGTAACAGTAAAGGAAAAAAAATTCGAGACATGTTCAAGGGCATCAACGAATTTATGAAGGGGTATCAACCTCGCGCGTATATATTAAAGAGAAACGACGGAACAATTCTTACTGAACATATATAGCATCTTGAATAAATGGAAATATTTCTTTGACGATTTGCTTAACATGCAGCCAAAAACTAATGTCCGCGAGGAAATGTACAGCAGAACCATAAATTTCAGAGACTAGCCGAACAGTAGAAATTGCTAAAAGAAATTAAAGAAAGACAGATCTCCGGGTGTAGACGAAATTCCGGCTGAGTTAATTTTAACTAGGAGGGAAAACTGTGGAACAAGATACACAAACTCATTCTTCTTATCTGGAACGAGAAGGAATTATCACGCGAGTAGAAAGAATAAATAATTGTTCTAATTCACAAGAAAGACGACAAAGCGGGTTGTAATAATTATCGAGGTATTTCTCTTGTGTCAACATTCTATAAAATCCTCTCAAACATTTTATTAGTAAGACTGATCCCATACGTGGGTGAAATTATTGAAAAAATTTGTATTTACACAGACTGATCCCATACGTGGGTGAAATTATTGAAAAAAAAAATTGTATTTACACGAAATCAATCAACTATGGACAAATGCCCGAAAAGAAATGGGAATACAATAGTCCGGTACATCTTTTATTGATTTTAGAAAGGCTTACGATTCTATTAGGAGATAAATACTATACAACATTCTTTCAAAATTTGGAATACCGAAAAAGCTAGTTAGATTAATTAAGATGTGTTTAAACGAATCCAAATGTAACGTCCAAGTAGGAAAATTCTTGTCCACGAGCTTCCTGAAAAAAAAGGGAGATGCGTTGTCGACATTATTATTCAACTTTATTCTGGAGTACGCTAAAGGAAAATCAAAGATAGCAACCAGGGCCTAGAGCTGAATGGTATTCACCAGGTTATGGCATATGCTGATGTAAATCTGATAGGATGAAAGAACAATAGAAAGAAATGCAGACATATTAAATGCTGGCAGGTTTAGAAGTAGATGTAGAAAAACTAAATACATGAAGTTCACTGGGATCGTAATACTGCAAATTATAGAGGCACCAAAGTATCAAATAATATTTTCGATAAAGTGGATACTTTCAAGTATCTAGAATCAATATTAATAGACCAAAATCATATCCATGAAGAAATTGAATGTCGACTGAAAGCACAGCATTCGTATTATTCAGTTCAAAATCTTTTGACGTCGCGAATTCTGTCGACAAATTTGAAGCTCAAAATATATAGAACGATAACCATACCTGCTGTGTATTGTTGTGAAACATAGTCGCTTACTTTAAGGGGAGAATGCAAACTGAAAGTATTTTAAAATAAAATCCTGAGACGAATATTCGGACCCAAGAGGAACGGCAATCGGGAACTTCATAACGAGGAACTGCATAAGTCATCAAATCTAGGAGACTCAGGTGGACAGGTCATGTAGCCAGAATGAAAGAAAGTAGGAATGCTTTCAAAGTTTTGGCTGGAAATCCAACCGGAAAACATCCATTAGGAACACCTAGACGGGATAGAAGGACAATATTAAGATGAATCTCACAGAAATAGAAATACAAAGTAGAAACTGGATTCAGTTGGGTAAGGACAGAAGGCATTGGAGAGGTTCTATGAATACGGCATTGAACCTCCGGATTCAATATTGACCCTATTCTAAGTATTCCATTTCCTTGGAATCGTACTTCCTGTAATGCAGCGATGTTCACTGTTTTTAACCAGCTTCTCTCTCAATAATAATAGTTTTTCGGGTTTGTTTACGGTCCTAATGTTCCGCGTGACTTATATCCTTTTTCTCTTCTCATTATCCTCTTTTTCTGCTGTTCCGATTCCAAATTTTCATTTTAATTTCGAAGCTGGGTTATTGTACCTGCAACAATCCTTTTATGAGTTTTACGCTTAACCCCTAACCTGAAGTATCAAGATTTTCTCTCTTAATCGAATTGACCTGTGACTGTTTATTCGTCAGGTCATTCCTGCTTATTTCGCAGCTTAACCCTATATCTGAGGTACTTTCAACTATGCGCAATACGTTGATACGCACGGTCGCATCCGCGGGCGTTTTTGGTCCCGGGCATGGCAAACCAACAAAGAAAAAAATCGCCGAATTTCTCTAGGAAGTTGGTGATTAGGGAGCATCCACCTTACAGTTCAGACCTGTCCCCCAGTGATTACCATATTTTGGTCCATTGTAGTAGTCCCTGGCAGGACACTGAAGAGCGGAACATGAGTCCATGATAAGCCGGAGCCCTTCTACACAGTAGGAATCGAAAAACTTCTGGTAGTGTGTGACCAAGTGCCTCAACAAATGCGGTATGTGGAATCATAGGCAAAGGAACGTTGTGTAAATCTTATTTTCTGTTTATAGGACTTGTAATCTCGCAATAATTCAGTGGGTGCAAAGATTTTTCAATTTTTCGTCGAATACTGGAAAATAAATGAAAATGGCTGTTTTCCACATTAGTTGTTCTCATATGCCACTTGGAAGTAAGAAGTCCGCAGCATGTAGCTTTCAGATGATACACTACAGTACGTATAAACATCAATGGATGGGCGAATCATGACGTACTTCCGGGATTTTTTGTTCTCTGTGGATTCCAACGATGTGTTACATATGAAACCCAAATTGGATATATTTTGGGCTGACCTCTAAACCTTTAAATGAGAGAACTGTATTTGCGTTTCAGTTTCTAGATCTTCAAAGAATAAACAGAATAATAAAAGTCCTGCGTGAAAATACAGAAGGCTATTCCACGTAAGTTTGATCAAGCAGAATGGTCAGGCGTTGATTGATGATTTTTAGTTTAACGTCCCGTTCAGCAGCGAGGCTATATGAGACGTGGACCTACTGATTAACGTGGAATCCGAACCACATGAGCTCCCGCCGGGAATCGAACCCGGATCTCCCACACCAAAGGCGCGTACGCTAACCGCTTAGCCACGAAGAAGCTCAATGGTCAGGCGTGTCTGTCAGTGTAGTGTGAGCTAAGAGCGTGTTTTCGTATTTTATCGCTGGAACGAAAATGTCGCCAAGGCTGAGTCGCTTTTGGAAGAGTTACGTTGTAGTACTTTGCATTGCAAAGTTTAATGTTTCAATCTTTGATCAGGAACTAGCGTATGAGCAAGTGTTGTGACATTACTTGACTATACAAGAATGTGACTTCTAAGTGTAAGGATTTTAAGGATTTCGTGGCCCCAGTGTTTGGTTCTCCAACAAAAGGTAGAACACAGCCATCAGCATGCAAATGAAACTTCGCAGAATAGCCAGATCCAAACACAGATGTTGATTCGTCTAAATTTGTCATTGGAAACTCAACTGCACCTTTCGCCAAAGACTGAATCTCGAAAAGTTGTTCAAGGCAAGCCTCTTCGATACCCACCGACGGGAACACAAGTGTAACACTCGAAAGCTGTACTGTCCGCAGCAAAAAAACTTGCAACATGAGCATGTAAGTTTATTGTGAAACGGCGAAGTTTTCGCTCCAAAATAAGTGTGCAGGGAAGGACACGGAGGTTTCTCCTGGCGTGATTCGTGGCACTTAGACGTTATGTTCATTCCCTGCGCTGTTAGGCTTAGTTTCACAATAAACTTACATGCTCATGTTGCAGGTTTTTTGCTGCGGACTATACAAACGGCACCTGGCAAACTAAATGCATTGCTTCACTACATTGGATGAAGAATAGATACATCTTTCTAACTGTGACAAGAGCCATCACGCACAGAAAGAAATGAAATGAAATCTAAGTTTCACGTCCCACGGTTAAAGAAGACGATGATGAGAAATGAATGAAATGGTGGAATGAAGAAAATGGGAGGAATTAGGAGAACCCCAAAAAGAGCCACGCACGCGGTGTTTGCCCACCACAAAGTTCACTTGGCAAGCTGGAATCGAACCCAAGACCCCATGCACCAGAGGTGAACGCTCTACCACTGAGCCACCGAGGTCCCCATCAAGTAAAGAGATAAAGACACAAAGCGCTTCTCGAAGTAAGTCCAAGCATGCGAAAAAGCCTTCCGAAAGGGTTCAAGGTGGTTGCCGGCTACTGAAGATTCGCATGACGAAGAATCCTAAAATTAACTCTCAGTACTACTAGATGATGATCCTGAAACCGATCTACAAGCAGGAGCTATCAGAAATGTACGAAGATGATGACAACATGGCCCGCATCTATAAAGAAAAAGCTTCAACATACATATCAATAACGTCTCTAGTATTCTATCAGGATATGAAAAAGGCTAATGAAGATAACTCTGAAGTATCCTGCCCTAAGTCCAATGGGCTCTTGTGGAGTTGAACTGCTTAAAAGGACTTTCGGCAAGAAACGTTGCAACTGAGTGTACTTTGGTAAGCTGTAAAAGAGAAATGGAAACTACGCTGCCAGGCCATCTTTCGGAAGGAGGAGGAACAAAACATTGCCGCCATGGATTTCCATAAACTATTTGGTAAGCACAATTCGGTCATATATATACACACGGAGCAGTTTCTGTAAATGTATAACACACACTGGCCTGTGCTTGTTTTTCCTATCACTCATCGTTCGGAATCGAAAATGTAACTTTTGGAATTTTGCACCATCCTGGAAGTAACGAAATGACTTGATTCATTCATTGGCGTCAAGTGGCAACACGCATTTAAAGATTGATATAGTGAAATTATTTGGGTTTTAAGTGACACAGTCCAAAATAAAAAATGAGACTTGGATTTTTGTAATCATTTTGAACGAACTTCAATTCACTCCAGAATACAGTCACAGAACCTAACTAACTCTTAATTTTCCCTATACGTTATAATGAAACTGACTTTTTGCACAGTGCACATTTTAATAGCAATTAATATCTTTGGCATGACAGTGATTAAAAGAGTAATAAAATACGGACTCTGTTCAGTATGAACCTCTAAAGTGCAAAGAGCATCCTAGGGTGATACAAACAATATAAATTGCTGTCACTGAATGATTAGAAACAAGTGATGTGAACGTAATTATTTCAAAGAACGACGATTTTAAACTTGAACACACATTAAGCTACACTTCTCAGTTGTCTTATATGAATTTCTTGGTTAAAATTTTAGTAAACATCTGATACCTCAAAATTAGGAACCAAACTCCCCATTTCACGTGTACAGCTTCCTCATTTCGCTGAACAGCTAGTGTGTGTACTCACCTTTGGTATCGAAGACCCTAGTTCAACTGACTGAACTTAAGATCCTTTTTTCAGCATCATTATACGAGACTGGATCAGAACCACTCACATTTATTTCCGAGTCTAGTATATCGGAAATCGAACGCACAACATTCTCGTCCACTATGTTTACAAGTTGACAGTCTGTGCTCAAAAAGTGACGTTAACCCCCAAATAAATACACAAATAAGTAAGTGCACAATTGCTCATTACTGTATACCAGTGGTTCTCAACTTAAAAAAGGGGTCTGATAGGAATTATCACATCCTTTTGCCAGCGACCCCCTTATAATTTCTGGTTCGTCAATAAGCTTGTGTGGGATTTTTAATATACTTATTGCGGAGATCTCATGATATCCATATATTTCTATAATAATAGAATCCACTTCTTGTATATAGTGGATACAGTAACTTCCCTAAAAGCGAACGGATTAAAACCAAATTTTGTCAGTTCATTCATATTACAAATATCGAATCCGATCCGTTGTACTGTTGCAAAATGGAGGCCGTCTGAAAGTTTTAAAAGTTCGTAACATCCTTAATTTTGGGTCATACGATAAAAAAAAAGTGATTTCTAATTTTGGTAATATTATATATATATATATATATATATATATATATATATATATATATATATATATATATGACAGCTGTCAAAATTAATGGAATATTGTGCGTCACGAAGATTGAACCGGACATTGTCGCACTAGTGAAATCACACTATATTCCGGTCTCATTAGCTTTCAATTTTAATTGTATTTTAATATGAAGGTTTTGTCGCATTTATATTTTTCTCGTATTTCAAAATGCAGTTATCATTAGTTTGATCTCGTACCTGTTTCGTTTAAAAGTAATTTTTAAACAACTCTGCACCTGTTGAAAATGTTTAGTAGACCTATTTTTTTGTTGTTCTCAACAGTTATGTATAAAAATAGAAAGTATGCCTATCAGAATAAAATTCAAAATAATATTTAAAAATATTTTCCGGTATTAGATTCTAATTATCTTTGCCTCTTCCGCTTATCTTCGCGACCCCCAGGTTGTGAGAAACACTGCTGTATAGTATTTCGTGGTTAGTGTATCAAGAAAATAACATTGAGGTGGTTTGTATTGCCAAATACAATTAACTTTTTGGTTATTTCAGTAAATAACGGTTCTGAGGCACCATATATTTCAGAAGAAGAAAGAAAGAATGTAGTAAAAAATAAAATTTATAAGTCTTATTGAAGTGAAGCTACAAACAGAAAGAAAAAAATAATAAAAAGTTCATTGTAAGTTTAATTTTTAGTAACACTTTGAGCATACATGTGCGCCAACTTATAAAGTACTTCGAAGTACAAATACCTTGTAATATATGTATCTAAATCAACCAATGTACAGTATATATATATTACGTTTTGCATGATTCATAGTGCAGCAGAAAGGTAGAACGTAATTCACAAGGCATAAATATCGATGGCTTGTCAGTTTTTTTTTTTCTCTTATTTTTATGATTAGTTCACAAACTACTTCTCAACTATATTTATATGCTATATACCACATTGCTTATTATTACTATTATTATTATTATTATTATCTGGAGGTAATGCGTTTTAACACAAAAAAAGCACTTTATAGAACAGTTAACAATAATACATTTTACATCACAAAATATTTTCTGTGCAAGATCAATCTTAGTTTCAAGACACGTACATATACCCCATAAGGCTACGAAGTAGCTCCATTAACAATATTAGAAATTACATGTAAAAATGTGTACACACATTTTTTTTTATTCTTCTAGATCAAATACATATAGCAGTGTGACCAGCACACAGCTCAAAAACAAAAGCTTTTTGTTTGTTTTTTACATTTTACTGTAAATTATTAAGCTCACTGGTAATTTTTTTTTTTTCTTTTCGGATAATTCGCATAAAATTTTCCATTGTTATCGATTTTGGTGTTATTACTCCATGTTTATTCCATGACTCTTGTTCTGTTCTAGTTAGATTCTAAATTGGACCCATACGTATTACAAAAAAAATTCTGACGCAAAACCAATTCGTATTTATCATACAGCTATGCCAAATAACTTGTCACTTATCCCACACACACTGAGGACTATATGAGACTAATCACAAAGTTTCGCAGAGTAACGGCAGAAACTGCTAAAGTTCTAAGTTGTTTATATTTTTGCAGAATGTATAACGTGCATACATGAAACCATACCTATCTGACACATGTGCATATTCCTTCAACATGAATATATGATTGTTCTGTCGAAGCTGATTTAATTCCAAAAGAAAGAGAAAAAAAAAACTACTCTGTATAATACAAAAAAAAAAAAAAAAAGTCGGAAAAATAGGAAGAATTGAGGGAAGACTTTATTTATATGATTATGTACACTGGGAGTTCTGCAGATAGTTTTCACATCATGATACGGCAAATTGCATATTCTCATCCTGTTTACAGATACCTAAACGTAGGTATACTTAACTACAAAAAGTACCAGCTATGAGCACGAAACTAAATAGTGCAACCAAATGAAGACAGAGAAAGTTATTTTTATTAAACAATGATCAGTACGTGCGTCATATTGTTTTTAATTATTATTATTATATTTCGGGACGCATTTTTATTTATGAAACGAACGATTATTTAATATTACTTAAGATATTTTCAGTGAAGGCTATTGAAGGAGGTCGCATCGGTATAAAATACAATTTTAACGCTCCAAGTTACAGAGAGGAAACTACTTAGGGTCAATTTTTTTATTATTTCTTCCCTTACCTTGTAGTGATAAAATTGAGATTTTTTATCAATTTAACTTCCTTGAAGACCATTACTGGATATTTAACAAATATCAGAAACTATACATTGAAGAACAACGCCAACTGTCAGAATAGTATTCCGAATGTATTGCTCTAAAGCACTATAATAGTATGTAACGAGGCAATTGCAGTGTTAATTAAAACTATTCTCAGCAAGAAACAAAAAAAAAATTAACAAATACTTCTCACATGGCTTTCGTCTTCCTATCAAGCGACTTATACTACATAAATCCGAAGATTCCAAGATAGGATACAAGAATGTACTAGAAGCTCTTTTTCATGAACTACAATTTCTCTGCCATCTGCTACACGGTTCGTTTCCGAGACAGTTTCAGCATGTACCTTTAAATCTGTCTTTATCATATGAAAAACTATCTGCAACATCCCGCACAAGATGAAGTAGTAGAAACTTACTTAATATTAAATTCATATTACGCACGTCAAAATGACTTCATAACGAGTGTAAAATATCTTTCCTTTTTATCAATCCTTCTCAACTACATCTGCCAAATTGACATACTATTCATTTTTCAAGTCTTACAATCTTTTTTTTTACCTTTCTGCATCACACTCGGATCGGATCTTTCCAGAAAACAGAAGAAAAACATACAAAATATAATTGAAAAAGCAGTAGAAAACAAAAGACAAATAAGATGACAAAAGACTTTTTTTTTGATTAAAAGAAATCTCAAAAAATTGAAACCAACATATATATATCTATTTATATATACACACGATATCATCCTAAATTATACAAAAGGCTACGTACAGAGACATCGGAAACTTACATCGAGAAGTAAACATGTGAACCACTTTACTTATGTGCTTGCATATGTATTGTAAATGAATGAATGGATGAAATGAAATGAAAAAAAAAAAAAAAAAAAAAAAAAAAAACTTCCTATTGAAGTCACGAAAAAAAAAAAAAAAAAAAAACATTGCATTTGCACTAAGTGAAAACTTTCTCAATGAAGAGTAGATTAACCAATTAATCGCGGGAAAAAAATGCATATAATCGGTTTCCAGTCTTTTAAAGAAACAAAAACTTGGAATATAACTCAAAAATAACGAGTCGCTCTTACTCAGCATGTTATCATCACACACAGTGTCAGTCAGTCATTCTTTCAACTACCCCACCAAGATGTAGTAAGGTTAGATATTATGACAATACTGTTATTACAATTACACCAACTGTTAAAAATTATTTGAAGCAGCAGATATTCCTAAATATATATATTTTCGTCTTACAGAACTAATTTTCTGCTGTAATTATTTTTAGGCAATATCCAGAATATATTAATTAATCATTCTACTAGAAGCCAGCGTAATTTGTTAAAATAAACTTCTCTATAACGGAAAAAAAAATACGAAATATTACAACAATAACAACTACAAATGAAGTACAACCTATGGTAATAAAAATGCTGGCAATATATGTACATCTTATAAATTTATCACTACATAAAGAAACTATACCAAAGGAAAAACAAAAGCACAAAGCAACAGCATTCACACTTAAAAAAAAAAAATACTCTGGTACTCATTAGCTTCGGCATCTTGTATTTGTACGAGAAAAAAAAAAGCAATTACGAGATAAAGAATTCAATCCACCTTCATTTCCTTATTTAAAATACAGTCTACACAATTATCTTGTATCATCTTCGTACGACAAGCACAGCAGCAAGGTAACCACGTAATAGGCAATTCAAATGTCCCATAAAGTTTATACAATTGCACATACACAACTTAAGCTCAACGGAGAACCCTGATATCGCACCTTTCTGTTGTCATCGTATTACAAATAAGCACTTTCTTTTTCCCTCCCATTTTCTTCTTAAGTAAGTCTTCATTTTATGAATGGTATGGAGTGACGTACGTTGCTGGAAAAAGGCCTTTACGAGAACCAATCTCTCCATGCCACCAATGTTGGTCCGAGCGGTCAGTGACTGTTATAACATCTCCTCGCTTAAATTCCAACTCTCCTGGCTCCTGAGGTGTGAAATCGTACAAAGCTTGAACCAGGCACTGAAAAATAAACAAGGAATAAAAAATGTGATTAAACTAAATTGACTTGCAAATCTTGAAATTATACACGAAACTCCTGTCAGAATTTATAATTGCTGATTCATATTTCATATGTACAGAGTGCCAGAACAAAATAACCACACCTAGGGATAGGAAAATTTAAAATAAACGGATGAAAAAAAAAAAGAAAGAAAAGAAAGATATGCACATAACGACGGAAATTTAAGAACATTTATTCTATTTTGTGAATATGTTCTATTCTGTTTTCTTCTTTCATGTGTCTAGGCCAACTGGAGTCTAAGGTAAGAACATTAGAAAATTCTGGTAATCCTGTGAATTATGTATTTAAAAAAAAAAAAGTCCCTTTACCAACCTTAAAAAAACAAAAAAAGCCTAACCTTAAAGTGCATAATTAGATTAGTATCCTAAAGGCTAAAGAAAATATCAGCGCTATCCAGAAAGATACATTTCGGTGGGGTGACCGCCGCCATTCTGTGCAGGGACTTCCGCCCGTTCAGTGCGCATCCAACTGTAGACGAGTAAAGTTCGTGCTGCTTCTGCTCTGTTCATAATACACTGTTAACATGAGTGCTCCGATTGAAAATACTGCCAGTTGTGAACTGAGGTCGGTCATATGATTTTTGTTTGATGAAAAACACTAAACCGACTGACATTTACGCTAAAGATGTGGTGGGTGAAAGTAGAGTGAGGCGCTGGTGCCTCGTAGTTAAAGATGGCTGCATAGACATTCACGATGAAGACCGAAGTAGGCAACCGAGCATTGTAGCATATCAACTGGTCGCAGAAACAATGACAAGATTCGTGAAAATCGCCGTTTTACGATAATAGAGCTCCCGCTTAAGTTTCCGCAAATTTCAGGGAGCCTATTACATGAAGTTCTGACTCAAAACTTAGGCTACCTTAAGTTTTGTGCAAGATCGGTTCCGAACATTCTGACTGAGGAACACAAAACTCAGTGGATGGCAGCCGCCTTGACATTCTTTGAGGCCTATAACAAAGATAGCAATTCCTTTATTGATCCCATCGTTACTGGGGACGAGCCTTCGGTTAAGCACATTAATTGTGAAACAAATCCATGAGTAGGGACGCACCAGTTGGTCAAAAAAAAACAAAGAAAATTCTTGCAAACCATGTCTACTACAAGAAAACTTATGGCTACTGTGTTTTAGGATAGGGAATGTTACCACTAGTCGACTTTTTAGAACGTGCTTCAACAATTACCGCTGAAAAATATTGTGAAACATGACGAAAGTCGCGAAAAGCAATAAAAAAGAACGCTGCGAAAAACAGTGCAAAAGTCCTGTTGTTTCATGATAACGACCGTCCGCACTCTTGTCCAAGTGGACTCAGGAACTCTTACAAGCCTTTCATTGGGAGGTTTTCGACCATCTGCAATGTAGCCCGGATCTCGCATAAAAGATTACCACATGTTTCCCCATATGGAAACCTGGTTAGCAACGTAGTGCTTTGATGAAGAATCAGTCTTTCAGGTAGCGTGCAGGAATGGTTGAGGCTACAGGTGCCAACTTTTTGCGACAAGGTTGTTCATCGGCTAACTTTGTGCGGTGACCGTCGATTCGTAACTTATACAATAAAACTGCCTACTTGTCTTCTTTCTATTTACAAAATGAATAACCCTCATATTTTCACAATTAAGTCTCGATTTAGATAAACTAACTGTTCCACGTTTAACTATTTTTTTTAAAAAAACTTGTGCAGCAACTAATTTGCAGTTACACAAATATTAATGCTCAAATCTAAATATGAGGACCACCTTTGTCCTATTTTTACGAGGGGTGATCGGAAAGTAAGGTTTACACAGCCTCAGGTGAAATGTGTGTATATATTTCATTCAATCAAAACAGTCATCAAATAGTAAATACATTATTTATTTTTCGACAGTCTCCATATCGGTTGAAGCATTTGTGGCATCGTGGGATGTGTTTCACCTCCTCGTCTGAAGCGAAGCGATGACCTCCTAAGTGCTGCTTCAAGTGCGGAAACAAGTGGAAGTCGCGATCCTCCTGTTGCCCTGAATCAGCTCCTCCACGCGAGCTGTGTTCAAATCTGTTGATGCCGTGCTGGGTTGGTCACTGCGCTCCTCGTCGGTGATGTCTTCTCTATTCAGCCGCAAACTTTCGATACCATTCTGTGACATGCTGATGAGACGTTATAGTTTCTCCGTAAACCTTTACCAGCTGCCGGTGAATTTCAGCCTCGGGTACATGTTTTGTCTACAGAGATAAAATAACCGAGCGGACTTCTTCGCGGGACCAGTTTTCCAAACGAGTCGCCATTTACGTTTACATACAAGTAGCGCCTTTGGTGGCGGATGGCTGAAACTGCACAGTTACCAACTCCATGTATTAAAATTACCACACACTCCTCATTATCCTTTAACAGACGACACTCCGGAAATATATTGGCCTTGTAAACTTAGTTTCTGATCCTCCCTCGTATACTGAAAATGCAGTTTTTTAAACTGCAATTAAATTGTCACAATAGTTTTAAATTTGCAAATCACATGCACGCTAGCGCTATCTATTAGCCTTTGACATGCACAGTAGGTAGTGACACCTATTAGCGCCACTGTTAATCCTTAGGAATTAGCGTTACACACAAACTGAGACGTTCCCCTTTCATAATAAGAATTATGATAGCTTCTTGTTACGCACGGGGTTTAAGAAAATGGAACAAATAATCCATATTTTCAATTTTATTCGCGAATCGCGGGCTACCATTTTGACGTCACTTATTTTAAACAAAGAAATTCCAAAATCACACACACATACAAACTTATTTTCGAACATGTCGTTGTGAACAAGACTGGTGACTACAACGAAAATCTAAAATTAGAATGATTTTTGAAGTTTGTACTTCCGATTTTGTACTCTTAGGGAGCTCTAAAACATCACACATACTATGATGCAATTCCAAACATTCACATAATGTTTTTCCTGACGTACAATCAAAATCAAATCAGTCTTAATCTACATACGAGGGCTGTCCAGAAAGTAGATTACGTTTTCGTCTGTGTCCGCTAGGGGCGGGGCTAGCGCGGCCATCTTGGGGTCAGAGCGTTGCGCAGCTCAGTCGGCATCTAGCCGTGCTAGTGAGAGGTTCGTGCTGTGCTCCGTTAAGATACTGTGACGGTTTGAAATGTCTGCGTTAATTGAAAATCCCGCGAGTTGCGAGGTGCGTGCAGTAATAAGGTTTCTGACAGCAAAAAACTGTAAACCGATAGAAATCTATCGGCAGCTGTGTGAAGTGTATGGGGACAACATTATCACTGAAGGTGGAGTGCGACAGTGGGTCATAAGATTTAAAAATGGCCGAACCAATGTTCACGACGAAGATCGAAGTGGGAGACCCAGCAAAGTGACTGCCGAACTTGTCGAAAAAGTCGATGTTAAAGTCCGTGAAAATCGAAAGTTCACAATAACGGAACTTTCTTTGAGTTTTCCACAAATTTCGCGAAGTTTGTTGCACGAAATCATCAGCGAAAAGCTTGGTTACCACAAGTTTTGTGCAAGATGGATTCCAAAAATCTTGACAGAGGACCACAAAAATCAGCGAATGGCTGCAGCGTTGCACTTTTTGGACGCCTACAATAAGGATGGTGACTCTTTACTCGATCGCATCGTTACTGGTGACGAAACATGGGTGAAGCACGTGAACTGTGAAACGAAATTGCAATCAATGCAGTGGGGGCACACAGGTTCTCCCCAAAAACCCAAGAAATGCATGCAAACAATGTCGGCAAGGAAGATGATGGCGACTGTTTTTTGGGACAGAAAAGGTGTGATTTTGGTGGACTTCCTGGAAAGAGGCACTACAATAAACTCTCAAAGGTATTGCCAAACTCTGCAAAACCTCAGAAGAGCAATTCAAAACAAGCGCAGAGGAATGTTGAGCTCTAAGATCTTGTTGATTCACGACAACGCCCGGCCCCACACGGCAAATGTCACGCGTGAAGTTCTTGAATCTTTTCAGTGGGAGTTGTTTCCTCATCCGCCGTACAGTCCCGACCTGGCACCGAGCGACTTCCACCTATTCCCAGCAATGAAGAAGTGGCTGGCTATGCAGCGTTTTGATGACGACGAACAGCTGCAAGAAGAGGTAACGAAGTGGTTGAAGTCGCAGGCGGCCGAATTTTTCGACGAAGGAATTTCCAAGCTCGTACATCGCTACGATAAATGCCTTAATTTGAATGGTGACTATGTCGAAAAGTAGTATTTGTGTGTGGCTTTCATCTGTATATAATAAAATTTGTTTCCTATACTTTGTTGATTTTTTATTCCAAAACGTAATCTACTTTCTGGATAGCCCTCGTATGTGAATTCGTACCCACTTCTGTAACCAACAATAGTGTACACGGGTCTCTCTCAGGCCTCATGGTTAAACGAAATGTTAATTGGACAAGGCCTCAAGTATAAATGATAAAATGTTAATTGGCCAAAGTTGGGCTCTTCCCACATTTGATGCTGTTTTGCCTTTGAATACTGTCAAAGTTTTAGCAAGTATTTTTTATAAATACAGAGGAGCCTGCATTAAACGACATAAAAATATACACGTTTTAGAGAGAGTTGTGATATTCCAAATTTCAGAGATTCAAATATTCTTTCCGCTGCTGAATACCGACATTACGACAATTCCTTATCGACCATGGTATGGTGAAGAAATTGTCAATGTTCCTGTTGAGAAGCGATGCACGAATCGGAAGCTGAATATTCCTTTCTGCAGCCAGTGTGCAGCACCCATGTAACCAGTTTTTGCATTTTTCTCATTGCGTGCAAAGTTTGAGGTCTGTCTCCTCGGTCAATTCATGAGGGCCTTCACGCGTATAAAGCGTTTAAATGCTGCTTATCGAAGCCAAATGGTCTTCAGGATCTCAGCAAATCGAAATGAAAATCTTTAAAAAACGTAAATTACTTTCAAGCTATAAATTCTCAAACATCTTTCGCATTTCCATGTAGGTTGAACATGAATCTCGAAGGAGGAACAGAAAATTTCTTATAAGAAAATAGTGCTCTATCTTATATGATTCGCTAAAGATTTTATGGAGTTATTTTTGTAAAAAATTAAATGAAACGAAATCTTCATTTTATGATGCTCTTAAGGCTAAGGGAGATGGATGATTAAGGCAAGTGAATAATAATGGAATTGGTGGAATGGCAGTGTGGGAGGAAACGGGATTACCCGAAAAACCAATAAACCAGGGTTGGCAAAACCATGGTTTTTATTGAAAAAACAAAAAAAAAAAAACGGTTTTTTGGTTTAAATAATTTGTTCTATATATTTACATTACATATGGACAGAAATAAGTTCGTTTCGCCTTGGTGTTATTATGCAACTACCGGGTTATGCTGGAAGGGGTTACAAAAGTCCGCTTCCCGGCTTACATCCGAGAGAAATTGTTCTCCATTTGCACTCGAAACCGGGACTAATTGATCACAAATGCTATGAGTCTGTAGACTCACTCACTCCTGATAAAAATACGTTGTACTGATCTTTACATACTTGTTAATATAATTGTCAAGAGTCATTTCAGGCCAAAAAGATAAAACAGATGCACAAGTGAAACCATTATGCAGAATTACATATAAATCGGGGAACTCCCGCCTTAGCCATTGGGAAAATCCAGTTATTACTTTAAATACAAAGCAAATACCGTTATTACTTTGCATATAAAATATTAAGGTCAACGTATCATAATCAGTACGCTAAAACTGAGGTAATAAATTACAAATTTAGTATGTAGATATCAATTCAATAAAATTAAAGCAAAGTCAAATCTAAGCTAATGTTGGAAGCTGCGTAGGCAGTCGATAAATTCTGCCAATGCCTTTCAATATATTTAAGCAACATTTGCTTCTTTATAAAACAACAGGCATTCAGGCAAACAGAAATATACAATTTGGTTTCGTTTCGTATGTTTAGACTTAACATCCTTACATAATACTGAAGTTATCAAGGAGAATAATTTCCCCTAAATTGATATCCGAACCGCACTTGAAAGAAGGGTTGTGGTTCGACCGAGAATTGAACATGGGACGCCTTGATTAAAAGGTGAAAAGGAGATAAAATTAATCCAGATTGTTTGATATGTGGAAACGTCACTATGAAGTTCACACGATTTAAAGCATTTTTTTTTTTTTTCATTTTTCTTTATTGGTTTAAACCAGCCAACCCTGCCACAAACGATGTCCACCTCGAACTTACTTGGCCGGGGATCGAACCAAAAAGGTAAGTGCTACGCCACTGAGTCACCGTTCGCCCGAGAGCTCTTTTTGTGTTGTGGAACAAGGTTTTCATTACGTAATTATAAATATATACAGGGTTTTCATAAAGTCTGGACGGATTTAATTTGCTTATAATTTTCATAAAAATGCTCATAATGAAATCAAATAAAGTGCAAACGGTAGCGGAAGGATTAAATTTTTACTTGGCAACACTGTTAGATAAGCGGCAACTCTGAACACGTTGAGAGAGGGAGAGGGAGGGCAAGGGTCAGTTTCTTATCAAATTCCATCCATTGTTGTTTCAATGTTGACTGTTAAAAGTAAGTTGTAAGCTGTATTGGTGTGTGTGTCTTTTAAAGAAATAAATAAATGAAAAACTCCTCTGAGAAGAATAAATAAATGAAAAACTCCTCTGAGACTCACGGCGGAACGCTGTGAGTGGATTCCAGCGCCGCCTACGCGAATGTGTGGACGTAAATGGCGCCCAGTTGGAGGTGTGGCGGTGAATGAACTGAGCTGGTGCAGATTAGAGGTAAAAATTTAATCCTTCCGCTACCGTTTGCACTTTATTTGATTTCAATATGAGCATTTTTATGTAAATTATAAGCGAATTAAATCCGTCCAGATTTTATGAAAACCCTGTATTACAACCTAATAGTACAGATTCCTGAAAGAAGTTAAAATGAAGACTGCAACTTTTTCGGAAAATATTTGTACGATATTATTATTATTATTATTATTTAAAAAAGCTATAGCAACACTTAAACATTCTACTTACCTCTTCAGGTATCATATCTCTCAGCTTCACATCCTGGGATCGAGATACTGAAGCTGTGCGATGATATTCAACCAATTCGTTCAAACTATTAAATTTTACTACCCACAGAAAAAATTTACCCTGGGCATCCCTCAACACTTTAAAATGTTGGACACCATCGGAACATCTAGATAAGAAAGAAAAAAGTACATTGTACTAATTGTCAATTTACAAGAACAGTATGAAAAACACTAAGTTTGAATCTCTCAACATTTCATACAATATTGAGAAAGAACCCAAAACCTACAACAACTGTTATTATTGCGCTGCCATCAGTGAAAGTGCATCCATTCCATATAAATTATTTTGTTAGTAACGCAAGATTGCAATGATTTCAAGTTAATGCAAAAACCTTTCTCATGAAGGAAAATGGAACTACTGTACACCTTTTCCAGACTTTTATGATTTCATTAGCATGTTTATTGTGCTAGGCGAGTCGTAGGCCGGTGCTAAACTTGAGGAGCGGGTGACACGGAAGTGTTTATTGGAACAATCCATACATTCGAGTACACGGCGCACGATCACTCAGGTTATGTTTTCGAACTGATACGGCTGAATTGGGTAGTCAGCTACTTTACCCTATGAATCTCCGAATACGACGCTCCTCCCAATAATCAACTTTGTGCCATCTTGTCCACTTTTGCTGATCGTTCGTCACCTAGTCCTGTTGACACCAGTCTTGATACACTACCATTGCAGTTCCGTAGCTATCCACTACCATGGTCAGAATTGTGACACCACAGGTTTTTATTTAAAACCCAACCCAGTAAAACCTTGTTTCATTAAATTTTGTACGTACATTTAAACCTGTATTCCTACTTAAAATACCACATTAGTGTCCATGTTCTATTGTACACTCATGTCCAAAATGATTGTCGCATATCTATAACTGTCTTCTTGTAAGAATATAATTTGATAATGATTTTGTAAAGTACTTTTAATACTGAGATACTATGTGTATAATCGGGAAATGTATTTTTGTGATAAATTTCGTAGGAAAAGAATTATAAATACGACAGTTATGATGAGTAAAATAAAATATTGCTAAATGGACAAGAAGATTTTATTTTTGTTTTATTGTTGTTCTTTACAACTCTTTTGACATGAAATTTGCCACATACATGTCTTAGCCGATTATACACATACTAACATTATAAGGAATACCGGGCAAATTCGCTATCAAATTATATTCCTACAACAACATATTTATAGATATGCGACAATAATTTTGGACATGAGTGTACATATAAAATTATGGGAATTTGTTTTGTATTGTTCAAACGGAATCCATGAAGTCTCATCTGCGTTTCGTATTTACCATCAAACATTCCACGCAAATACTTCTCAAGGTTAGAAGCAAAAGATAAGAAAAAAGTTTTATTAAATGGACTTGTTTAAAAAAACAAAACGTCGGTTTGTTTGGAACTGAAATGTTGGATTATTTTTTTTAAATTCATTTCCAGATACCAATTTGCTTTCTTACAGCAGATTTTGCGATTAAAGGACCTAAATAACATACGATAATTGTACTATACGTCACACACTCCACCAGATACGCAAGAACTCAGGAATTTCACTCTCTCCTTACTAAAGCAACTCTTTTTCGTTTGTGTGTGTTTAATTACTCAAGTGCAGTATTGAGAAAATAACGGTAATATTTATTAATAATAATAATAATTTAATGAAGACTTGTATTGTCTTTGATTCAAATTATGGTACAGTAGACATCCGATAATCCGGTACGTTCGGGACTTGGCCAATGCCGGATTACTGAAAATAGCAGATTATCGGGCAGTGTCTCCCACGATCGCTGAACTCTAAATCGCAGATTAAATACAACTGTAACATATTTGGCAGCAAATGTTTAAAGGAACAACAGGATAATTTCAATTCAAATACAACCAAAACTTAATTTTAATTCTACATTTTAAAGAAAACAGAGTAATACAGAATTACTGTACTACTGTAGGTTTACAATAAACTGAGTAAAAAGCCCCACTACACCGGTGCCAGATCATCAGGTATTCTGGACTACTGGATGCCGAAAACTGACGAAAGTCTACTTTTATAAAATATATATATAAAAGTCTATATATAAAATTTGATTTGTGTATTTGTAACTATCACAAGAGAAGATTTTGTTTCGCTTTTAATCCAACTCTTTTTCATTTGTACGTCTGTAATTATCTAAATGTAGTGTTCAGAAAATAGATATACATCTTAAGTAATTTCTTTTTGTACGTGAAGTGTTTTCGATTTATAATTAACTGACAAATTTTATTGCTTGTTTGTACAAATACATGAATATGCACTAGAAAAGTAAAGGATGTAGTCACACTGCTTTTGTCCCAGATTATAGGTGAACATTTGTTATAGCGAATTTGATGGTACACGAACAAAGTTATTTATGCAGATTCCCAAATATTTATTCTTCTTTCAATGGCTCATAAAAAAGTATTTTAAGCTAATTCTGAAACTACGCGTGTACTGAGAAACGCCACTGAAGGAAGGTAATTATAAACACATTAAGGTTATTATTTCAATCTAAGTTCTGAAGTATATTTCTGGATTTTTTCTATCTTTCTTTTATTGTAAGCTTTTTTCATACGAATTTTAATCCCCCCCCCCCCCAAAAAAAAATGGGTACTTTTCGGCTCGGAAAAATTCCACCTACCGTGACCTGGGTGGGACATACTGCATTAACTCCCTTGTAATGTGCATCTTTTTGGCTGAACTTTGTTTACAAAATGAGAATGCGCACTAGAATAGGGAAAATAAATATCTTCTGCCAATACAGTGTTGCTCTTCAATACCGAAACAACAATAATTTCACCAATGTGTAATGAAGTGTTTTCTCGCTTGTCGTTGTTTACGCAACGTATTCACTAGAAAAGTCTTTCTGGTTTCAAATGTAAATCTGAGTGATTACTAGATTGAGTAGTGTAGTAATTTAGAAAAAAAAAAAAAAAAATAATAATAATAATAATCTCAATTTGAAACCCCTAAGTTCTTACTCTCAAGTGCTTATCAAACAAAATATTTTCCATAGTACACACACACACTTGATTAACATTTCTTGTGCAAATCGTCTGCACTTATTATCAATGTTTAATGTTACAACTACATAGCACAGAGTACGTCGCTTTCACTAGTTGACTAAAATGACAAAGTACAATGCTGTACTGATAAAAAATATTTTTCCAGTTAACCTTTGACACTATTTCAAATGTAGGACATTCTTATCCTACGCGTAAATTCAATGTTTAAATGCTGATAATTCTATACGACTTAAACACGAAAGTCATTACACAAACACTGCCTCTTCTCAGAACTCTAAAATTAATCTCAGCATGTTCATATAATACACAGATATTTATTCGAAATAGTTATCCAATGATTCTTTTCCAGACCAATTGCTTTTGTATAATGAACTACGTATCACCGAACTAAATATTACCTAGTATTAAACACAAAGCTCAATTGGCAGACGTCGTCGCACACTAGTCGCAAATAAAATACTCTATGTCCGTCACTTTCAATTCCATCGTATTATTTTTATATTCTTTACTTCTACTATAGTGGTAGTAGTATTAGTGGTACTGGTATAAGAATTCAAACAGCTTTATTTCACGATATCAGTCAATGTCAATAATCTTCATTCGGATGTCTTTGGTAGTTCTAGCTGATACATTACTGCAGCAGCCTCAACAATTTGTGCATTCCTAATTTTTTCGTGATCCTCTCACTTAAATACGCGCCTGACTATTAATCATTTTGGTATTATGATCAGATTCATTGAGATGCTTCTTCATCTCAAGTAGGAAATAATGTTTTCTCCAAACTCGCCATTACTGAGGTTTAGTGCCTGAGAAAGATCGTATTTCATTATACTTTCATAAATTCTCTTATCATTAAATAGTGGGATAAATAATGTATCCACTATATTCAGCTTTTCTCTCTCTCTCTCTCTTTCTTTCTTCTTGAATAGTCGACAAATTGTTACACACATATTCGATACCCAATAATAGATATATTATTGAGAAAAATGACCAAATATAGAAACTTCTTTATATTTCATAGCAAACGAAACGTTTCTTCGCTGTGGCTTTGGGTGATTTCGCTTTTGATTACGATAACTCTGAAAATAAACACCAACTCTGGAGTATTTACACTAATTTCTCTTACATATTATTTACGCTACAAGTTTTTTTAAACTATTTTATTTATTTAATGAAATTCCAGACATAGCCTGTGAGTCATTTTACACTGGAAAAGGAAATAAAAGAACATCGATCAGGGTTTATATTTGGAACGCCATCCCAGAGCGCAGCGATGATTAGCTTTAAGACACTTGAGGGCCACGACAAACCATACTTAGGGGCCAAGTAAATTAACAACAGGGCCATCTATTTCAAATCAACCAAAATAAAAGCAATTTAAAATTCACTGTCTCAGATTTTGATATTTTTTTGTACATTGAAAGGCATGTTTGAGAATAGTTATTTCCCAAAATAAAACTTTTCCAGCCCTTATGGTTAATTTGTAATTAATTACACAATCAGCTTTAGGATCACGACTCGAACACGGCTGTTTTTGCATTTTATTGTTTATTTCAATAATCATTAAGAGCTATAACGCTAAAAATTTTGCATCCGCATGCAATTTTGCCTGTAGATTTCAAATCTGCAATCAAAACTAATGAATATTGTATAGGTGTAGAGTTATAACAGCAATTATAGTCCCGAGTTCAGACATGTGGTGAAAGTTGTACGCGTGTGAAATTTTAGCACAAGGTTAAGAAAATGTGTCTTTTGCCTCTTAACGAGCTTCCGAAATAATGATATAGCTATTTGATACTGTATAACTTTTATTACAACTATTCCACACAGTAGCCTACAATTATGGGCACTCCTGAGGCAGGTCTCCTTGGCTCATAAAAACGTATATGTGATATAGCAAACTACGTATATTAAAGACCATACTAATATAGCAACCATGGAATAATCCCGCCTAGAAAACTTTCTTTGAGCGCCCCTGCCTACAATTATAGCAAAAAAATAACAGCTGCCTTATCTATTAATCATCAGTATTGTACAATGTATCAATGTTTACTGAAATTCACGAATAACTCGTTAATTTTATTAACAGTCTCATGTGACACACTATGTGATCTTCCACTAGCTGTGATAGAAATGTGATCTGTTCCGTCAATAAGAATGTGATTGAATGGTACCCATAGGATATCGTCGGTCTAAGGCCAGTGAAAAGCAGAAAAAAATGAAAATGAAGTTTTACGTCGCACGCTTATGCCAGTTCGGCTAAAGGAGACGGTGATGATGACAGATGAGTGAAATGGTGGAATGAAGAAAGTGGGAGGAAACGGGAGAAACTCGAGAAAACCCACGAGCACGGTGTTTGTCCACCACACGGCGCGAGCTGGGATCGAACCAGGGACCCCACGCGCTCTACCACTGAGCCACCGCGTCCCCTCAGTGCACGGTGTAAGAATTTTGTGTTGTTACCAGGGGTTTGACGATGAAATCGTACAATCTTAACCTTTACTCGTGGCCTACCATTTCGCCATTACCAGACTATGAAAGAAACACTGGAAAGATCTGTCACATTGAATGATTACCGGATTCTAGCCCAAGATCTCCCGACTGAGAAGCAAGAACGCTAACCATACGATATTTCTTTTTGATTTTTACTGTAATAAACTAGAAAAGTGATTACTCATGTTTTAACTTGGGTATAATTTAATCTTCCATTGAAATATTAAAAATAAATTATCTTTTTTGTTGCTGGGAACTTACTTAAATACCTCAAACGTAATGTTATTTACAGTAGTAAGTTATTTATTTTATTTTATTTATTTATTTATTTTTTTTAATTGTTTCAGCTACCACATAAACGACTTTTAAAACGAAAATTCTCCTCTAAACTTTCTCTGAAGTGGTAACTTCGCTCTTTCTCGTGTCGATACACTAGTCTTCAATTTATTCGGACAAATACAAAACAGAAAATAATTATGTAAGGAAAGATGTACTTACTTAACTGATAAAGAAAAGTCACCAGGTGAACTCTCACTAACTCGTATTAAGAAAGCCCCCTCATGTTTATTCATTAGAAGTTTTTCGGCATCCGCTCGGGTTATCCTTCCATAATACCAACTGAAAAAGATTGAAATACTATGAATAAAAATATATAAATAAATCAATATAGAAAGTATTTACATGATAAACAAACCATATTGAAGGAACTAAATCTAAGCAATGAATATCTTATCATCGAGCATTAGAGCGGAGTAAAGAAAAACTGTGCTACTTATTGAAAATGAACACTGGCCCTGTCAGGCACGTTTCGAGACCAGGAACTGAAACATTGGACGATAAGAATGTTCGAACATGGATTCGCTGCTCATTACAAATTGCCTTTTCACTGGCCGCTTGACACATGGCAAATCTGCAGGCTGCGCAAGGTTCAAATGGCTCTCTTCAAAGCATTTGCAGATTTTGATTGAGAAGTCTCTAGTTAAGTTATGCTTCAGCAAGTTTCTTAATGTAGCTGACAATATAGGCTATGTACATTTTCAAAATATGTAAGGACTATAAATGTTTTAAATTAAGCTAATAGTTTTAAAGTTTTTTCTGTAAGTTTTTATAGCTCAATTATTCTTATTTGTTTACAGTCGTTTTTACTGTCTGACATTTTTATTCACAATCTCTTTACAAATAGATAGAAAAAAATTTAAAACATTTTAAAGGGCTAAAACATGCCTATGGTATGCGATGATTGCCTAAACGTCAGTGCAATGCAAATACAATAGAAGCCAGGGTTGGGACAATTCTGATAATTGAGAGAGTTTAAAAAAATAAATTTTAGATTTCTCTTACAAGGGTTTGAGATTTTTCTTCTTAATTCATACAAATATTACATACAGGGTGTTACAAAAATTAGCCACAATATTTTGTGAACAGATTCCTCACATCAAAATAAGAAAAAAAGTTCATATGGACCTATGCTTAAAAGTGGATAGTTTCGGAGTTATAGGGTGCCGAAAACTAGAAACAAGTGAAGTTTAAAAGTTTATAGTTCTACTACTATGGAACCTATTGTAAAATGAAATGAAATCTTTGAGTTTTACGTCCCACGATTATGCCGGTTAGGCTAAAGGAGACGGTGATGATGAGTAATGAATGAAATGGTGGAATGAAGAAAGTGGGAGGAAACGGGAGAACCCCGAGAAAACCCACGCACACGGTGTTTGTCCACCACAAAGTTCACTTGGCGGGGGCTGGGATCGAACGCGGGACCCCAAGCATCAGAGGTGAACGCTCTACCACTGAGCCACCGCGGCCCCCTCTGTAAGATGGATATTTGGATAGTTCACATACTAGTTCCTCAGTGATGTCTTGACCCGACTACGATTGGTCTTATAGTAGTGTAACTATGGACCTGTAAAGTTTATTTTTTCACGTTTTTGGCACCCTATAACCATGAAACTATGCACTTCCGACCACAGGTGTATATGAACTTTTTTTTTTTCTTATTTTGATGTGCGGAATCTATTCCCAAAATATTTTAACAAATCTTTGTAACACCCAGTAGAAGTAAGGTTTAATTGCCCCACGTCACTCTATAAAAATCTCGTGTAGTAAACATTTAATAAATACCGTTTGAACTGATAGGAATGCAAATGATGTAGAAGTCGCGACCTCGTAACTATTCTGGAACAGAAAACAGAAAACGTACTAACGGTAAATGCATTGGAAAAATGCGAACTGAAAGTGAAAACGTTTCCGATGACCTCCATCCTATCAAGCATTGACCTTCAGCGCCTTTCTCCGGCAAACTTCTAATTTTTTCTGTTATCTTCTAATAAGAAATCTTTTTATGCAATATTTCAAGGATTATACATTCACGTCTCACTTACTAGAAAGAAAAATATATATATATTATTTTTCTCTTATTCATTTACTTTTTTTTAAAGCACTCTACGCCGTCCTTTTGACTGAATTGAAAAGAAAACCAGGAGCTCAAGTGGATCGTCAACTAAGTAATACTCGTTAAAATATTTAAGGATGTGGTGGAAAAAAGTGATAAATCACAAAATCTAAATTGTTGTTGGATAAACGCGATTGAAGTTACAAATTAGTGTACAACATATCGCTTCGTCCAACCAGCTAGTTGGGTTTCCTTTTTTAACTGATCTTTTTTTCAGTAACTTTCTATGCCACAATTGATAATAATCATTACGATGAATAGATTATTGTGAGGAAAATACAACAACTGTATACAAGACTGCAAAAAGAGTTACCAAGCGTTTCCACCTCACCCCTCAATTATAATATTACTTGATTACAGAAAATAATATTACCAATAACTTACATATTCTCAGTTATCATTTTCTCTAGAATATAAAAAATAATTGTTTCACGACTTTTGAAAGTTAAGCGTACTATATACAATGAAACTAATACAAATCTCCTCTATGACTATTATGAAGTAACATTATTACTGCTAAACCTTAGAATACAGAGTGCCCGTAAGTATAAACTAAATTCTTTATCTTCTGTTTTGTGTTTGTTACCGCATTCTCTGTTTTCAACTATAAGGCAGCTTCGTACAGGCAATCTACGTATTTTGAATGACGATTTCTGCTTGATCGTAAGTTACATCCAAATATTGCTCATATTGCTAGTAGAACACGTGCTAGATTATCTACCGGTAAGCTAGAGATCAGAGTACCAAGTCCCCACCAGCCCTGCGATTATATGTTTTTGTCCTTTGTCAGCACCGTTCTATACAGAAACTAGTATTGTACAAAAATGTAGTTTAAAACTAACTCAATTACTTTTTCACATTTTTTTCAAGCAATAAAAAAGGAATTATATATCACACCAGCATCGATCAAGTATAACATTTTAATTTATTAAGATAATGAATTTCTTTGCTCTTGTTTGTTCCGAGCTTAAGGTATAAGCGAAAATAAATTAAGAATAGATAAGGAAGAAACTCGAAACTAAGTCAATAACTGTACCTGTAATACCTGGATGGATACAAAATGTCATGACCGACCAGTACGGGACTGTATACCTACCTACTTTTGGGCCATTCTGTATATATATATATATATATATATATATGAAAGTGTCAGATATTTTTATCCCTGCACTGATCATTATGGTTTCCTATGTATATTCCTTTAATTTAAAAATATGGTTGAATTTTTTAAAATTATATACGCATTTTTAATGAATAGTTGGATTATACAGCTAAGTAATCATAACCTGTCTCATAATCAATTGCGGAAGACAATAGCTAGAAATGATTCGTTCTCGATCAATTTTTGTAAATAGAAACTAATAACTCCCTGCTTTCTAATGAGCGAGTTAACCCCTTAACCTGCTCACAGTATGTGTGTACGTTCGGATACATGGAATAGAGCATGAAAGAGTCCATCAACTGCGAAAACTGATAATAATAATAATAATAATAATAATAATAATAAAACTCGACACTGCAGCTCGAAAAAAGGCTGACACTGACATTCTTTTTAGTTCAACGTCTCACGTTTATGCGCCGACTCTACGGGAGATGGATGGATAGAGATGATAAACGAAACAGTACCAATAAAGAAAGTGAAAGGAAACAGAAAAGCGAGAAAACCCACACACAGAGGCTAGCGCTCTACCACTGAGCCACCACAGTCCCTGACGTTGATCAAAAATTAAGTATATCAGGTAAAAAGAGCAAGTGTTATCTGAAATTCTGTTTTTATATTCCGGTAAGTAAATACCTAGGGTTTTGATGAAATAGTAAAATTAGGCGTCCATCGTCAAAAGTAGAAAACGAAAGGCTCCTAAAGTTGATTTGGAAAAGTGCTCTCCAATCTAATCTTCCCAATGATTTTTTTCTTTCTTCAAAAAATCACACTAAATGTGGAGAAACTTACATTTTTTTTTCTTACACAAGAAAAATACTTAATTATTGTATTCACGAGGGAATAGAAAATACATTTTGAACTCGGGAGATTCTCCAATTTTAACGAATAATTTGTAATTTCGTTTTTGGCAGAACAATATACAACAACAAAAATCCTTTCACCCTGGAGTTTAAGTGCAACTAACCGTATTGAAAATGTAACGGTTACACTTTGTTAAACGGAATTATCACAAGTGAATCCGTACTTTAAATATGAACTGAAACTGCTGTTAGGCATATATATGAAGAACTGAAAATTTTTGAATAAACTAACAATATTTATAACATTATTACTCTTAAAATTTAAGAAGAAAATTATTTGTACGTTATTAACAAGTTTACATCCTAAACATACTGTAACGAAGAAAAATTCAGTTCACAAAAAACACAATAAGAAAGTACTTTCATAGCTATAATAAGTTTTACTCTATACACATCTTGCGAAACATATCAAAACGTCTATTTTCTCAATTTTGTAGTCGGAGTAGTTTTAACGGAAATAAGATATGGCTTCCGAGCTATTTGCTCTAAGTTAAGAGTATTGTCCTCTCTGATAAAATTAGAATTAGGCAACTGAAATAACACAACTGAGAAATTATATTGCGTAACCTAACCTTGCAATCAAACATGGCAATGCCGCTTCAAAAATAAATCAAAATAGCCACCTCTCGATCAAATATGGATGAGAAATGAGTACGGAGTGGGAGGCACGGTGGCTCAGTGGTAGAGCGTTCACCTCTGGTGCGTGGGGTCCCTGGTTCGATCCGAGCTTGCGCCAAGTGAAATTTGTGGCGCCCAAACACAGTGTTCGTGGGCTTTCTCGGGGTTCTCCCGTTTCTTCCCACTTTATTTATTCCACTATTGCATTCATTTCTCATCATCACCGTCTCCTTTATCCCAGCCAGCACAATCATGGGACGTTAAACTGAAATATTTCATTTCATTTTCATTTTTTGTGTGTAAGTATCTTTGTTTTATATTAGAATGTAATAGAAGAACGCAACAGGTGGACAAACACCGTGTGCGTGGAGTTTCTCGGGGTTTTCCCGTTCCTTTCCACTTGCTTCATTCTATTATTTCATTCATTCTTATCATAATAGTCTCTTTGAATCTACAAAGCATAAGTGGGACGTAGAAAATGAAGTACTGAAAAAAAAAAAACAAAGTTTGTAGATGAATAAAGAAGTCATTAAAAGCCAAAATTTGATTATTTTTCCATAGACGACTGCTTTAGAAAAAATAAGAACATAAATAAACTCTCGTAGAAAATTATCTTCCAAATAGTAAGTTAACAAACTTGAGTAAACACTTCACACTGTGCTAAGAGTTGTACGTTGTAAAGCAACTTCTCGTATGCTTTTCCTTCTGGAAAGTCCACAACAGTGGTTTCGCAAGGTGTAACACAATAAACATATTTTTCTCAAAGAACTGGAATAATCTGCTTAGACTGGTTACTTTAGTTCCAATGTTACAATATCATTATTTGGTAAAAATGAAACTTACTCATGGTTCTTCATTTCTATATAATTGCTAGGTATTAGGCCTTCTTTTCCGTCTAACTCAGCTCTATACCAATTCATATCATCTTCCATATTGAGTATCTGCAAAAGAAAGTTTAATATTTCACTTACACAAGTAACACATGGACCTCCTTTAAAAAAAGGAAAAAGTTTACATAATCCAATGACTGAAGCTGTAAGAAACTACATCTTTCATTTCGAGTTACCCTACTAATCATGTAATATCCATTTGAAGAATAGAAGAAACGACAAAAGGAAGCAGAACTGGATAAGAAATTTGAAATAGATAATACTAATGGTCAAACATAATCAGAGGTTTCTGACAGCATCATACAAAAACAGCTGAACAGATGTTTGTAAAGTTTGGCGTGATAACGTACCTCAAACCACAGATCATATTCAATATTTTACTTTGGATATCTAATTATTATAACTAAGAGTCCGCTGAATTTCAATGGAATGCATGCGCTTCAAGCTGGTTAAGGGTCGACAGAACGAACCTTATCTCGCCACAATGTCATCTTACCGCTCCAAAGAACCAAGTAGTTGTATCACGTGTACAAGTTTGGTATCTGAATTAATATTGAAACCGGGAATGGCAGTAATTTCTACCACTTCTGATTTATATTTTTTTTAAAGCTTAACGTCTCAAGGTTATAACCTTTAGGGTAAAGACCGATCAATGAAAGTGAATGTGTGCTCTTACACCGAGAATCGAACCCGGGACCACGTGCACCAAGGGCATAAGTGCTAGCCAGTAGATCAGTAGGAAGGGCTACACTTCCTTTTTCTCCTTTATTAGAGTGATTACACAGTGGAGACGGGATGTACTCTTTGGGCGATTAATTGATTGCGATACACCGCTTCTCTCTGTCTATTACTACTGCTACTTTCTATGTATTTTTCAACTCTATAGCGATCAACGTTGAAACCGGAGATGGTAAATTTTTGCCATTTCCAGCTTGAATAGAGGATTAGAAGAGAAGACAGTACACCCTTTTCTTAGAACACTAAAACGTTTCCAAAAAACGTTTCTTCGTATCTCGTACCGTCTTTTCTCTATGTATTTCAATACTGAAACCGGAAGTCGTGGTGGATTTGCAATACTTCCGTTTTTAGTAGAGAGTTAAGGATGAAGATGAAACGTAATCAAGCGCAGGAAACAGCTTTTCGCTACCTATTACGATGTTACTCTAGTAATCAACGTTAAAACTACTAATAATTGATTTTCACCACTTTCTGTTTGAATATCACCCCCATCAAAGAACTTGACTCTACATTCTGACCACAACGAATGGTGATTCAAGCATTTCTTAAGATGTTTTGTCTCACACACGGACAAAGTAAACATAGAAAGGAGTTTTAGTAAACGAAACTCTTTAAAAACCATTTTTTCCGTTTATATTCGATAAGCTTTCTCACCTTCCTTGGTCGGAAACAGATGAAGTGGAAGTATGTTGCACTAGATCAGAAATATCCTGCATTGATGAACCGAAAGCACATCCTGCTGTAACAGGGTAATGCAAAGCCAAACTCGGCTCGAAAAACGCAACAGAAAATTCAGGAACTTGACGGCATCAAACTGATGCCACAGCAGACATATAGCCCCGACCTTGCTCTTTCGAATAACTACCTGTTTCGAACCATGGCGCATTTTCTGAAATCACGATGCTTCCCCAACCCACAGGAGGTGGAAGCAGCAGCGACTGACTTCTTTGCCTCTAATAACAAGGCGTGGTATTGAGGAAAGTGTTTGCAGTCTTAGCCTATGGTCACAGTAGATCCGACTTTCACCGATCTTTTAGTCTGACATACTCTGACGACATCGGTGAAATAAACAAATGCATTGAGGAAAGTGTACGTGCTCAGACTGGCGTCGACATGGTCTGGCGACTACGACCGACTTCTACCGACCACTGATCGAAAAAAATATTTTGTTTTTGTCGTCAGACTACGCCAGACTAGCGGGTGGTTTACAACACATCGCAAGTATTGAGACTCTCCTTCTTCTGCTGATATAAGTTCGAAAATTACTTTGCTTCTCTATGCGTCCCCGGATCTTCTGTAAGATGTACCAAAATGTATCCTGTTTCATTCTTAAGTACTGAAAACAAATTTCTGTGGCTGCTCCACCAACTTTGAAAATAGCGTGTGAAACTCACCACATTTCTCTCTTTCTTGAAAAATAGTATTCGCATATTCGCTCCTATCTTTCTCTAGAAGTAATATTTTTAACAGAGGCTTTTCTAACAGCACAAATTCCTCGTCCATACTGTATCCCAGAAGAAGACACTAACGACGGATTGGTTGCAATGTGACCAATCCGTCGGCAGACGCGGTCGGTCGTAATCGCCAGAGTGAAAAATCGGATGCACTGTGACCGTAGGCTAACACGGGGGGAAGGTGTTATGCTTTCAATGCTAACTTGCTTTCATTGCACTGTAACGAATACAAGTACGTTGTGTGCCAGAATGTTGCACGCTTTATGACTCAGCCTTGTACTATAATAATAGAGCTTAATGAAAGTAATGCCAGCACCAGTTTCACCTCAATAAGAGGCATGGTTCTCGTGGAGTGTCAATGTTTAGGTCTACAAATTAATTGTTTTTCCTTATTTTTCCGAAAACTATTCTACTTTGTCCTGGAGTACGCTATAAGGAAAATCAAAGATAGCAACCAGGGCCTAGAGTTGAACGGTATTCACCAGGTTATGGCGTATGCTAATAATGTAAATATAATAGGGGATGACAGGAAAACAATAGACACAAATGAAGGTCTTATTAAACGCGTGCAAGGACATGGGTTTGGAAGAAAATGTAGAGAAAAATAAATACATGTAAGTTCGTTGGGATCGTAATATTACAAATCATGGATGCGTTAAAACATCAAATAACTTTTGATAATGTGGATACTTGCAATATTAACAGACGGAAATCATGTTCACGAGAAAATTAAAAGTCGACTAAAAGCAGGAAATTCGTGTTATTGCTCAGCTCAAAATCTCTAGACGTCGCGAATTCTGTCGAGGAATTTGAAGCTTAAAATATACAAAACGATAATCATGCCTATTGTTCTGTATGGCTGCGAAACATGGTCGCGTACTCTAAGGAAATAACGTACACTGAAAGTATTTTAGAACAAGATTCTGAGACGAATATTCGAACCAAAAGGATCTGGAATGGTGGAAACTTAACGAGGAACTGCATAATTTATACCGTTTACCACACATTGTTCGGGTCATCAAATCTAGGGGGCTCAGGTGAACAGGTCACGTGGCCAGAATGGAAGAAAGTGGGAACGCTTTGTAAGTTTTTATTGCAAATGGGAACGCTTTAGAAGTTTTCACTGGAAATTCAATCACAAAACGTCCATTAGGAAAACCTAGGCGCAGATGGGAGGACAATATTAAGATGGATCTTTCAGAAATAGGAATACAAAGTAGAAACTGGATCCTGTTGGCTAAGGATAGAAGTCAATGGAGAGCTTTTGTGAACGCGGCATTGAACCTCCGGGTTTTATAGGCCATAGAGTAAGTTAGTTTCTGAAAAAGACATGAATTTTTACAGTTACACGTATAATTTTGTCCAGCTGAATAACGTCTCGTAACGATTGGTATATGGCTCATCTTTCGACAATGTTTCTCCCGTTAAAGGCGAATAATATTGTAAATCTCCTGTGATCAGACGTGTCATCATCATAATCATATCAGCAATGTTTAAAAGCTATATTGATATTTTTTCACGCACAAAAGCTTATAGTGAAAGTCTGAATTGACTGAACACAAAACATCAGAACTCAAGAATACGGACTTGTAATATAACGAAAAGGTATAAACTGTACTCCATAGAATTGACAATTTTCCATTTGAGTGTGTTGGTGTCAGATACGTGCTTATGAAGTTAACAACCGGCAAAACGGCCACGCCCTCGAAGTTTTAAACAAATATGAAATACCTACACGTTAAACAAGTCCACCAAATGAATTCTACAGATGCTGTTTTTATTGGTAAACTATATACTTGTTATATCTACTGTTTATCATCCAAATGCACAACGAAAATTTTGAACCCTTCCTCAGGGTACAAGATTGGTAGGATCGAAAATTAGCCTCCCTTTCAGCACCAAGGTCATATGAGACATGGACCAAAATTTACGGTGGAATCCGAAGCACTGTAAGGCGTTCAGATTTCAAGGCTCTCCAATCAGGAATTGAACTCAAGACTCCATGCATCAAACGCGCGTGGACTAACAACTAAACAAGCGGGCAGAGCGATAAAAACATTAATTATATCAGTAAATGTTTATACTTTTCGTTTTTTCCTTTTCAAGTTCAGTCAAAATTTTCTTCTGTAACATACTTACTTCTTTTGAATAATGACTGAATGCTGGCAACAAACCTGGATTTCGGAATATAGATTAATCAACTATTTAGAAAAAACCAGATTACCTGACGAAGCTTATGTCTACATCCCGATCGATATCCTGGTCACGATGTTTAGAAGTTGAAAAGGGTGTCTTCTCATGCAGTCATATTCTATCAAACATTTCCTTAAATACCTACAGTAAACATTGGAAAATAATGCACTAAAATTGTCTACCCTTGAACTATTGGTTTCGGTCAACCGACAACACCTGTGAAGTAATGCCCATTACAAAACTTCACAGTTGATTCATAATGGGCTGCCTAAAATCAATAGTGCAGTAGTACACAGTTTCAGTGTGTTACTTTTTAATGTGTATTCTTCACTGGAAGTAATGTCTTTATAAAATGTAACTACGTAAGACGACACTTTTCAACTTTTTAAGTATAGTAACCAACGGATTAATTATGATTAGGTACTCAGGCGAATTTACCACATAACTGAAATGTGTTTATAGCTATCAATCGCTAATTGAACAGAACTTAGTTTTTCGTTACTTGAAAAGTGGGTGTGTATGGTGGGCGTGGTGGACATTACTTCAAGATTTATTCATTACATTTTGTAACAATTTTCGTGCATTATAATTTACAAAATGATTTAATCGGATTAGCAATGGTGTTCGTAATCAAAGGTTCGATTGACAATAAGCACAAGATTTGGTATTGAGACAACTAAGATACTACTCGAATTCAACAGAAACTAACAGTTTGGCTATTTATACCCTAATTTGAAGGAGATTGTCTTTCAGTTCTTCGCCTTCAAGGGAGCTGTCTTATTTTCTTACTCTGATGCCTTCAACATGTCATGAAATATAAATATGACAGGACTAAATTACCTGTCAGAATCAAACAACTTAAGATCAATACAATGATAGAAAAAACTATTCTTTGGACTGTTCAACCAAAGTTCCTATGGTATTAATGTAACTCACGCAACAATAGTGTGCTGGTAGAGAAACTATTTTGCCTGAACTAACACAACGAAAAAAAAAAAAAAATATATATATATCTTACTACAACCGTACATATCTCGCAACTAATTATCTTTGACTGAAGTTGAAACTTCTCTCTTACGCACAAAAGACAATATGAAATAGGCCTACTGCTTAAAAAAATAATCCTGAACCCTACGAGGTTTAAATCTGGGATCATACGTACAGGGTATTTGACAAGAGGAACACGAAATACACAAATAATTTGGGTCAGTCATGACACAATTATACAGTTCTTCGGAAAACGTATCTATCAATCTAAATATCTTACTGATTGATCTTATTAAAATTCATCGGGTTAACTTTACAATGTCCGCTCCAGTTGGTATCCTTACGCAGAGACGAGATAATACACACTATTAATTTTAACAAAATGGATCCAAACTTCCTTAAGGTAACCCGACCGGTCCCTACTTATCCCTACCTTACTCTACTCTTTTAACCCTTTCGGATTCAGGTGCTCAAAGTGGCATACATGGGTGTGTGACTTTTTTAATTCGCTCCTGTGTGGACACTAAGATATCAGTTTTTTTTTTTTTTTTTAATATGATTGGACCATAATTTATCATATTAGTTTCTTTTTGTTCTGAGTGTCAAAATTCCTTCTCAAATTTCAGCTCAAAGTCAAAAATTCCAGAACTTTTTACCCTCAAATCCTTTTTTTTCCCTGGAGCTTCCTTCGTTGTAGAGAGGTCTTCTTAAGATGTGTCAGGTAGATACCTCGGATGGATATCATTGGACCGGTCCGTGCGCAGTACTGCCAACTAGGGAAATTAAAATTTTCCAAAATTTGGGCAAAAAAACTCGAAATTTTTGTTTATAAATCCGTACGTGTACGTTCGAGCGCAAGTCAACTTATGCCAGTCGAACATTAGTCCTTACTGAACAAAAGTGGGTACAGATCGGTACCATGGGGCACAAAAAATTCGTATTTAACTCGTAAGTACTATGGACCGTCTCTCAGATCGCTGTGACTTTTCGTATCAGTATATTTTCCACAGTCTCACTACTACAAGTGGATCTTTTCGTCTACCTTTCTGTCTAGCTAATGGTTACATATTGTGAAGTTCGTGTTATAATTGATCCCCTGTGCGCGGCGCTGAAGGGGTCGAGCGGTCTCACAGACGTACTATAGTAGTTACGTATTTTGCTGTTCAGTTGTCTTTCGTTATTTACTGATTATTAGCAGTTTTGTGTCTTACCGTGTGGCACGCCTTGCACCACACATCAAATAGTGACCCAGAGACTGCAAAACCTGAAATAATCATATTTTATAACGAGTAAAGGAGTGGATACTCTAGACAAAAAGTATACAGATTACACATCAAGTCGTCGAACAAAACGATAGCCATTGACAATTTTATTTATGCTGGTGGATGTTGCGTGTGGTGTCAATGCGTATGTCTTGCATCAAGTCTACGCTAAGTCTGCAGTGATGACAAGACTTGATTTCATGAAAACGTTGGCAAAAGGACTTCTTATGCCTCACATAGAACGTAGATTCATCGGACATCTGTCATGAGACCTGAGCTTTTCAATCAAGAGTATACTACTGCTTGAAAGTGAGTTTCCCACCACCGCGCACAAAGAGTTGAAGAGGAAAACAGTCTTCTGTCCACTGAGTTGTACGCGGAAAGCAAAGATATTCGTGTCAGCGGTGTGCCGATACCGATTTCCTTGCAGTGTAGAAAAAAAAGATATAAGTGCCTACTAGAAGAAAGTACATGCGGTCAGAAAAGTTAGTGCGGTACTTTCTTTACCGGCAAAACGTATTTTCTTTACTTTCTCCATCATATGCGAACTAAAATAAGTTTTATTCATTAACTTTCACTACAACAAATGTAACTGTACAACTATAACAGTACCTTCTTGTAAGTTTAAAAATGCTAAAATTCCATGTTTTTTCTCCGTTTTACTGTATTTTTTCTTCTCAGTGCATCTATAAGAACAGTGTATTTTAAATTTGTGTTACTCTGACTACATAGAAACGGAGGAAAAAATTGAATATTTCAACAATTACAATTTTAGAATAACAATGAAAACATTGTTGCAAATTTTGAATATGTTCTCTTTCTCATTGTTTTAAAAATATAAAGCTTTTTTTTTTTTTTTTTACATCGTGAAATTACTATGTTTTATTTTTCTATAAGCAATAAAGATATGTAAGACAGCATTTTAAAAAATATGCAATAAAACTACTATTCAGAAAATGCGAAACAACAATGCGGTCTGACAGACCTTTCCATAGTAGTTACGTGATTATTTTCGTCCATAGTACTTAAGGGTTAAGTTTTAACCCTTGATTTTTCTAATTTTTCCCTACTTTTCTGTTTACCATAATCTATGTTTTGTAATTAGAAGCTTTGTTTCTTAAATATCGCCATGATATTTGTAGGATATATTAGTGATGTACCAGTGTTTATTTTAAGATTGTTTGCGTCTGTCTGGTAGCAGTGTTGCCAGTTACAGAAAAGTCCCGACTTTAGGGGAAAATTTTGGAAAAATTTCCTTTATGTCTCTATTATTTTCCTCCTGTCGGCTACATTCGAACGAACGTACCACTGTCAAAAAGCCTTGTTCTTAGCCTACACAACGCACCATGAAAAGTTTCAGTAGGATTAATTAGGGATGGTATAGCACCGGCGTATCTGTTGATTTTTGCTTCTGAGGCGTAAAATGTGTCAAAATTTCATGTGTGTGATGACAAATGATATTTTCTTTCTTTCTCTCTGTATGGCAGCCAGCGACTTTCACTGTACCGTGTGAACACACCAAAGAATTTTTTAGATGACTTGGACCCATGTGGCAATAATGGTGCCAGCTAGAAAAGAAAAGAAATCTTGAAATTCGGTTAGGGAACTTTTTCGTAAATTTCCACTCCTACATTTCCCTCCCGTTGGCAAAACTGCAATGTAACTTTAAAAAAAAAAATCCCTCTTGTAAAAAACGAAGGCCTTAACCATATTAATCGAGTAAATAGCTTTTGAGCAATAAGTTAGTAACTGAAAATGTAGGAAAACGTCAAAAATGACCTACGTCCGAAAGGGTTAAAACGGCCATACTTATCGATGCGTAGCTAAAGCATGAATTGTGAATTATATCCAATTCATCTTCCATACTGTCGCAATATCATGACTCCACGTGCACAAACTTCATAATCGGCCTCTATTATTATTATCTATTGCTCTATTCATCAATGATTTAGCAGGAAAAGTCGAATACTCAAAAATATTTTTATACGCAGATGACATGAAGCTTTCTATAGTAGTTAATACGAGTATGATAATTATCTGCTGCAGAAAGATTTAAATACAGTAAATCATTGGTGTGAAAATAATTTATTAATGATCAACTCTGAGAAAACTAAACATATGACATTCACTAATACAACTCAATACTTTGTTAGCAAATATAAAATTAATGGAGTAATAATAGACAAAGTTGAACAAATTAAAGATCTTGGTATTTTGTATGACAGACAATTAAAGTTTGGTAATCACATAAATGACATAGTACAATCAACAAGAAAAACAATTCGTTTTATATTTTATCAACGGCCTGACTTTATAAATGGTATTTCTTATGTGTACCTATATAAGACACTTGTTAGATCCAAATTGGAATTTGGTTCAGTTGTCTGGAACAGTCTATCCAACATACTTGTTAACAAAATCGAAGCTGTACAGAAATGTTTCATAAGGCTACTGCGTTATAAAACGAAAAAGGATGATTATGCACATGAATATGGATATTGGTTAACATTTTGGGAACTTCAAGCCCTATCGGAAAGGAGGAAAGTTATTGATAAATTATTTATTCAAATGGTGTTGGATAACAAATATAGTAGCAAATATTGCTTAGAAAATATAGGAATAAGAGTGCCAACTTATAGTGTTAGGAATCGATCGACATTTGTTGCATTAAACTTAAAATGTGAAATACTAAGAATGAAAATGTCTTACAATTTAGAATGAACATCTTAGGATAAATGTCAGAGCATTTCTTACAAAAATTAAACTGTTTTAACTTTATGACAAGGGTTCTAGCTGCTTATTTTTATTTTATTGTTATTGTGTATTTTCAGTGTATTCTTGTTATATTCATTTAGGTTATAGTTAAGGAGCCGTACTTCCCATTTAGGGAAGGACGAGAAACGCCATACTTTCAGGAATTATTCATTGACTATCTAGGATGTTAAAAAGTAGGTAATAGACTGAGTTTTTGCCCTTGTACTTAGCGTGTTCAGGTAGTGCAACAGTAAGATGTATCCTCGTGCACGGGAGATGAGAAGTAGCTGTTCTTAACTATTACCTTCATTTACTCAAAGAACCGGTCTTTTATGTTAAAATGTGACAATAAGTGAACAAGATTTTTGCATGTTGGATGTGTAATTTTAAGTAAGGTTATTTCATTCTTTTAAATGGTAGTTAAATGAGACTAATTTGCATTGTTCTTTTAATCGTATATTATCAAATTGTTTTTTTTTTATTTTTTTATTTTTTTTTTATACGGTATATCAGTTTCAACCTTATAATTTTAATATATTAACCTTCTGACAAAGGCCTTAACGTGCTCTAACAGTCATTCTATACTATATATTTTGTCTGGTCTGTTTAAAATAATTATATAATGGTTTTAACATAGTCCTGTATTTTTGCTTATCAGCTGTTCATAGCACTTAAAGTTATTATTATCTGCGTAGAAATATAGTAGGTCAGCAGAAATTTGAATTTTTACGAACACGGGAAATGTATTAGCTGACTTAACATAGAAAGTGTGTTACGAAAGAAAGGGTTAAATTTGGAGTTGCCCATCCGTTTTATTTATTTTATCTATCTATCTATATCAAAATTAGGAAAATTCACGTAAGTGACGTAACGGTAAGAAATTACGACTTGGAGTTCTTATGTGATGTTTAGGTGTGCAAGTTTGGCAGTACAGTTATGTTTAATACGAGAAAAGATATGTAGAAGTGAGTACTAATTGGAAGACGCGGAAGGTTTCAATGATTCAGCAGCATGGTTATCGTATAGGATGGCGAATCGGTACGCATTGAATGTGGTATTTTCCGCATTGAGTTTTATAGAATTGTATAAGAATAATGAAGAGAATCTACAAAATTTTGTATAAGAACCACGGATTATTGAATTTGAGTGACAACTGGTTCTAGTCACTGTTTTCTGAACTAAAGACTTACCAGGTAAACTTTACAATATACGCTCCAGCTGCACAATGATAAGTAGGGTTTCTTTAAAGGAGTATAGTAGAGTAGAGTTAGATTGACACAAGTACGGTAGGGGCAGGAACGGGTTACCTTAAGGTTAAGGAAATTTTGATCCATTTTCATAAAATTAATAGTGTAATTTCTAGTTTCTGAGTGAGTATACCTGCTGGAGCGGGCGTTGTAAAGTTAACTCTTGACTTGTACTCCCGGCATTCAATATGCACACACTTTGAATAGCGTCTATTCCAGTGTGGCCTGAACCCATGTAGCTACTCCTTGTCTGTCATTGTTATGGCCCTTATCTGCCCCAATGGATTTAAACACCCAATCCTTATTGTCAAAATGTGTGTAAAAACACAACGTTGGTTTATAATTGCAGAGTATTTTGAAGGTACTATTTTTCCCCTATTTATAATGATTTATGTATGTCGATCTACTCTATGTGTTTCAATAGTTCCAAAACAAAAACTTCAGTGAAAACTGAGCTTTAAGGAAATGATAGAACACTTCCTTGTACTTGTGTAATAAATTTCGTACTAGTCAAACTATGGAAGGAAACCTATTTTGTCCTGATAAAACTGAAGTGTGAGAAGAAGCCGAAGTATATGTACACTGAAAATATCCAGCTTCTAATATATATAAACCAATTACACATTATTTCCTATTCAATTGGTGAGCACCTGACAAGCCCAACCTTACAGCGTCAATCGCAAAAACATCTGTTCAGCTGTCCATAATTATTTTACAACTATTGCTAATAATTATTATTCTATGCTCGCAGTAGAAATACATTTCAAAATACTTGGCTTCAAGAAAATTCGATACGACTAACACGCAATATAAAAATCATATAATGTAGCGATCAAAGTAGGGATATTAAGGACAGTCACAATAACAACACTGACCTTTAGAATCTGGCTTTTTCTGAAACTAAGTTCATCATCTGCTGTGGCATTAAAGTCATGTTTTGCAATAGCTTCCATCTTGTCACAGTTCTTTCTACACGATAGTTTGGATACTGCAATTGTCAAGTAGGTTAATTCCTTGCACCAATTACACCATGAACTTCTGATACTCGTTGCAAATTAACGTGAAGGATCCTTGCAAGGCACTGGCATAAAGACGACTAACCATTCTATTCTTCACAATTACCAATGAACCTTTTAATTATTATCACTCTGTAGAATATTTTGTTGACACTTAATTTATCTCTATTAAACCACCATGCACATTACTATTGTCTCAAAGTTATCGTCACATACTTCCTTGATCACAATTCCACTAACACAATTTCAGCACACTTTTCGGACCATAACAGCAATCCATGTATTTTTCCGCAGGAACAAAAAAAGTTAAAATTATTTGCAGATAGAAGTACACACGACTCCTTTTTGTTTATGAGAGTACGGGTTTACTTCTAAAATATTAAATACATATTTCTTTTCCCTTTTTCGGTACAAATTAGTTCAAATTCTAAGCACTACTTCGTTGCTGTATCATAGTTCAACCTCTTGCGTAGGTGTCATAAGTAATTCGACACGTATGAACGAAAGCACTTCTTGGGATTTCTTCAGGTTTTACATGTAACACACAATAAGGAAAAAGATGACGAGTGAGATGCATGATATAATACGAAACCGAATAATTTATTGTTTAGAAATATAGGTAAGAATGAAGTATAATGCTATAAAATGCACAAATAGGAAGTTAATGTAACCATTTCAAAATAAATAACGAAGCATATGTGATCCTAACCCTTGTGTGGACTTTGATTGTGAGTATTTAATGGGAGATGCTTTATTAATTATTCACAGAATAGAGCAAGTTAACTATAGTTCAAGGATATGCAAATCATTCTGAAAGGAGGTTCTGTTCAATATTTGTCCTTTAAAGAAAAGATAGGTAAGATAATGGAATCAATTTATATGTAGCAGCTATTATAATTAAGAATGTATGCAATACAGAGAACAAAAAATAGATTATATGCGAATTGTTTTGGCTTGTGAGATCTCGCTGCTGAATATATTTTCCTATAAGAATAATGAATTACAGGAATGATGTCTTGCACTTTATAAAATAAGAAGCGTAAAGTTTAAGTAACTCGCTTACGTTAAGGCATTTATTCAATGAAAACTAATGTATTTGTTTTTCTAACATAAGTACCAGTTTCTGTATTATATGCATCACATGAGAAAATTCTTAAAGACTCTTCGTATAAGAAATTGAGTTATAAGCATTTAACAATTATTTTGCATATTGCAGTTTGCAAAATCGACTTTTAAAAAATATACAGAAACGAACCTTTGTACACTCATGTAATCATTTTTATAGCTTTTAAATAGGAGCTTATATGGATCTCCGGCATAAATTCCATTAACCCTCGCTAGCTTGTAAAACACATTAGGTTAGTTCAGATATATACTGTTCAGTTTACCATGTTATAAATAATCCCAGCGGTGCTTAACCGAATGTAACCAATCCTTCCATATATGTTGCGATCGAAAGTACTTCCTTTCGTTTCCAATCCTTTCAGATTATTTAGGTACGGTACGTTGTTAGTTAACATGGATGCCGGGTACGGATGTTTATCTCAGTCTTTATGTACGAGGTTATATTTGTAAACAATACATAAAATAGTTGAGTTCACTGGAGCAGACGGTTCTACCAAGTAGAAAATTTATAGGTAAAATACGATGTGAAACATTCTTCGTGAAGGAATGAAAGTGTGAATATAAGTACTGTCAGTGCACAGCAAAATGAAATGAATTTTGAGTGACAGTATTATATGTATAAGTGTGCTTTTCTACAATCCTCGTTAATGCCTATATCCCCGTCGCTGAGGCGCCTGCTCCCTACAAACGCACGCCCTCGCTACCGCTCGAGCACTCCGCTGCGTTCCTGCTCTGATTCGGTTAGATATTCGAGCGTTTTAGTGTCCACCTAGTACAAGTTGGTTCATGTTTTATGCACTAGTTTTTATGCCATACGTCTACACTATATTTATACTTGGCCCTCCAGAAGTAAATTCCAAGTAGTAATGGAGCTACTCATTTAGTGCATACTCTGCTAAAAGAAATACAGAGCTGTAACAACCTGAAAATGTAACATGTGTCAAAATTTTCAAGAACCGTCTGCTTGAGTAATGCCAATAGTTTACAATAACATTTGATCATTCATTCCATTCGAAATGATCATTCATTTCGAAATGTTAAAACTATGAAGATAGTTGGCCTTGATGTTGTTTTATTTGTTTTCTTGTTTCTGGGAAAGCAGACAATTTTGGACCAGACCTTAAATTTTACAAGAATTTAGCCGTTACCTTAAATTGCCTAGGCAGCTCTTCTCAAACATTAGCACTACCAAAACCAGTAGTGCATATGTTACATTTCGCTTCATGATACATTTTGTGAGAGAACAAATAATTTTGGGTATCTTTTAGTTTCTCTCCCAATCTTGCAAATATAAGATCTACAGTGTCCTACTTCACAAAATATAGCTGAGCGAGCGAACGGGGTTAGAAGCCCCCCCCCCTCGTTTAAGTGTTTGTTCCTAAGAATGTTCTGAACAAAGTGCCCTCTTAGACCAAACTAAATTTGTCTGTATATACCTTTAAGAAGAGCATACCTATTTCAGTTTGGAAACTGCGTTAAGTAAATGAATTATTAATATGAACATATATATGCACAGAACACTGGTAACTGTTAATTTGTTGTTATACGTAGCATTTTAAGATACCTTTATCATTATTTAAGACCGTGTGCGTGAGTTTTCTTGGGGTGTTCCCTTTCCTTTCACTTCTTCATTCCACCTTTCCTTCATTAGCATCATCATCATCATCTCCCTTAGCTTCTGTACATACTAATCATAGGATGTTAAAAAAATAAATACATTTTATACTAAAAGTTGCAGTTGGATTACAGTTAATGTAAGCTTGTGACAAAGTGTGCGTGCAATTTTGTTATTTTCATATTATACGAATTTTATGTATTAATGCCTGTTTTCACGCTATTTCCACTTTATCAGCTCTTTCGTCAACATATACTTACATTATCATCCATTTCTTAATAAAGCTCGTATTTTCAGAAGCTTATAATTTCGATTCTTATGCTGCCTTCCATTTCAATTCAGGCAGAGCATGTACCATCACCATCTCAGATATTGTTGAAACTTTTTTTTTTCTTTATAGCAACTAGATATGTTTTTAAGAGACCCATATTTTTTTGTTTTGTCGAAAAAAAAAATCCTGCCAAGTAATGGGACATCAAAGACGGGGAGTACCATTTATGAACTGTAGAAGACATGGAAAATGGTCAACTTCGGAGCCTCACCATTCGCCTATGGAGACAGGTAGAGTTATAATTCTTGTTGTGGTATGTACATAGGGATATAAATAAAATATATTTTATTATAGTTTGGTTTGCGCATGCGTATCTTTTTGTACATAAATTAACAAATGAACGTCAATTTATCTGAAAAGTCGAAGTTTGCGAATTTTTTTTCGAGCACTTCCGGTTCGAATTTTAAAATTCTGTTTTCACGGTTGGTAAGACCTAGTTATCCGCTTTCCGAAAAAAAAAAATTGTATCGATTCTGTGTGCAACCGTTTTGTCGCAAAAAAATTCGAGAAATTGTAAAATTTTCAAAAATCGCCATTTTCTCGAAAACACCATCTTGTAAAATTCTGAAATTTTGTCAGATGGTTCAACTTTACACGAGTAATAAACGTACCAAACACCATTCTCGACCAATGTTTCGTGAATTAACTGCAGCCTTTTAAAGTTAGCGAAGTTTCGTTAACTTCGATGTCACAGTTAGCAACGTTGGGAACAATAAAATGCAATGATTTGATGATGTTTGTGGTTCACATTCATTAAATGAAGAATAAAAGGTTTTCTTGACTATTTTTTATTTGATCAAAAAGGCTCTTTGAAATAGTAAAACGAGCCTTCCTCTACTCCTCCGTTTTCTTAAACCGAAGTAATCTCAGGTGGAAATTACGACTACGAAACACACAAATTTTAAGTTTACTTGTAATGGCCATTCAATAAATTCTGATGATCTATAAAAAGCCTGAACTATTACCTCAGTGATAATTTGGAATATTCCAAACAAAGTCTCAATTAAGTGCGGTGTCATTACAGTGATCGAAAAAGGACAAAAAGTTAAAAAAAATCGAAATGTTTTCTTACGCGTTCCAAAGAAATTTACTGACTTTTTAAACAGAACAATCCCAGCATAAGAATGGGTCATTTGAAATTTTATAGTATTCGACTAAAGTGGGTCAGTCCGCAACCTGCGAGGGAAGTGTGTGTCTGGGTGTTGTGCAAATTTTAAGTTAGCTGCTACTGCGTTGCTACAAATCAAAGGTGCAGCCTATATTGAAGCTGTCATGAGTGACCTATTTCCTTCAGTAGTATGATCCGTAGAAAATGACAGCTGTCTTCTTCAAGAATGTGGTGACTGTCCTGGAGTGGAAGGAATAAGTGTGGAGTCTTTAATTATTGATCCTGATGAATGAAAGTGTTACGTATGCCATATGAGAAAACAATAATCTCGTTAAAAAACTGACACTTTCTGTTTTCGTATCGTACATTGCTTGTTTAACTGTAAGAATTGTAATTCATGACTACATCAAGAATTAAATGCTACCGAAAAGCACCGTATAAAATTTCAAGATACAAATTCTATTTTACTTCATGTGGACTTCGTTGAAAACTGGACTGTTATTCTGCAAAGTGAAATTCAGAGTTATCACCGGAATATGAAACAACTGACAGTTTTGTTGTAATAAACGACGATAAAACGCACGATTCGGCTCATGTACTCATAGCCATAGGCAAGATTCTAAAAATACTCGAAGAAAAGCGAAAATATATTTTAGCGAAGAAAGGGGAAAACGGTTTAAATACGTGAAAATAAGTATCTACAATTTCCCAAACCGTGTGTGTGATTTCTGAGGGTGCTGCATCCCAGTTTAAAAATCGCTTTCAAATGTTCGAGATGCAGACAGGTCCGATAAAGCAGTGGTTTTGCAGTGAAACCGGCCATGCAAGGGTCTCTGTGACGGTATTGAAGGGGTGTGCGTAAAGAATGTATCAAAGCAGCATAGCCTTAGGAAAAAACAGATACACAGTATTAAAACCACAGAAGAAAAAAAATGAAATGAAATCTTTAAGTTTTACGTCCCACGCTTATGCCGGTTAGGCTAAAGGAGATGGTGGTTATGAGAAATTAATGAAATAGTGGAATGCAGAAAGTGGGAGGAAACGGGATAACCTCGGAAAAAACCCACGAGCACGGTGTTTGTCCACCACAAAGCTCATACGGCGCGAGCTGAGATCGAACCAGGAACCCCAAGCACCAGAGGTGAATGCTCTACCACTGAACCACCACGCCCCCATTAAAACTGCAGAAGAATTCGTGAGTATAGTTCAAGTACAAACTCCGGGTATTACTTTCGTTTTGTTGCCTGGAACTGAATTCGACGACTTCCGGAAGAAAAAAAGAGAAAGTATGCGACCGGTAACTGGTATTCAACGAAGTCATCTTTGGCTTTCGGAAAATGGCGAAGTTTTTATGACAGTAACGGGTCACCATGAACTAACTTCATGCTTCCCCCAAAATCGAACTTCTGCAATTCAAAGTGTAGATTTAAGAAATCTGCAAAAAGGAACTTTTGTTACATACATATATGTATGATAACCAGTGGTGCGTAGCAGAAATATTATGAATAAATCATGAATTACGTGAAGTTGAAGTGCTGTTTATGCTTCCACATGGACCTTCAGCAGGTTTCCAGAAGAGCATAAGAGAAGTAAAAATAAGTGTTTTGTGACTATCGACAATGTGTTACGCAGGGGCGGATCCAGGACGGAATTCTGTGTGTGTGTGGGGGGTGTAAAACTGCTACTTAGAGCTACTTTTAAGAGCTCCAAACTCTGGGATGGGTTTTATTTATATATAAAATAAGAAAGTTTCTTCTGAAGGGGCAATCGTCCCCCTAGATCCACTCCTGGACGAGCTGTGAGTGAACCAATACCTATTGGAGCACCTGCACGGTTAAATGCTATTAGCGAAGAAGACACCAACCAAGCAAATGATTGGTCCATGTAAAAAAAAAAAAAAAAAAAAAACAGTGAAATTTGGTTTCCGAAGACCATTTTAAGTAAGTGAACTTGAAATTTGTGTGTTTCGTAATCGTAATTTCTACCTCAGATTATCTCGGTTTAAGAAAAGGGAAGAATAGGGGGAGTAAAGGCTCTCATTTTATTATTTCAGAGAGCCTTTTTGATCAAAATAATAACAAAACAGTCAAGAAAATCTTTTATTCTTCATGTAATGAATGTGAACCACAAACATCATCAAATCAGTGCACTTTTATTGTTCCCAGTGTTGCTAACTGTGATATCAAAGTTAACGAAACTTCGCTAACTTTAAAAGCCTGCAGTTAATTCACGAAACATTGGTCGAGAATGGTATTTGGTGTGTTTATTATTCATGTAAAGTTGAACTATCTGACAAAATTTCAGAATTTTAAAAGATGGTGTTTTCGAGAAAATGGCGCCCAAAAATGGCGATTTTTGAAAAATTTTACAATTTCTCGAATTTTTTGCGACAAAACGGTTGCGCACAGAATCGATTCCTTTTTTTTTTTTTTCGGAAAGCGGGTAACTAGGTCTTACCAACCGTGAAAACAGAATTTTAAAATTCGAACCGAAAGTGCCCGATAAAATATAGTTTATTTATATCCCTATGTACATACCACAACAAGAATTATAACTCTACCTGTCTGCATAACCGAATGGTGAGGCTCCGAAGTTGACCATTTTCCATGTCTTCTACAATTCATAAATTGTACTCCCCGTCTTTAATGGCCCATTACTTGGCGGTAAAAAATTTTTCGATAAAACAAAAAATATGGGTCTCTTAAAAACATATCTAGTTGCTATAAAAAAAAATTCAACAATATCTGAAATGGTGATGGTACAATTTTATATTTTTTTGCCTGAGTTGAAATGGAAGACACCCTATACAATCTGAACTACACAATAGATATCAAAATTTAATAGAGATACACTATCCACGTTTCTGTCACAAATTTCAAAAGTGTTCAATGTGACAAACCAACGAGATAATCCATTTTATTCTGCACAATGTACCAAAGTCACAGCAGTTATGATAGACTTTCTGAGAGTTAAAGATTAGTATGGTGTTTTATAAGCAGTATCCTGCCCAAACTCGTAGAAGGAGAAGTTGGATTTAAGTCCGAAGGCCAGAGTAACCACCGCATTAACACATCCATCATCTTGTCTATCTTTCTAACATTTTAGACGGAGATACCTTTGCAAGTCTTCGTCCTAGTGAGCCGGACAGTTTTTAAGTTGTAATCAATATAGTGTTTATTCAGTCGTAACATTAGCCTGTTTTTCAGCGTGTTCTACTATCCATTTCATAAACATAGGCCCCTGACTTCGTGGAGCTGCCATAACGTCCAGTCAAAACTTATATTGCATTGTCGTACCTCGTTGGAATTGCTGGAATGTTGTCTTTTCAATACTTAAGACATCAAAATTTTCTTTGTACTATGTAGTGAGAAAAAAATAAAAATTAATGAAAAAGTGCGTTTTTTTTTTTTTTTTTGTACTTTTTTGGTAGATCAATGTTTAGAGATCCCGTGAAATAATTTCCTGTGTACAATATGTAGATGCATCCATTAACTGTAAGTTGTGAAAAATTCAATTTTCATCACTTGATACTTTTTGTGTAATTAAAACAAATGCACGACGCTCTGATCTCCTTTACCATGGTAGGTAGAGAAACGTACAAAACACTGTTCGAAAATTTGGAAGTCTAGTGTTCCAAATATTTGAAACTATTAACAAAAAAAGGTTTAGTTGGTGGAGTATGTATTTTTTAATTTTTTTTTTCTTCAACATATTCTCTGCGTTAAGCAATGAGCCATGTTGCAGACCAATCTTTAAATTTCCCGCGCTTATATGAAGATACAGCATACAGTAAGTGGAAGTGCGGCACTGCTGTCGTACAGTGTTGTCGCGTTCAGGAAGCCTGTAGCGCAAAGCCTACTTCATAAAGAATGTAATAGGAAAAAGCATTTATTATAACCTTTCACAACATCATAAAAATAATGCATTACACATCTCAATGTAATCAAAATAAAACGTTGAAGTAAAACATCCAAAAACTCATCTCTTAATCTATTTACTTCATTCACTTTCGTAATGGGTTTGTTGACTGATCGCTGCTCCTGCTATCTTCCTGAACACTTATTAACAATGGCTCCATTTCTACCTCAAGATCTATCAGTATACACACTTTCCAGCTTACGAACATGTTAAAGGTTAAAAAGAAACGTAGCCTTGGCAATCAGTGTTCACCCAAGTTCTGCGATAATTCCCCTGCCGAATGTACAGTAAGACAGAATGGTCCTTTGTTTTCTTTCAATGAAAGAAAACAATGCAATGAGTAACTGACGAGGGCTGTATTTGCGTCTAATCACGTCACACTGATTAGCGATAATGAAATTGCAGAACTGATGAATGACTCCGACTCAGACGGTTATGAGTTAGTAATGAATAGTAATGACATTGATTATTCTGTGCTCAGTGACGTATGCGGGAGTGAACAAGATAGTAGCTCTGTTTCAAGTAAAACTGAGGCTGCGCCGGGAAAGAGAGAAAAAAAACGTGTCGTTCCTATTCAAAGACAGATTCTGATGTAGCTTGGAGCGATAAAATTCAAGTAAACGCAAAACCCCTGTTTAGTGTTGTCCCGGGAATTGATCAAAATGCTGGGCTACCTACAGAGTATTCCGCATATAAAGTGTTTCGGCTGTTTTTACTGATGAAGTTTTATAGTATAAAAAAAGTTGAGTTGATTTTGAGTTGAACGTCCTGTTCAGCAGTGAGGCTATATGAGACGTGTACCTACTGATAAACGTGGAATCCAAACTACAAGTACGTAGCATCCGCAAGGTGAAAGGAAGTTTTTAATAAATATTAACGTTTATTGCAGGGATGCAAATAACCACTCGCCCGGGGCGTGTGGTTCATCGGTGCGGGCGAGTATTTAATATCATATGGAAGTTAAGTAAATTATTTTTATTATGTGATGTGGGCTAGTAACTTTTTTCTTGGGCGAGTAAACTTTTGTTGCTTATTTGCATCCCTGGTTTATTGCCTGATATATAAAGTTGGACTTTGCGTGGGAAAGTGCTTCGAAATTACCACACTAAAGAGAAGTATTGGGACTCCTAGATCTGAAAACAGATTTTCTGTGAAGTGTAAACTCAATATTACATATCAACTAAGGTTGTATCGTATAATAAAGTTTGTGCTTGTATTTGTTTCTGTGCAAGTGTATTTTGTACTGCGTGCAGTAAGTGAAAACTGACAAAAAGCAACAAATTTTCGAGGACCATCACATGCAAATCCAAACAAAATAAGAGTTCGCTTTTCTAATTTTGAACACTTGGCACATTTACTGTATATCCTGTTAATTTCTAAGAAATTGGTTCAAAATCTGTGGAGACAAAAATTTTAAAAATATCTCTAAAAAGTGCCGGACAGTGTGCAATGACAAGTTTAAATACCCGTTCGTCTGAGAGTGTATACGCACCGGGAAAATGTGGCAACGTAACACTCCGTATAAACTGCAATAGCAAAGGGCGCAAAGCTGAGAAAATCATAATGTCATATTTGTGATTGTTTATCTTTTAAAACAAGTCAAAACAGTTTGGTTGAAAAAGCTACTTTAAGATCTTTCTAAAAGTTTTTTCAGATTGATAATACACCGCAGCAATTCAGAGATAATGATGTCTAACTTTTTGCTGAATAACAAGAAAATTACTACGTGTTGAGTAATGAAATTTTCAGAACTTACAGGTAATATATGCATCTACATATCGTGCACAGGAAATTATTTCATATTATCTCCTTTCTGAGATATAGTCCTATAAACATTGATTTACCAAAAAAGTACGAAAAAATACACACTTTTTCATTAGTTTCTATTTTTTTCTCACTACACAGTAGAAAGAAAATTTGTATGTCTTAAGTATTGAAAAGACAACATTCCAACAATTCCAATGAGGTACGACAATGTAATATAAGTTTTGACTGGACGTCACGGCAGCACCGCCAAGTCAGGGGCCTATCTTTATGAAATGGATAGTAGTATCTAATTCCAGCTTTTTTCTTTTTCTTTTTTTTAAGAAAACAGGTGTATTTCTGCTTTTTCGAAATTGCATAGAAGACTTGTACCTAAAATCAGTTTGGAACATGGGAATATATTCGGCTTCAGATGCGCATATTGTGCTGATTTACATATTCGGAAAGATAGAAGATTGCTACGTTGCTCATGATGAGAAATCTGCGAATGCATCCTTTTCAGTTTACATCCAATGCAGAAATTAAGATGCACAGCTTGTCGTTTTTGCTCAGATCTTGTTGCAACTGGAAACTTGTAGGATTTACACTTCAGTGTCTTTACGATCCCACCCATTGTTGATTGCAACACACTAAACTGTAGAGTACCAAATGCCCCATTGCAGAACATGCCGCGATCTGCCATGTGATCGCAAAAAAATTGGTGTGCCTGTGCAGAAAAATTGCCAGAGGATAAAAAAAAAAAGAAAAAAATAGCTAACAGAAAAGTACAGAAACATGCCTGCTATGTGTAGATGTCTTAAATGCACGGATGACTCGCGTAAATCTAGTTTGAACTGTTTTTTACGTCGCGTAAGAACTTTCCGTCTTCTTCAAAGTTCTTTGAGTTTGTGTATATTCCCATTTCAGTTTTTGATATATAGATAAGGATGGATTATTTTTTTAATACAAGCTTTTCATTAAATTTATGCAGGACTTGGTAACCAGCTCAAGAAATAAAGTTTTTATTTTAATTAAAGACTCTCTTTAAAGTTGAGGTAACAGATTTCCGAGACAAATACTCTGTTGTAGTAAAGCCAATGATGTTTTGTTTGAGTATACTGTTGTCTGAGGCCATATGTGAAAGCTGGGGTTCACTGATTACTAATGTGATGGAGAAAAGACCAGCAGGAAAGGATGGATTATTGATGATATTGGAACAAGAGACCAGCTTACATACATTATTCTAAATGAACCCTCATCAGGATGTAAAGAAAAAAGAAAATTCGTTAAAGCTGGTCTCATTACAAAATACGGTGTATCTATCATAAATATTTTAAATCAGCTTCTTTTAGCAAAACTCTTTTAAAAAAATGTGACTACACAGGTTGTAACTCAAACTAGAGATACCGTTTAAAATTATTTACCATGCTTCATGTAACTCTGTAATAAAAACATGATAGTAGCATCTTGATTTTCAAATTTGGAATTCCTGCAGAAAATTTTTGACTTAACAAAATCTCATCGCAGAAAGACAAAGAAAGTTCTGCCATCGGGAGCAAATGTGATGAACTTGTGGGCGCTGAGCTTACAAGATTTTTTTAATACGATTCATAGTCATTTATCTCATTTCTGGACGTCCCGACGGAAGAGTTATGCATAGACAGGCTTCATCTTTGAAGTTAGCGTAGCATTTCTTCATACTTGAAAAGAGGTTTGTGTTTTCTGGAGTTTTTCTCGAAACATCTCATAGCCGCAACGGATGTGGCTCTAGCACAGCCCTGGCCACGGCGAGCAGATAGTGGAAACTCTCCTCGTGAGCGCTCACGAGCATTCTACGTGCAAATATCGTTGTTCGTGCTTCGTGAATCTTCGGGTTTCGTCCTTAAAGGAGCGGAAGTGTTGTCAACCTTGGCGGTAATCACTAGCTTACCAAATTAAAAAAAAAAAAAAAAAAAGTAGGTATGGTAATTGATTGCCATTTAGTGTATAGTGTTTTTTACAATGGGGTAACCGTTAACTATAGACAACACAAACTTGTAACAGCAATCAAATGATAAACTATGTACGTTCCTTTTCTTCTTTTTTCTTTTCTTTTGTTAAACAAGGATGTGGTGGAACCAAACCATCGCTTACATTTATAAAAATTTGCTAGTTTGCCCAATGGAAAACCAGTTTTCAATATATATATTATCAAGTTCTTAATCCGAGTGTGGCTTTGTTATATTATGTTTTTTCGCTTTTTAGGAAAAGAGATAATCTGTTGATACGAAAAAAAAAAATACTGTAGCACTTGTTTGTAATTATCTAAGTATTATCTCCAGAAAATTAGCTTATGCATGTATGTGTGTACGAATAGGCATAGAAAGGGGTTGGTTGTGGAGATTAGAAGCCACTATTACACTATCAATAGGAAGAATAGTATTTCTTACTCCACTTTTAAAGTTACTTTGATCGCAAAGAATCAAAGAAAATATTAAGAGAGCCAAAGAGATTTTCCATTTTTAAGAGTGACCATTAGTGACTACCATTAGTGTTTTTTTTTTTTATTTATTTATTTTTTTTAACAAGGAGTGTCTTTTTAATAAGGAAAAATATATTGTCTTTGGCTGGTTGCTTGCCGGTGGCTTGTTAAAAGTGAAAAAGAATGTTAAATCATATCAACGACTGAAGCTACACGCTTGTCTTTCTTCGATAGTTACTAAATGATTTTGAAAGTCACAATGTTGTAGGCCTACTGTAACAGCGTAAACTCGGAAAGAATCGTTCCAACTGAATGATACGAACAATTATTCCCAATGTCTTGAACATGAAACGTGGGTTACTGCACTGGAATTTCCTTCCGGCAAATTAGTGTTTGGTCGGAACTCAGTTCTTCTGTGTAATTCTCTCTTAACAACATTTGAACATTTCTTTTAGATAATAATAACTAACTAACTAACTAACTAACTCTATGGCCTATGGAACCCGAAGGTTCAATGTCGCGTTTACAAAATATTTCCACTAATTTCTGTCCTTAGCCAACTGGATTTAGTTTCTACTCTGTACTCTTATTTCTGCAAGATCCATCTTAATATTGTCTTCCCATCTACGCCTAGGTCTTCCTAGTGGTCTTCTTCCAATTGGGTTTTCAGTTAAAATTATGAAAGCGTTTCTAATTTCTTAAATTCTGGCTACATGGCCTGCCCACCTGAGCCTTCTACACTTAATGACCCTAACAATGTTAGGTGAGCGGTATAAACTATGCAATTCCTCGTTATGAATTTCCTCCAATCCCCATTTTCATCCCTCTTTGGTCCGAATAATACTAATACTACTACTAATAATAATGATAATAATAATACCATTATTATTATTATTATTATTATTATTATTTTCAACCTCCCGTCGTTCTGCTATCAATCTAGCAACAAAAGGCGTTTACAACTTAGCAAACGTGAAGCGAATGACAAGTTACAGACCGAGTGCTAATGTAATACAACGTCACGAATTGTGTAAGCAAGCTAAAGAGGTCTGAAACAATTCGTTTCCGATTTTTGCAGTCGTTTTTACGTCTGTAAGCTGACATGTTTAATATTAGTTTCTTTCTTTCTTTCTTTCTTGTTCATTTGTTAGTTACTTCAACGCTAACTGTAACCTCTATCATGCGTCTTCCTCGACCAAAAAACGTACCAATTTTATTTCCTGCACTGTTTTCGCGTCACTGCTTTTTAAATGGGGAGGGGGAGAGCACACTTGCACATTTCACGCTTGCGTCTGCTCAATGCTTCAACATCGTGCAAATTTCTGACCAGGCTTGGCCGTAGGTTTTTTGCCATCATGTGTGGTTGGCAACACTTATCGGATGCAGTGGAAGGGGCGAAGCTAGTGCTCACCTGTTCTTGTCTCGCTCGTGCTCGCTCACGCTTCGGCTCCGGGAGCCAATTCATGGACAGGCCTGCTCTAGCATATTCCAAAACACAACGATTACATATACTGACTGAACCCCAAATGTAGGGTAACCAGACGTATTGTTTTTCGCAGTACAGTACTGTTTTTCGTAGAACTGTCCTGCATGTTTCAAAGATCCCCAGAAAATCCAGAAGTGTCCTTTTCTTTTAAAATGCCCTGATTTAACTTATTTGCAATACATTAACGTTTCACTCTTATTCACAAGTTTCGAATCATCAGCATACACAGACTGACGCTGATTACACGTCGCCATTGACCAATGAAATTCCGGCCCCTTCAGAATTTATAGTATTCCGACAGCACATATATAATAAAGGCTTCTGTTTATGGTCTCTCGTACTTTATCCTGAAAACGAAAATAATGTTGCCAGTTCTTCTTAAAACGTTGGACGACGTGGAATTTACCTGGCTGACTGCCCGAGAACAGATATATTGAGAATAATTTTGTTAACATTTTTGGCAATAGTTTGCAAGTTAATGGATAAACAACCATTGAGGCGAGCCGCTACTGTTATGTTTGAACATATTTAATTTTTCTTTTTCATTAAAGTGACTCCTTTATGCTACTCCATCAAATTGTTTCATTAATCTTGTATTTGTCATTCATAAAAGTATTTCGAGTTGTGTTGAATTTCCTCAAGTTTTTTTGTTTTGAGTTCCTTTTCCATTTATTTTTTTTAAACAAAAAATGAATGATTAACTTAGGATTAACGTTAAATGAAATAAGGGATGCATTTAACCAACGCAGTAGGCTATCATATACTATTATACTTTGTCTTATTTTTCGGTTGTCAGAATCTGATCACCCTACCCAAATGGGCTACTATTGTTTCCTATCGGGGAAACTACTTCAACAATGCTCAATGCTCCTATGGGTTTTTCCTTGGAAAACATTCGGAGATTTTCTTTATCAGTATAAAATTACCACAATCAGTTCCGTAATTTACTTGTACTTTTAAGAAGTGTCCCATTGACTTAGGAATAACTCGATATTGAATTTATTTTCAATTATATATATATATATACTAGCAGCGTTCACCCCGCTTCGCTGCGGTCACCCCGGAACGCAATAAACTTTGTTACTTAGATAATTTTTACTTTTTCGCTTTCAAGTGATATGATAAAAACCATAGAAGATTGCACTAATGTTAACATTATATCGCCTGTCATTTATGTTAACCCGCCCCGCTTCGCTGCGGTCACCCCAACCCGCCCCGCTTCGCTGCGGTCATCCCGGAACGCAATAAACTTTGTTACTTAGATAATTTTTACTTTTTCGCTTTCAAGTGATTTATAGCGCCTGTCAGTTATGTTAACCCGCCGAGTCACAGGGTCATGCGGGTTGCATATAAATACGTTTATTTTTATACCTATGATGAACTAATAACAAAGGATTTGTACGTATGGACACCTGAATGGTCAATTATCTCAAGACACTGGTAATTGAAAATTAAAGTGATATGATAAAAACCATCTAGGGTCCACATCCTAACAACCCCCCAAAAATGAAAGAAATCGGTTCAGCCGTATTAGCGTGATGAGCGGACAAAGGATTTTTTGTACGTATTGACACCTGATTGGTCAATTATCTCAAGACACTGGTAATTGAAAATTAAAGTGATATGATAAAAACCATCTAGGGTCCAAATCCTAACAACCCCCCAAAAATGAAAGAAATCGGTTCAGCCGTATTAGCGTGATGAGCGGACAAAGGATTTTGTGCGTTCTCTTTTATATATATAGATATATATATATACACGTGTGGTATTAGAATAAAAGATCCTGTGCTTACTCCCTCAAATTTGTATTTCCGGAACCGGTGGTGTGGTCCTAATCCAGCTCTTTTAGGTAAGGCGAGGGGTTTCCTATACAATAAGAGTTGATGTTGCATCCTGGTCTGTACACCCGTGAACTGACTTGGATTGAAGCCCCGGGTGTGGTTCAGAGCTCACGTTTATAGTAGGTCCTCGTGCAAGGACGTAAAACACACACAGTACTGAAGACCTAATTTAATCCAAGTTAATTCACTGAGTCAGAAAATAAAGCGACTTAATTCAATTTGCATGTCAGTTAAAGATATGGAGAAAATACTTTTGATCTCAGTAAATCACTTATCGTAATGATTTCTGAGTTTGCAATGTTTAAAGATTTTTGTGCTTTGAGACATGAGGAAATTTGATCATTAAATTCACACGCATTAGCACTTATTATTATTATTTTAAATTTTGTTTATTTATTACATTTGGTTTAAACTACCCAATCCTGTTTATTACTTTTATGTTCATTATCGGCGAATATTTAAACAGACCGCCACCATTAGGCCTTTTCATTCATGTTCTGTGTTAGACCTACAAGATATTTGGTGTCTTGCCCAGAGGAATTTATTGAACTGTAAATGTCTTTTGTTTTCATCACGTCATGAATTTTTAACATAAAAACATACGTTTTTTTTTTTGTTTTTGTTTTTTTTTTTATTTTATTTATAAACACCTTGTGTTTCGAACACTAAGATATATATGTATTACATCAAATGCTTTCACTGTAGTTTTTGCTTTAAAATAAATATATTTTGTGTAAGATGGTCACTTTTGAATGGTACTGATGGTGGCCAACAGAGGTAAGTTTCATTGTAGTAAATGCTACGTTTTAATGTACTATTATTACGTTGTTCCGTTACAGTAATAAAGGAGATTCCATCCAGAGTGTAGCTTAGTCGAAATCCTCGCTGCTGTTTATAGCTACACGATCAACATGGTGCCTTCTGATCAACACTTGAAGAATCTGCACAATTTTGCAGATTCTTTCTGGTGTACATACATTGTTTCTGTTATTGCTGCAAGTATAGCTGAGCTAGGTATGTATCTCCACATGTACAACACTAGATACTTCTTTTAAAAAAATCCATAATATTTATTTGAATATTCTCATTCAGTTCAAATGCTATCTAACAATTACAGCCACTTTGCAAGTGTATATTATGGACAAAAGAGAATGGTTGACTCATGAAAACCTTTATTGATGTAGTATTTCAACATTTAAGCGTGCTTTAACGAAATTACTTTCTTGAGGAAACGCATTCAAATCCAAATTAAGATCACATCTTGTCCTCATGTTAATTAGCTTGAGTATATGTTACAAGTATTGGTGATATATCGTAATTACTATTCCATGAATTTCCAAAATAAAATAATTTTATTTTTCAGTGACATACCCGTTGGACCTCACGAAAACTCGTCTTCAGATTCAGGGGGAAAAAGCACAAAGAATGATAAGTGCAGGTGCCAAGGTAAGTTTTGTAACGTACCGTTTATCGGTAACCTACATTGTTAGTTATTATTGTTGTTATTATTTTGTTGTTTGTTTGAATGGTCCCCACGTTGTAAAATCGTGCCATTCATTTCTGTTACTTGTTTAGCTTGACTTGTTCGTGAAGGTTATTTTAATGTTCTATTATGATCCGTTAATAATAATATCAGAAAAGCCTCTAAATGGTGAGAGCGGTTATCGTTCTTCAACTGTTGCGTGTTTGTTGCATCCTAAGTTGCAAGGGCCAATATGGCGACTCTCAGGTTGGAAGAAACGAATATGTGGGTGCGAGTGATTGGTTCCTTTGACGTGAAAGGAATGACAAACGTAAGTGAAATATACAAATATTTCGTTCTTAGTTTGGGAAATTATTAGACTAGTTGAATGTTGCGTAGTTGTTAATAATTTGTTAGGTTTTAAAATTAAAGAAAGTATGGTCAAAATTCTTAGTTTTCAATATGAAAATATTTTGTCTAGCCTCGGGTGTGGAATTGCCAGGTACTGAATGACGCACTAATTCTATTCTGTTGGTATGCTATGAAGTGACGCTTTCAGGGCCTCCTAGAAATGTTAAAATTTGGCCAGCATAAATGCTGAATTAGGTAAAACGATCTCAAAATTTATTCTTTCGGCACAACCTGCATCTATTTGGACAAAATTTGGAGGCTCTGAAGTCTAAATTGAACTTTAACATGTTGGGTAATGCGTCACAGTAAATAACCACCTATGGATGCTACGAAGAATTCGTGGCGGGTGGTTCACTAGTTGTGGGTAGCAACTATACTCTTCGGGAACTCGGATTGCCATCTATGGAGTGAGGGCGAGGACCGGAAGAATGAAGGTGATACAAACAACGCATAACAAGAAGGTAAAACTTTTAATTTTTTTCTGAACCATTTAGACTGGTGACGACTTGATTCATGGTACCAATTGCATGAACTTAAACTTCGATCAGTATCACTTGTTTAAAAGTTTTGTAGACATCAGTAAGTAAGAAAATTATGACTAATATGTGTGCCTAAAAAATCTTTGAGTTGCGTCACGCATCTTACGGATTCACCGCAGGGTTTCACCTAACCTCTATGCTAACACTGTTTCAAACCTTTTATATGTAAACTATAGCACAATTCACTATTTTGATTCTGATATATTTAATTCGGTACAACTAAAAATAATAGTCTCAGAAAATGCTTCCGGTAAAGTTATGTTAGGTCAACTTGTCACTCTTCAAATACTATTTGTGTTCAGTATATTGATCCATGAGATAAAAATATTATGTTTGGATTATAATCAGGAAAGTGCTAACTCTGTCACATATCATAGATTTTTTTCTTTCTTCTTCATATCATTTGTATATATTGCATCTTCATTAATAGTAGTAATTATTGTAGTAATTGTTATGTTGAAAGTGTCGTCCCATGGCTCATTATGTAGGCCAAGTTAAGAATATGCTACAAATATAAAATTTACATTGTAAATGAAATGATTATGTAGTATGTAATTGGGACATATAAGTAAGATGTGACAGAAGTGCACGGAACGTTGAAATTTTAATTGTTTTCTTTAATCTCTCGCATTTTCGTATTTCTTAATGAAAGATTGATGGATCAATTTAGGATTATAATAATCATTACTGTATGAAATGTTATAACATTATGAATATAGTGTAGTGAAGAGTAACTTAACTTTATTTGACCTTCCGAAGAAGGCTACTTACAATGTATATGTGTTTATTCCTTCTTTGTACCGGGAAGCTACTGAGATACAATTTTTGCTATAATAATAATATGTTTACAATAATCTATGGAATGATAAAATGTAAACTGAAAACATTGTCGAGTCAAGACATTTAGAACAAATTTATCTGAAAAAGCATATTTTTTTTCAATACTTCTAAATTGTAATTTGATTCTGAATCTGAAACAATAAATAATAATTCCAAATTGAATTTATGATTTGAGTTTACAAAGTCCTACTAAAATTTAATTGCAGATTAGAGGATAATAATAATATATATATTGTAAATTAGTGACGAACGTGTGCTAGATGGAACACTTATTAAAATCTCATCGTTGGTCCACTACTTTACCAAGAACCTGAGACTAACGTTAAAAATTCCGTTGCGTATGTAAATTAGAAATTATTTTTTCTTTCTTTAGAATTTGGGCTCATTTTTTTATTTACCTAGAATTTGTCAAAATTTCTTTCTTCCTCTGTTTATGAAATTTAAGAGCTTAACAAAATTAGCATTTCCAACCTAAGATTGCCCAGTACATTGTCACTTTCTTTTATGACATAAAAAGAGCGTTTCAAAGTTGACGACTACATCCAGGATTTTTTTAAATCAACAGTAAGTCGTCTCAAAGTTGGCTTAATTCAGCCAGAATTCTATTTATTTTGGTGTTGAAACACAATGAATAGAAACGAATGTTCCAAAATTGGCCATACCATCCAGGATTTTTTTATTTGTTTCCGAGATTTTTCTCATTCCTGGAAAAGATCTGTTTCAGTTTCATACAGCAAAGGAATTAAAATACATTTTTGTGTATCTGATTCATATTTTCTTACAACTTATCTTTCTTTTCGTACTGTAATTGTCTGCCGGAAGTTATCCGATATTTGTAGTAGGCATTGCAATAAGTGACTTGAGCAAGAATTCATTTGGAAAGAAGAAAACTTCAAAAAATGAAATGAAATCTTTAAGTTTTACGTCCCACGTTTATGCCGGGTAGGCTAAAGGAGACGGTGATGATGAGAGATGAGTGAAATGGTGGAATGAAGAAAGTGGGAGGAAACGGGGGAACCTCGAGAAAACCCACGAGCACGGTGCTTGTCCACCACAAAGTCCACACGGCGCGAGCTGGGATCGAAGCAGGGACCCCAAGCACCGGAGGTGAACGCTCTGCCACTGAGCAACCGCGCCCCCCACGAAAACTTCAAGTAGAGGCGGTTCGAAGCTAGTTGAGAAATACGAAGTCGGATTTATACATGGAATTTCTGGGTCCGTTTAAGGTTAATACACTGTTGCTGAACAGGATTGGATTAGAAATAAGGGCCATAGTGGATCAGTGGTAGAGCGTTACCTTTGGTGCATGCGGTCCCTGGTTCGATTGCCGGCCAAATACGTTTGTGGTGGACAACTTCGTGTCTGGATTTTCTCGGAGTACTCCCTTTCCTCCCACACTCTCATCCTACCAATTTTTCCATCATCATTCACTTGCTTTAATCATTTGTCTCCTTTAGCTTCAAGGACATGATCATGGGACATTAACCTGAAATTTCTCATTTCATTTTGGATTAGAAATGGATTTTTTTTTTTTTTAAATTTTACTTCCCGTTATTATACACTGAGACTTAGGAACATTGATGATAAGATGGTTGATAGTGTTGGAATGACAAAAGGAGGAAGAAACGGGAGAACGCCGAGCAAGTCCACGCACATGATGTCTGTCCATGGCAGTGTCTACTTGGCGGGGGAAGCTAGAATCGAACCAGGGACTCGACGCGCCAGAGGTGAGCGCTCTACCACTATGTCATCGCGGCCCCTAAATAGACATCTCTTAAGTGTGATGAAAATTATATCCGATGTATGGACACACATAAGTTGTATTATGTTTCCAGTTTTTGTAGCAAGGTCTTATTGTGTTTATCAGGGAACCCTAACATTTGTAGGATGAGTTAAAAATATTAAAGTGTCAAAATATGGGCACCAAAGAAATGGATAAACGTTATTTGTGGAAAATTGTATTTTATCATCATTGTTTGTACAATAATTGTAATTTTTCTAACTTCAAAGCCCTTCCCTTTGCTTTTGATGCCTGTGGTCCCGGATCCAATTCCGAGTGGGAGAGCACAAAATATTTACTTTCTCGATCACTCACTCTCATTAATCGTCCAAGGGGGCACGGTGGCGCAGTGGTGGAGAGTTCACCTCCAGTGCTTGGGGTCCCTGGTTCGATCCCAGCTCACGCCGTGTGGACTTTGTGGTGGACAAACACCGTGCTCGTGGGTTTTCTCGGGTTCTCCCGTTTCCTCCCACTTTCTTCATTCCACCATTTCATTAATTTCTCATCACCGTTTCCTTTAGCCTAACCGGCATAACCGTGGGACGTAAAACTTAAAGATTTCAATTCATTAATCGTCCATCTCTTTAAGCGTAAAGGACATAACCGTAGGACGTTAAACTTAAAAAATCATTTAATTTTTTTTCCGACTTCAATATCCCTAGGCATTCCAACTTCACTTTCCTTTATTCATTTTTTTAGTTTTACGTCCCACACTTATGCCGGCTAGGCTAAAGAAGACGGTGATGATGAGAAATGAATGAAATGGTGGAATCAAGAAAGGGAGAACCCCTAGGAAACCCACGCATACGGTGGTTCTCCACCACAAAGTTCACTTTGCGGGAGCATGGTTTAAACCCGTGACCTCATATACCAGAGGTGAACGCTCTACCACTGAGCCATGGTAGCCCCACTTTCCTTTATTCATTTCAAAATAATGATTACAGTACACAAAGGATAAAGAAATTCTCATCTTCCATAGGTAGACTCTGTCTATTAATAGTTGAAGGACATATAGAAATCGCCTCCAATTTTACTGAAACTTGTAATTTACTACTATGTAAACATTCAATTTGTTATACAGGGTGATACAAAAGTCTGCATACACCCTTATAAAAGTCGAACGGGATGAGGAATCATAATGTTGTTTGGTATGGGGTGTCTGTAGGTGGGGGCGCAATTTATAGGAGCTATGGCGATAGAGGCGGCCATCTTGCATTTGGGTTACGTTTTTCAAATGGGAAGGAGGTCGTGTTGCATATCATTTTAGACAACCTTTTTCTGAAAATACACCTGTGCAATCAGTTTTATTTGTGTAGAAGTTATGACCAGTTAAAAATTTGGAACACTTGTCATAGTTGGGATTACAGCATATGCTCAATATGACCTCCATTTCGCTCGGTACACAATCGGAGTCTTTTTAGCCAGTTTTGCTGCACATGTCGCAGGGTCTGTGGGTCAACAGAGAGACACGTCTTCTTAATACGCCGGCAGAGATGGGCTACATTGTTGATTTTTACCTCATACACAAATGATCTCAAATAACCACACAGATAAAAGTCAAGAGGTGTGAGATCAGGGGACCGTGGTGACCATTCAATAGTACCCATCCTACTTATCTAGTGTCCTGGAAATTGTTCATCCAGAAACTGTCTGACCTCAGCATTGTGGAGAGGTGCATCATCCTGTTGAAAGAAAGTTGGGAAATCACCCTGCGGATTCAACACGTTGGAAACATAATCACGGAACATGTTAAGATACTTTTTCCCATTTAAGGTTCCATCAATAAACACCGGACTTACGATCCTTGTGTCCCAAATCCCACACCGATCCATCACTTTATCAGTACCTTTACAGGGATCCACTCACGAGGGGTTTGCATCTGACAAGTAACGGTGATTCTGTTTGTTTACTTCACCTTGCACATAAAAGTTAGCTTTGTCACTGAACATCACCTGTTGTGTGAAGTTTGGATTACTGTCACACTGATCCATGGCCCATTCTGCAAACTGTAACCGCCGATCAGGATCATCCTCCGAAAGATGATGTTGCAACTGTAACTTGTACAAATGCCATTGGTGTGTGTGTGTGTGTGCAACACACGCAGGATTGAACGCTGACTAACACCGGATATTGCTGATAACCAGTGCGTATTCACAACCGATGTCAAAATTGTTGTTGCAGTCTCCTCGTCAGTGGCTGTTCTTGGACGTCTACTGCGTGGCTTGTCCGCCACAAAACCTGTTGCACGAAATTTGTCCAATAACTTGGAAACTGTCACATGTGAAATGTAATTTCTCTCAAGATGCCGGGCATTGAAGTCACCAGCAATCACTCAGGTTCTTCGTCCACCACTCCTTAATACAATTTCAATGCGTTCCTTCTGTGTAAGTGCCTTTATGGATTACCTGCAACGATAAAGAAAATTGATCACCTCCTTGCAGTTTTAAAATTTAACAGGTCATAACTCCTACACAAATGAAGATATCGCAAAACGGATTGCACAGGTGTATTCCTCACAAAAAGGCAGTGTAAAGTGATATGCGACATGACCCCCTTCCCATTTGAAAAACATAACCCAAATCCAAGATGGCGGATTTCAAGATGGCCGCCGCCGCCGCTCCTATAAGTTGCATCCCCATCTATACTTACCCCATACCAAACGAATTATGATTCCTCACACCATTCGACTTATAGGGGTGTATCCAGTTTTGCCTCACCCTGTGCAACTCTTATAATTTTCACTCTGTTGATACAACTAAACATGTGAAGAGCTTATTAAATAAATGATTTAAGCGTACCTTTATCCTGAAGAAAAATGCCGAATTGAAACATTCGAAAATGTAAATTTAAAAATTGTAAAAATTGACATAGGAACACAAGAACGTGAGTAAAATTCAGTATTATTACAATGTGTTCCATACGTTCCATAATTAATGATTTTTATGTTTTGTAATAATTAATATTTCGTAACCCGCCCTAGAAACTGTAGAATATTTTGGTGAAGGAAGAAAAAAACACGGAAATTATTAGCTACGAAAATTAAACACAGAACGTTTTCTGTCATTTTAAACCTATAGCATTTTACTGTAGACAAAAATTACTAGTAATTGGGAAGACTTCAGAACAGGTATCAGAATAGCTTGAAGAACACGAAGACCCTTCCCGGGGTCGACATTTTCTCTAATCATAACCTTGTGCTGGCCGAAGTGGATATTCAATTGAAAAATGTAGATAGAAGAAAAGTCGGCAACAAGATGTTGAATACTGAAAAACTGAAAAATGAGGAAGTAAGAAATCTGTTCGTCGAAAAACTCGAAGAAAATGCTCAAACGAGGAAAGAATAAGCGCAAGTAGTAATAGACGGTAGGAGCGTATTATACTTTACATACAGCAGGCTGCAGAAGAAGTAGTAGGTTGCCACGAACACAAAACGGCTAAAAAACTATGGGTTTCAGAACAGATGTTGCAGAAAAAATGAGCAGAAGGAATACGGGGAAAGAAGTTGATACAGAAGAGAGCAGGAAGATGTACAGAAAGTTAAACAACAAGTTGCGAAGGAAAATAGAGCAACGGAAGAGTTCTTCAAAAGAAAATGCGACGATGTAAAAGATTTAGAAAGAGTTGAAAAATATGCGGAAATGTACAAGGAGGTGAGATCTATGGAACTTCGAAAGAAACAAGGGTAGAAAATATGATTGAGGAGGCAGTCAGCGAAGTCTTAGGAAGATGGAAAGAATATGTTGATGACTTACATGAGAGTATGAATAGACCGTGTGGCTTAGTTGTTAAAGTAGAAACGCGAGGATGATAAAAAGTTTAGTATTCTTCGGGGTGAATTTGAAAAAAAAAAAAAAACTATATCCAAGATTAGGAATGGAAAGATAAGCGGGGTAAATGATGTATAAATCGAATTCATTAAGAATATAGGAAACAACGCAAGAAAGAATTGACCCGACTCTGTAACGAAATATATGAAACAGGATAATGGCCAAAATATTTCCAGAAGACGACCATGATACCTATGGCTAAGAAATCGAACCAAAGAAGTGTGAAGACAATAGAAGTATTAGTCTCATTTCGCATACAGCCAAAATTTTGCTTCGAATACTAATGAGAAAGTTCTATCAGAGAACAAATAAAGAAAAATTAGGAAGAACAGTTCGGGTTCAGGAGAGGTAAGAGCACAAGAGACGCAATTGGATTATTTAGGGTAATAAGTGAAAGGTTTATAGAGAAACGGAAAGATGTATACGTTGTATTTATTGATCTAGAAAACCTTTTTGACCGCGTAAATTGACAGTTGTTGCTGGAAGTTCTGAAGAAGGCTGAAGGGAATTAAATGACAGAGGAGAGTGCAGTTGGAAGGGGAGTTCGACAATGATACTGTCTTTCGTTAACGTTTGTTAATATCTATCTGGAGCAGGGTTCCTATAAACCTCGAAAATCAGAGAATTCTATTTTTATCAGGTACAATCAGGGAAATCATTTAAAAATGCTTTAATGTTAGGGAATAAAGATCGTCGTTCTCGATAATGAAGATAATTTTGAAGTAATAACGTTATGTGGAATTTAAAGATCAGTCAACACAACAATATAGAATAATAGGTTACAGATGCATTAAGTTATATCAAGGTATGTTGGGCCATGATTTATGGTTAGGTTCTTAACCCTGAAATCATTTGAGCTACAGCATCGTGAATCCCTTAATGTAAACAGTGTGGAGTCTCTGACCTTCTAAAATGAGATACATACGTCTTTTTAACCGAATTCAAGGGCGAGGTTCTCAGTCCGGCCAGTTTATACAGGGTGTTTCTAAACAACTCCTGACACCAAGATAAGACAAAAAAGTATAGACCAACCTGGGTGCACTAATGCTTCCTTTCAGAATTACAGGCTGCCGAAAACATGAAAAAATAAAATTTAAAGGTCCATAGCTCCAAAACTATGAGACCTACCGTAGTCGGGTCAAGACTTCACTTAGAAACTAATATGTGCCCTATCCAAATATCCAAGTTTCAGAATCCTGAGGTACTTCCACAAGGTAGTTGGGGAGTACTTCAAATTATATGCTCGTAGCCAAACTCCCTCTATAAAAATTGCTTCGTGAGTATCTTAGGATTCTGAAACATGTGTTTCTGGATAGCACACATATTAGTTCCGAAGTGACTAGCTTTTAATATCTGAGTACTATTATTAGTGACGATATGAAGTGCCAATTCTAACCTAGTTTGTCAATATGTCGTAGGTGTTCAGTTGGTATATGGTCTGTCATAAAAGATTGGGAAACACTAAAGGTAATAATTAATAGACTGTTCTTCAGTTCTCGCATTGAAACTGGGCTTTGTAGCCATAATTAATTAAAATAAGCACTAGCCTTATATTTCGAAAGAATTTTCTTTTATTTATATGATTTCGATCTTCTATGGGGTCTTCCTAAATTACTCTTCTCTTGCTGCAATACGTTTTCGTGAATGTTCATCTACAAACCACCGAAACTACAAATCAGACGAAACACAAGCTCATTGTGTATGTAGATTTAGAACAGCACACAATTTCATTTTTGGGCTTTGTTATTGAATTATATGCATGTAATAATGTCTAACCTTCGATCTAGAAATAATGTCGTTGGAAACCAATGTGCTGACTGTTGCAACACCCAATTAACGTGCGCCGCCTTGCTAACGTTGACTTTATGGGCTACAACGCCACTTTTAGTCTTTTTCACTGTTGGTCTGTTCAACAGTATTATGAACCGTTCAAGGAGAGAAACTATGCGACGTGTGTACCTACAATTTAGCAAGAGATCCGTATCTTTTTTGCCCTCTCTTGTAATTAGATCCAAGTCTGTTTTGCCCCAGTTGTGACTTTTTTTTTTTTTTTCTAATTGCAGCCAGTATATCGAGGAATGGTAAAGACTGCAGTAGGCATCGCAACGGAAGAAGGATTTTTAAAACTCTGGCAAGGCGTAACTCCGGCAATATACAGACATGTTGTATATTCAGGCATTCGGATAGTTGCTTATGAAACGATCAGGGATAAAGTTCTAAAAAGAGGAGCAGATGGACATTTTCCAGTATGGTAAGTATTACCCGATATTTTTATGTACAATATTAGAAGGAAACAGACAAAAAAAAGTATACGTACTGGAATTGTTTGGAAGAATCAAAAGTTTTGGACCATTGAAGATAGGAGATTTAACAGATGATTTCTTATATATATATAATGGTTGAGTGCCAAAAGGGCGTAACTGTCGAATTTTAAAATTTGGAGGTAATGCTATGAGGACATGTATAATGGATTGAATTTTCTTGTGCCAAGACGCCTTAATGAAAATCTCTATCCTTGGAACGTTATTCGACAATGATATAAAGGTATAACTGAGTTATTAGCATTTGGTTCTGTGCCACAGAGGCATATATCACTTAAGCCTCTAAACTAATAAAATTGCAGTTACGCCTTTTTGGCGCTCAACCATCGATATATATATATATATATATATATATATATATATATATATATATATATATATATATATATATATATGAAAAAGGTGTTTGACTACAATTAGGTAATGAATGAGTTTTATATGATTCAGGAGACAAATTTTGGGGATAAAAGAAAAGAAAATATCTATAATATGTATGTTTAGTACTGTCAGTCTGCATGTAATTTTATTTCAGTATGCGTTCGTTATTAGCAGTATCCTCATATGTATATAAATATTAATAACGCAAACAATAGAAATAAATTTGAGTGTCAGCAGCATGAATTAGAAGAACAGTTTGAATTGAGTGATGTTTGGAATATTGTGTTCAAATGTAGTGGACGTTAATTTAAAGTTGTTTGTTATTATTATTATTATTATTATTATTTACTCTTAATTATTAATAATAATGAAAACTCATCGGTAGACATGTCCACAATACAAAAGTCAATACTTTCGGCTTTTTTTGTATCTCAGAAAATAAATATACAGGGTGGTTGTAAAGTCAATACCTATTTGCAACAATGAATACTTCAAAAAATAAAGAACTTATCACAGTTTTATTTCCATTGAATACATTATTAGGATATACCATTTGGTTGTTAATTTACATTTCAGCATATCCACCCGCATTTTCCACCGGCTCTTCTTAGATCTCAACTGGAACATTTGCAAACACTTCACGGATATTTTGTTTAAGACTGTTAATATCCCTTGGTTTTAACTTGTATGAGGGGAGGACCCAAAAAAAACGAACTTTTGTTCTAAAAAAAAAATCATTTATTAAGTTTTTTTACAAAATACTTTCAGCCTCTTTCAAAGTAATCTCCATTAGATGCGATGCACTTCTCCAATCTTCTTTCCCACTGTTTGAAGCTTCTCTGGAACTCTTCAACTTTGATATCTTCCAGTGCCCCTTGCTAAGCTCTTTTTACACCCTTTACATCATTCAAACGCCTCCCTTTTAGATTTTTTTTTTTTATTCTCGGGAATAGTAAAAATGTCTCACAGGTCTAGGCCTGTCAGATACGGAGGGTAAGGAACGATAGTCAACTCGTGAGAGCCCAAATATCCAGATCCTGAGTGAGCAGGCGAAGAACAAACTTAGCGACAACGTCTCTCTTTCGCGAATCCTCATTGAAAATCCGCTGGCACGAGTTCCAACTCACTCCTGTCTGTTCTGAAATTTCGTCGATCGTGAAACAACGATCCTTGTTTATTTTTGGGCGGATTTTTTCAATGTTTTCGTCGTTTTGAGATAAAGAAGAGCGCCCAGAACGAGCATGATCTTCAACATTAATCTCATATTTAAATCTCTCAAACTAGTCGAAAACTTGTGTGCGTTCATAGCAACCTTCTTGAAGGCCTGTTAAAGCATTTGGTAAGCTTCCGTTGCAAGCAAGAAGCAAATTTTCTAACAGTTTTTGTTCCTTTAAATTTCTCACAACGAATTCGCAGACGGCAAACGAGAACAGTTGAGTAAAACAGTACTACAATCAAACATCAACCTCCTACGCAGACACCGCTTGAGCAACTGATTTGAGAAGATCTCTACTAGACCTACCTAGCGGAAAATCTCTCTACTACGCCTAGGAACGGCCGCGCGCTTTCAGTCCGGCTTTTCGTGGGTCCCTTCTCATACACTTGTTCCTTAGACCAATCCCAATGAAAGAAGTCGTATGCAGTTAGACGGGACTGTGCTAGTAAACAGTATTACACGCCAGTTTCGCCTGCGGTGCGAGCGGTCCCAGGTTCGATTCCCGGTGGGGTCACTCGGTCGAAAAAGTGTAACACGCTTTTTCAGGCCAGCCACCCTGAATGAGGTTTTCCTGGGTTTTCCTCACTTACACCAGGCAAATGCCAGGGTGGTACCTAACTTATAGGTCCCAGGCCGCTTCCTTGCCCAATCCTTTCTTCCTTCCCTTTCCCCGGATTGTGTGCTCGCCGAGGGACGTCATCCCTCAAATCGTGAAGGGCTCAATGGCCTTAGATGCCGAAAGCCCAAAAATCTAAATCCTAAAATCCTAAATTACACGCCAGATACAGCCGATGCTATGTTTCCAAGATAATCTAAATTAAAAATAAGTATTGAATTTATAACCACCCTGTGTATCTTGTAATACATGTGTCGTCATTTCAAATATCAAACCAACCTAAGCAAATTTCACTACCACAGACAGCTATTTACATATACTGATTTTGCGTCGAACTTTAGTCAGCTTCATTGGGAAACTGTGGCTCAGTGGTAGAGATATCGTCTTTGGTATGAGGTATCTCCGTTGATCCCAGGCCAGATGAGTTTGTGGTGGATAACATCATGTCTGTAGTTTTTTCGGAGTTCTCCCGTTTCCTCCTACATTATCTTTCTACCGTGTTGTCCATAGTCATTCATTAATCATCCGTCTTCTTAAGCCCAAAGATCATAATGTGAGATGTACAATTAGGGAAAGATTTCTAAGCAGTTTCTCTTGTATTTGAAACTTTTAAAATATTAAAAATTGTCTGAGCAAGAATGTTTGTGTAATAATATTCAGAGTAATCATTGTTAAATCATAGTTAAGGAGAAAAAGTAGTTTCCCATTTATATAATTAAAAGAGTTTTTACTCAAATCCTAATAGCCTAACGAATCACAGAGTTCGAATAAAATTAATGGATTATTATTGTTAATGGGAACGTCATAGCGAGGTTGTTTATCCCCGTCACCAAAGAGTTCGAAATTGTAGTGTAAGACTGCTCGTAAAAATTATGTTTAAACCAATTGTGTGTCATGCCGTCCATAGAGTGTCTCGAAATTCTAGAATTCAAAAATCATGAAGCATGATAAGAATTAGTTAAAATAAATGTTGAGACAGATTGTACCAGTTAAAGCAACAATTATGTAAGGCCACTTCATTACTCGAATAAAATGAATTCTGTTCAAATATTTGAATAACAGATATTGGAAAAATTCTTTATCCAAATATTCCAATAATGAATTAGTTCGAATTTTAACAGCACTAGTCACTACTTCATAGAAGCTAATTCGTATTATCTTCTATATAACTAAGAATGCAAGTGACTATGTTTGTAACTTCATAACTCGTGAGCCACCCAACCGACCTCTATCAAATTTTCAACAAAGATGAAGTTCGGGCCTGGGATACTTTTTATCGTTTCACTTTGAAAATGCAACTTAGAAGAAGGGAAGACGGAGATATTTAAAAATGATCGAAAATGACCGATATTATTGTCGAATCCATAGTTTTCAGGGTCGCTGAGATGAATAGTGACTCTTGCGATGCCGTTTATATCCAAATTGAGCCACGCAACTTGAAGAAGGAGAGTATATTTAAAAATAATGGAAAACGGCCAATATTAATGTCGAATCCATAGTTTTCGGTGTTCCTGTGAGATGAACAGTGACACTTCCGATGCCGTTTGAATTCAAATTCAGCCCTGTATATCCAAAATGAAACGTGTTCTCTTTGTGCGAAAAAGAGATATTCTGCTAGTTATTAGTTAAGAATTAAATGAGTGTCACGATGTCGTTGGCGTTCAGTAAACTGTGCCATCTGTCAGAAAAGATTGGGAACTTCTCGTATTTAGAAATGCTCAAAAAATCCAGCGAAAATAAGTCAAATTTGGTGTACTACATCATTACGAGGAACGAAACTTGGATCTATCCATACGAACTCGAAACTAAACAGCGATCCTCTGGTTACGTGTTTCAATGTGAATCGAAACCAACGAAAGTTGTTCGTTCGAGGAGTGATTCCAACCAAATGATTCCTTGTTTCTTCAGTTATACCAACCATGTGCCAACCATAGCTTTCGGAGATCGAAGGACTGTAAATGTTCAGCAGTATACAATAATTTCGTTGCCAGAGACCACCAGTAAATTGCGTAAAACAAACCGAAATCATCACATCATTCTTCACCACGACAACGCCAGTTCCCACTGGTACACCAAACTATCGACTTTTTTGTCTAGTAAAAAAGTTGAATTAATGACTCATTGTCCGTACTCACCTGATTTGTCACCTAATGATGACTTTTTCTTCCCGTACGTGGAAAATAAGATGCGTGGTGAGCGATTTGTGTTCTCTGAATTAGCTGCTGACCCGTTGCGAACAGCGGATTCTGAAGTAACAACCTGAGAGTGGAAACAGTCAAGGGCGCCGATCCTGCCCCTCCTCCCCCCCCAAGCTCATGTGGGCCCCTATTGTATTTATGAATATACAATATTTGCATAATTTGAATGCAATTTGTCTTAAAATCCTCATATATATATATATATATATATATATATATATATATATATATATATATACCTTTGCATCTGAATGGGCCCCCTCAAATTTACAGAAATATCGGCGCCCTTGGAAACATTGCTTTCAAAATTGGTTTGAGCGTATACAAAAGTGTATCGATGTTACAGATGAATACTTGGAAAAACAATAAATCCGTTTGTAGAATTTCACATGTCTTTTTTTTTCCACATTGATTGAGAAACATCAAGCAGCCTATGTATCAATAGTTTATGCTGCATATTTACTCTTCACCAAATGAGTAATAACAGGTACTAGATATATTACACGAGAAAACATATGTAAACATAAAACATTTGTGTATAGTATTGTAATACATACTATTATACTACTGTAATACACTATTATACTAGTTCTTGTGGTATATATATACAATATTTAACGTTTAAAACCATTGAATACCATCTTGTCTTTTGCGTGTTGTTTGTAATAGGAAAGCAGCCCTCGGGGGAGTAACAGCAGGTGCAATAGCGCAGTTCATCGCGAGTCCCACCGACCTCGTGAAGGTGCAGATCCAAATGGAGGGGAAGAGGCGTTTGCAAGGGAAGCCTCCGAGGTGAGAATAAGTTGCTGGGGAAATGGAAAAACATAGGGTATGTTGTATTTGAACAGGATAGTTTTCATTTAAAAAAAAATCCATATGTGTATATACAAATAAAATATTTTTATCTAATTCAAATATGACAATTAGGTTTTGCCATACCGAAAAAAAAAATATATAATTGTATACATCTAGGTAGATGAATGTATGTATTGTTACTCGTCTCTGAGGGTATTTGTGTACGGGTTATATGCAAGAATAATTCATGTATTTGTATATTTTCGATTAAAGTCCGGCTCAAACCTCTTGACGTATGTCGAAAGCCAATGGTATGCAGGTGCGATGTTGTCGGATTTCGCTTCCTTTCGTGTACAAGAATAACGTAAAACATTAACGTTAAAAATTAAGATATTGAAAAACAAATTTGTTCTTATAGATTTATTAACGCTATAGTGGCATATATCATAAGGACATAACTGAAATTGCTTTCTCCTAATCCAGGAACAAAGTTATTAGACATCATCGCCCAACTTCCATTCGATATTGTGAAAAGGAGGACACGCCTTAAACGTCACGAGGCTTGAGCTGGACTGTACATATGCATGAACTGGCCACTTTAATTACAAATTATTATATTATTAAGTATTCTGTCTTTTGGTAGCTCCTGGGACTAATGAGGTTCTTTCAGTTTTAGATTTGGGTCTGGAAATGTTTCTCGATCTTCAGCTTTCTCTTTTAACTTCCAAATCATCGATCAGTTGTGTTCTTCCAATTCCTCGCTTTTCTTCCATTTTTCCTTCTACAGCGATATGAAGAAGACAATTTATCCGCAAGATGTGTCCAGTCAAATTGACCTTCCTACGAAGGATGCTGGCTAGAAGCATTCTCTTCTCTTCGTTTTTAAAAGATCTTCATTTGTTACTTCTGTCTGTTTTATCTTCTCTATCTTTTTCGAAGCTCTCTAAATATTTCTTGTCTAACTTCCGTATTATCCAAGTCCCTGAACGATACAGTCCCATACTCCATATTTAGCACTTGACCAACTTTTTCCTTAGTCCAGTATTAAGCCTGCTAGTTAAAGGGTGTAGTGATCTTCTCTTGTTGAATGCGTCTTTTGCTATGGCAATTCTTGACTTGATCTCTTTCGTACAGTAAATGTCTCTCGTTAAAATACTTCCTAGATACTTGAAATTATCGACCTCTTCAAAGTTCTCTTTGTTCTACTCTGACAGTAAGGGCGCGTTTCCACGGATGACTTTCGACTTTTCGATGTTGATTTCCATTCCATATAGTTTCCCAGTGATAACTATTTTGTCAATCATCTCGTGTAGTCCTTTTTCGGTTCTATCTATAATAACCGTATCATCCGCATACCTGATCTTGTTAATGATCTTCCCTCCAATCTTGAAATCCCAATTCCCATTAATGCTTCCTTCATTAAACATTCACTGTAAATGTTGAATACACACATAGCTGTATTAAATAGTTTCTAGTAGAGACGCAAGGGCTCGAAAAAAATCCTATTTTGAAGAATTTCTATTTTTTTTTTTTTTTCTTTCTTAATTCAATTTTAGTGCAGTAGGAAGAGTAAGTTCTGCCTTTGTTTTCCTATTATAACGAAAAAAAAAACAGTTATTGTATTCTGAAGAGAAAATTCTTTTTAAAAAAGCATAAATCAAAGAAAATTGGTCATTTGATAAGAAAGAAGTGCGAAATAGTGGACGCAGTGGGTTTTCTAGTTCGTATGGATTGTGTATAGAGCTGTTAAATTAATGTCCAGGGACAAAAATGCAAAACAAAAGTTTTATAGTAGTAGTAACAGGGATATATCGATACTGAAGAGGCCGATACTGCCGATACCGATACCAATACTTTGGAACACAGTTCTTATATATTATCAGGAATTTAATAATGAAATGGTCAACCTTGTAATAGGGTATATTAGATATAAGGCAAGTACAAACACAAGAAGTAGAATTTCATATTAGGTTCCACACAAAAAAAAATATATTTCCTCCAAAATTTAATCCAGCTCACGTAAAATGAACTAAAAAGCAGCAAATACTTATATAGTGTAAACTTAATTCTAAGAGTCAGAGATTGATATTTACAGTGATAATGTACTTTGATAGTTACATTGTATTTACTAGTCTCTATTACATACATAGGGTTGCCATATGTCCGTATTTTGTGCGGACTGTTTGTATTTTTGGATTCGTGTCCGTGTCGTACAAAACATGAAATAGGAAAATGTCTGTATTTGACAGTTTTTGAAGCTGCCCGAAAACTTCCGAGTCGGGAATCGCTAAAATCTCGGGCGAAAAGATTTGTGTTTTCATCATATAACTTCTATTTTAGTTACTCTTAATAAAGTAGGTTATGTTTTTAAAATGACTCATTTCTCCATTCCAGGGTTCTTTTGGTTAGGTATAATATACGTAATTTAATTGCATGATTTATTATATTTGTGTTAATGAAAAAAAAAAATGAAACTTCTTAGTTTCCAATAGTGTTTTAAGTATTACAGTAAACAATCTATATATATAAAAGAGAACGTACAAATCCTTTGTTAGCTCATCACGCTAATACGGCTGAACCAATTTCTTTCATTTTTGGGGGGTTATTAAGATTTGGACCCTAGATGGTTTTTATCATATCACTTTAATTTTCAATTACCAGTGTCTTGAGATAATTGACCATTCAAGTGTCCATAACGTACAAATCCTTTGTTAGCTCATCATAGCTAAATCTAACCGTATTTATATGCAACCCACATGACCGTGTCACTCGGCGGGTTAACATAAATGACAGGCGATATAATGTTAACATTTACTCCAATCTTCTATGGTTTTTATCATATCACTTGAAAGCGAAAAAGTAAAAATTATCTAAGTAACAAAGTTTATTGCGTTCCGGGGTGACCCTAGCGAAGCGGGGTGAACGCTGCTAGTTGTGTGATAACCTAAAAAGGTGATTTTTAGGTAAGAAATTTCAAAATATTTATTCGGACTTTCTTAATTGTAGAATCCACTACAGGGAAACAAAAAGCGATACTTGAACAAGAAAACCTAAAAAGCGCTTTCACAAAAACTTTTTTATAAGAAGAGAAACCTCCACCCCAATACAGCGTGCTTTTTTGCATCTGTAGTTTGGGCACTGTATCTTTGATGGGTCGTCATTTTAAGGTTTGTCCGTATTTTGGATCAAAAAAAAAAAAAAAAGGAAAACCTATACATACATATAATGCAAACGGATACTACCGTTACAAATTTTTATTGTTTACAAAATTATACGTGCTGAGCCAGGGGTGGTTGTGCACGCCAAAAAAAAAAAAAAAAAAGTTATTTAAGCGAAGTCGAAAACGATAAAACTATTTTTATAACTAATTGTTTTTAATCAGCTAGTAGGAGAAAATAATGACAAAATGAGCGTCTTGTGGGTTTCTTCCATAGCATTTTCTTCTGAATCGAACCTCTGTCTCGTTTGGTATTCCAATTACGAGTCTGCTATTCTGACCATGGGCGCCCGAAGGGGGAGGGGAGGGTGGAACCCCTTCTTGGCTCACGAAAATGTATACGTAATATAGCAAACCACGTATATTAAATATCAGACGTAATATAGCAACTATGAATGCCTCCCCCCTAGAAACTTTTCTTCGGGCGCCCATGATCCTGACTGAGGACCTTTGGCTTTTTTTCACCGCTATTTTGGCTTCGAGGGATTAAAAACATCAGTTGAGTACGAGTAGTGCAAATCAAAGGGGTACACATGAATAAAGAAATCGATTGTACAATTGATAATAATTTAGATCAACTTTAAGTCTAAAAGAAATCGATGAAATATAAGTGTCACTGTTAATATTAAACAAATTGAAAATAGTTCGGAAAATGTATCGGTGTCCATTTGCCGATACCGGTACTTCCAAAAGTGATCGATATCCTGATACCGATATATCATTACATCCCTAGGTAACAGTAACTGTTCAGATAATGTATTCGATTTTATGGAAAAAAAAATATCCTTAAAATTTAAACACAAACAAACTATTTGCTGAGCAAAACAATATATTCACATAAAAAACTACATGCGTGTTACAGTTTCGCCAACTAACATTTTGGCTTCATCAGACACTATGAGATACATGAGAAACGTGCAGTCTTATATACACACAAGAGCTGAGACTTCTTGCTTCTGATTGGCTCCTGGCAGCAGCCAAGTATTCTAATTTGTAATTCCGTATACCGAGGCTTCCTATCTGTTGTAAATTACACACACATAAAAAGGACGATCTTAGCACAACTAATCTAAACAAATCCTTAAAATGTATGAATAAACTATAATTTCATTTAACTATATATAACATTTATTTAAGGCCGCTAAAATGTGACAGGGAGAATGTTTAAAACGCTATCCACAAGTTTCTTATTTCAAAAATTGTATTTATCATATAACAGTAAAGAAAGAAGAAATTCTTGTACCAATGCGATCCAAAATAATCCTTTATTGTTTTAATTTTATAAACTGACTTCTCTGAAACTCAAGATGAAATGTCTTCCGAACTGAGAAAGAGATGTAAGCAAGATTTGATACCAACACAAAAATGTTTTTGTATCTGTTTCTTCGTTTATAGTACGTTTTCTTTGCCTTCCAGATTGAATGTAGGCAACAGTAAAACACAGTGTATCAAAATGTATAACTTCCAGGTACTTAATGTGATAGTTAGGCAACCAAAATGACACTTGGAATGTTGAGGTTGCATAACTTACACTTGCTGGCAACAACTTCAATACCAGTTTGAAAACCAATCAAGACAGCCAGATCCGGACTGAACATAGAAAACCACAAGTAGTGGATGTTGTAAACTGAGTTTCTTAATTGTAGAATCCACTACAGGGAAACAAAAAGCGGTACTTAAACAAGAAAGCCAAAAAAGCGCTTTCACTTTTTTTTTTTTTTTTTTTTTTTTTTTTTTTTTTTTTTTTTTTTAATGAGAAAAGAAACTATCCCAATACAGTCTGCTTGTTTGTATCTGTAGTTTCTAGTTCGACTGTAGACCTCCAAGAGACGGCAGTAGGCTTGGTGCAGTGCTGTCGGCACACTGTATGCCGAGTTGCATCGTTGTGTTACATTGGGAGTTGCAAACACGTATGTTTGTTACAACGTGTATCTTTCACATTTACGATTTCGTAAGTTCCTAATTCAAATAAAGAATCTTTCTAATTCCATGTTGATCAGTCTGGTATACGGAAATCAATTACACCAAAGATGATTTAATATTATGCAGATAGTCATTTTATTTAGGAATTATTGATAAAAGAGATTTCATCACTCTGCCGTGAAACAGGAGCAGAAAGAGAAAAGTCAAATCGTGCATAAAACTTGGTACATCTGGAGTAGAGACCTTAGAAATGATACAACATGCATATGGAAATAAAGTCATGAATCGGGTGAGGTCTTTCGAATGTCACTTGTTTATGAAAGGAAGCAAAACATCACTACCTGAATACTACGAGAGGTCGGAGTAACTTTTCACCTGCTTAGCATCTGAAATTGAGGAAAGAATTTGGTCGTTTGTGCATGAAGATCTTCGGAGAACCAATTCTCGGATTATTCCAGTTTGTATCGCATAGAACAGTACAGGCAATTTTTAAGTCTCATTTGAACATGCACCGTTTTCCTGCGAAGTTCGTGTTCCGAAGAGGAGTACATGCTGTAATCTGTCAAAAGTTACGTCAAGTCGTCTGGATGATCCCTTTTTCCATACAGGGATGCTCACCGAGGATGAGAGTTGCATCTACTGTGTACAATCCAGGAGGAAGACGCAATGGAAGACCCTAGAATCTCCAAAACTGAAGAAGGCGAGGCTAAACAGCTGTATAATCAAAGAGCATACTAATTTGAAGGATTGCGCTTCATGAATTGATTTTCACAGGGTAGACTGTAAATGCTGAGGAGGGGTGGGGGTGGGGCATTTAGCAAAATCAATCTGAGCTGCGGCGTGCGGGCAGTTGCTGCCTCATGACGAAACGGTATCCTCTCACTCAACTTTTGAAACAGCATTATCACTTGCACACCTTCCCTTCCCACACATTTGGCCCCTTGCAACTTCCTCCTCAAGAAAGCAGAAAAAAAAAATGAAGTTGCAGTTATAAAGTCGTCACTTTGATAGCGTAAAGAAGATTCAGTGAAAATCAGCGAATGTTCTCCTTTGACGCTCTTCGAAACAGGAGTTCCAGTAGTGAGAGCGACATAAAAATCGATATATTGCTGTGTAAGCGACCATTTTCTTTTAGAGAAATACTGCCCAAATTTAAAACAAGTAAGCATATTTTAGTACAGAAGTCCGGTCTCAAAACTCTTATCCATCCTCGTAGTTACGTACAAGTTAATCAATGAGAACGTGGAGAGTATTAGTACACACACGTGTGAAAGTGATGTACATGTGTATCTCGAAACTATCATGCTACGCTAATGGTACGTAACGAAGGAATAAATGGACTAATAAAAGATTAAAGAAGAAATGGACTCACGTGGTGAAGATAACTTTATTTCCACCCTGCAGTTAACATCGCATCAGCTATATTACAAGGAGTCTTGGTATAATGTGCTGTCTGGGATTGCTGCTAGACGTTTGATTTATATATATAATTGAAATGCAAGAATCGAACGCATCAGTGCTGCAGTGCAGACAGTTGACAGGACTATGCTACAAAATGTATGGAATGAGCTCTAGTATCATCTGGACGTGTGTCATGTCCCCAAAGGGGCACATATTGGTGAACATTTGTCGAGGATGTATAAACTTGGTGCGTTTTTTGGTTCTTTTCATATATCTTTCATGTGTGTACATGTAATACTTCTGTAAATATTACCGTTTCAAAATGAACGAATCATTTAAGCTAGACTCGTATGTTAGAAACGTAAACTGTGGCCGACTTTCTTCCCCGTGTCGTTGTTAATCATTAATGTGTCCGGTGTAAAATATCCTCGATTGTATCTAGAAAGTTAATATTTACCAATACATAGCAATTTATAGGGACTGCTATACAGAACAGTTTATAAGATAAATTCCTACTGCACAGTTCCTACCAAAAAAAATGTAAGGCTTGCAGTTACGTTGAACTTAGCATTATCAAAATTAAGGTCATATTTGTTCTTATGTCGTAATTTTCTCTCTTGAGTTAATAAATTTATCCTCAGAAAATTAATAGAAACATACGGTATTTTCTGTATTCGTTTCTTGATTTCTTCACTTAAAGTAAACTTGTACTTTTATTTATCGCTTGGCATTCCTTATACGAGGGTCATCCAGAAAGTAAAGAACGTTTTGGCATGGTTAAATAAAAACAAAAGACATCAGAACAAAACTTTATTTATAAAGCCACAGGATCATACTTTACTTTTCTATGTAATCGCAATAGTTGTCAAGACACTTGTCATAACGTGGGACCAGTTTTCCAGTGCCAATGTTATACTCATCTGCCTCCAAAGATTTGAGCCAGGCTGTCACCTCTTGCTTGAGTTCCTCATCGTTTGCGAACTGTTTTCCACCAAAAATTCTCTAAGATTCGAGAATAAGTGAAAATCACTTGGTGCCAAGTCAGGGCTGTAAGCAGGATGACCAAAGATTTCCCACTTCAGACGTTGAAGTTCCTGTTGTATACATGCACGCTGGTCCTTTACTTGATTAAACATAATGCACCATTTCCTCGCTGTTGAAACGTTCATTGTACTATCATCATAAACATTCCTTATTTGCCTATAAATTTCAATTGGCCTAACTTTTTGCGCTTTCAGAAAACGAATGACACTCCGTACTTCACATTTGGCGGGATTTTCGATTGGCGCCGCCATTTTGAATCGCTGCACAAACAAGTAGCGTGATCACACAACATTGAGACTCAGCTCACACTGAGGTGAAGAAAGGAGCTAACTGCCGCGCACGCGATTGCAGTCCCCGTCGGCGCCGCGCGCGATACTCAAACGTTCTTTACTTTCTGGATGTCCCTCGTATAAGTTGTAGGATGTTCACGTTACATAATTATTTGAAAATTTTAGTATATGTGTAATTATTTTCCCCAGGTAACTTCGTGAAACTTCCTCACTTTTTTATGTACTGAATAGGTATGAGAGCCATAATGGAAAAACTTGTTAGTTGATGTAAGGTAAATTTTGTTGTATTTCATTTAGTGCACAACAGGAATGCTTGAGTTCATTGGTCTCCCAATTTCGTTTGCAAGGTAACAAACAAAGCAAATAAAATGCACTAAGCTTTTCAGATCTTTTTTGGTTATGAATCATATTAAAGCGGAGATGAATTATGATAAGTAATATTCTTATTATGTAGTGTTGTATTATATATCTGGCACAAATACAGAGGTTGGACAAGAAAATCTAAAACGTTTGCAAAAGTGTGAAAATCATACCTAGTATGGTGTGGGGCCTCCTTTTGGGTCCAAAACAGCTTGAATCCGACGTGGAATGGACGTATACAGCTCCTGAATCGTGGTATGTGGAATTTCGTACCATTGTTCCTCCAAAACATGCTTCGGTTCCTTAAGGGATGCTGGTGGAGGGTAATGAGATCGAACACGCCTTTCTAATTCAAACCACAATGGCTCAATCATGTTCAGATCTGGTGATTCTGGGACCCAGGGGAGGTGTGATAGCTCCTGGTCATGCTCCTCAAACCATGATTTCACCGTTTTTGCAGCGTAACAGGATGCCAAATCATCTTGGTAGATGCCATCACCATCAGGGAACAATATTTGGGCCATGGGTAGAACCTAATTCCCCAAAATGGCCTCATACGCCTTAGCACTCATCATTCCATGCAGGGCTATGATGGCACCTGCAGAAAACCACGATATCACTGCCCATACTGTAACAGAACCACCATGCTTTACAGTTGGGAGCAGACAGTCTGTATCATAGACCTGCGACGGTGTTCTCCATACGTAAACACGACCGGTTGTTGGAAACAAGGTGAAGGTCGATTCATAGGACCACATTACGTGTTTCCAGTGCTCATGAGTCCACGCCTTGTGGTCCTTGCACCACTGGATATGCCTCTTCGCATTTACTGCTGTGACCAGGGGTTTGGCGATAGCGGCCCTGCCATGAATTTTCATTTTATGAAGTTCCCGTCGCACTGTTTTCGATGAAACCGGATTCTGTAGGCCAGAATTGAGTTCAGATGTAATTTTCATTGCAGTGGTCTTCTTGTTAGCTGCTACAATCCGTTTTAATGCCCTCCGGACCCTATCTGACAGGATTGTCTTTCCACCACTGTTGTGCTTTGCAGACACGTCGTTTGCCCATGAATTGTGTATGCCCTCGTGACATTGGACACAGTGCCTTTCGATACCCCCACAATGTTCGCCACTGTTGCCGCTGAAGCTCCAACCAGATGGGCACCAACGATCATGCCACTTTGGAAGTCTGTCAGGTCCCCCATTTTACCGCACCACTTTCACACCACGACACTCACAGATGAACTGGTTACTGCTAACGGAAGAGGAAGGTCCACATGACACATTGAAAACAAAAGCGATCGGCAACCGCAACACGTGTTGTGCAGTGGAGGGCCAAACTTACGTGTCCTGTATGAAGTGTTTTTAGATTTTTTTGTCTAGCCTCTGTAATTATTTTATACATATAATTGATATGCTAACTCTTCTGCATGCTATTGACACTGCTTTCGTGGCGATTTGAACCAAAAAAAATTTTGATTTCATTAACAATTGAGTACTGGGTGTTTTGCGTATAATTTTCGTTAATGTTAAATGCAGAACAGTTTTGAATATCTATCATGTAAATACTGTTCTAGAATTAATTTATTTGTAAACGATACGAAACAAACTAAGTAGTTCATTTATGACTCGTTGACTGCCATGAAACCAAGAAATGTCTCAGTAGGAGAATTGAGTGCCAGTGTAGCCTGCCGAAGTGTCATTTTCATGATTCCGAGAAATTTGGACCCAAAGTCCAACATTTCCTTAAATTTTAACGGCGTAACAAGAAATCACCGCCGTCCTTGCATTTTTCTCGGTAAGTTAATGTCTGCTTGGGTAAATAACGGCGTCTAAGGGCGATTCGTGGACTAAACTGAGAAATTTCTATTTTGGCACTTAGGCAACTCTGGTACTCAATAGTCCAGCTATTTACATTATAGGAACGTGGATTCCTAACACGTTCAAACAGGCCCCGTTACCTAAGTCAGTTCATTGTACATATATCCTAGCTCTTATAACAATAAAACACGTCAAATTAATCACTTATCAAACTTGGCTTTATTTTTTAAAGTTCTTCATAAAACGACCGTTATGTTGTAAACTCATATTTATTAATTATAATCAATAAATGTAAATTTACAACAGTTAGGGGATCTGCATAAGTCCTTCACTAGTGTATCTTTGAACTTAAGCGCACTGAAACAATTTTAGTACAGTGTTGTTAACGTTAGGCTCGCCTATATATGTTGGCCACTTTAATTGTGCTTTCAGTTCTATACGTTATTATTATTATTATTATTATTATTATTATTATTATTATTATTTCATTCCTTGAAAATCATGTCAGATCATTCTGCAGTAATTTTAATATAAAACCCAGTCAAATTATCGCATAAATAGTGTTTAAGTAGTGTTCACAAGGGACACTGGTGTTGTTAACGTCTGTTTTTTATGTCTATTACCGACAAGTATATGAACGAATTGAAGCCTGTTATCAGTTTAAATTTTTATTGATTTTGTGCAGTTCCCAAAGGTAGCTCGCTGTCCAACTGCTAGTCTGGTTTTGATGACCGTATGTTATTGTTGTAATTTGGCACCAGAAATACAATACGAGTTTTTGGCATGGCAATCAACTATATTACATGCGAAAGGGTGGAGAAAGTCAATTCTGGTAGCGAGTATTTCCCTTCTGGTACTCAACTGTTTAGATTGCCTGTTGGTTACGAACTGTGCAGATAAAGATCTAACACGAATTGATAATGTTATCGTCTAAGACAATTTACTAATTTTCATAAAATGCATTATTTTTTGATAATAAGGAAACCCAACTTTAAGGAATGCTGTACTCAACTTTGTATTTCTGTGTTTTTCTCTCTAATGCATTAATAAACAGGATGTTCTTCAGGATCAATTTACACTTATTAACTCACATTCTTTGGCTTTACTTTTTGTGTTGTCATATGAAGAAAATTAGAACACCAGAGTATCCAGAAAAGCACTCAATTATATCACTGTTAATGAATTCTTAGCTTGATTTATATCCATCCACTAATGAATTGAAGAGAATATCATTTCATAAGGAATGGTTTTTGTATTTTCACGCGCTGATAGTTAAATTCGGTGTTATTATGACATTTATTCCCAAGTTGATCGTCCGCCTAATTCTCGACAAAAAGCGTAAGGTTGTATTAGGCCCAGCCAAAGATAAATTTCCGAAGTTGGTCGTTGCCTGAATATTTTCCTAATTATCACCGTATTGTTTCACAAAGTGTATTACTGTTATTTCATATCCATTGCAACGTTTCTGTACACCTGCAGCCATGTTCAGAATAGAAAATGTTCATTACTTTTTCACAGTCTAACCATGCGGTAACCTTGTACCAAGTTTCCTCCGCTTGCATGTTTATAACTGCTTATAAGAAAAATGAAATAAAATAAAACAACTTCCGCTCTTCTTACGTATTATCAAGCTTATAAACGAGAAAATCATTCATTTCTTCCCGGTGAATTTTCAAAATTTTGCTAGAAACGGACGACCAACTTTGGAATTTATACAAACATTATATCACTACTTTTTCTTGTTAAGGAGTTCGTTTACCAAAACCTCTTTGTATATTTACCCTGTCTGTTCGCTTGTCAGTTCATCTGTCCATCTGGGAGACGAAAAATCTCAAGGACTACTTAGTTTTAGCCAGGATGTAGATACTCAAATGTGTTATCTCTCTAAATAATGATAGGAGATTCTCTAAATGACCATATATTGAATATTAATATTAATCTCTAGATTTGACATCAGTGGTAGTATAGTGGTAATATCTTATCATGAATCGAGGTTATTTGTAAAAGAATTTATTTCAAATTGATATACATTTATTGGATCAATAAATCATCCTTGACATAAGAAAAGCTTACAATTACGGCAGACATATTCTAAATGAATATGAATTAAGTGCACCCGTTTAGTCTGCTATTTCAAACACATTAAATTGACTAATTGAAAATTACTTGATAGAAGAACAAATATTTGAGTGTACTGGTTTCAGGTAGGTCTGTCGAGAGACCTCCGTGAGAAGTATTGAAAATACATTCTCTTACACAAGACAAATTCAATTATAAGAAAAGGTTAACTTACATGAAAAGTTAAAGTCAGCAAAAATTCTCATTTCTCGAAGATTTACGCTCTCTCTCTCTCTCTCTCTCTTTTTTTTTTTTTTTTTTCAGTTCTCCTCTTTACTGCCATTTTTAGGTAGTATTTATACAAGTTCAAAACACTTTCACTAGCATACAATTTAAAAAGAAACTAGCACGTCATACATAATATATATATAGTGTGTTTTGAGGTTGTTTACCATCTACTAGTTCCTATTTCTTTTATAAAATAAATGCTGTTTATAGGTCTTGAAATTATTGTGAGTTCCAGTACATGAAGTTTTGTATGTTTCTAAACTGCAATAAAAGTTTTTAATATTTCGAAGAATTATAAAACGATGTTAACATTAGTTAACACACAAAAGTAAGGACTCGAAGTCGTTGATGGAGGTGATCTATCTATTGTGAGTAGTAGAAATCAGCCATTTTCAGTTTTAACGTTGATCACTACGGAACAAAGATGTCTGCAATCGGTTAAGCGTCCCAAAAATATGTTTCATCTTCCGTAACTGTCTTGTAAATGCAGAGAGGTAATAGAAACCACTACAACTTCCGATTTCAATATTAATCTATCTAGAGCAGATGTAAAGCAAGGTAGCGGGAAGCTTTTTTATATCTACGAATAGGAACCATCTTCTCCCTTAACTCTCTATTCAAACCGGAAGTGACAGAAATCAGCTGCTTCCGACTTCAGTGTTGATCACTGCAGAGTAAAAACTGAAATAAATAGCGACAAGTAGTTTTCTGAAATCAATTAAGCCTCCCAAAAATTTACTCCATCCCTAAATCTAATCTCACTACTAAAACTACCACTTCCGGTATCAATATTAGAAAATATCACGCCATACAAACCGAACTCCTTCAGGTCATACACACGTGCTCACGCCTTCACAAACGTTTCTGTATCGAATACATGTAGTTTATGTTGCAAGTTTTTCGTTTCTTACATTACTTAAACCAATATTTCATTTACTTGCTATTCCAGGGTGTATCAAAAACGACTTTACAACTTTGAGAAGTCATATTGATTTATTTAGTTAGCTTACAGACATGGTTTCGGTGTGATTTTGTAGCAAAATATATCAAGCTTTTTACCTTATACCTAAAGAAGTTCAATGTAGCTTCCATTGGTGATTTGAAGTCTATTTCTTGCCGACGTCGTGCAGCATGTCAGGTGTGACTTGTTCAATTGCGAGGTAGATCCTAGCTCTGGGCGCTGGTAGAGAAATCGATAAGGATGAAACAAACAGGGTATCCTTTGATGAACCCCCCAAAAGAAGAAATCAAGAGGTGTCAGGTCCCGGGAACGTGGGAAGGGGGGGAGGGGCATGCAATTGGCCCACCTCAACTGATCCATTTACCTGGACCAATAAAGGCAGCCATCTTTACTCCAACTGCCGCTAGCGCTTTCGTGGCGTGTTTCTGAAGGTATGTACTACGCAGTGTGACCACCGCTAGTACTTTCGCACTAGATCTAGTACTTTTTATAATATTTTAGTGTTTTAGTACGTTCACCAACAAATCTAGTACTTTTCTCCTCTTCTTCTCTCATAAAAATATTTGGGAGAGAAAAAGGAATCTCATGAAAATTTATCGATTTTGTGCTGTAACTTATAATTCATTGTATTGGGGAAAATAGGAAGTACAAAAGTGTCAAAGAACGAAGGGTTAAAACTAATAAATGACCATAGTAAACAATATTACATATTTGGTGATCCGTTTAAACAATAGGCTATTAAGGAATTAAAACTCGATTTTCTCAATAAGCCCATTTTATGATGTTTCTTGTTTTCTCTGGACATGCTCTATATTATTTGTTATACTTATGTTACTTTATAGATTTTACAGTGAGTTCTAATATGACAATTAAGCAGAGATTCCGACAGGATTTTTAGTTTGTGGGTGTAAAGTCAAAATTGGGAGGGTGTAAGTGGTTTGCACGGTTTGTATCGAATTTTGGCTGTAAAAAATTTAAATTTGGGGGTTCTTTCAATAATGTTGGAGCTCACTGCCCCACCCACAGGGGAAGGGGAGCTGCCGGAAACCTTCTAGTAAGATACTAACATCTTAAAATGTCATAAACAGGGTGAAACCGAAGCAGATAAAATTTTAGTACTTTTTCCCTAGATCTAGTACTTTTTTCTGCATAGGTTAGTACGAAATATTTTTGATGGGTGGTCACACTGGAACTACGTGTGTCAAAATTTGATGTATTTTACTGCAAGATGACAACAAAACCATGTCTGTAAGATAAATGATTAAATCAATATGCATTTTCTAAGTTGTAAAGTCATTTTGATACACCTTGTATATCAGAAGACTATCAAACTTCCTCTTGGTATTTTTGCTGTTGAGTTTTCTATAATAAAAAGCAAAGAGGGTTTAAATGATTAAAAAGCAAAGAGGGTTTAAATGATTAAAAAGCAAAGAGGGTTTAAATGATTAAAAAAAAGAGGCTTGTACATAATCTATATGCATTCTAAACAACAACAACAAAAAAGTTAGTAAAAAACAAGATCAAACAAGGAAAATTAATGTGAAATAGTGTTCGTACATTACAAATGGAAAATACAAAAACTGTTAATTATAAGTACAGTAATTCTTATATAATATATACAGTATTACTTCCATTAATAATAATTAAACTTCATTTTATTTATTTCTCATTACATTCATTACTTTGTCTGCTTTCCACCTTGCACTTTGCATTTATAACTAAATATTTTTTATTATCTTTTTCTGATATTTGACAATATTGGCCTTATGCAGTCGTAATGACGCATGATTAGTGTCATATTAACGAGTTTGATTAACATATATTTTCTGCAGTAGTCATACCTTTAGTATGATGCTAATCATACGTCAAAACGACTCTGCATAAGGCGGTATGAGTTTATTGATTGTCGGAAATATGTATTTATTTATTTAACAATCACCAGACACAGCTCAAAGGCCATTTTTAAATTGGATACCTAACAACAATAACAACAACAATGGAAAGGATTTGGGAAGGTATCGGTCAGGGCCTGTTTTAGTAGGTACTATCCCGACATTTGCCTGGTAGAACTGAGGGAAACCCTGGAAAACTCTAGTCAGGGTGGCCGGCAGCGGGAATCGAACCCACGACCTTCCGAATGCGAAGCCAACGCTCTACCACTTGAGCTACTTCAGGGTTAAAATCTATAGCTTTATTGCCTGTTTCAATAAATGAACTTCTACATTTCAGCTGCAGAAATTCCCTTACAGATTTATAGATTTACAGTGGATGATGTAAGGCTTTTGGCATTCCATCCACGTGTTGTTTTATTTAAATGCTGACGTTTCATAGTTCAACTAATATAAAATGATGTAGGACAGTTGTCATAATATAATTTTAAATTAATTATGTAACAATTAAATCTCTTTGCTAACTGACCTCCGCTTTTTTAAAATATAGTGAGTAACTTAAAAAAAAAAAAACGGCTAAAAGACTTTCCGTATTTGGAGAGGGCGCTGTGTGAGTTGTGTGGGTACGGCGGTGGAGGAGGTATCCATCAATAGCAGTATACGTGCCATTTTTAATGGTTGCAATGGCGTGACGGTGAGCATCATGCCTTTGTTGTTGAGGAGTATATTTGTAATGGTGATACCGTGATTGCTGCTCAGCGGGCAGTTCGCATTCGGCTGACATGATTCTGTTCCGAATTAAAAAGCTGATACTATCTGGCTCACTTTTTGCTTTCGTTCAGAAGTTGTTAATATTTTTGTAGCATTTCAAATAGAATAGGTCGCGTATTGATTTAAAAAAAATATTACACATCATTCACAAAATTTGGTCCCATAAACAAACAGGACTAGACGAGAACATACAAGATATCACGTTTAAATCAGTCAAAAAATCTGAGGGAGCACAGCATGCATGGGTTAAAAAAAAAAAAAAAAAAAGGAAAAAAAAGTTGAGTTTTATTTGAACATGTATCTGTTATCAGCAGTATCACTCCCATGTATATGAAGGATTAATAAGGAAAACAAAATTCCAACAACGTGATTTGGGAAAAGGGTTTGAAATTGAATAATATTTGGAGTATTATATCAAAAAGGGTTTTTAACATTTATTTAAAATTTAATTATTTTAGAAATTTACTATGTGATTTAAGCCGAACTTTAATATACATACAGATTAATAAATTGAAATTACAGTGACAAAACAGTTTCTAATATGTTTGTACTTATCGTATTCTGAGAGTAAACTATGTAGGTCGCATTTAAATTAGACCAATCCAGGATAGAAATCCAAAAGTGTGACATCTTTTATAACTAATATCTTCATGAAGATGGTTAAATTTTCTCTGGAACTTAGTAGGGAAAAAAGAAAGGTGGAGGACACTTTTTCATGTCTGTAGATTGCTCTCCAGTTGCCCCTGGATAATCAAATACAATTGTATTTTATTAGCTCCTGGCGTAAGCATACAGGAATTTATACTTTCACTCCAGGTGAGGGGAGGAGGGTTACTTTATTTCTTGGTAACTAGTAGAAGAATCTTGATCAAATTTGGTTGGCAAATAGCCCATGACCAAACGAATAAAAAATATATTTGGTGGGCGGGCTCGATCAAGAACAGCCTCGCCTCGATTTGACTGATGTTGTATGTGGTACTTTATTTCTCGGTAGCTACTGGCTGGATCTGAACGAAATCCGGTGGACAAGTAACCTATCACCTAGAAAGTAAAAATTGTTATATTTGGTGGTCAGGCTGGATCAGAGACAGTCTCAGCTCGACAACAAAGGCCATGTTTTACAGCTTTACACACCGGGAGCTTCTGAGCTGGGTTCACCTCGGTTCCTTAGAAATAGAAATTGCCTACCTTGCATCCGAGAAAGGGTAGAGTATTTTTATTTCCAGTGTTTAATGTGTATCCTGTGGTCACCATTAATAAATTATCGTATTTAAATTCATGGGCCATGTAGAGCAGGATATGTATCGAATTATGCTGCCGATTTTGCGTAGAAAACAAACTTGCAAAAGGAGATCCTTTGAATTACCAGGATATGTTTAGCATACTTAGTTTGGTGTACGATGTCTTTAATTCGATCGTAATTCCTTTGTTCGAGAGTTCTTAAAATGTTGTAAGATTAAATAATAATAATAGCAATAAATTCATTGTCTGCATTTGTTTCTTTTCAGAGTACACGGTACATATCATGCTTTTCAAAAAATTTTAGCAGAAGGAGGAGTGCGTGGGCTTTGGAAAGGATCTATACCTAACGTACAGCGTGCTGCTCTAGTCAATTTGGGGGATCTGACGACCTATGACACTGCCAAAAGATTCATCCTCACTCATACGTCGTTGCCTGACAATTCATTCACTCATATGCTTTCAAGGTATGTGCAATATACAAGATAAATTACTACTTCATATATTAGAAAGTAATTTGAAACATTTTTTTCATACACCCATATTCGAAAATGGTCAAGTTTCCTGCTATAAAGGATGTCTCAAGTTTGCATAAGTAGGTGAGACGATTAGTTATCATTATCAGTTTTGTCCAGACCTCCATACCTTGTTTCAGTTGAGTAATTGGCATTATCAAAGCGTATAAACAATTGTACGAACAAAATTACTGATTAATGTTTCAGTCACATGTCCTTAATTGTTGGGGTTGTAATAAGACAGCGTCATTCTGTTTTTAAAATGAAAGGTCATGAACAACACATTTTGAGAAGTATGGTTAGTTCATATAAACCAGTGAACCATTCCCAGAGCCAGGTTTAGATAGCTGTGAAGCTGCGATCGCTTGAATTCTAATCATATTTAAATAAATTCAGATCATATGTAGCTTGATAATATTATCCAGCGAGATCTACATTGGATCTACAGACTGCACAATGAAGTTAAGTTGGAACACAAACTTTGAACATATTAGGATAATTACCGTGCCTACATCTTGACACATCAGGGTCAGGAAGATTGAACATTTGCGGACGTAGGTTCTTGATAATATACACCGTTATATGCATACACCGTTTTACCTCTACACGGCTAAGAAGCATAGAATTTGTTGTTCTAGTTCTATTTATTTAGAATCATAAGAAAATCTGACTGCAACTACAGAAGACTGATCGGGTTATATCCGAATTATTTTCAAAGTGTGTTTACCTTTTGAAAGGCTGTGTTGTCATCGCAGTTTCCACTTCAACAAACTGCATTGGAGCTTAGGGATAGAAATTCCATTCCATTTCTCCCTGCAGGTTTTCCATAGACCATTGAGTGTACAGGAGCAGCGATATTGTAGAAGTCGTTTTAACAATTCAAATGCGCAAAAGTCCAAAATCCATTCGACTGACGTGAGAACTTTTTACAAGAATGCCATAAAAGGGAGTAACTGAGGCACGCGCTTCCCGATCCATGTTATGATAAACTTAGAAAGATGATCTGAAGATGTGGCTGTGGAATCTTTGTCGATGTGGATCCACACCTGGTTCTTGTTGGATCCGTACGAAAGTGCGAAGGATGTCTTTCGGCAGAACTGGGATCATTGTGGACTCCTGGAAGTACAGGGTTTGTCCGTCAAATAATGAGACTGACCGCCACGCGGCGCCCCAGTCGCCAGAAGCGCACTCTTAGGCGGGAGATTTGTGGTGGGGGTCTAAGCCAAGCAACGCACCGGGCCTGACACAATGAGGATCTCGCGTGGCGCAAAAAAAAGCTGTTTTTGAGTTTTTGTCACGACAGAGAACGCCAGAAATGAGTGTTCGCCGGAGCAAGGCTACGGGATTAAATTTTCCTTTCATTGGGGCAAAACAACTTTCGAGGCGCTTGCCCTGATTAAGGAGACTCACAAAGATGACGCCCTGTCAGGGGCTCAGATTTTCCTGTAGTTCATTGAGTTCAAGAACTGACAGAACACCGGTGAAGACATGAAGTGATCTGGATACTCTTCAACGAGTGGTTTAAACAAAAATGTGACCAAATGAAAAATCCCCTGGACTGCGATCTGTAATCTTGTAGCGCTGTTATATTTATTAAAACGTGGCTAGAGTTCAAGCGAATAGATTATTTCGCATGTTCCACAGCTATCTAAATCTGGCTCTGGAATTGGTTCACTAGTTTATGTGATTTATACATATTTCTCAAAATGTGTTGTTCATATATTTCGTCGTAAAAACACAATGAGTAACAATCATAAGTTCTATGGGTAACAATCATAAGTCCTAAACGGCATAAGACCTAAAAATATAGGCACTAGCTCTAAATTTTAGCTCTTGTGTCGTGTAGGACTTGTGCCGCGAAATGATTTTTAGGTCTTATGCCGTTTAGGACTTGTTCCTTTTTCATTCACTTTCCTTAGTTCTGAAATTCGCCTCCACCACACGAAATTGCGACGATTCAACAAGTAGTAGGCGATAATGTTACGCACGTAGTTATTCCAACGGTAACAACTATATTTGTACTACTAAGATTATTATTATTATTATCTGTTCTGCACTTATAGACGAATTACATTATATAACCTATTTCATTCTAAGAATTAATCATATAATTGGTTAAGAAATTAGTATCTTTCAAATGGGGATACAATAATTCCAAGACAAATTCCTTAAAAAAGAATTAGATAAGAATGTTTCAAAAGCATATTTTACAAGACTTTTCTAAAACCAAGCAAGCATTCAGAATTGTAATATATACTCTGTGGAATGTATTTTATTAAGAGTAGGACAAAAATCGACCAAAGTTTACTTAATTAGGACAAAAGCTCGCTAGATATTTCACGAGTGAACATTAAATACCAACTGTATACAGTTAATAACGCAGTAAATCTAAAATTGAACAAAGAACATTTATTATGCAATGCAGTTACTATATTTCACAGCGTGTTTTGATAGAGTTGATATGTATAAGAAAAAAAAAAGTCAACAAATATCGCTAAATTACTAATGTAATATGCAATACAATACATTTGCAGAAACCACTACATAGTAATTTAGGGATGTAGCCTGCAAACTTTTCTAGAGGACTGCAAAATATTAAAAGCAAACCAAAAGTTTATTTCCAGATTACCAAAGCTTCAATAAGACAATAAATTTATACATATTACACACATACATAAATACATAATATTATAATATTTCCAGTTTGTTTCCTTTTTGAAACCTGGGCCTTGACAGAGCGTAAATTTAAAACCACAGCTTGTGGGAAATGTACGAATAAGTTAGTTATAAGAAATCGGAAGCTGTTCATGAAGTCCATTTGTTTGACTGTGTTTATCTTCTGTACTCTTATATCCAAGAGTAAAGATGAGTGACTTCTTTACTTTAATACATCCCTTCTCCAACCATGGTTGCGGCCTTGATTAAACGTAATGTTCTTGTATTAAATAAATTTATTTGAAATATATCTGTTTCTTATTAATTTCAATTAAGTTGCTTTTCAAAGATCCTCTAAAATTTCAGTGACGCACTATGGGCTATAAGCCATTAACTTCTATGGCCACCCTGCTACAAACTACAGACTTAAATATTCGATAAAGCATTTCAGTAGTAAGTAGTTGCCACAATACTATTATGAACGTATTTAATTCCAACGGTAACAGCTATGTTAGTAATACTAAAATTATTATTAATAATGATAACGAGTAAGGAGTAGTTAATTACGAGTATGACAACTATTTGCTACAGAAAGACATGAATATATGTGTAAAAATAATTTACTTGAAATCAGGAGAAAGAAAGCAAAATTTATGACGTACATAACTAAAACACATTATGTTACTAACCCTAGGTCAATGGTGTGGAAATAGAGAAAAATAGACATTATGAAAGATCTAGGAATCACATTTGGTAGCAAGTAAAAATTTTGTCACCATAGAAATCTATCATGGAAAGAGCAAGAAATTACAATAGGCTTTATTTATTTCAGAAGGATAGAATATGTATTTATACAAATTACTTGTAAGAACTAAGGTTCTGTGATTTTTAAACAGTATATCTTAAACTTTGAGTAACAGGTTGACAGTATTCTTGGCAGGGACACGATGGTAGCGCCACAAAGGATTTTTTGGTCCAGTGCCGTTTAGGACTTGTGTCGCAAAATGATTTTTAGGTCCAGTGCCGTTTAGGACTTGTGCCACGAAATGATTTTAAGTCTTGTGCCGCGAAGTGATTTTTAGGACTTGTGCCGAGTTCCTTGTCCTATTACAACGCCAACAATTAAGGACATATTACTGAAACATCCATCAGCAATTTAGTTCATACAATTGTTTTCACGCTTTGATCATACCGATTACTCCACTAAAACAAGGTACAGAGTCTTCTGGACAAAACTCATAATGATAAGCAATCGTTTCATCTACTATTGCTAACTTGAGACATCGTAATAGCAGAAAACTTACCTATTTTCTGCATGGACTTCGTATCTGCCAGGTAACGATATCTTTAGCTGCGGTCTTTCCAATCGTTAAACTATTTATCCAACTGTTCCACTATTTAGCTGTACGAAAAATATGCGTGGAAAAGAGCCATATTGTACCCTTTCTGATAATGATTTACTTTCGGCACATTTCACTAGCACGGCACTTAGGCACCTGTAAGCGGAAACACTACAGTAATAATGAACTGTCGCAGCTATACTGGTGACAGCAGCGTTGCCAGACCGGTCGTAGATTAACAGATCGACCTTCTGTATCAAGAATGTTGATCTGTTAATATAAAACCGGTTTGGCAACGCTGCTGTCACCACTATAGTTGCACCAACGTCGTTATCACTTAGTGCCTAAGCTTACAGGTGACGAAGTGTCGTACTGGTCAAAAATATATCGCATCTTCATTCTTATCTCTTTACTAAAACCGGAAGTGATAGAAATCTACTATCACGTCCGGTTTCAATATTATGAAAATATCACACCCATAAACCAAACTCCGTCACATTGTGTACACTTGGCACTACTACTTGTAAAAAGTTCAGAGAATCCGGACTTAATTCTTCCGATGGGTTTGAAGGTTTTACGGCCCTTTTCATCAGTAAGGTTATATCAGACAGGACCTACTGCTTATGCAGAAAAGTGGCATCCGAATGAATACTCAGATTTTTATCCGAGGCTAACATTTTCACAGGGAATCAAACCGTCTTTTTTCTTCAGTATTTGCTATTTCTACTTAACACGATAAATAAACCAAATAATTTGAAGCAGTTAGAAAAATAAACTGCACTAAGAATTGCGGTAAGTTGGTAGTTGTAACTACGAGGGAGGATCAGAAACTAAGGTTACAAGGCAGATATTTCTGGAGTTTCGTCTGTTATAGAGGAATGAGAAGTGTATGGTAATTTTGCTACTTGGAATTGGCAACTGTGTGAAATTTCAGCTACCCGCAACCTACGACGCAAGTAAGTACAAATGGCGACTCGTTTGGAAAACTGGTCTCGCGAAGAATTCCGCTCAGATATTCGATTTCTGCGGGCGAAACATGTAACCACGGCTGAAATTCACCGGCATCTGACAACACCGGAAATGGCATCATCTCTCTTCACGACAAAACGCGTTGGCGTACAGCCAGAAGACCACCATGCTGTTGAAGCAGTTTCGCTGGAACATCATCGACCACCCTCCCTACAGCCCAGACCTCGTTCCAAGCGACTAGTGCGTGATCCTGCACTTGAAGGAGCACTTAGGAGGTCGTCACTTCGCTTCAGATGAGGAGATGAAACACTTCATGACAACGTGGCAGAACACGCAAGGACAGGATGTTTATCAGGAGGGAATCTCCAAACTCATTCCACGATGCGATAAGTGCCTCAACCGATATGGAGACTTTGTTGAAAAATAGCCTAATGTATGTGCTATCACTTGGCTGTATTGGTTGTATGAAATAATATATACACGTTTCACTGCAGGCTTTGTAACCTTACTTTCTGATCACTCCTCGTAACTATGAGGTTTTCTAGTCGGATTATGGCAGCTTTGTGTATAATATAGGATTGAAGGAAACTCCAATGCTTAATTTCATGTAAACTCAGCATTTCATGTATGTTCTTTTCTCTGTATTTCAGTGGTTGTGCGGGTTTGGTTGCAGCTACAATGGGAACTCCAGCTGATGTTGTGAAAACAAGAGTTATGAATCAACCCACCGATAGCAAAGGAAGGTATGGTAATAACAATTTTAATTGTTTATTTTACTTATTATTTGACTTACGGGTTGAGTCTGCGTTTAACAACATCAAAAGATTCCTGGCTATCATACATAGAATAAATATATATATATATATATATATATATATATATATATATAGTGCGCGCGGAAAGTATTGACGCGACACAAGTGAAAGCTAGAACCACAAATGAAAAGACGCCGAACACAACACAAAATAAAATTTAGTCAGTATTTTGTTAACCTTCTTTCCTCTTGCATGCTTTCAGTCATTCTGGAAGATTGAAGGCGACATTTTGGTGGGTAACAAGTGGTAAATTTTCCCAGACCTCCCTGATGGCAGCTTCCAGCAGAGACAATGTAGAGATGTCCATACCCTGTAAACTTCTCTTTATGATATACCGTAGCTTTTCTGTAGGGTTTTAGTTTGGACTTTGCTCTCAGAAATCTTCAAAAAACGTGTCACAAGCATTTTTAAGCCAAGATACCACACTTTTGGCTGTATGACAAGGAGCATCATCTTGCATAAAAATGACGCTTCACTTTTTGCAAAGGACAATTCCAATGCATCGTTTAATATCTCAAAATAGACAAACTGATTCATAGTCTGCTTTCTAGGGTGGATAACTAATTCTACACCACCATAACCTACAGGAACAACAGACCATGATACTGGCATGGTTTTTACAGATGGACAAATGCACTGAAGAAAGGTGTGATCAGTACTATGAGGATAGTACATTCGTTGGCAACCAGTGCCACTAACAAAAAAAGTGGCTTCATCAATCCACAACACTCAACACTTTTTTTCAGTCATTAACAGTCCAGATACCATATTTATTACAGAAAGCCAGTCTTTTCTTACGATGATTCTCTGCAAGAAGGAGTTTTCGGCGAGCTCTGTAACTTCGTCGCCCTAAGTCGTCATGAATTTTCTACTGCATTGTCTAAAAGGACACATTCCCAAGCAATGCAGGATTGTTTTCATTTAATTCACTAGCTGTTAAAGAAAGTTGCTTCTTCAGCTGCCTTTTCATGATCTTTAGCGTTCTTTGAGACAATTTCCTAGGTCTATAAAACTTTGGTCTTGGGCGGGGCATTTTGACTTCTCCTTAGTCCTTAAAGCGTTTCACCGAACGTTATACTGTTCTCAGCTTCAAACTCGTTTACCTAGAGATATCTTTGGATTTTTTACCAGCATTAAACAGGGCAATCCCCGCATCACTTTCATTCAGGCTTCAACGCGTAGTAAGGCATCTTGTCACAAAGAAATGAGATCACAACACACACATTGCAGCAACAAAATTACACGAAATACCAAGAGCACGTGCACACGTCAAATAATCCCATCGACCCACCAGAACAAGTTGAAAGTTGTTACTACACAGAAAGAAACACTACAGGTGGGTCTTTCCTTCCAGCGAGCGACAATACTTTCCACGGTATCATTAAGGAAATACGCGAATGGTGTGTAAAAACGCGAAAAATATTGACGCTAAGTTTTAGGCGTCAATACTTTCCGCGCGAACTGATATATATATATATATATATATATATATCAGGTTGTCTAAAAGTGTTGAGATTGCAGTTATTATTTGAAAATAAAGTTATGAAGCCATAAATGCACCATTTTTCTATGACCTGCAATTCCGGCAACACCGTAATCGCGTCGGGATAAAATTTCTGCGGTTTCTGGTCAGAAAATTTTGACACGTTTTCATAGGCCTCTTTTGAAACTAACTAAATACCACTCAGGAAGTTTTTCGAAGACCAAAACAAGTTGAAGTCTATATGAGTCTGTGCTAATGTGAAGTCTTATGTTAATGTGAGGAACATTAAATCCAATCGAACTACTTTGAGTTATATCCATCCATGAAAGTATGAGGAAAATGGCCTAAAAATTGCGATATTTGTATCTTTCGCAACTTTGGGATCTTTTTTCTTGTGATCCAATAGACGGGTATATTTAAAAATATTTGCATTACATTCCGCGTCTCTTCTTCTCGTAGAGCTGCTTCGTGGCTAAGCGGTTAGTGTACGTGCCTTTGGCGTGAGAGACCCGGGTTCGAATCCCGGTAGGAGCTCATGTGGTTCGGATTCCACATTAATCAGTAGGTCCACGTCTCATATATAGTCTCACTGCTGAAAGGGACGGTAAACTCAAAAATCAAATCAAAAAGTTTTTCCCCAGTTAGCTGGGGTCAGCTGTCCTCCACCTGTTTCTGTCTTGTGTCATATCCGCTGTGACATCAGACTGCACCATAAGGTTCTTAATGCAATCTCCCCACTCCCCTACCTCGGGCTTGTTTCCCACTCATTTCTATAGCATCTAATTGCTGAGCTATGTATTTCAAAGGTCTTCTTCTTATATGCCCAAACCATCTCAATCTAGTTTCTTGCAGCTTTTCTACTACTGGTCTCACCTTTACTGTTCTCCGGATCACTTCATTCTTAATTTTATCGTTTTGCGTCAATCCACACATCCACATTTTCATCTCATCTTGTCTTCCTCCCTCTTCTCCGTCGTCCAATATTCTGCTACGTATAATAAGGCAGGTCTTACAGCTGTTTTGGGAACTTTTCCTTTGATGCGTTTTGGTACCCTGCGATCACACAACACTCCTGCCGCTTATCTCCATTTCGTTCAATTCTGCTGTTTACATCTTCTTCTATTCCTGCTATTTTCTGCAGAATTGATCCCAGGTACTTGAATGTTTTCGTCATTACCACCTATGGACCTATTTTTAAACATATCCGTCTATGGGGTCACAAGAAAAGTGATCTCGAAGTTGGGAAGGATATAAATATCTCAATTTTGAATCCATTTTTATCGTGCTGTCATGGATGCATATGATTAATCTTTCGATTGGATTCCATGTTCCTCATATAAAAATCGCAATCAGGTTATTCAAATGTGGACACCAGGGGGCGCGGTGGCTCAGTGGTAGAGCGTTCACCTCCGATGCTTAGGGTCCCTGGTTCGATACCAGCTCGCGCCGTGTGGACTTTGTGAGGGACAAACACCGTGCTCGTGGGTTTTCTCGGTGTTCTCCCGTTTCCTCCCACTTTCTTCATTTCACTCATCTCATCATCATTGTCTCCTTTAGCCTAACCGGCATAATCGTGGGACGTAAAACTTGAAGATTTCATTTCAAACGTGGACACTTTTATCATTGGGGTGAGTGGTAGTTCTTTTTCCCCACTCTCCACTCCAGAATATTTTGATTTGTTAAAAGGATACAAAACTTCTGACATCTATTGAATTAGAAGCTTCCAAAACTTTTCGTTTTCGTACAATATTAGTTTATACAAATCAAACCACTCATCCATTGGATTCCGCGTCTCCAAATTGGTAAAGTGCAATTAGAAATTTATCCAAATGTGGGTCTTTTACCATTGCAATCTCTCTCCCGCTGAATACAAAACATTTACTGATACTTTTTTCTTTCTTCTTACAGAGGACTTCGTTATAAATCCTCTGTGGACTGTTTAGTAAAGACTGTTCAAAATGAAGGCTTATTCGCTCTTTATAAAGGATTTTTGCCTGTCTGGATTCGAATGGCTCCTTGGTCTCTAACATTTTGGTTATCCTTTGAGAAGATACGTCACATGCTAGGAGCTACAGCATTTTAGTAAGGTATTTTGGAGCTGCTTTTAAGAATGAAAAAATAGGAGAAAGGTAGTTTTTATTGACGATAAATATAAATGAATATGTACATGTAGTATTTTGTGATACGTAGATAACGTGTATATAAATATATATATATGAAGTGATTATGTTTGCAAAGGAGAATAGTTCTTCATTTCATAGGGAGAGTGTTATTGTTGTTATTATGATTGTTAAATGTGTCATCGACAAATAACTTGATAACTGGCATTCTGTACAAAGGCATTTATTGTTGTAAATGTATATTTTGTAATACAAATATGGCGGTGCATTCTAGTGTAAGATAATGTGGTAACGAGATTTTTCTGTCATGTTTAACCAGAATCTTTTTTAAGTGTGGGTTGCTTGTTTTATATATGTATTAAACACCATATAATCGACTTGACTTATCTATTTTTATGTTCGTTTGTCGCGTGATAAGAGTATAGTACAAAAATTGTATATTCATCTGTTTGGCTTCCTATAAAGAAACTCTCGCATTTAAATTTCACGCGAATAATAGATGCGGGAATTTTAAGAAAATAATGTTACTCAGTAGTTCCATAAATACAACAGAAACATTGACAGTAGGTTACAAGTCTGATGAAAACAGGGTACCAAAATAATTAACGCAATAGACTATTTTTTGTTTCTTTTTCTAAAATTGGAAGTAAATGTAATGTATAAGACATTTCATGTACTTTCTGCGTATGAATCAGAATATATATAATTGATCCCAGTCCTAGTACGGTGTGGTAGTTTTTTAATTATGGGTTCGAGTTCGATCCTCAGTGCGTGCACGTTTGCGACATAGTGGTTCGGACCCCACTTTAAATAATTGGTCCCGTCCTTGGAAATTATTTCAGTGAGGACGTTAATTCAGTATCAAATTTATGAGACCAAATGCGTCTGCTTGCAAGTAGAAAATCCATACCAGTTATATAAGACCGTATATTGTGTACATAAGCATTGCTTTAAATCTCCACAGTGTTATTATTTTATTTGGTTCATTACTGCCTCCTATGACGGTTTCTATAATACAGCTCATAATTTTAATCAATAAATATACGCATGCGTTTTAGGATATTTGTATAAATACATGAAAACAGCTTGTGTGGGTAGTTTCCTCATGGAATAGGTAGCCTAATAATATCCTCGTATATTGGCTATACTGGGGACCGCGGTGGCTCAGTGGTAGTGCATTCACCTCTGGTGCATGGGGTTCTTGGTTCGATCCCAACTCGCGTCAGGTGAGCTTTATGGTGGACAAACATCGTGTAAGTGGGTTTTCTCGGGGTTCTCCCGTGTCCTCCCACTCTCTTCATTTCATTCATTTCTCATCACAGCCGGCATAACTGTGAGACGTAAACCTTTCAAGCTTTCATTTCGTATATTGACTATAGCTAGGCGTACCCAAACACATAGCGATATACGATTCAAATTTCCCGTCTCAGAAGAATAGGATATCATGCATGCATAAATCCAATGTGATTCAATATAGTCATCTTCGAGATTTGATAGGTACAAAGATCTACCGTAGTGATTTCTGAGAATACAAACTATTTCATTGTATGTCACTCATCTTCGCAAAATGTACTTTTTATAAGGGTGTCAGACTTTGGAGTACACAATAAGTGTACAATTATAACCTAAAACATTTTAGGTTCTGTATAGGTGATTCTTGTACTTCTTACGGTATTGTGTTGACTCTTTAAACACAGAATATAGAAATAAATAAATTTAGAAGTATTATTAGCAAGAATCCGCAATTTTGTGGAAAATGTTACGTATATCACGATTTATATCACTTTAAACTGAACTTTTTCTGAATCCCTTTGTCTCGTTATATGAAGAATCTTCTCTCGTATTGCTACAAAGGTAGTAGTAAAACTATTGTAACGGCTGTTGAAGGTAGTAATGAAACACGTGATTGACATCTAAAAAATAAACAAATGATAATCGTTTATTATTCCCTTCTAGACGTGAAGTTCCTGCACAACATCGGTGATTTTTTTTTTTTTTTAAATAATTAATCCGTGAATTAAAACTGGTCTTATTGCTCGCTAAGTGATACTCTTTACTAATCAATGCAAGTGCCAATGTGTTTTCACTGTTGTAAAACACAAAGCACTGTTTTATCAACATAGGACAATATAAAATTTTGTCGGACCAAAAATATGAAAGAAATAAATGAAGTGTGCGTCTTCATACGATAAACGACCTAACTAGTGAAACTTCTCTTGTTCGACTATATTTTGTACATGTTCATATTTAGATACTACAACCTTGTTATAAAGGTCCAATTTGTTTTCTTTTTTCTTACCTGTTTTCGTTCGACTTTTGAAAATAGGAACATTTTAAAAGTATACTGCTTTAAACTACTAGTGTCACAATATGTATTTTATATGTCTCGTACAATTCACAACTTCTTTTTTTATTTCAAAAGTGTTGACTTGGTGTTCAAAGTTCAATTCGGTGCTTCAAATCGCAATTTTTAACTCGTGCTCCTAAATAAGAATTGTTCCTAGCATAAGTACGGTTTCATACATCGACAAGAAATCTGTGTGTTTTACAGAATCAATTGCTTAATTATGCAACGAAACCATTGCTTTCTTTGCAAAGAATGAAAACTGTATTGCGATATTTGCATTAACATCTGTAAAATGGAAGCGCTTATATTTGATTTATTTGTTCGTTATTGTGAAGTATTACTGATCAGGGAACATAAATGTAGAATGAACGAAAAGTATTTTTATTTTGGAAGCAATAAAAAAAATAAGTAAGTTTCTTACTTGCGTAATTGAAAACTGCAAACGCTGATTACTGAAATTAGGAATTTGTGATAAGTAACTTGTAGTACAAGTAATTTTCTTTTTGGACGTACTGAAGTGCAGTTTTGTAAGTGGTGAGACAATGTTATCATGGCTATGTGATGAAGTTTGGGTGATTATCACATTGAATGAATTATTAAAAGATTCCAATTAAATATGGATTGAAAAATTTTAGAGCTACAAACTATCAAAAGAATGAAAAAATAAATAATAATGGAACAAAGCTCGACAATTGTGGAAACTACAAAAAGATCTCTTAGAAGTTACTTACAAGCTAAACGGCGTGACAAACATCTTGGCATTTGAAGTCGGCGCTCCAAGTTCCCTTTAAATGCTGCTAGCAAATGAGAGGCCAGCGGTATTGCCACATTTATTTTGTACACATCCATGTCTATCCCCTATCACCTGATCGCGCTGTAGATTGTCTGCTTACCCATAGCCACACCCCTTTACCACTTGGCAACGTCACGCCAGAGCTTGCGTTTTATTCGTTTAGCTGAAATGCCAAGATATTTGTCACAGGTCTTAGTTTAATATGTTAATAAAAAAAAAGCTGTATTATCTGTATATTTATTGTGTGAGCATTTTCAGGAACTCTTCTGGCTCCTTCGTCAGTCACTATGTACAGAGAAAAAACTACAGCACGGTGGCTCAGTGGTAGAGCGCTTACGTCTGTGCGTGCGGTCCCTGGTTCGATCCCCGGCCAAGTAAGTTTGTGGTAGACAACATCGTGCTCGTGGGTTTTCTCGGAGTGCTCCCGTTTCCTCCCACTTTCTCGTTCCATCAATTCTTCCATAATCATTCACATGCTTTAATCATCGTCTCCCGTAGCCTAAGAGACATAAACGTGGGATGTTAAACTCAAAACTTTCATTTTTCATTTCAAAAGTAAAACGCCAAAGCAAATATTACAGTCAAAATAAAATACACAGATTTTATAGCTTCATTATATGCAAACATATAATCACTGTCTAGAAAGCACTCATAACTAATTTGTGGAAAACGAATATAAAATTCAACTAAAACAAGTGAACAAAGAGAAGCATTTGCGTACCAATAAATGTTTAACAAGAGTATAAGTGCAGTAAGTGTTGTACTTCACTTCCCCGTGTCCAGTTGTTCTGTTAAGAGAGAAGACAAACACCTTTAAAGGTTTATTTTCTCAGAACATCAAAGAGTGATAAATTTCAAGGTAACTTATTTTTTGTAGCAAAATTGTTGATAAATATTCACCAAAAAGAAATAAGAAAAAAAACTTACAAGGTTAATATAAAACTTAATATTATCTCCTGGTAGAAGCTATGGGTTACATATTCATAAAAAATGAATATGTACCTCTGTATTTGTTCCTTCTGTGGAGACACAAAGTAAGCTATTTTTCATAATAAAGTTAATAATTAGGGCGTATGTGCCAGCCATTTTCCTTGTATTTACCCTTTCGAAAAAGCTGTTTCAAAAACGTCTTGTTCTGTTGTGTAGTGCAAATGCTACTCTTAACTATTTTTTATAGTCCAATATGTGTTAATTCAGAAGTCTCACAATTCCAATATAATAGCAAGCCTTTCAACTCCGACCTTTTACTTCTATACGAAGTAGGAATAATTCATTACAGATACTTAAAACATCTCACACCTTCTGCCTTGTTAACATTTGAACAGTTCTTCATCAAGCAGGTACTTTCTGCTTGTATTATTCGTATCTCCTAAACTAAAGAACACCTAAACATAAGGACGACCACAAACGCTACGTTCTATAAACTCATAAAGCCTATATCATTTCTAAGTAAAGAGCACAGTATAACACATTATCAATTGAGAGTATTTACTTTATTAAGACACTTTCTCCCGATGCAGCAGCGATTATGAAGTTTCAATGTCCACCCCGAATCAATCTTTACAGCGTTCACAGCCTTATTGACACGTTCATGCACAAATTTTGTAAATAAAACTCCTAGCCTTCGGTTGGGAATCATTCCAACGTTGGCTTTTCTCTTTTCTCTCTCTTTTTTCTTTCTTTCAAACCGTGATTATTTAGAAAGACTAGGTACCAACTTATTTCTAATTTTACCAGTTGTTACGTGTAAGCCATAATTGTCGAGCTGGGCGGTTAATTTTTATTGTTAATTCGATGTGATAAATCATCTTCCAAAATAATGAATCGTCTTGTGTAATTGATCGCAGTAGTTATATGCTGTATTATTGTGCACTTGTCTTCTAAACCAACGATATGTAATCTCTCCTCAGTCTTCCTCTACCAGTATAGTTAAGATCTACCTCAAAATATTAACTTTCAAGGACAACAGTATGCATTTTTTGTATGCAAGAAAGCTTCCGTGTATAAACAATTAATTATTTTCTTTTTAATTACATAGTATTGATTAATATATATTGAATACGCTTGCAACCATGGAAATAGTTTTTGTTTTCGTCAATGTTAGCATTTTAAAATGTAGTTCCGACTGCCATATATATATATATATATATATATATATATATATATATATATATATATATATATATATATATATATATATATATATATAAAAGAATGGAAATGCTTAGGGAAGCATGGGGTTATTTTCTTGCATTGATGCAAATACCGGGGGAGATGAGGGGGACAGTCCCCCAATCTTGGAACTGGGGGGGCTGCTCCTTCCCCTCCAATAATCCGATTTGAAATGTCTTTTTTGGGAAGAAATGTGATGATTTGTGTCCGACTGCCACAAAGGAAAGTGAAATGAAATTGGTGTCCCTTGGCTTGTTTCATTTTTAAAAGAATCCTATTCTTTTAATATTTCAAACTGAACTTCGTGTCCTGGCGTCACATTAGTCTGTATTAATTCCGCTCCCACTACTTGGACACAAATTGCGATAAGTGGCAGAGGATGATATGTCCCTCTCCTCATTCTGGAAAATTGTCTCACCTGTAGATACGGACACAAATCCCGGGGATTTGGACAGCCCTCCCCCCCATATTGGAACTGGGAAACTCCCCATAATAATCCGATTGGAAAAGTGCTTTTTGGGGATAAGTGTGATGATTTGTGTACTTCATCTACATCGCCTGATATATATATAATATCCAACAAGTTTACTTCAGAAATCAGATTCATCTACCATAATATGAGTATCGTCTCCTTCCCCCGCCCCCCGAATAAGCTTCAAATCTCCCACCTCCCAATGCTAAAGACACACATTGATCCCCTGATCCTCCACAGCATTGTTTATCAACTTCATAAATATTTTGAACATCGCTTAAAAAAGATTATGGGAACGGTCTTAGCCGTCTCCTCCTCCCATTGGTGAAGACAGATTTGCGCCGATGTTTACTTAGATCCTTCGATAGTGCTCATGGTTGTCTATTTAACGCAGTTTCACATGAAGCTTGCACATGGTTTGTTGATTAACGTTCTCGCACGAGATTCATGAGTCTCGGATTCAATCTTGGTTGGAAAGAAACTGAAACTTCAATTGACTAACAAAAGCAATGTGATAACCTCCAGACAAAATACTGAGGAGCAGAGCGTTGCGTGGTTAACTTTAAATTGATACTAATCTAATCAGTTCTTAAAAATTGAGGGTTGTTAACACTTTAAGTGCTTGGCTCTGAAGTGTAGGCTCTCCCAAGAATGCTGGGCTTTTTAGTAATCTTTTAAAAAATTATATCTCAAAATCTAGAATAGCTAAAATAATGCAACATACACCGTTTAAAAGTTTACAACATGCACCTCTTTATTCTGATATATAATATTCTGTATTCCAGTAATATGAGTATTGGAAAGTTCAAAATTTACAACATAAAATTCACAAAAAATAAACATTTGACGAAATATATAACATATACAAGATATATAACATACACATATCTGATATTTCTGTTGCTACAAAGTCTGGATCATTCTCCCAATCGTCCAATAACTCTCCTTCAAACAAATCACCATCACTGTTGCTCAATTCTGCTTCTAAACTGAAGCGTATTGTATCGTCCGATAGGCTCTTTCTCGCCTTTCTGACGGTCAAACAATAAGAACATGGTTTTTGAACCCTGGTGGCAACAAGGTATGAATTAGGATCTTCACGCTATCTATTGACGAAATTCCGAACTACGAAGTCCAAGGGAGATTTCAAAACTGCTAAGTCTATAATAAAGGAGCAAAACCATTGAACTATATTTGAATCAAATCACGTATGAATATGGAATCTGAAGTCTACAGAAGATCAGTTACTTCGTAAAAAATACGGAATTAGCACTCAAAGTGTTAAAGCAACAAACATGATTTCGCATGGACGTAAACATTAGATTGCTACTTTCGCACAGAGTAAACGGTGAATAACTTCCGAAGCGTGAAGGTGAATCTTTAATTCAATAGCTGTACATCTAAAGAATGTTTATATCATGAAACAATTCAGTAAAGCTTAATTATTTTTGTTTACATCTTAAATTCCATTTTGTTGTTGGATTTTGGGCCCAAATTCTTCGATGTATATACATTTAAGTTGAGTGAAAGTTAATTACGATATCTGAAAATGAACTTTGAACGTTAAGTTAACAAATTTGAATGTTGTTGTAAATTTGTGACCAGATATTTATTTATTAACATATAGTTTAAATTTAAATGATTATATATATATATTGTTTTTTAAAGAAAAGAATATTGTTGAATTATAAATGAGATAATGTATGTATTTTGAGTTGTTTTCTTTCTTTTTTTTTTAATAGAAGGTATCACACAATAAAGTTTGTTAATTGTTGTACAATTGTTTTTTTGTTAATATTCCTGTTTTTCTCGAAACTTGTTTGCAAACTAAATATACAGAGTCCGTCAGAAAAATGTATACACTTTTTGTTATCCTGTATTAGGATACTGGCATTGACAATTGTTCTGAAATTTAAGTATGTTGTAGTATGGTTTTTCGCCCAACAGATGTCAGCATTGTTTTCACTTAAAATTGTTGTAGTACGATTTTTCGCTCAACAGATGTCGGTACTGTCAAGCACGGTTAGTGAGATAAGAAAATGGCAGGAGCACGCTTGAGGTTAGAGCAGTGCAAGTACGTTTTGAAATGTTTTTTATCAGATTTGGGAATGCCATCGAAGTGCAGCGTCAGTGGAGAGGGGAGTTTGGTACTGAACCACCAACCTCCCCTAACAATCAAACATATTGTTGATACGTTTGAGGTGTATGGAACGACGAGTGGTTCCTGCAGCTACAGCGATCAATGTATCAATGGAGACCGATGCACATCCCTCTGTAATCTTCTAACGAAGATTCTCGAGCGTCCGAAGGAACGGCCATTTTGAACATTTAATGTTAGCATATGCTTACTTCAAGATTTGTAACACATGTTTGAACAGTAATTAAATGTAATTAAGAAATATAATATATAGATTTTTTTCTTAAACAGTGTATACATTTTTTTCTATCGGACTCTGCATTTCCAGTCTGCCGGGAAAAAAAAGTTTCTTAATTGGTTGTGTTTCTTATTGGAAGGTCTACCTAAAATTGAAGCGCGCTTACTATTCGATTCAACATGCATTGTGATGAGTTATCCGTCCCTTTCATGATAACTTCTTCAAAATTTATCCGGTTTCCGTTAAAATTTGGCATATACACTCTTTGAGCCTTAAGAAATACGCTTGTTGTTTGAAATTGAAATTACAGAATAAAAGGAAATAAAAATCCACTCCACGCTGAGTGTCCATTTACGAAAGCGGGGTGAAAAGTTCTCGCCCTGACAATGAAAGACTGCGAATTTCAGTTCAAAATTGATTTTATTTTTCGACATTATCTATCTTAACTTCAATACACTTGGTCCAGCGTTTCTCCAACATCAGTATTCCTTCCCGCAAGTGAAAGTCTGAAAGGTTGTGAAAATAGTCATCCACGACTTTTTTCAACTTCTTCATTCTATGTGAAGCCAGGGTGTCTGTCGGTCACGAATGTCACGAAATCAGAAAACCGTCATGAAAGTCACGAAATTTAGCTTTTGGGTCACGATTTTTTTAACTGTACAAATGTAAGTACAGATTGGAAAATTTCGTTCTATAAAACGTCAAAATTTACCACCAAAAATGTCTGTGGTCGGCTTTGTACGCTATCAAATCGCAAGCAAAGTACGTTTCTATCGCATGAATGAAAATTCGGCCTAATTCACACCCAAATTTGCTCTTGAAAATCTTAGGAAATTTTATGATTTGGTGAAGAAAAGGTCACGAAAAAGTCACGAAATTTCATTTTGGAATTTTAGTAGACACCCTGGGAGCGCTTCCCAGAAAGAAATTTCTTCAAGTTTGGGAATAGATAGAAGTCCGATGGTGCCAAATTAGGAGAATATGGGGGATTGCCGAGCAAATCGTACCTGGCAGAATAGTTTGAACCGAGTCATTTCTTGTTCGGAAACGGTTGGCTAAGTGGAAAACTCGGACAATACGTATCCCATCATTTTCAAGGACACACTTTTTCAGATAAAAAATTTTGCCCCAGGGTCCCAGACGGGGTCCAACTCAAAATTTTCAAATGACAAGGGGGGTTAAGTAGTACATCGTTTGAAAGCTGTTGTAAAATGAAAGAAAATGCAGCAAGTCTCGACTCTCTACGACAACCCTGTGCAAAATGGCGGAAGGTCAAAATGTAAACAAAAACTTAATTGAAAAGTCCATGGTCACCCCTATAAATCAGAAACGATGAGACAAATGTGAAAATAGAAAAGGAAGTGTGGCATTATTTTCAAAGTACAACAATTTAAGTTAAAAGTCCCAGGGTCCCAGGTAGAGTCCAACTAAAAAGTTTCAAATGGCAAGAGGGGTAAAGTATCTCATCGTTTGCAAGATCTTATTAAATGAAAGTAGATGGAGCAAGTCTCGACTTTCTACGACAACTCTGTCCAAAATTGTGATGGGTCAAAATGTAAACAAAAGCTTAATTGAAAAACTATGGCCACCTTGAATCCAAGATGGCCGCTTAAAACCTATGTCATTCGTAACAGTACAAATCTGAATCTCTATTTTCTCTATTATGTATTTAGAAACAATAGGAAAAGTAAAGAACAATTGAATTTCGATTCACTTCAACTATTATTTCATTCGGTAACAACACATATGTTTTGTTCTTAATGCACGTTCGTCACGGTTCTCTCGACATCATTTACTTGAATATAACGAATATGCGATGAACACACAACTCTGACTTTCTACTTATAGTGTTAAACAAAAGTTGAATATCTTAGGGTATTTTTTTTTTCTAATTTTGTCATACATAGTTCTTGCTGCACCAGTGGGATGGGGGCTCTATTGTAACGTATTCGTGATGTTTACATTTGTATGACATTCGTTGGTTTGATCGCAATACTTCAAGCAATACCAAATATACAAAAAAAAAAAAAAAAATCACTTGCAAGATTGGCGAGTAGTACCAAACCATGTGTAAGTCATTTTAGTACACCGAGCTGCGTCAAACTTTGTTGGTTTGGTCACAGTATTCCAAGAAATAACATATTTATATACGAACTCATTTTTTACGCTGACAGCCATATTGGATTACAGATTATGCTTTTTGATATTTTGTGGATACCTTCTATTAACCATAAACGCAAAAAGCACATTTCGCTTCTCCAACACCAGTGGTGTGAGCTAGGCATGCGTTCGATACATAGTGCGGCATTTTGAACTCAAGATGTCACGTTTTTGAACATTTCGCATATTTTCGTCACCTACTAATCAACATTAATGCCGAAGTTGGTTTTCCTAGCTTCAGCAGTTTGGTATACTTATCCTTTCGATATAGGTTTTAAGCAACCATCTTGGATTCAAGGTGGTCATAGATTTTCAATTAAGCTTTTGTTTACATTTTGACCCGCTGCAATTTTGGACAGGGTTGTCGTAGAAAGTCGAGATGTCTTCCATCTTTCACTTAACAAGAGCATTCAAACGATGTGCTACCTCTCTTGCCGTTTGAAACTTTTTAGTTGGACCCCACCTGGGACCATGTGGGGATCCTGGGACAAGACGTTTTAACTTAAATTGTTGTACTTTGAAAATAATGCCACACTTCCTTTTCTATTTTCACATTTGTCTCACCGTTTCCGATTTATAGGGGTGACCATGGACTTTTCAATTAAGTTTTTGTTTACATTTTGACCTTCCGCCATTTTGCACAGGGTTGTCGTAGAGAGTCGAGACTTGCTGCGTTTTCTTTCATTTTACAACAGCTTTCAAACGATGTGCTACTTAACCCCCCTTGCCATTTGAAAATTTTGAGTTGGACCCTGCGAGGACCCTGGGGCAAACTTTTTTATCTGAAAAAGTGTGTCCTTGGAAATGATGGGATACGTATTGTCCGAGTTTTCCACTTACCCAACCGTTTCCAAACAAAAAATGACTCGGTTCAAACTATTCTGCCAGGTAATTTTTTGTAGTTCTTACATTACAAAATATGTTGTAACTCACGATATTCCGCCCGGTGGCACATATAATTTTGGGATTCATCTAGTTATATCAAATACAAACACAGTTGTCTCGTTCGGATCTCAGCGGAGCCACTGCGTGACCCTTCCTTGTAAGAAGAGAAAGCCGTAATTTTTGTTAATTCCTGTACATAAATTCGAAGAACCAAATCAGTCATATATATGTATTCATTTATTGATATACCTCCTATTATGCATGTATCCGCTCACCATCCGAATTGAAATCTCAATCCTGTAGCATGTACCTATATAACCACTAATTGGGTGCTGGTTTTTCCACCCCAGCCGAAATATCATTTCCTATGTATCCTCCTGGTAGCAATTACTTAATACTAAAAGCAGGGAATCCGTGTTATTATTCAGTTCAAAATCTTTTGTCGTCGCGAATCCTGTCGAGAAATTTCAAGCTTAAAAAATATAAAACGATAATCATGCCTGCCGTTCTGTATGGTTGTGAATGGTCGCGTGCTCTGAGGGAAGAACGTAGACTGAAAGTATTTAAGAACAAGATCCTGAGACGAATATTCGGACCCAAGAAGAACGGGAATGGGGAATGGTGGAAATTTCATAACGAGGAACTAAGCCAGAATGGAAGAAGGTAGGAACACTTTCAAAGTTTTAACTGGAAGTCCAATGGGAAAACGACCATTAGGAAGACCTAGGCGCAGATGGGAGGACAATATTAAGATGGATCTTGCAAAAATGAGAATACAAAGTAGAAACGATCTAGTTGGCTAAGGATAGAATTCATGGAGAGCTTTTGTGAACGCGGCATTGAATATCCGGGTTCCATAAGCCATAGAGTGAGTTACTTGGTTAGCAACTCTACCTATAACACAGGGGTGCCCACAAGGGGGGGCTATGACGCAAACTGCGTCATTGAAATATTTGGGGGGGGTTAAAAATCTATATAAATATGTTTGAGAGGGTGTAAAAATTAATCGAAAATATTTTTTTTCATGGAAGAACACCTACGGATAGGCAATTGAGGGGGGGTGCGTCATGGACATTAGGGGGGGTGGGCACCACTGTATAACAAATCACAATTTCAACATATCCGCTGCTGATCGCTATTACACATACATTCTTATTTATCTAAAACGAACCAACCAACTACTGCACAGGCAGTTATCTCCTCGATTCATAAAACAACAAAGATCTCCTGACTCGTCGCTCTCTGGACATCTAAGTGTGGTGTCACTTGAAAGCAGAAGTATACAAGTTGAAGATTTTTCAGCATGAAATATCTTAAGCAACAAGTCCTTAATGTTGGTGTATTCATAACGCCACGCCGGAGAGACTGCAAGCTATTCAAACATGAATGGTTTGAACGTCTACACATGCTTACCCGAATAAATGACAGTCGTATTAAACTTACAGGTAGTGGACATTGAAACTGAAACACCTGCGCAAATAGTATCGTACGTTCGCGAGGCTCACCTACTATTGGGCAATGAGTCACGTGTGGGGATCCTTGGTAGTCACTCCAGTAGAAAAAGTTCACCAGTGAACGTCAAATCGTGTATGTAGAGCTGTATAATGGGGGACATATCCTACTTCAAAAGGCAAGGGCGCCGATCCTGGGGAGGGCGGAGGGGCCCGGGCCTCCTTATAGCTCATGTAGGTCCCCATGTATTTTTATGAATATGTATTTTATAAGTATTTGTTATTGTTGTACGTATTGTTATATGTATTTTTATGAATGGGCCCCCCAAAGTTACAAGGAAATTGGCGCCCTTGCTTCCAGGTACGTCTTAGGTGACATATCGATGTTCGAAGCTGGTGGGTAAAAAAGCGACAGAACTTTCTTGGTTACCTTTATATTTAGGTTGTGGTCCTTTTGTGTCTCCCTCCACTGCCCGTCTCCATTTGACTCCCGAAATGATGAAAACTAGCACCGATCGATGAACGATATTTCTGAACTAGTAAACCGCATGTAAAATATATCAAGCAATTTGAGTTGATTTTTTATTTAGGGAGTATGCCTATATTTTGGGGATCCCCAACCCTATGTGCCCCCGTACCTACGGGTATATCCCAGACATGTATTGTAATGTAGATTGAGTAATATAAAGTTATCATCTTCAGTATACAAAAAAGAAGAAGAAGTACTGCCCCAAAAATGTCGTTACTGCATCGCAGGCTCAAACCCTACTGGGGATACGATGAGAGCTACAACCAGTGGCGGCGATTGGACGTTAAAAGTGGGGGAGCATAACTTGACGGGAGGTTGTATAACTAATAGGATACTATCTTTTTTTTGTTAAAATACCGTATATCGTATTTCATATTTTATTAAGTAAATTGACAAGACCAACGCAAGTATGTACTAGCCCTTTGTACTCTTAAACAGAGATTTGATTCCTTTCTCATTGAGTCTTGAAATTCAAAGAGGCTGATTAATATATTGAATCCTTATAAGAAGTGAAAGTATGCTGAAATTGTTGTGTTGCAATAGGTTAATTTTCGGGTTATTTTCCGTGGCAATTAAAACGCAATTTCTGCAGCTTTCTTAACTCCACGGGAAGATAACCATCAAGTACTAACGCAACGACGAATATTATATGGCACCATTTTTTCTATGAACCAGTAATACATACAAAAACTTTACATTTCCAAATGAAACTATATACATAAATGGGTTACATCAAAAAAGTGGGGGGGGGGCAACTGCCCCCCCTAATCGCCGAACATGGCTACAACACACTGCATATTGTTGAGGAGTAATACTTGAACCAGGGGCGGATCCAGGATGGACTTCTGTTGGGGCGGTGAGTTGTAATACTGCTACTTAGAGCTACTTTTACGAGTTCCAAACTGTGGGATTGGTTTTATTTACATATATATAATAAGAGTTTCCTTTTCTGGGGGGGAATCGTCCCGATCACCCCCCTGGATCCGCCACTGACTTGAACAGTAGCTTCTGCTTGTGTGTCACTGTTCCATAGCAATAAAAAGTAAAATCAATAAGAAAAGAACATGTGCGCTCTCTGGAATTGAATCCATAAGTGTACGCATTACATTGTATTAGATTTATAATGGTCACAAAATATGTATTGCTGTAGATTAGCGATTCCAACACTACAGAGATAAATGACTAAATAGTGTGCTTCTATCGCTATTAAATTGCACGCATTTTTTTCTAACTCGGTTATTAGACACGTGATAAACAGTAGATGTGACTTTGACCTCAATTTAAAAAAAAAAAATGTAATAAATAGTGTATAAACGGCACAGATCGCGCAAAAGAATTACAATGTGGTTTAGATGACTGAAACTTGAATAACTACACATTGCTGAAACTTCTTTGTGGTTTTATCTTATTTTCACGCGATTGAGAAGAATTAAAAATAAGTTAAGAAATGCTATACTTACAATCGTTGAGTTCATTCATATTTCTGATAATTGTGTCACTCATATTGCACATGGGCATTGATTTTCCGCTTCGAAGTCCTATGCTGAAGAAAACGTCTTTTTTAAAAAGTGAACGGATCCTTCCAGAAGAAATAATGTTTACCAGAATTGGTCCTGAGAGATAAAAGGTAAGAAAATTATCTTGAATTACGTATTATTATTTGTAAAATACTATAGAATGTGTAATACATACAGCAAGCGAGTCAGATTATTTATGATACAAAGTAATTGGAACTCCCAGTCTGAACACGCACGTTGTGTAAGCCTGGAACTGAACAATGCAGTAAAACAAATATTAAAATTATTACTAGATTTTTGGGTTGCATATTGGAAGCTGATTTAGAGTATCATACATAAATACACATTTATTTAGTTTTTATTATTATTATTATTATTATTATTATTATTATTATTATTATTATTATTATTATTATTATTATTATTCACGTTTGTACAGAATGTGAAAACACGGTGTATAGACACCATCTCTCTCTCTTTCTTTCGAGATGTATTTTTAACCGACTTTAAAAAAGGAGGCGGAAGTTCTCAATTCGACCTCAGTGATGATTTCAGCTGGGTGGCCCTTAGGATCTTCGGAGCCAGACCACGAAAAATAAACTATTTTTCCTTATTTTTTGATGAAAACGTTACTGTATTCTTCTATTAATTTCGAACACTTTCTCTTATATATATAATTTGTTGCTCAGTGGTACAGCGTTCACCTCCGATGCTTGGGGTCCCATGTGAACTTTGTGGTGGATAAACACCGTGCTCGTAGGTTTTCTCGGGGATCTCCCGTTTCCTCCCACTTTCTTCATTTTATTCATTTCTCATCATCACCGTCTCCTTTAGCCTGACCGGTATAAGCGTTGGACGTAAAACTCAAATATTTCATTTCATTTTTTTCTATTTATCTCTTGTTCAATAACATCGGTATAGAGGTTTTATATATAAATAATGTGCAGACTTACATTGACTGTGGTTGTTCATTTTGATTTAAAATGGGATTAGGAATTAGATTTCTGGGCTCGTTAGTCCAGCATGTATAAGGAATGGCATCCCTTGGCGATCTGAGAAAAGGGAAGCAAGGAAGTGGCCTGGAACCTACATGTTAGGTACCATCCCAGCATTTGCCTGGTGTGAATGAGGAAAACCCATGTAAACCTCACTTAGGATGCCTAGCCTGAAAAAAGCTTTTACACTTTTTGGACCGTCTCCACCGGGAATCGAACCCGGGGCCGCTTGCACCAAAGGTGAGAGCGTTAACGACTAGGTTACGCGGAGCTACAGAAAAAAGGAAATATTCTATAGGGGAGACCGGCCCAAAATGGCATACATCGAAAAAATGAAATGAAATCTTTGAGTTTTACGTCCTACGATTATGCCGGTTAGGCTAAAGGAGACGGTGATGATGAGTAATGAATGAAATGGTGGAATGAAGAAAGTGGGAGACGGGAAAACTCCGAGGGAACCCACGCACACGGTGTTTGTCCACCACAAAGTTCAGATCGAACCCGGGACCCCAAGCACCAGAGGTGAACGCTCTGCCACTGAGCCACCGCGGCCCCAGGCATACATCGACTTTATGTTTGAATATTTCCTCAGAATAGATCTAAAACTCCCGTTTTTTTGTATATGCTTCTTTGGAATGTTGTTTAAGTATTGGCGTGGAGATCAGTAAGATTGTTTGTTGTTAAAGTTCTTATTTTTAGATTTTTTTTTAGTTCCGAAAGTCCATTTTGCCCGGGTAGGCAGGGTAAAATGGCACACTACCTTGCTTCTATGAAACATACAAACCGAAATATACGAAAATGCCTGAGGTAACATTTTCGAACAAATACATTTAAACATATCAATATAGACCAAAGCTTTATTTGCAAAACAACGTAAAAATTAAGAATATGTTAAAAGAAATTAAAAATATGTTTCAGGATTATGCCGACAACACACAAGATGAAAACAAAGTATAGTTCAACTTTCACAGACTTCACAAACATACATCTTGGCCCTTGGAGATAATCCAGCACATGCAGCATGGCCCCAGAGGAAACAAAGCTGACAACGCAACCAACCTTCTCCGGCTTTTGGACATACTGTAAAGTTCGTTACAGTAGATACATGGCGCATCGTTATCATCTTCAGGGACCGCGGTGGCTCAGTGGTAGAGCGTTCACCTCCGGTGCTTGGGGCGGCCCACGCCAAGCGAACTTTGTGGTGTACAAACACCATGTGCGTGGGTTTTCTCAGGGTTCTCCCGTTTCCTCCCACTTTCTTCATTCCACCATTTGATTCATTACTCATCATCACCGTCTCCTTTAGCCTAACCGGCATAATCGTGGGACGTAAAACTCAAAGATTTCATTTCATTTTCATTTTCGTTATCATCTTCAGTGGCTTCCAACTCCTTCGCTAAGACACTAGACTCGTTGTCGTCTTCATTACTAAGATCATTACTAAAATCCTACGTTTCACAGTTCTTTTTGATCTTCTTTGTGCTGCAGGTCTAACTTTAGATTCGCTCTTTGCTTTCAGTTCCTTGAGATATGGGCTACTTGTGTCGAGTTGACTTCCTTTATTCGTAGACTTCCTTGTTTTCCGTGTTTGAATTTCCTTCGAAGCTCGTGGTACTGCAGAATTGTTCTCAATGATGGTTTTAGGGGAAACTCCTACAGGAACCTCTGAAACTCTTTCCTGCTTTGATGTAGAGCAAGGTTCTGAAGGCAACCTTGAAGAACCTGGTTCTGAAGGCAAAATATCCTCAACGGAAGTTGTTTTTTATCCTGCTGTGCATTCGAATCCACACTCGGTTCACTTTTGTCCACTGGCTCAGGGCAATCTGTAGTAGCAACTGGTCTGGAAAAATATCTTGATTGAAAGGACATATGCCAGTTGCTTTGAATCCCTTAAGGGCATTGAGCGCTGTTGCAGATTTGAAATAAGCATTCAAAAACAATTTGGTGACTTTACTAAGACTCACAGTTCTTCCCGGATGTGTTTTCAACCACTTTTCCATCTTTTGATTGTAATATGTGGCAAGTGCTCCGAAGAAACTTACAACTAAGGTTAGTTTTAGACGGAAGCATTTATCGTAACATTTCTCGTAGCAAAAATCGTGTCATCGATATCCTACCATGTAAAGTAGCAAATGCTATAGCATTTCCCATGCCATTGCATATCCTATGGCATTTCTTGTCAATAGGACTTGCTCTATTTCGCAGCATTTTCCCCAGCATTTCTGCCCCGATTGCAGCGCCGTGGTGTGTTAAAAGGAAGCGAAAGATTTTGTGCTAAATATTTATGCTCCTTGTTTTGTGTGGGAAATTGAATTGTAGTAAAGTAAAATGAGTTGGAGTAGGGATGCTGAGTAGGGATAGTTGCCAACATATATATACTTCTTTGTGGTTTTCGTTTTTTTAATATAAACGTCGAGAACTGTTGTCACAACTACTAAAACTTTAGCTACCTCACGCTTTAGTTTCGGAGCCATAATTGCGCTCTTGTACAGTGATTTGTTTCCTACGTCACGACAAGATGCTTATCAAGATGCTACCATATAAAAGAACCATATACTTTTGATGTCATAGAATATTATACGAGATTTTTGGCAGCACATCTACTACGAGAAATGCTTCCGTCTAAAACTAGCCTAATGGCTCAAGGCGATGTGTACAATGCGATGCCAGGCATAATATGACCACCCCATTTGCTTTGGCGCACTTAATTGCTGGACTATACTTATGGCTGCCATACCATCTAACATAAGAAGAACTTTCTCTTCTGTCGATGATTTCACGAAACGAACGAAATGTTTCATCCACCTCTCGAAGAGCTCTCCTGTCATGTAACCATTTTCTTGATAAAGTTCTAATGTACCTTGTGGAGCACTATCGTAAATATCAGGATCGAGTACTGGCGGAATAAACTGTCCAACTGTGTTACAGCAACACACTGCTATGACGTGAATACCTCTTTCTGCACATGTCAGGGCACCACTTGTTTCTTGCCTTTTCTGGCTAGGATTTTAGATGGTTTCTGAACAGTGGTGACGGATGATTCATCCATATTTTATATCCTCGTAGTCTTAATATTTTCTTTCTGAAGAGTATCACTTAAAAGATTATAGAACTTCTGAACTTTCGGACGATTGAACGCTTGATCTCTGGTTGCAGCCGTAGCTTCTGGATTCCTTAAGGATACCTCTGGGTGTCTTGAACGGAAAGCTTTGGTCCAGTCCCTTGCTGGTCCTACTTTCTTTTTCACTATGTTGAAAGGATGCTATATTTTCCTCTGCTCAGCAATCTGGTATGCTAACTTTTGAAGGTCTCGTAGTGTGATGCCAAATAAACGAGATTCCTTCTCTAGAATGTGTTCAATAAGAGCTTGTTTCAAATCTGGTGATAACACTTTACTGATACTACTGCATTATTATTATTATTATTATTATTATTATTATTATTATTATTATTATTATTATTATTATTATTATTATTATTATTATTATTATTATTGCATTTTTGCTAATAAATCCACTCATCATATTAGCGGTGTTGCACACCAGCGCCATCTTTGTGTTTAGCCCATTGATTTATATGGGGGGGAATTATTTTTCATTCCATGCAACAGTTTCCTTATGCTATCGAAAACTTGAAACAACAATTAAAAACTACAAAGAAAACGTGGACAATAATGGGAATTATTACAAAATGTAAAACCTTGCAAACAAATTTTAAAAAGTAATTTTTGAGAAGCAATAGAATTAGTTTTATGCTTTATAGCGTTCAAAAGGATCTGCACTTCTCTTTTTGAATTGTGATTGGAATTTGATAAGGTAAGTTGTTTATGTTTGTGTATATGTAAACAATTGTGTTGTCGTCTTGCGTTCTGCCCAAAGGCAGGTTCTAACCCACCTATTAATATAAATAAAGAAGTTCAGCGTTACGAGATCGGAAAGCCAAAATATTTGTAAAAATCCGTATTTTCGTTCTACATTGATATTTCGGAAACAATCAAACAACCCTGTGTTTATATCGGACGAGTTGAACCCAACTCATCCAATATGGATCAAACATGGTATTGTAATATACCTTGATCTGCTCTAAGCGTGCATAATATTGTGCTGTGCAGGTTTTTGGTTCCCGAGTTACCGGCCATCAACTGTAAATCGTGGATTTAGTAAATATTTTGCAAAACAATTCGAATAAAGATTTGCTTGAAAATCGATGGTGTATGATTTTGTTTCCGCAATTGTTAAACTTATAGGTCTCTTAGTAACTACAATATCTGAAAGAATAGCTTTAAGCATTTTTATACTTGCCTCAGCTTTTCAGTTAAGAGTCTTCATCCCGGCGAAATTAAAATACCGCTAATTTTACAGTAATTATGTGATATCTTCAAATAGATAAAAGATAATCGAAATGTGGAACAAGAGCGCCCTAGACAATATCATTTTACATGAGAAACCGTTATCACTTATCTGCTTTCGATTTTGAGCCATTCAGAAAATCGGCATTTATTTTCGCGTTTCTAAACAGCTGAAAACATAAAGCCACTAGGTGACTTGTGATAACGGTACCTCAAGCAAAATAATATTGTCTAGGGCGCTCTTGTTCCATATTTCAATTATCTTTTATCTATTTGAAGATATCATATAATTACTGTAAAATTAGCGGTATTTTAATTTCGCAGGGATGAAGACTTAATTTTTCAACACAGTTATTTAATAGACCATGTTCAAACGGAAGAAGTGAAAGATTTTCCTTTCTTGGCATTCAGAGGCATTACAAATGCATCATATATATATATATGTATGTGTGTATGTATGTATGTATGTATAGTGTGGTCCAATTACCATGATAATTGTCAATATCTCAGAAAACGTAAGAGGTAGAGAAGAGAAATGATATAAAAATAAATATGTAGATATGACAAAACTGGAGACGCACTAAGCCAGTAGAACAAGGCCCCCAATGGTTCACACAAACATATAAAGGATGTTTCAAAACAACACCGACAACGTTTGGGATGTGATTTCTGACACCAAGATAAGACAAAAAGTATAGACCAACCTGGGTGCACAAATGCTTCCTTTCGGAGTTATAGGCTGGCGAACACATGAAAAAAATTAACTTTAAAGGTCCATAGCTCCAATACCATGGGATCTATCCTAGTCGGCTCAAGACTTCACTTAAAAACTAGTATGCACCCTATCCAAATATCCGTTTCAGAATCCTGTGGTACTTCTGCGACAGTTTTTATAGAGGTATTTGGTGGATACTTCAAATTACCCCATGCCGTAAGCGTCGGTGCACCACCGATGGGCAACTAGAAATATCTCGCCAAAAATTGGTGGCCCCGCGACGACGATCTACGGTGGCCCCACTTCTGTTTTGAAAATTATACCACCAGCGGCAGAGACGCGACGAAACGCCAATGAACAACAAAACTACTCCCCCAAAATATGTTAAATCGCCTATATGCGTAATTTGTTTACATGAAGGAGAGTTTGAAAAACACTTTAAAAAAGTGTCCCGGGGTGGGCGCGAATCACCAACCTCTGGATTATTAGGCGCGTGCTCTTCCGATTTTATTTATTTATTTATTTATTTATTTTTAGTTTTAACTTCCTGACTATTTTAATCACTTCTCAGGACTACTAGACACGACAGGGACACGAACACAGAAACATCGAGGACAGTTAAAATTCCACCCTTGCTCTTCAGAGGGACTCGAACCTCCAATGGGCTTCACTTCATGATCTTTAGCCTAACGCCTCAGACCGCTCGGCTACACCCACTGGCTGTCCGATTTGGCCACGGAGGCGATGAAGAAAAAGTCGCTTGTAGAGGCATAAATCCTTGAGGTATTTTTAATTTGTCTAATCAGAGTGCTCCTATAACTATGTATATTAGATGATAACCGTTTGAGATCAGATAAAGTCCGTTCGCCATGTAATTTCATAACAAAATTATGCGCGTCTATTTAATTATTTCATGGTTCTCCCATATTCACTTTCAAATGGTGGGCTACAGTTGTCATCTAAATTCATACAATTATACGCACTCATCTCAAGATTTTTCACTTCATGATGTAGAGCCAGGGGTTACTCTTCACCCCCGTAGCTCACTTTAGGAACAATTCGTCAGGAAAAAATAATATATAAGGTCTAATAATAACCGCATGCACATGACGCGATAGTTCGTGTTGGTCCCCTCGCGATTCTCCGCAACAAATCGAAGAAGCGCGGAACAAAATGAAGTCCTCGCTGCTACGTGGTGGTAACTTCAATACTCCGACTCTAGATATCTATTTCGACTCGACGAAACCCTGCCACCAGTTGCGCACTAGCGGAATTCCTTCAACTCGTCGCTATAGCGACGATCGACATTTACCGCCAAGTGGGCTACTAGGTGTTGGCGACGTTTACGGCATGGGGTATATGCCCTTAGTCAAACTCCCTCTATAAAAATTCTTGTGGAAGTACCCAGGATTCTGAAACTTTTTTTTGTGTAGGGCAGGAGCGTCATTTCAGATTTTGCTTGGGGGGGCAAGACCCCTTGATATGAGTAAAATTTGGCGTCTTATTACTGACTTGCTACTATTCTATTGATAAAATCTATAAAAATCTCAAACTCAGGGGGGCAATTGCTCCTCCCTGCCCCTCCCTAAATGACGCCCCTGGTATAGGGTACATATTAGTGTTCCTATGTGAAGTCTTGATCTGACTACGGTAGGTCCCATAGTTTTGAAGCTATGGACCTTTAAAGTTCTTTTTTTTATGTTTTCGGCAGTCTATAACTCCGAAAGGAAGCATTTGTGCACCCAGGTTGGTCTATACTTTTTGTCTTATCTTGGTGTCAGGAATCACCTCCCAAACGTTGTCGGTGTTGTTTTGAAACACCCTGTATATAATAAATGTATAACTAAGAAAGTTGATAGCTGGTACGTGGGATCCCTGGTTCGATTCCCGGACAATATCGTGTCCGTGGGTTTCCTCGTGGTACTTCCGTTTTCTCCAACATTATCATTTCAGCAATTTTACTATCATCATTCACCTGCCTTAACCATAATCTCCCTTAGCCTAAATGGCATAATCGTGAGACGTTAAACTGGAAGATTATCTTATGTTAAGAAAGTTGAGAGAAAAATAATATATCTCGTATACAAGAATTGAATAATACGGTAGTGGCTAAATGAACAAGATATAATTATTTGTATGTTACGTAATATTCTTCGATATTACGCTTTCTGACTCTTTGCATAATCAAGGACTTAGTCCTTAGCATATAAAGTCTGTCAATTTGTGAAGATCTACAGTATGTTACCCCAACGTGGAAATGCTTAAAAGTAAAGGACACAGTGGCTAATAGTCATTAGCAGAGCGTTTTCCTCTGCTGCTAAGAGTCTGTGGTCGCCGAATATATACATATATATATATATATATATATATATATATATATACAGGGTGGTCGTGCATGAATGTCGGAAAATTCGTGAGATTTATCTACAGGTAAAAACAAGCAAAAAATGTCATATGAACATTGGGTGAATGCGGCTTCGTTTGGACGCTAGAGGCGTCTGAAATGTCACCTTCCGAGGCGGCAATTTGCAATATCTCAAGAACGGAGAGAAATACGAATGTCGGGTCAAAACATATCAAAGGAAACCCCATCCGAAGAATCCAATTATGCATAAGTGGTGCCGAAACAGTGGCGGCGCTAGAGGGGGGCACAAAGAAAGTGAATGAAACATGGAGAAAAGTGAACAATTTACACTGAAAAATTGTAGGAGGGGATGTTACTTGGAATATGCAACAACAAATGTTAATGAACAAAGGCAACAGCGGCTAGTCTGTAGGGACTTTATGAGAGGCGGATTGTAGGAATACAGTATCTTTGTAATGGTGAGAAATAGGAATGTCGGGTCAAAAGATGTTAAAGGAAATGCCATCCGAAGAATCCAATTATGTATAAGTGATGGCGAAACAGTGGCGGCGCCAGGGGAAGCATAAAGAAAGTGAATGAAATGCGGAGAAAGGTGAACAATTTACACTGACAAACTGTAGGAGCGGATGTTATATGGAACATGCAGCAACAAATGTTAATGAACAAAGGCAACAATGGCTACGCTGTAGGGACACTATGAGAGGTGGAATGTTGAAATACAGTATCATTTTAACGGAGAGAAATAGAAATGTCGGGTGAAAAGATATCAAAGGAAATCCCATCCGAAGAATCCAATTATGCACACGTACTGCGGAACAGTGGCGGCGCATGGGAGCTGCAAAGAAACTGTTAAACACTCTTAGTGATGAAACGTGCAGATCGTAAAAAACACGTATGGAAGATGAGACCCAGTGTACTTTAAAAACAAGAGGTATTGTACTTACCATGGTCAACATAATGCCATTTTATAGCAGCTGTTCAATATGCCCTCCTTGTTCTTCGAGACAGACAGTTACACGATGGCGTAAGAATTGTCTGACTGGTGCCAATATCGCTGGCGTTTGCCGTAATGTGGCAAATGCAGAACATACACGCTGGCGAAGATCTTCAACATCATGCAGGGGCCGTATTTACACGAGACTCTTCACGTAACCCCACAGGAAAAAATCTAGGGGATTCAGGTCGGGTGAACGTGGGGGCCATGCTTGTCTTCCACCACGACCTATCCACCTGCGTGGAAATGTTTTGTTCAGATATGCACGAATGGTGTGACATGAGTGGGCAGGGGCGCCATCATGCATAAACCACATACACTGTCGTGAACCTCAGTAGCACATCTTCAAGCAGAATAGGTAGGTTCTGAGTCAGAAACTGGAGATACGATATTGCGTTCAATCGCTGTGGTAAGAAATGTGGTCCCACAACGTTGTCGCCAATAATACCAGCCCACACATGCAATTGGAAACGCTGTTGATGCTTCGTCTCTACAATTGCATGCGGGTTGTTGAGTGTCCATCGATGGTCATTGTGGAAATTTGTGATGCCATCCCGTGTGAATAATACCTCATCCGAGAACAATACCTGTGTTAGAAAGGCGGTATAACCAACGACAGAAACGTCGTCGGGTTTCATAGTCACCATCGTATAAAGCATGCGTTCGTTGTACGTGGTATGGTCTGAGATTATTACTATGCAAGATGCTTAGCACGACTTGATGCGAAACGTCTTCCTGCCTTGCTATTCGTCGGGTACTAATACTCGGGTTCCGGGTCACATGTCGGAGTACCCTCTCTTCCAGGGGGGGTGTGCGAACGCGTCGTCGTCTCGGAATGTCTGTGTTGGGAAGGAATGACCCAGTGTCCCACAATCGCTGATGAATACGAATAAACATCCCCGGTGCTGGAATTTGTCGATCTGGGTAGCGTTCCGCATATAACCTACGTGCTTCTTCTGCATTACCTTCCGCTAAGCCGTACATCAAATGCATATCTGCCATTTCGGCGTTAGTGTATACTACCCTATTCATTGTGGTGCATTACACATAGGGCTTGTCAACATCAACACTGTTTCACATGACACAAAGTAAACCACATTCACATACACATGGATTACTGCCCTGCCTGTAGAGTGTAGCACTAAAACGCTTGTGCTGTTACTGTCATTGCCCCATTCAGTACGAATGAACTGTGCGCTGTCCTCTGCACCTTCGATGCGAACGCTCTCGTTACCCACGCTTTCACTACTCCTATAACTAACTCTACTACGCGACGCTCTGCACGCCCCCTTGTTCCACCTACTGTAGCTATGCGCCCTCTGTCATCGGACATGTATCATACAGTACACCTAGAGTTGTATTCCTTGTTTCCTGATTGCTTTCAAATAGTTGTGTTTTCACCAATTTCAATTTTTCTCCATGTTTCATTCACTTTCTTTGTGCTTCCCCTGGCGCCGCCACTGTTTCGCCATCACTTATACATAATTGGATTCTTCGGATGGCATTTCCTTTGATATCTTTTGACCCGACATTCCTATTTCTCACCATTACAAAGATACTGTATTCCTACAATCCGCCTCTCATAAAGTCCCTACAGACTAGCCGCTGTTGTCTTTGTTCATTAACATTTGTTGTTGCATATTCCAAGTAACATCCCCTCCTACAATTTTTCAGTGTAAATTGTTCACTTTTCTCCATGTTTCATTCACTTTCTTTGTGCCCCCCTCTAGCGCCGCCACTGTTTCGGCACCACTTATGCATAATTGGATTCTTCGGATGGGGTTTCCTTTGATATGTTTTGACCCGACATTCGTATTTCTCTCCGTTCTTGAGATATTGCAAATTGCCGCCTCGGAAGGTGACATTTCAGACGCCTCTAGCGTCCAAACGAAGCCGCATTCACCCAATGTTCATATGACATTTTTTGCTTGTTTTTACCTGTAGATTCATCTCACGAATTTTCCGACATTCATGCACGACCACCCTGTATATATATATATATATATATATATATATATATATATATATATATATATATATATATATATATATATATATATATATATATATATATATATATATATATATATATATATATATATCAAAGATAGAACGGCTTTTGCCCTATGATATAAAGGTTGAAACCGGGAATCATTAATTTAAACCATTTTCGGATTGAATATTCGGTTAAGGGAAGACATAGAACCAGTAGTGTACGCAGGAATTTATTCCGGGAGGAATCCAAACTCAATATCAGGGTATTTTATATTAAAATTCCTAAAATTGCCCCTAAAATTAGGCCAAATTTACACAGAACTAGAAATTTCGGGGGGGATCCGGACCTCCAGGACCCACCCTCTGCATAGAACCTATTCTTAGGAAACTGAATCGATTACCAAAAAAAATTCCTTCTCTTTATCTCTGACCCTTTTCGTTCTATGGAAATTAATATTGAAACTGGAAGTACAATAGTAGCAGATTTCAACCACTTCTAGTTTTGGTAGTGTTGTGGGTTGTGGTGGTATGTTCCCTTGAAACCTTGAATCGATTGGAGAAAACAGCTTGCCGCTATCAAGTGTCATTTTTGTTCTATGACCGATAAGTGCCGAAAACCGGAAATTGCTACTTTGAACCAGTTCCAGTTTGAATGAAGAAGATTCTTAGGACAATGAATCGATTACAAAAAAAAAAAAAATCTCGATATCAATTACCGATTTTGCTCTGGTAACTGTCGACATACGGACTGACAAAGCCGTCCTATAAAATTTCCGGTACTTATACATAGCATAGGTTGGAAGTCTAATAAAAAAAAAATATTAACAGGTCTAAAAGTCAGCTCTTTCAGTGTGAAAAAAGTTTTATTTATTTATTTATTTCAGCAAACATTTAAAATGGCAACCTATGATAAAGCCCCACCTTCAGCTGAGGCGGCACCACCTATAGTTCACTATGCTGATAAGATGTGGGCCAAATACATTATGGGCGTTTTGGCTGCAACTAATGCTGAGTTATGTAAGTTTATTATTATTATTATTATTAAACATAGAATAAATAAACAGTTGGATATACAGGGTGTTTCTAAAGATGGTTTACAACGCTTAAGAGGTAATTCTATTCATAGAAAAATTTAATGCAGTAAACGTGTCCTCAGAATTTCTTTGTTTCAGAGACACGAGTCTAGGCTATAGAAAACATGGGCAGATGAACTTTAAAGTTCCTAATCTCCAGAATTACGTAGTATTCACAGAGCTGAGGCGGAATTTTATCACTTCAGAGTTATAATATGCTATACGGACTTTATCTTAGGAATAAAATAGTGGTCATAGAGGCTTAAGTCCGTAGGGTATGGTGGATAGTAGAGTACTTTTCGGCCCGATCGAGCAAACCAATCAGCCCTTGCGCCCGAGCATATTCTACAGAAAGTGTCGCTGTTACTCTCGCAACGCTGTTTGCTATAGTGCTGCCAACATGTCTTGAGCTGTAGCAAAAATGCACACTAAAGCTTACACCCTCACACACCCACGCGTTGAGCCAATAAGGGTTCAGCTGTTGCTAAGCGAGAGAAAGGGAGTGGAATTCCTTCAGCCGATAGCAACGCTTGCAACGGAAGATTAGGGATCAAGTCAATGTGGGCAATTCTTTAGTAATGTTTCAAAAATGAATAGTAATGTTGATGTCTGCTTTTGAGTTGTGGTATACGTTAGGATAATGCCATCATAGTCATACACGAGAATCGCTATAATTTTCACATGATAATCACTATATTGAACTTATCACATCCGTGGTGGCCCGTAATGACACTATTTGTTCAATTGTTGTTTAGTTTTGGCTCTAATGATCTTTCCCATGTCTCATCCAGCGTAATAAAACATCTCATAGTGCTTCAAATGAATTTGAGAAGTGTAATATCAGCAATTTCTCCATTTCTGTCAAATGTTGTGCAACTAATAGTGCGTTTATATACAAGATGTGTTCAAAAAAGTATCGAACTTTTGGTTGGCAAAAATAAATTTATTGATTTGGAAATCCGAAACACTAATCCCCTTCAAAATAGTCTCCTTCGTAACGCACAGACTTCTAGCGCTCCCGTCTTTGTTGGAAACATTTCTGGAACGTAGTTTTTGGAATTGTGAGCAACCGTGCCGTCGCATTCCGCATGGTGTCTTCTCTTGACTCACATCGGATCCCTTTTAGTGGCATTTTCAGCTTGGGAAATAATCCAAAATCACACGGAGTCATGTCGGTTGAGTAGGAAGCCGGACGACACACAAGAATGTTATGCTTGATCATGAAAACCTGAATCAGATTTCGAGGACATTCTCCTCATGCCCAAATTCTCGTTCAAAATTGAATTAACCGATCCGATTGAATGGTTTGGCGCTTGGGTATCACCAAACTTTTTTTCAAAATTTGATACAATATCGTTGCTCAAGTTTTTCTGCCATTTTACAAAAAGCTCAAATCCAACGACCGCTCACTACACGTCTTCACTCGTTGGCCGACTGCCAGCAGCGGCTGATGCTTTCTGCCAGGGCATTTTTTAAGCTGCCTTTTTGTATCCAAATGGATACCCAGTCCCAGCAGTTTGGATACCCAGTGCACTTCATAAATCTTTAAATTACTGGAAGAGCATTTGAACAATAAAGAGCGTATCCGGTTTCAATGATGTAAGCAGACCTTGGGGGAGATGGCAGAAATTCAGCTTAAATGTAGAAGAGGCTATATTCCTAAAGCAAATTGTCCTAAAAATGGATGGAACATAGTCAAAAAGCACGAAACATTAACATTAATGTCAAGGAAAAATCAATGGAAAACAAGTATTTTTTTGCACTTATCTCAAAAACCTAGAGAGGGAGATAGCTGAAAATTAGATTACATGTTGAACAGACTATGCAGATTCTACATTCAAAAAAAGAAATTGTCCTAAAATGGATGGCACATAGTTAAAGAAGTTCACGAAACATAGAAAAGTCAAGTCAATGGAAATTCAGTGAAAAAAATGAAGTTGTCCACATACTCTATGTGATCAAAAGTATCCGGACACCCCCAAAAACATAGGTTTTTCATATTAGTGCATTGTGCTGCCACCTACTGCCAGGTACTTATTATCAGTGACCTCAGTAGTCATTAGACATCGTGAGAAAGCAGAATGGGGCGCTCCGCGGACCTCACGGACTTCGAACGTGGTCAGGTGATTGGGCGTCACTTGTGTCAGAAGTCTGTACGCGAGATTTTCACAATCCTAAATATCCCTAGGTCTACTGTGTCTGATGTGATAGTGAAGTGGAAACGTGAAGGGACACGTACAGCACAAAACCGTACAGGCTGACCTCGTCTCTTGACTGACAGAGACCGCCGACAGTTGAAGAGGGTCGTAAAGTGTAATAGGCAGACATCTCCAGACCATCACACAGGAATTCCAAACTGGATCAGGATCCATTCCAAGTACTATGACAGGCGTGAGGTGAGAAAACTTGGATTTCATGGTTAAGCGGCTGCTCATAATCCACACATCACGCAAGTGAATGCCAAACGACGCCTCGCTTGGTGTAAGGAGCGTAGACATTGAACAGTGGAAAAACGTTGTGTGGAGTGACGAATCACGGTACACAATATGGCGATCCGATGGCAGGGTGTGGGTATGACGAATGCCCGGTGAACATCATCTGTCAGCGTGTGTAGTGCCAACAGTAAAATTCGGAGGTGGTGATGTTATGGTGTGGTCGTGTTTTTTTAAGGGGGCTTGCACCCCTTGTTGTTTTGCGTGGCACTCTCACAGAGCAGGCCTACATTGATGTTTTAAGCACCTTCTTGCTTCTCACTGTTGAAGAGCAATTCGGAGATGGCGATTGCATCTTTCAACATGATCGAGCACCTGTTCATACTGCACGGCCTGTGGCGGAGTGGTTACACGACCATAACATCCCTGTAATTGATTGCCCTGCACAGAGTCCTGACTTGAATCCTATAGAACACCTTTGGGATGTTTTGGAACGCCGACTTCGTGCCAGGCCTCACCGACCTACATCGATACCTCTCCTCAGTTCAGCACTCCGTGAAGAATGGGCTGCCATTCCCCAAGAAATCTTCCAGCACCTGATTGAAAGTATGCCTTCGAGAGTGGAAGCTGTCATCAAGGCTAAGGGTGGGTCAACACCATATTGAATTCCAGCAGTACCGATGAACGGCACCACGAACTTGTAAGTCATTTTCAGCCAGGTGTCCGGATACTTTTGATCACATAGTGTATTTCAAAAACTGTAATAAGGAGATGGCTAATAGAAAGCTTATTACAAAGACATAGTGAAGAGCTTATAAATGATGTATAGTACATACAGTAGGGTAAATGGATAGAACATTGTCAAAAGTCAAGTTGATTGAGTAAAAAAAAATAATAATGATATCTGGGGTATATGTATCTTCGAATTACCCAGGTCACCCCACGCGGAGGTTACGTGCTTGAAATATCTCACATCTTGATTTGGAATCTCCAGACTCGATTTAGCGTGACTTTTGACCTGATCACGTGACACAGTCTGGTGCTTATTGCAAACCGGATAGGTTCTTAGTTGAATTATTTGGTTCGCTTTCCAGAGATTCCCAAATCTTATTATCGCCCAATTCCAGTCTTCTCAAAGATTGATCTCTTTAGCGTATCCTGGCGTAACATTTTCTGGCAACCAAACATTTCATGTCTGCTATGGCCAATATCGATAATTGAGATTTGTTCAGACATTTTTTTTCTGACATAATTAATAGATGGCACATTCTTGTAAGAAAGTAAGAGATTGTCCATTAAGTACAAAGGGCTATTTAAAACAATTTTTGACCCTCTTTGTTGCACAGTTACCTTCAGTGGCGGGGAGACTGAGCTCCAAAATTTTAGAATTTCTATAGGAAACGAATCAAATGTTACTCATAATCTTCAAGCCCGTTCTCCCAAAATTTTGGGATTCCTATACACGAAATATTCCTAGGAGAAGCCCCTACCAAAATATCTTTATAAATCTGTCGCTGTTACCTTTGTGCCCATCCCCCATTTCCCGTATACTCAGATACTAGAATCTCGAATGCTGAGTCACTATATACTTTTTCGTTTTTTTCTTCAGCGTGAGTTTTCTTAAATATTACCAGAAAAAATCCTTTTCTTTGGTAATGTCAGTGCCATTTATTCGGTGATAGTAGATCATGTTTAAATTCCGTGACAGTAATACAGGTACTGTATTAAGACTGCTAGTGATAGTAACGGCTCGTGAAACCTATGGTAAAGATGAGAAACTTACTCAATTATATTCTAAACATGTAAGAAACCAAACAATGCAATTGAAGTGTGAAAATAATATTAGAAATTAACCAGTTGCAAGTGGAATAACACGCTTTAAAACAGGATAGATTTAAACCATAAAGATAAATTTTTGATTACATTGTTTCTTAAAAAATAAAATATTGGTAGTAATATTTAGTATCGAATACATACGTATACGTCTAAAATGATTTCGTTAGGGAAATGTTTAGTCAGGGTCACATATTGTTATTTCTTTGTTGAGTGGTTTGTGTCTTGTATTGTGTGGTTTTTGTCCTCTCCATCTCTAGAAGTCGCGTTTCTTTGTCCTTGTCCTGTCTATGTCCAACTTAAAAATATGGATATAAAAATAAATAAATAAATAAATGAAGGAAAATATCCAGTGATTTATTTGTGGATTTTGTAGAAGGGGGGAATTTTTATAAAGGATTGCTACTAAAACGTGAAGTTGAATTATTGTACTTTATAACAGATTATATAGCCTATGAAAGGGGTATTTCCCCTGGGAAGACTTAACTAAGAGACAAGGAAGTCAAAACTTAGAAGGGGGAAATTCCCAGGCTTCCCTGGCTACAAATAAATCCCTGAAAATATCCAATCATGATAGCACAGTATGGTTTTATCTTTAAATACCGACCTGAGGACGGATCTGAGCCAAAATGTAAAAAATGAACATGTCTGCTCCTGTATTAATAGCGATGTGTTAAATCGGAAATGAAACGGCCATCAGAAGTATGACAAATAACGTCATTTTGTATGCCATTATTTCAAAAGTGTACATTATACAAAACTGTGCTTTAAAAACTCTGTGCGTTTGAACTTTGCTATGTGTGTGTGTAAAGGGCCCTTTTGTGCCTGGATACCCAACTGCTTTCTGCGGGCTGAAAAAAAAAAATCATGACTGCGCATGAGTGTCCCATCTACATCTACAATGAAGTAAATCTCCCGGAAATATATGTAAGGATAATTGTGTGCTATAATCCTGCTCTCTTGCTAGCATGCCTATGGTGTCCCTCATTCAAGCCTTTTGCCCAAGCTGCTAATGTTCTGTAGACCATAACAAGATTCACCCCCACGAGACTGTGGTGTTGTAAGGCTGCAGGTATATTCACACTTCTACCTCGTGTTCTCACATTAGGGCGTGAACTAAATTTAGGGTTGCCATATGTCCGTATTTTGTACGGACCGTTTGTATTTTAGGTCAGTGCCCGTGTCCGTATCGTACAGAGCATAAAATAGGAAAATGTCCGTATTTAACAGTTTATGAAGCTGCCCGAAAATTTTCTAGACGGGAATAGCTAAAATCTCGGGCGAAAAGAATTGTGTTTTCATCATATACGGTAACTTATATTTTAGTTACTATTAATAAAGTGGGTTATGCTTTTAAAGGGTCTCATTTTTCCACTCCAAGGCTCTTTTGGTTAGGTTTGATATGCGTGATCTAATGGCATGATTTATTATATTATTCATGTGAATGAAAAAAAAAATTAAAACGGTTAGTTTCCAATAGTGTTTTAAGTATTACAGTAAACAATTGTGTAATAACCTGAAAAGGTGATTTTTAGGTGAGAAATTTCAAAATATTTATTCTGTGTTTGGACACTGTATCTTTGATGATTCGTCATTTTAAGGCTTGTCCGTATTTTGGTTCAAAAAATTATGGCAACCCTAACTAAATTGGTGACACTTTTTATCCAACTCAGTTGTTTCTATTTTCATAGCACTAGCATAGACTGACTATACAGCATTCAGGAAACTATTAGGGATGGGCAAAGCCGGTTTCTATAAAAACCGAACCCCTAAAAACCGACATTTCTGTTTTCTCCAAAACCGGTTCGGTTTTCACCAAACATGAACCGGTTTTCAAGAAAACTGAAACCGGATCCGGTGAAAATCGAACTGGTTTTCGAGAAAACCGATAACCGGTTTCGGAGGAAACTGAAAACGGTTTCGGAGAAAAAACGATTTTTCGAAAATTTTCAAAAACCGGTTTCGGTTTTCCTAAAAGCCGAAAACCGAAAAAAACTGTTTTTGTGCCCACCACAAGAAACTATTCTTCTTGGTCATGACACAGCGCAAGCAGGTAGCATTGGAAGGGATAGAGATAAATTATGTATGCAATAACGTGTGATATGAGCTAGTTTTGGTATAGACACTACTTTCATGGCATAAAAGAGTACTGCACATAAAATTCCAATCCTCGTAAATATTCCCAACTATTAGGCTAGGATATTGCACAAGTACAGGATGACAAGATGATTAAATAAAATATGAAAATCCAATGTGGAAATAAATATATTTATATTCGCTTTATTTTATTGATAGCGGCATTAAACGGCATAACAAACATCTTGGCATTTGAAGGCGGCGCTCCAAGTTCCCTTTAAATGCTGCTAGCAAATGAGAGGCCAGCGGTATTGCCACGTTTATTTTGCACACATCCACGTCTATCCCCTGTCACCTGATCGCGCTGTAGTTTGTCTGCTTACCCATAGCCACACCCCTTTACCACTTGGCAACGTCACGTCAGAGCTTGCGTTTTATTCGTTTAGCTGAAATGCCAAGATGTTTGTCACAGGCTTTTTTTTTTTCTTTTTAGTTCAGATGTATTAAATGTTATTCCGGTCATTTAAAAGTTGATTAATTTACATTCTTTCAACGTAAATTTTTAAGTTGGTTTCCGTCTGTGATTGAATTTAATTTTTAAAAGGTGCTTAAGAAGCAATATTGTATTTGTTTTGTAGCAACTTATGTCTAGTCTCTTGCATACTGCATTCCTTCTTATTTTTACAGTTACTTATCCTCTTGACTTGACGAAAACTCGACTTCAAATTCAAGGAGAAAAAGATATTGAAGCCGGAAAACAAGTAAGCTGAATTCTTGTATCTTTAAGTATACTAGACGACAGTTTTTTTTTTTTTTTTTAATGAAAATAGGTTTTCCCTATAGATTTTTAAGCTTCTAAAAAGAGAATCTGAACTTGGTTTGGGGCTTGTTTAGATGAAGAAGACTAAAAGTACGCAAAAAAAAGAGGAAGAAGAAGGCTTACAGATGAAATTAGTTGAAGAAAGGAAACCGTAACTGATTTGTGTCCTTTAAGAATGAAATAGAAGTACATGTTGTAGAAATGAGGAGTATATTTCTAAAACATGCTAAATCTGTTTGGTAGAATTTTTCAGAAATGGTATTAAAAAAAACTATATCTTTTTACACTATCGCAATGATTCAAAAAAAAAAAAAAAAAAACACTTATAGACTGTAGAAAGAGGATTATGCTGGCAAAATTTTAAAACCTGTGAAAGATCTAGAAGTTAGGGTAATGAAACGGTTTACTAAGTGCATAGCATGTTTTGGCAACAAACTTGGCGTTTAGCATGTTTTGAAAACAATATTTGAGGATTTAGTATATTTTGACACTAAAGAGGCAAACGTATTGAACTATGACTTCATAGAGACTTTAATTCTTTAAACGAAGTTACAAAATATATGGAATGCATACCAAAAAAAAAAAAAACGTTGTTATTTAATGTAGTTAGCATTTTTCTTTCTTATGTGGCATATCAACGTACATATCATTTAAATGAGAATTATTGAATATACCTGTATTGCACGCATGTCCGTGACAGAACAAGATGGCATGAAGATCTAAATTTTTGGCCAAAAGTGGACAACCCCCCTTTTCCACTGTAAGTGATGACGATAACTCCTTCTTCCATTTTACAAGGATTTTTTTTAAACGGCTATAGCAGGCTAACCGTAAACCTTTTCCTCTTTTTTTTTTTTTTTTTTTTAGGATATATTGAATGAAACTACTCAGCGTGCCCTACAAAATGGCATGAAAATCTCAATTTTGCCCAAAAGTGGACATCCCTCCCGTTTTTTTTTTCTGGACTTTTTAGTTATGAAGATATAATTTTCAAACTAAGTGCAATATGCTTTACATCAAATTGACTCTATGATACAATAAGGTACAATTAGACTATTATTAAGTACACTTTTTGTATTTCAAAATGTTGCAATATATTTTGAAAGAAAAAAAATACTATCTTCACAACTGTCAACTGTACTTTAATAAAATTTGTCAGAAATATATTCCGAAACATGTAATTATGTATGAGTACATTTTGTGTAGATACCTCATACTAGAGCCCCATCAAGACCATCCAGTTGAGTTGATTTTAGTTTAGCGTCCCTTTCAGCAGCGAGGCTATATGAGACGTGGACCTACTGATTAACGTGAAATCCGAACCACATGAGCTCCCTCCGGGAATCGAATTCGGTCTCCCACGCCAAAGGCGCGTACGCTAACCGCTTAGCCACTGACCAAGACCATCCAGGTTGCAACAAAACATTTTTCTGTGAAATGTCTCTAATTTTCCCTGATCCGTTCAAAATTACGGTTCATGAGGCATCATTGTATGCTATCATATATATATATATATATATATATTAAAAAGGTTAATATTATTATGGGCATCATTTTTAAATAGGAGGGTGCAGGACAAAAACTCAATTTAGATTCGTTTTCGAGAGCTCGAAAACTATAATAAAAAACATCTAGTTCAATTGAAAGAAATCAAAGTTGAATTTTGTTAGTCAGTGTCATTATTCTTATTAATGTTAGTTGTAAAACCATACAAATACGAACATTTATGTAAAACAACGGTAGAGTGGTAATATGGTAGAGTTAGAGAAAAAAATAGATTTACTTACAATTCAATAAATAATTTTGTACATTTTGTGTGCGAACTGTGAGGCAGAGCATGAGCATTAACACGCAGAAATGGAAAGAGCCAAAGAGGGAAGGTTGAACGACGGGAAAAAGATGTACAAAAATGAAGCACTCCCCCGAATAACGCTGTATGGTTCATTTGGGAATTTACTGAGTTACCAGTGGATGCTGTAGAGAATATGACTGACATGTACTGAAATTTCGCCTGTCCATTGCCCAAGATATGGACTAGGATACTGGCAAATTCTACGCGGAGTGTTACTGCATATACAAGCTTACTGAAGTTTTCTTCGGTTTTTTCGGTCTTTACTGAAATGTTCCATACAGTGTTATTCGGGGTATTGCTTCAAATATTGGCAGTGCACTTGTAATGCCCGTAAGAATTCAACGACTCTATCATCAATGTTCTGGTTCGGCTGTCATTTCTGTCTTTGTCAAAGTCACACTTCTTGGTCAATTCCTGCAGTCTTGTCTGTCTGGAACTCTGTGACTGGTCGAAACGAAGTCTGACGTCCCAGAACGTTTAATTATAAATGACTGAGACAAAACATAGTAATTCGTGAGTCCGGTTGTGTTAAAAGGATCCGATTGTGGCCGTACCATGGGATTCGGTATTTGGTGTCATTGGGGTATGTAAGCTTGCTTTAACGCTTCGGTGCCCACACCCGCGATGTAGATCGGCTCCTATTTGCTAGAGGAGTCCTCCATTAGTAGATATAACTGATGACTAACCGCGCAATACGTGCAATCCATTGACCTACTTGTGATCTGGGTGATAGTAACCACTTTTGAAAAATGCAAGAGGTCCCTGCGACTTTTGGAAGTGAGCTCATTGTGAGTTGATTCTACCGGTAAAACTGGAAGGATAAGTTTTCTCCATGTATCAGGCGTATTCTGATAATCCACTCTATCAGCGGACTCAGCGAAGTACATTGAGTTTCTACGAGTGAAGTTCAAGAAAGCGCGGGTAATGGTATTGTTATGAGGGATAGCAACGGTGTCATGAGGCATACGGTACCCATCATACCTAGGTATAGTAACGTTTGGGAAGCGCAATGGCGTGCCATCGTCTCAACCCCATCAATAACAAATGATCAACGGTGTTAAAAGGAAATTATCTCGATGCTCGTTAATTTTGTTAATCGATATATTGATATTTGACAAGTCATGTTGCATTACCTTACTGGAATATATTGTCTTTATGGCCATCACAAAAATGATGTTGTTTTTATATATAACATAATGAATTATCTGAAGTAAACAGAGCAGTATATATATATATATATATATATACAGTAGGAAGTGGAAAATCCGAACAAATTGGGACTACAAGTAGTTCGGATTTTTGAAAATGACCAAGAAAATGCAATTTAGGCTTAAATATACTGTACGGTATGCTCTTTTACCGATACAGTGGTTATACATACGTACAGTAATTACAATATCGTACGTAAGGCTACTTACATTTAATGTTTCTGAAGAACCTGCTCGTACACTAAATTACATTGTTCTTGTAACTCACACTTAAAACTTAACTTGTATAGGCCTAAGGGAAAATAAAAATAAAAATATGTAGGCCTATGGCAAACATCACATATGAGTAAGCTTTTGTAAAAACACTGACTTCACACAACGCTAACAGACAACCCTATTGTTTGTTTATCGCTAGCGCTAAGACAAAATGTAAAAAGCTTCTAGGGACCGCGTTCGGATTATCGACGTCCTACTGTATATATATATATATATATATATATATATATATATATATATATATATATATATAACTCTATGGCCTATGGAACCCGGAGGTTCAATGACACGTTCACAAAAGCTCTCCACTGACTTCTATCCTTAGCTAACTGCATCCAGTTTCTACTTTGTATTCCAATCTCTGCGAGATCTATCTTAATATTGTCCTCCCATCTGCGCCTAGGTCTTCCTAATAGTCGTTTTCCGATTGGTCTTCCAGTCAAGATTTTGAAAGCGTTTCTACTTTCTTCCATCCTAGCTACATGAACCGCCCACCTAAGCCTCCTAGACTTGACGACCCTAACAATGTTGGGTAAACCATATAAACTATGTAGTTCCTCGTTATGAAGTTTCCGCCATTCCCGTTCCTCTTGGGTTCGAATATTCGTCCTAGGATCTTGTTCTCAAATACTTTTAATGTAAATAGTTTCCCACATAAAAGTAGCCCAGCTGTGTAATACCAGAGACAATCAAATAATTGTATGTAATTCTCTGAGTAATTCTAGCAGATGCCGGTGTGCCGCCAAATGCACAGTTTAGCACCTTTCGAGATTTGTTTCTGTCTGGCGCTGGTGTGCCGTCCAATGCGAAGTTTTAGGTTTAATTCCCTCTTTGTTCGTTCTGGGAAGCAAGACGCGTTCACAAGATGGTGTTTTCCATGGAATCGCGCATTGTGATAGTGGAAGAATCTATGCAGACGGGGTTAGTTAAGAATACATAAGAGACCTCAACTACCAGGTACACAAGAACAAAATCACCTGCCAAACGCTGCGTTCGGAAGTTGATGCAAAAATGCGTTGAACCGGGGTCTTTGGCGAATATAAGTGGACGAAAACAAAATGTTGTCCGAGCACTGGAGATCGTCCGTGATATTCAGCAGCGGATAACACGAAGCCCACAAAAGTTTACCCCAAAACTATCCCAGCAGATCAGTGTGTCACGAACAATATATCAACATGTGCTAATGTGTCTGAAACGGAAACCATACCGAGTAACATGTGTAAAGGAAGTAGATGAGTCGGACACATGTGAATGAGTTGCATACTGTAATTAGTTACTGACTATGATTGTGGACGGATGTTTGGACCCTCCGAGGTACTTTATGTGCGACGATATCTACGTAGTTCCATTTATCGGATAACGTAAGTGCGCAGAATGTGCAGCTCTGATCTGCTGAGAATCCAAATATCTTATATGAAATACCCTACCATGACCAAAAATATTGTTATTTGGGGTGCAGTTCCAAAGAGACATGTGTTCTTTCAGCCCAGTGTTCTTTGAATCAAAAGTGAAGTTTGTCGTGTCTTCTTGCAACGACACTATGCCAAACTGATACAAAAAGGCTATGCTCCTACTTGAAACAAAATGGCGCTACATGCCACACTTCGAATGAATACCTGGCGTTGGTGCATGAACTGTTTACAGAAGAGCGCACGTAAGAAAAAGGTTAGGCGCTCTCTTTCCCCTGATTTGTCTTCCTGTGATGGGTATGCTTAAAGCAGATGTATGCAAATAAGCCACATATGAACTGCAGCGAAATATTGTCCACACCACCTGGAACATCAGCTAAAGTGGTATCAGCCAATACCTTGTCACGTACACAGAGGTATCTCGACGTTAATGGAGGCAACTTTCAGCATCTCTTGTTACATGTAAATAAGGCAGTTTACATTTTCCTACTGTTTCAACCAGTATCCGGTATAACCACGCTAGGCTACTTTTATATGGAAAACCATGTATCTTCAAAGAGCACTGTAAAAAGCACGTTAATATAAATGTACATATATTTTAATTTGTTGTCTTCTAAATAGATACCATATCGAGGAATGACGAAAACAGCTATAGGGATTGTTCACGAAGAAGGCCTTTTTGCTCTGTGGCGAGGTATGACTCCAGCTATATACCGGCATATGATCTACTCAGGCATTCGAGTGGTTACTTACGAATTTCTGAGGGAAAGTGTTCTACGGAAAGATGAAGATGGAAGATTTCCTTTCTGGTAAGCTAAGAGTGTTGTATCTTCGCAACATCTTTATTTTCTGTAAGATAGATTCAATGTCAGAAAGAAACTTGTTGAAGTTGTATGATATAAAACTTTGTCAAGCGTTTATCTTATTGAAGAACGAACTCGAATACCTCAATAACAACAATATGTATCTACCACTCTCTAATATACTGGGTGTCTCAAAAGTTCCTTGACATAGGGTAACTCTGTTATTCCTACAATAAAATGTAAGAGGGGAAACCGTCTCCAAATATAATGATTTCAGTCTAAAGTGAAGGATTTTTTTTAAAAATCGGACTAGCCGTTTGGGCTGTACACTCTTTGAGCAGTTGTCAGGGGACTTTTGAAACACCCTATATATATATATATATATATATATATATATATATATATATATATATATATATATATATATATATATATATATATAAAATCCTGGGAGCAAGGAACGCATGCAGGGGGTGGATCCTGAGGGTCTGGACCCTACCCTGAAAACCCAACTTCTCTGTAAATTGAATCTAATTTTAGGAGTGATTGTGCAAATTTTAATGATTTTTCCTCATATTGAATATGAACCCCCACCCAAAAGCTTTGGAAGTAAATTTGAAATAAATTATTGCGTGTGTGCCTCCTTTGAAATGAAAATTAGGTGACTTCAGATTATAAACAAACTCTTGAGTGAGGCTGATTGCTTGGCTCCAGAATTCTGAAAAAGGAAGTGCAATGTGCTTGTAAGTGAAGAATAGGATATTTATATTTTATAAAAATAAAATAAATTAAGTTGATTTCAGTTAAAAAATCTTGGTGCATTACAGTATTATTATTATTATTATAATTATTATTATTATTATTATTATTATTAAAATATTATTATTATTATTATTATTATTATTATTATTATTATTATTATTATTATTATTATTATTATTATTATTATTATTATTATTATTAAGTAAGAAACTCTATTAGAGACAACGTGTTGTTTCTATTTATACTGAGACAGTGTTCTGTTCCAGTGAGCAGGGCGTGAGTTTCTAGAAGCCAAGTCGATTCATTTCTCGCCATTTTGAACTCTGCTTTATGTTCAGCGTTGCCAACAATCTCTGAAGAAAATAGGATAGATGACCTTTAAAAATAAGCCTTTCACGCAAAAAATTGCTAGATTTTGAACTGCTAATCTATCAGTGGCGGATCCAAGGGGGGTGATAGTGACGATCGCCCCCCCCCCCCAGAAGAGGAAACTTTGTTATTTTATATATATAAATAAAACCCATCCCACAGTTTGGAGCTCTTAAAAGTAGCTCTAAGTAGCAGTATTACAACCCACCGCTCCCCCCCCCAGAAGTCCGTCCCGGATCCGACCCTGTAATCTATAACCCACATTATAGATTTTAAAACTCTTTTTGTGTGTAGAATAATGAGTGAGTTATACTAAAATTTGAACTATTGAATTTTATTCGCTGAATAATAACAAGCAATATACATCACTTTAAATTACAATAAAATCCATCAACAACTCATCTGATTTGTGTAAATCAACAGCCATATTATCAGTTGAATTGAAATAAGTCATCATCCATGACGTCGTAGCTAGCCAAGGCGCTGGAACTGGATGCACCATCGTTGAATTGTGGATTGCCAGGTTTGGTTGTGTTTGTGTAGACTTCCATTGTCCCAATATTCAGTAGTACTTCTTTCGGTAGGTCATAATCCTTACAAACACTTCTTATCTCTCTGTACGCACACACACATGAATCATCATGATTTCATGAGAGTTTTCAAGCTAATTAGATATCCTATTATTTCTTTCCCTTTCCTATTTCCGTCCTGTACCTTGAAGAACGGCAGAATTTATTAAATTTGTATTAGAAAATTTCATTCTTGCAATGAAATGTGAAATTAAAATAATTAAAAAGTAGCAAACAGGGCCGTTACGGGAGCTACATTAAGTATTGTTAAGTACATTGTAAATCTGTGGGTGGGGAGAGAAAAGAACGAAAAACAAGTGTTTGTTCCCTAATAAAACACCCTCTGCCTAGAGAAATCAATGAATACGATAATATATAATGACAAATAGGCTAATTTAAAAAAAAAATACACTTTATTTTGAAAGAAAAAGTATTTTTGAATTAATAAAACTGCTAATTAAAAAAAGCTAAAAATGGCAACAGTGTTTCATAAAATAAGTTATATTTAAGGCTATAAGCATTTTGTAGATATGTATGGCTAAAAGCCTCTCCAAATAGGCTAGATTTTTACCAAAAATAGGCTAAATTGGCATCACTGATAATGTCACCCTGTTCAAAATGTAGTTCGAAAATTATTCCTTATGGTGATGCACTACAATGCTCAAAAAGAATTGTTATAAACTGTTCCATATATTGTGTTATGTATCAGAGAAATGTATACACTGATATTTAACAAGCAGATAATATTAGAGAATGGATTTATAATGAATGTAAATGTAGTCATGTAACTGGAAAAACAATAACAATCGAAGCAATATATGCGAGTATTACCAATGGAAGTTAAAAGAGTTCTGACACCCAAGTCAGTTGGTAATCCTATTATTATTACTGATGCACGAGCAAAACTTGACAACAAGTGGGTCCATATTGCTGGTATCTAGAGCCTCATTCCATAACGGTCTTCGCAAAACTCGTGGATCGCAACGCAAAAAATGCAATAAGTAACTTTAACTGCTATGCAGGTTATTTAGAAACTAAAACGCAAATATAGCGTTGTGTTGATTTAAACCGTAGCAGAATGAAGCCCCTAGTGCCTAAGAAGATAAAAACTACTTTTCTCGTTTGAAATATATAGTAGGGAGAACAGCAAATGGGATAAAGAATCATGAAATTAAAAGTGGTAAATGTAAAGTTGAAAAATCAAAGCAACAGTCAATAGAATTAAATTATCTTAACCAATATGGGCTGAATTATCTTATGGGACAAAAATATAGAAACTCATTAAATTCAAGAGAGTGTTGGTGAGAATTTGAAGGAAATTGTTAGTTATAAGGCTTCGACTAGTGATGGGTAAATTCCCGGGAAGATATTTTTCGGGAAGATTCCCCAAAAGTGTGAATTTTCCGAGAACTTATGTACAATCACAAAGAAAATTGCATTCTATTAATATATTATGATTTCAAAGTTAAATTCATTCTTTTATTACAGTATATTATTACTTTTGTATCCAGAGGATTCCTTAAAATGTATATTCTGAACGGTATTGTGTTATTTTATTAATGTTTTATGATATTTAGAGAGTAAGCATAAATGTATATTTACTTACAATATGTTTCATACAAGTAAATGTGTGTAAAAAATGGTATAGTAAGTCCACATACTTTTACACCGCTAAACTGTTTAAATTTATATGTAAGTGGATTTTCTAAACTTGACTCTACTACTGATATTATAAATATATGAAGTTTTTAAGTGTTATAAACAAATTAGGTTTGGTAACTGCCAGAAAACACATGTCTCACCATTTTATCAACATTTGCGCATACATATTTATGTTCACACTATTTACAAGATACTGATTTATCTTTATAATTTTGTACGTATAATTGCCACACACGACCTCTCTTCCTACCTATTTCTCGAAATATCATGCGTTATTCACATATAAGAGAAGTCCGAGTACCTCTTCAGAAATTCGAGTCAGAGACAGGAGACAGACCGACGTCTATTACTAACGATGGTTCGGGGTGTATTAATAGTGCTTCATCTCTATTTCTACATTACTTTACAAACTGATTCCTTTTCATCATTTGTAAATTAGTACTTTGGTACTTTTTAGTGCAAATGGAAATTCAACTTAAAATATCATATTATTAGTTGTATAAAGTACAGTCAACGAAGTTTAATTTTTTTAACATTCAAATTATTTAAAACCTAGAAGTAAATCATAATAAATGAAAATAAAGTAAGTACTCATATGGTTCTTACAATTTGGAAGATAAATTAAAGAAATGGAAATAAATTCCTTCCCGGGAATTTATATGCCAGGGAAAAAACGGGAATATTCCCATTTTTTATTTTCCTTCCCACCAGAAATATTCCCACTGCCCATCACTAGTTACGACCCGTTCGGGGGAGTAATGCTCCCGGAAGTACGTTTTTTCGCGCGCTACTCTAGCCAGCTGTTTTATGGGCTATCCTTGCCAGCTGTTTTAAGTTGGTCACAAATTTTATATCATGGGGTCAAGGTGGAACAAAACGAGCCCCGCGGGGCTTCTAATTCGTTCCTACTACTACTACTACTACTACATGTACTTCTACTCCTACTACTACTACTTATCTGCACAAAAGTAAGTAAGTCACTTTTTTGAGTACTATTTTCATCTTATTTTAATGAAAAAAGTGTTATGAAAATTGTAAAAAGTTTTAAAAACTTTCCTTGGGCTGGGTTTGAACCAACGCCAAAAGTGATTTCCATTACTAGCCTGTAGCGCTAACACACTCGATCACGAGGACCGACAGCAGCACATCTTTGATTTCTGCTATAGGTATGCTACGTGGCAAGAAACGGATAACGCCAACCAATCAGAACTGTGTTCCTACTTGCGGGAGTATTACTCTCCCGAGCTACTCCTATATCACTGGGAAATTGCGATTAAATTGTAAGAAATAAGATGTAGATGTCGTATGAGAAAAAATAATAATTGTGTATACATCATCGTTAGAAATATGAGTGTCACCGTTGTAAAGAAACAAAGAGTAATAGATTTAATTTGCTAGTTAACAATGTATTTCTGTGTTTATAACTTACACAGTTCATCTTTAATAATAATTAATTAATATATATATATATATATATATATATATATATATATATATATATATATATATATATATGTGTGTGTGTGTGTGTGTGTGTGTGTGTGTGTGTGTGTCATCAGTCTTTGCACATAGACCTTCAGATCTAATCTTGTACGAAGCCCTTGTATTTCAGTTTTCGTTTCGGGCTCGAATTTAAAGGTATGGAAATTTATGCAAAAACGTGCACGTTTCTCACGGTTTCTAAAAATGCCTTGTGTTTATGCAACCTCTCAGTACTTCACGGTTGTGCGGGCTTATATAACAGTAGAGGATAAATACCAAGGAATGGAGTAAGGACTTTTTTCCCTCTCTTTTAATCAATGCCTTGGATTAAGAGTCGTGAACGACGGATGCTTATAGCTAATAAAATGAATAAATGTTCCAGTAGAATAAAGAATATCAATACAGTATTGTTGGCAATAAATGACATTTATATTAGCGCCATTTAAAAATTCTTTTTTCTCATGTTTCTAAAAAAAATATGCGTTATAATTCACCCTCAATTATGTCATTTTATTCAGCTAGGTGTTTATCTATCGCTTGATATACGAGGTGTGGCAATTAAATAACGAGACGTGTCATAAATGTGATGTATTGCAAAGAAAGTTACAATTGACTGTTATCCCTTTCAATATACTCCCTTCCCCTATCTATACACCGCTGTATACGTGTCTTCCATTGTTCAAAGCAATGCTGTAGGTAATCAGGTATCACACCGTTCAACAACTCTTCCATTTTTCGTTTCACCTCTTTCACAGATTGAAAATGTGTTCCCTTCAATGCACTTTTCACTTTTGGGAATAGATAAAAGTCACAGGGAGCCAGGTCTGGGGAATATGGAGGATGGTTGAGCACAGGAATGCGCTTGGCCGCTAAAAACTGTTTCACAGAAAGAGCATTATGGGCAGGCGCATTGTCTTGATGGAGGATTTATGCATTGTACTTCCACAAATCCGGTCTCTTCTTCCTTATTCTTTCCCTCAGCTTGATTAGGACTTCTTTGTAGTAGGTCTGACTCACTGTTTGATCCTGAGGCACCCATTCAGTCATGATAATACCCCTGATATCGAAAAAACGATGAGCATTGCCTTCACTTTCGACTTGCTCATTCGTGCTTTTTTTCATTCTTGGCGATGTTGGAGTCTTCCAGCGCATGGATTGACGCTTAGTCTCGTGGTCATACTGGAAAATCTATGTTTCATCACATGTGACGACACGTGTTAGCAAGTCTAGTTCTGCTTTGAGTCATTCCATGACGTCACAGCAAATGGTCTTCCGCATATCTTTTTGTTCCTGAGAGAGTTTTTTCGGGACAATTTTTGCACAAACTTTTGTCATGTTTAAATTGTCATGCAAAATTTGTCTTACTGTCCCTTTGTTAATGTTCGTCATGTCTGCGATCATCCGAATGCTCAGACGTCTGTCTTTCCGCACAAGTTCATTAATTTTTTGAACATTCTCGTCCATTCTTGAACTCAAAGGGCGGCCGGGTCGTTCATCATCTTCAACCTCCTCCCTACCGTCTGAAAATCGTTTTTCCCATTCGAAACCTCGCGCACGTGACATATCATTATCACCATACACCTCTTTTAACATTGCACAACATTCCGTCGGTGTTTTGTTCAATTTCACCAGAAATTTGATGATAATGCGCTGCTCAACTTTACTGTTCACCATGATTCTGGCACTACTACAGAACATGTCCTCTTAACGCAAGGCTGCAAAGAAAAGAAAAACTTTCAGAATCACGATCCTGCGCGACAGGAGATGGGCAGTCTCGTTATTTAATTACCACACCTCGTATGTTTCATCTTTGCAGATAGAGACAGAGGCATCAATTCCAGTGCTGATCGCTAATCTTCCTAAACTATCTCCCGAGACCGCCTTGGATTATGGAAATTTCCTTTAAATCCCAAGTCCTGAAGCCGCCACTAGCAAAAGCGTGTTCCTATAACTACCTACTTCGGAGGCTGCAATGAGCAAAGGAGTAATTCTTAAGTACACTATCTTCAGAAACTGCGATGAGTAAGGGAGGTAACCTTTGAATCACCGTCCGATACCGCTGTGGGCTAGGAAATTTTACCTTTTGAATTTGAAGCCACTTTGCGTGCCCTGAAGTTTTGTTCTCACACTGGGAAACATCTTATAAACTTTGTATTATTTACAAGAACTTTGTAAATTTTATTAAACACTATTTTATAATGAAAACGGTGAAGGGTTTTTAGAAACTTTCATTAGAATGTACCAAGCAAAATATTGCAATATGGACATGAAAAACTTTTTTACATTGTGATTTCTACCAACAACCTTTCCGTATACATAAACCCCATCTGCAATCCAACAGAGTTGATTCCATAGATTCAGAGACAATTTAGAAAAAATGAAGATGTGAATATTCGCTTTTGAAAATAATCTTCTCACTGAAACAAAAATTAAAGCGTTAGAGATAACCATAATTTAAAGCTGTATCTCATTCAGTGGCACAATCAGCCATGAGCTTGGGGGGCCCAGACCACTCTCGAAATTAACCTGTCCTACATCAGCGTTACAGACAAACTTTGGTGAAAATTCAAAAAAATCATTATTGCTTGTCATTTGAAAATCAAATGAAATGAAATCTTTTAAGTTTTATGTCCCACAGTTATGCCGACTAGGCTAAAAGAGAGGTGATGATGAGAGATGAGTGAAGTGGTGGAATGAAGAAAGTGGGAGGAAACGGGAAAACCTCGAGCAAACCCACGCATACGGTGTTTGTCCACCACGAAATTCACTTGACGCGAACTGGGACTGAACCCAGGATCCCACGCACCAGAGGTGAACGCTCTACCAACGAGCCACCGCGGCCCACTTGCTTGTCGTTTGTCTAATATATTTAAAAATATGCAAACTCTCACACGCCGTGCGTGACGAGTGCTCTTAATCTGTATTGAGGCATGAAACATCATGTGGGAAGTATCGCCTTAATAATGGTGAATTTGAAATTTTATTTTAAATCCTTGGCATGGTAATAATAAGGATAACTAATTTTTTTGGGATGGAAAGAATTCAAACTTTCAATTTTGTCCACATTAGATGGTGCAGCTCTCTACCAGGTAGTGTTGGCCCCTCCCGAAAAATAAAATCCTAGTTGCGCCACTGAGCTCATTAGTCATATTATGTACTGTCATCTTGTTAGTGAATGAAAACATTGATTAGAATATACATCAATATCAGTTTCATCTTTAATAGATGGCATTCTTATCTAACATTATCAATTTTTAAGTTTACAAAACCGTTTGTTTTCTTCGACTACCTCGAAATCTATCCATGAGGATTTATACTCGCCCAAAGACTTATACATTTTGTTCTGTTCGATTATACAAGGACAAAGCGACTTGTTTTTCTTCCCAGAAATGAAGCGCTCACTCACAGGATGCCATTTTAACAGTTGAGATGACGACATTTCTGACGTTGAACTGTAGTTTTAAAGTCAAACTGCAGACTTTTACAAAACAAGCTTACCCTAAAGTGAAGAACCGCTGGCAAAATGTGTCGCTAAACACGATGGGTACGTAGAGGAGGACTAATACCATCATGGTGTCAGAGATCTCCTCCAGAGTAGGATTTCTTTTAGGTGATTGCACAAACTTTTTGATACGACTCCGTATATACCGATTGATATACGTCTCATATTTGGGCTGCTTTTTCGTTAAACTCTCATAATATTGCGAAATTGTTTGTATTGATTCTATACAATGGATGATAATCACCCATTTTATCTTTTAATAGGAAAGCGGCAACAGCAGGTGTAACGGCAGGTGTTGTTGGACAGTTTTTTGCAAATCCAGCGGATCTTGTGAAAGTACAGATGATGATGGAAGGAAGACGACGCTTAGAAGGAAAGCCGCCGAGGTAAGCTTCTACTGTATGGATGTTCTTTCAGTTCATTCTTAAAATTTCTTGTGAGCACGTAGCTCAAATCAAACACTAGATGGAATATACGGGTATTTCAAAACAATACCGACAACGTTTGGGAGGTGATTCCTCACACAAAGATAAGAAAAAAGTATAGACCAACTTGGATGCACAAATGCTTCCTTTCGGATTTATAGGCTGCTAAAAACATGGAAAAATGAACTTTAAAGGTCCATAGCTCCAAAACTATGGAACCTACCGTAGTCGGGTCAAGAGTTCACTTTGGAACTAATATGTGCCCTACCGAAAAATATATGTTTCAGAATCCTAGGGTACTCACGCAACAATGTTTATAGAGAAACTTTGGCTACGGGAATTTAATTGGAAGTACTCATCAAATACCTCTATAAAAACAGTTGCGGAAGTACCGCAGTATCCTGAAATTTGGATATTTGGATAGGACATATACTACCAGGTAGTTCCTAAATGAAGTCTTGACGCGATTACGATAGGTCCCATAGCTTTGGAGCTATGGGCTTTTAAAGTTCACTTTTTCATGTTTTCGGAAGCCTATAACTCCGAAAGGAAGCATTTGTGCACCCAGGTTGGTCTATATTTTTTCTTATCTTGGTGTCAAGAATCACCTCCCAAACGTTGTCGGTGTTGTTTTGAAACACCCTGTATAACGCTTTTAGTTCTGCATCCATGATTTATTATAATATATAGGCACTTCAAATATAATCTATCAGTTTTAATTTTTGAACTGTCCTACGCTATATCTTATTGGGGCCAGCTCTAATATATGTGTAACCAGTGCATTTGCACGGAACAGCAAAATCTGCCGTAACTATATTATTTCAATAAAATAAATATTTCTTTATTAACAGACTTCATGATGATGGTAGTTAAATTCACTAAGCTGACCTTCTATTTGAATACTGCCGGTACATTCATAAATCGTTTCTAGGTTGCATTTGTTTAAGGTCACATGCAAGGGCGCCGATTTCTCTGTAAATGGAGGGGGGGCATTCAGATGCAGAAGGTATATATATGAAGATTTTAAGACAAATTGCACTCAAATTATGCCAAATATTGTATATTCATAAATACAATAGGGGGACAATATGAGCTTTGTCGGGGCCATGTGTTATTAAAAGTAGGGAATTCGTGTTATTATTCGGTTCAAAATCTCCTGTCGCGAATTCTGTTGAGGAATTTGAAGCTTAAAATATATAAAACGATAATCATGCCTGTTGTTCTGTATGGTTGCGAAACATGGTCACTTACTCTGAGGGAAGAACATAGACTGAAAGTATTTGAGAACAAGATCCTGAGACGAATATTCGGACCCAAGAGGAACGGGAATGGAGAATGGCGGAAACTTCATAACGAGGAACTGCGTAAGTTATATGGCTTGTCCAACATTGTTAGGGTCGTCAAGTCTAGGAGGCTTAGGTGGGCGGGTCATGTAGCTAGAATGGAAGAAAGTAGAAACGCTTTCAAAGTCTTGACAGGAAGACCAATCGGAAACTGACCATTAGGAAGACCTAGGCGCAGACGGGAGGACAATATGAAGATGCATCTCGCAGAGATTGGAATACAAAGTAGAAACTGGATGCAGTTAGCTAAGGATAGAAGTCAGTAGAGAGCTTTTGTGAGCTCGGCATTGAACCTCCGGGTTCCATAGGCCATAGAGTTAGTTAATTAGTTAATATTGAAAAGCCTAAATATCTGCAGCAACACAGAGAATAATAGTTTTAAGAGTTAAATAGAACTGTTCACAGCTAATGATTCAACACTTTTCGCCCATAGATGGTGGGCAACATGGAACTTTGAAAACTTTTCTCTTCCTTGGTGAGCTGATTTTTACTTTGATATGATCTCTTATTCGTAACTGCAACTACTTATTCCATCCTGGTTTTGCTTCTCCTTTTCGTCTATCAGCACGGTCATCGAAAATGACCAAGCGTGCTGTTTCTTCTTTTTTCTCTTATCGTCATAATTCGTTGTTCTTCATTAGCTTTTCTTTAGTTCGTCTTCATCCGTTAGTAACGCTAATTGCTATGGAATCTGTTCTGCAGAATTAAGTTAAAATTAATGTATGATGTTACAGTCTTCTACTTAAATATTTTTCGTATTTATTACTTCGTTTATTTGAATACCTCAAAGTGGTACAAATTCTTAGTTAGTTAAAATGACATTCCTTTGCTTTTTCTCGGTGGTACAAAACTAAATAGGCCACACAAATTTATTCCATCCTTTATTTGAATACCACAAAATGTTACAGAAATACTGAGCTAGTTAAAATGGACCTTCATCGCCTTTTTTTCTGGTTGGAACAAAATTAAATAGAACACCCAAGTTTATTCCTTCATTTATTTAAGTATTACAAAATGGTACAGAAATACCGAGCTAGTTAAAAAGGACCTTCTTCGCCTAGTTTAGGTTGATACAAAATTAAAAACTCCATCCAAATTTATTTATTCGTTTATTTGAATAGTACAAAATAGTATAGAAATTCCGAGTTAGTTAAAAGGGCATTTCTTTGCTATTTTTGTCGTTGGTACAAAATTGAATTGGTCATTCAAATTTATCCCTTCGGTTGTTTAAATAGTACAAAAGGTATAAAATCCTGAGCCAGTTAAAATGCCATTTCTTCTCTTTTTTCTCGTTGATACAAAAGTAAATACGCCACTCAAATTTATTCCTTCGTTTATTTGAGTAGTACAAAAAGGTACAGAAATTCTGAGCTAGTTAAAATCTGACCTTTTTTTTAGCTTTTTTATTGGTACAAAACAAAATACTCCATCCAAATTTATTTCTTCTTTTATTTGTATATTTTCTAGTATAAAATGGTACTGAAATTCTGAGCTGGTTAAAAAGGTCTCTCTTCACTTTTTGTTCGTAGGTACAAAATTAAATAAGACACTCAAATGTAATCCTTCGTTTATTTTAGTAGTACGAAAGGTACAGAAATTCTGAGCTAGTTAAAATGGTCCTTTTTCGCTTTTTCTGGTTGATACAAATTTATTGCTTTGTTTATTTAAATAGTACAAAATGAAATAAAATACTCATCTAGTTAAAATAAACCACCTTCACTTTCTTCTACTTGGTACAGAATTGAATTGACCACTGAAATTTATTCTTTCGTTTATTTGAATAGCCCACAAACTTATAAAACGCTGAAGTAATTAAAATGGTCCTTGTTTGCTTTTTCTCGTTGATATAAAAAGTAGGACATTCAAATTTATTCCTTCGTTTATTTGAGTAGTACGAAAGGTACATAAATTCTGAGCTAGTTAAAATGGTCCTTTACTTGTCCTCGTTTGTATAAAAATAGGACACCCAAATTTATTCTTTTGTTTATTTTAGTAGAACAAAATGGTACAGAAATTCTGAGTTACTTAAAATGGCATTTCTTCACTTTTTTCTGCTTGGTGAAAATTTATTCCTTCGTTTATTTGAGTAGTACAAAACATGCAGAAATTCTGAGCTAGTTAAAATGACGTTTCTTCACATTTTTCTGCTTGGTACAAAAGGAAATAGGACACCCAAATTTATTATTTCGATTATTTGAATAATACAAAATGGAACAGAAATACTGAGCTAGTTAAAGAGATCCTTCTTCTCTTTCTTCTCGTTGGTACAAACTTATTTGTTCGTTTATTTGAATAATATAAAACACACAGAAATTCTGAGCTAGGTAAAATGACCCTTCTTCTCTTTTTTCTGCTTGGTACAAAAGGAAATAGGACACCCAAATTTATGTTTTCGTTTATTTAAATAGTACAAAATGGTACAGAAATACTGAGCTAGTTGATAGATCCTTCTTCTCTTTTTTCTCGTTGGTACAAATTTATTCCTTTGTTTGTTTGAGTGGTACAAAAGGTACAGAAATTAGAGCTAGTCGAAATGACGTTTCTTTGCTTTTTTCTGCTTGGTACAAAAGGAAGTAGGACACGCAAATTTTATTCATTCTTCACTTTTTTCTGCTTGCTACAAGATTGAATAGATCACAACTTTTATCCTTCGTTTGTTTAAAAAGTACAAAAGATATAAAATACTGAGCTAGTTAAAATGGCATTTCTTTTTTTGTTGGTACAAAATTAAGTAAGTCACTCAAATTTATTTTTTGTTTATTTGAGTAGTACGACAGTTACAGAAATTCTGAGCTAGTTAAAATGTCCGTTTTTGCTTTTTCTGGTAGATACAAATGTATTCCTTTGTTTATTTAAATAGTACAAAATGGTATAAAATACTCAGCTAGTTAAAATGGCATTTGTTTGCTTTTTCCTGTTTGATAGAGGAGTAAATAGAACACCCAAATTTATTCATTTTCACTTTTTTGTACTTGGTACATAACTGAATAGGTCACACATATTTATCCGTCGCTCCGTTTAGAAGTCATTAAGGCTTAAATATTTGACCTTTGACCTCGATAGTCAGTACTTTTGAAACATGTAGCACTTGACCTGTTACTAAATGTAACAACAGCACCTCAATATGTTACTTCGTTTACAAGTTATTCTGGTTTAAATATTTGACCTTTGACCTGGATGGTCAGTACTTTTGGAACTTGTAGTACTTGATGGCCTATTACTAAATGTGGGAACAACACCTCAATGAGTTGCTCCATTTACGAGTTATTTGGGTTTATAGATTTGACCTTTGACCTCGATGGTCAGTATTTTTGGGATATGTAGTACTTGATGAATGGTTGTGTAATTTCTGCTATGTTCCATAGGGGTTGATAAAAGAGAACGAATACACTCTTGTTGCTATTGGTTCATATTCTCTTCTGTATTAAATAGGGGTTGTAATCTGTGCTATGTTAAATAGTGGTTAAAAATAGGTCATACTTTTTAATACATAGGGGGTTGCGGAAATAGGTGTTCATAGTATGTGTGTAATTTCTGATTGGATTATGAGTTCATTGTCTTAAGTAATTTCTCCTATGTTAAAATAGGGGTTGGAAAATGTGTTCATAGTCTTTTATTTGATCTGCTATATTACATAGTCTTACGTAATTTCTGCTATGTTAAAATAGGGGTTGAAAAATGTGGTCATAAGAGAGAACGAATACACTCCCATTATTCACTGTTATGTTAGTAGTGTTTACTATGTTACATAGGAGTGCTGCTTATGCGTTCATAGTCGTATGTAATTTTTGCTATGTTAAAATAAGGGTTCAAAGAAGTGGTCATAAAAGAGAACGAACACACTATTATTCTCTGTTATGTTAGTTGCGAAAATAGGTGTGCGTAGTCTCTGTGTTCATAGTCTTATGTAATCTCTGGTAAGTTAAAATAGGGGTTGAAAAAAGTGCTCATAAATGGGAATGATTTTCTTGGGGTACTCAATTTTCCTTAGCTTGACGATACGCGTGACATGGTCTAGCCTTGCGTTCGTAATCTCTACTGTTAAATAGAGATTGAAAAAAGTGGTCATAAAAGGAAACGAGTACCCCTAAAAAGGGGTCGTAAAAGGGAACGAGTACATCCCCCCCAAAAAAGTAAAAGAGTTGAGTTGAGTTGATTTTGGGTTTAACGTCCCGTTCAGCAGCGAGGCTATATGAGACATGGACCTACTGATTAACGCAGAATCCGAACCACATAAGCTGCTGCCGGGAATCGAACCCAGGACTCCCAGAGTCGTAAAACGGAACAAATACACCCCTGTAACGAAGGACTCAATTTCCCAATTCGCACCTGGGTTGTCCGACATCGCGTGTCAGGCAGCACTAGGAAATTCGTTCTCTGCATCAGTCGGGCCTGACGAAATTGGTGTGAGCTCAGTAGCATAGAACTCTTATTTTTCCATTACTATAAATATACCCTCTCTCATTTAGTAGTGTAAATTTCATTCGAGTCGGACTTTGTGCACAATGAACGGGAGTGTTCTTAAATCCGTTTCTCCTAGTCTATATTTTTTAGCAATCCTGCCTCATAAATCGATGTTATAAAACAACAAAGAGGTTGCAGAAATCAACGACTTATTGGGATCATCGTAAAATTAAAAATTACTTTGTTTTTAATTATTACTTTTGATTGTGTTAATTTTAGTTTTAAAATGATTACCTCTGATTTGTTATTTCTTACAGAGTTCGTAATGCCTTCGGTGCCTTCCGTAAAATCTACTCAGAGGGAGGAATCCCAGGGCTTTGGAAGGGGTGGATACCTAGCATTCAGCGTTCTGCTTTGGTAAATTTGGGAGATTTAACAGCTTATGACGTCGCCAAACGATACTTTCTTGAAAACACCAAGATGAAAGAGGGTATTCTACTACAATTTTGCTCAAGGTAATACACGAGATTAATTTACCTTTCTGTTACAGTTATATTCAACGAATTTTTTAGATAGTGGAGTTATTAGATTATCATCATGCGGAGGCGGCTCGTGAGGAAAGTTCTGTCGATAAAAGTTAAGGTTTTATCGTTTCAAATTCCCCTAAAGTATTATTTTTTTGTAATTAACAATTAATGCATCAGCTACTTTTCTTCCGTTAGTTCGATGAGATAAAGCTATAATTTTTAGCAATATGACTTCCTTTACGAACCACCTCTGACCACTATGATTCTATAGTCTTTGCTATCTTGAATTCTCAAAGTCTCAGTTAAAGGATTATATTTGCGATCATCTTATGCTTTCTTTCGGAAAACCATTCTTTTTAGCTACATATCCCAGAGAAGCGCATTGTTGCAATCAGTGTTCGTATGGTACATTAAGGAAATTCCCCTAATCTAAGGAAATTTGGCAGCAAAACTTATCAAATAGGGAAAAGAGGACTTCTTAACCCCTTGCGTATCAGTGGCGTTCATGTGGATGTAAGGAAATGTATCACTTATTAAGCGTCTATTATTCCTGAAGATAGTGATGAGCGCAAGAGTCTTGATCTTGCAGTTTTTGCAAGAGTCTTGCATGCAAGACAAAGACTAGGAATCCCTATGCAAGACCAAGACCAAGACTCTTGCGCAAGAGTCTTGCACAAGTACCGACACTACTTGATTTTTTATATAGAATGTAAAAAGGAAGGAGAGGGATTTCTTGGCTTCAGTAAAAATGCTGCTGGAGTGGATGTGTTCCCAGGAGTTTATGCAATCCGTGTGAGTCGATCTGCCCCTGTAACATATAGCTACAGTATGTCGTTTTCTGAATTGGTTGCTCGCGTTTTCTGTAGATATTGTTCGTTTTCAAACCACTCATCATATTGCGCCATGTGAGCTTTTTTGGCGGACAAACACTGTGTGCGTGGATTTTCTCAGTGTTTTTTCTGTTTCCTCCTACTTTCTTCATTCCACCATTTTAGTCATTTCTCATATTACCGTCTCCCTTACCCTTGATGCATAATCGTGGGACGTTAAACTAGATACTTCATTTCATTTCAAGCATATTAGTGGTGTTCTTCTTCCGAAACTAAAGATAAATGTAGTATTGAACATCGGCAATACCGTATACCATTGGTGTCGACGGGTATGGCCTTGGCTCCGAGACTCAAGTATCCGTCGGAAATTCTTAATGTGTTCTCATAAAATTAATATCGAAATAACATTTTCATGATATTGACAAAAACTTAGCGCATGTGATCGTAAGTTTGATTTCATGGACGGATGTTTGTACGTTGAATAATTGTTTATTAGTATACGGCACATCGAGGATTGAGTGATATAAATTATACTACAATAAATCTATATTATAAAATTGAAAATGACAACTTTTGTGACTACTAATCTCTTGAACACCCGACCGATCTCGATCACATTTTCAACATAGATAAGGTTTGGGCCTGGAAGTTTTTTCATCATTTCACTTTCACGGTAAAACTTAGCGGAGGGTAGAAGGGGGGAGTTATAAAATAATAAATAAAACTTGAACCAAACGACCAATCTCAATCAATTTTTTAACATAGGTGATGTTCAAGCCTGGAATGTTATCTGTCAGTTCACTTTGACGGAGCAACGTAGGGGAGGAGGGGGAGATGTATAAAAATCAATATGAACAAAAATAAAAGTGACTAAGATTGTGACTTAATAACTCTTGAACCGATCTCTATCAAATTTTTAACATGTATGAGGTTCGGTCCTGGAAAGTTTTTTATAGTTCGTTTTTCGTTTCATTTCGATGGTGGAACGTAGTGGAAGAGGATGTGAGGGGAATATATATAATAAAACTTAATAACTTTTGAAACACCCGACCGATCTTGATCAAATGTTCAACATAGATGAAGTTCAGGCCTGGAGCGATTTTTATAGTTTTACTTTGATGGTGCAACGTAGGGGAGGGTAAGGATGGAGATATATGTAAAAAAAAAACTAAAAATATAAGTGACTGTCATTGTGACTTCATCACTCTTGATGTAGTCGATCGATCTCAATAAAATTTTCAACATAGATGAGGTTCGGACTTGTAGTGGTTCTTATCAAATCACTTTGACGGTAAAACTTAGGGAAGGGGATGGAAAATGTACACAAATAAATAAAATTTAGTGACTCTTGAACCACCCAACCGAACTCGATCTCATTGTTAACATACCGGTAGATGAGGATCGGACCTGAGATGGTTTCTGTCATATCACTTTGACGGTGCAGTATAGGGAAGGGGGAGGGGAAAGATATTTTAAAATGATCGAAAATGACCCATATTAAAATGGAATCTATAGTTTTGGAGGTCGCTGAGCTAAACAGTGACCCTTCCGATGCTGTTTAAATTCAAATTGAGCCCCTTAGCTTAGCGGAGGGAAGGGAAGAGATATAAAAATGATCGAAAATAACGAATATTAGTGTCGAATCCATAGTTTTCGAGGTCGCTGAGTTGAATATTGACCTTCCGATATCGTTTACGATCAAATTCAGCCTCGTAACTTGGGGGAGAGGGAAATACATAATAATGATAAAAAAATTATCAAATATTAGTGTCGAATCCATAGTTTTTGGCGTCGCTAAGGTGAACAGTGATACTTCCGATCCCGTTTAAATGCAAATTTAGCACTGCAACTTAGGGGAGGAAGGAAATATTTAAAAAATATCGAAAATGACAATTATTAATGTCGAAGTCATGGTTTTCGAGGTCACTGAGATGAACAATGACACTTCCGATACCGTGCCTTGCAACATAGGGGGGAAGGATATATATATATATAAGTTTATTGAAAATGACCGATATTAGTGCCGAATCCATAGTTTTCGGTGTCTCTGAGACGAACAGTCACACTTCTGAGGCCGTTTAAATTCAATTCAGCCCCGCAACTTGGGGAGCAGGAGGGGAGGGAAATATAAAAGTAATCGAAAACGATCGATATCAGAGAGCGCTTTACTAATAGTAAAAAGTGACTGACTAACGAAATATATTACTATTCTTTTTGGTTTAACCCAACAGGTCGAAAGTATTCATATAAATTGAGTTTATACAAGACATAGACTGTTGAGTCATTTTCAGTTTCCACTCAAATTATTCTAAAATATTAAGAGGTTTGATTATAATCATTATTATTTTAATTTTCTCTCTCTTTTTGGTCAATGTTGCTAAACATGTCATCATCATCAGCATAGCTATTCTGCCATTATTGGCAGATTACTTGCTGCAACTGAGAAGGTTTGACGTTCGGTGCTCCTCAGCTAGTCACTTCGCCTTAACGTAGCAATCTTCTGTTTTAATACCTTCCTTCAACTATAGTCTCCTTCGCTCCCTCCCTCTCTTTCCTTCCACAACACCTTCTAGCACGTCCCTCATAATACAGTTCCTCCTCAGCCAATATCCTAACCAGTTCCTCTTCCTCCTCTTTAACAATATCTAAAATTCTTCTTTTTCTCCTACTGCTAACATTTCTAATACCTTCTCATTCGTTTTACGTTCAACACAGCTAATTCTTTTTTTCTCCATGCCCACATTTCGAAAGCCTGCAATCTTCTTAAATCGCTTTCGCGTAATGTCCATGTTTCTGCCCCATAGAGTACATATTGGAATCAGTAAAACAAAATCTCAATATTTAACTGGAAGTTCGTTTAATACAAGGATTAGCTAATCATGGTTGAGAAGAAAAATCTGACGCCTTTAGAGTGTAAAAAAATAATTTTGTAATTCATTGTATTTCAATAATCTGTGTCGACTTGATTTTCTTTCATGTGTCTCAAGGGTAGCCTCCCAGTTTGGGAACCAGTGGAGTGTTGCATCTGTTAAAAAATATAAACAGATTACGAAACGTTGTGATTTAGCATATCTTATTAGTAGTGAAGCGTGGGCGCCCATTAAAAAAATAAAAATCATTATCTATATTGTACACTATCATCATACTTACACCAAGTTAACCTATATTACATTTAGAAACATACATTGTATTTCCGTTACTATTGAAGCATTGTAGAGTTTATTATCCCTTATATCCAGAGTAAAAATTACCTATGAAAAGCTTGAGATTTCTTAAATACAAGACTTGCAAGACTCTTGCATGCAAGACCAAAACCAAGACCAAGACTGGGTGTGCAAGACCAAGACCAAAACCAAGACTAAGACTGGATGTGCAAGACCAAGACCACCCCGGTCTTGGTCTTGGTCTTGCATTTGCTCATCACTACCTGGAGATGCTGAAATTTGTTAGTGGATGCAAGGAAGACTGAGTTCTACTATTTCTCCTTAGGTGACAGCACCTTACTGACAGAAAAGACAAAAGAAAATGTTTTGTCTCAGTAGATGGCAGGTCTAAGGGAGTATTCAATTACAACACATGTGTTTGTTTTGACGATAAACAGTTAGTAACTTCGAGATCTTTTTTGATTGGAAAAGGAAAACTTTCGTCTTTGATTTCCGGTCAGTGTTGCCAACCTGAACCAGTATAAAACCCCTTCAGAACATTAGAATTTCCCTCTTTCAGTCCAAATGTTCCACAATGCAATTAATTGTTGTTTTTTTTATTATTATTATTAATGTGAATGCTCTCCTCACGCGCACATAATAACTATGCCCTATATAACGGTCTAGAGTATTTTAACAGTACATGAAAACGTATTGCAGCACGCACATAGGAAAATGACACCTGGAACGCAAGAGATTAAAGGCAAAAACACTGAAAGCCAGGGAAATAGCGAGGAATATTGAAGATAGGATTTTACTGCCCTAGCTCCTTTCTACATTTTATTACAGTTCATTTCCAACTGGTCGATTAGGCCGTGGTGTCTTAGTGGTAGGGCCCTTACTTCTGGTGCATATGGTCCCTGGTTTGATTCCAGCTCGCGCCAAGTGGGTTCTCTGGTGGACAAACACCATACATGTGCGTTCACTCTGGGCTTTCCCGTTTCCAACCTCCTTCATTTCACCATTTCATCATTTGCCGTCTCCTTCAGCTTCGGAGCATGAACGTGGGACGACAAACAAAACAAATAACAAATCACGTGTACACCACATGAAGGAGTTTCGTTTATATAGCGTGATATTTCTTAATTAATGTTGAAACTGAAAGTTGTAGTAAATTACAACTTCCAGTTTTAGTAGAGAGTTCAGGAGGGAGATGAAATGTATTCTTTGGACAATTAATCAATTGCAGAAAACCGCTATTACTTTTTTTGCTCTATGATGATGAACGTTACAACCGGAAATGATCGTTTTCTACCACTTCCGGTTTGAATGTTACATCCATAAACTTACTTTATTCCTAATTTTTGACCCTCAATATTTGAACCAACTTATGGTGATCTATCAGGTTGAAATTTTTTTCTTTCGGACGGACATACGGAGAGACAAGATAATACAGTATATGAAGGTGTTTTAGTAATCTAAACTCCTGAGTAAGGGGACACCGCAGACTAATGGTTAGTGCATTAGGGTCACATGCACGTTTTCTCGGGTTCGATTCCAGGACGGTTCTTCCCAATTGTCATCCCGCTTCCACCCAGCGTAGTGAGGCAAACTGGGGAGTCATATGAGTAAAAGACGTGATGGCCACTATAAAACCTTTCTATTTCAAGTGTGCCCCTCCTGGTGCTACTATCGATGTGTGTTTTCCCGTACCTCCCTCGAAAGAGAAGGAACAAGTTGCTGCAGCTGAGATCTTTTTCAATTGTTGGATGCGGAAGCGCTGCCGCAATGAATTATTTCACGGACTTCACTGTGCTCTGTCTTATTAGCCACTCTAACAAGTAGACTACGATCTTCACTCCTCGAGGCCAAACGACTGAATGACAAATTGGGAACACAGCTAAGGTCATTCACTTCTTTTCCCTACGCAAAGGGAGGGTTTCATCCGTCAGAGGGAGGCGGGGATGGGCCGAAGTATAGTTCGCATAGTTTCCGAGGGTACAGGCAGAATAGACAGGCTCTAGGTTTAGAAAATTCCTGATACTCCTGTAAGAGACAGAGCGACGTAGCGCACTTACCAGGCATTTATCGCTGGGATGGAGATAGTTCAGTCGGTTGCTAACAGATGGCGTTGGAGTGGCTCAGGCCCGGAAAAAGGATTGTTACGCCAAGTAGTTTCGTTTAGTTTTAAACTCCTTAACAAACTTGCCGATCTATAGCGTAGGAGCTTGCTTTTAGAATCGGGGAGGGGACAGAGATACCAGGTGCAACAAATGGGAATTAAGAGATAGGGAAATGTAATAAAGCAAGTATTGGTAGCGTATGAATAGGCATGGATTCACCAATAGCGTATCTCTAAATACTCCAACAATGATATTGGTATTCTATCACCACTACCTTTTATCATATATAAACTCCAGGATTGATGTCTGCTCCTTCTTCCTTCTGCGTGATTTCCTGAGAATGGGAACACCAAACAATGACGTCACATAGCGTTCATTTGGAAATAACATTTCTACTTTAAACAGTCGATAACTTTCCATTCTTTTCAGTTCCCTTCAAAGTCTTCCTTTTTATGAGATATTGGAAAAGTAGAGTTCTAAATTTTAATGTCATAATATACACTAGCATACAAAAGTTAAGGACGAAATAGATGAAGTTAACATAAAATATTGCGTAGTTGATGAAATTGAATGAAATCCCGGCAGCATGTTGTCAGAGATCTACATATGCACGGGGAGCAAGACGTTGGATAGCGTGACCTCACCGTGACCGTAGCGCCGAATGAGTCTGCTTCCCCAAAACGAAACAGTTGAATAAAATTAGTGAGATAGTATATGTGAACTGTCAAGGTGCATTTTGGTGGTGATACAACAATATGGCTCAAAAACAACATTTTGGTGACTTCATACAAGGTAAAATCATCGGAAAATTTGAAGATAGATGAAGTGTGACAAGTGTGGCCCTGGAGCTTGGTATTACCCACACATTGTTTCATTGCATGAGGAGCATTTCGAACTATAAGCAATGATATGGAAAGGAGAGATGGTGGTCGACCACTGTCAACTACAGCAGAAGGCGACCGCTACGTTGTGCTACAGGCAAGAAGGGTCTGACGTCAAACAGCAGGTGCAATTCCAAATAGATCAATGAGGACTGCAGGTCGTCCAATCTGACGCTCCACAGTGACACATCGACTGCATGTGGATGGTCTCTTTCCCTAATGGCCATTACATTAAAATCCGTTGACACTCGCGTAGTGTTGACACCGTTGACACTGACATTAAAATCCGTTGAACCGGTTCCCAAAATCCGGTTCCGGAACCGGGTTCACGGATCTAAGTCTGGAACCGGTTCCTAAGATCTGGTTCTGGAAATGTTTTTTTTAAATCCGGGTCTGGAACCGGTTCTGAATTTATGTACGATGTCGTCTCGTAAGGAGGTACGTGTGGACGTAATCGAACAGGAATTTTTGGTGTGTAAGCTACAACTGATTTTATTTTTCGTGAACGAGTTTTGAAACAAATGATGTAATGCAAAATCACTACTGAAAATAAATATCTCGGACTCATTCCAGCTTTCACTACTCAAGTAACTTTTACTTTGCCTGTTTGTATTTAAGTACTGTATTTCCGATGAAAAATTACTACAATAATGTACCTACGGACAATTTCAATTCCCTGCAAATTCTAAAGATATTCCCATGCAAAGGCAAAATTACAGTTACATGAAAAAACCCTAGCCATTTTTTTGTTTTCACACTGCGCTAAACTTTAGTATTTGTGCATCCAACAAATATATCTATACACAAACATGTATCTATTCACAAACATGTATATCTCAAAATGTAAAACCTTTCTGATACAAAATTCCCCTTCTGCTGATTGCTTTTAGGGATGGCTGGAACCGGTTTCTGGTGTAACCGGTTTTCAGCTCTCAAGGGATCCGGGTCCGGAACCGGGTTTTCCGGATCCAGGTCTGGAACTGGTTTCATAACCGGTTCTGAAAATTGGATTTCTAAGAACCGGTTTCTTGCGGTACCGGTTCCGTCGGGACCGAAACTTTGTGGTGTGGTGTACGCAAATTCGCAAATTATTTTTTGTTTTATTTTTTCTTTTTTTTTTGCATTTTGTTACTGCAACAAATTATTATTTCATTTACTTCTTTTAAATACGAATTCGTGTTGAGTGTTTTAGTTCTCTGTTAGCTAGAACGAAAGGCCTCGTCTTCCCGTGTCTCGCTTCTTATCTCCCCCTACTTGACCTTAAAGTTCAACTCTCTGGTAGATTATAACATCCTCTCTGTAACAGGGAGATGTCTGCCTCTATGTCTAGTATATGTGTAATATTAGTATTAGTTATTATTATTATTAGTATTATTATTAGTGGTAGAAGACTTTTAACAAAGTCCATATAATCTGTGTGTTTAAAATCTTTTCGTTTTTGCTTCAAAAAAGAAGATTCTTATTTTGTCTTCAAACTACAAATGTTTATATATGTTATCTTAGCAGGATCTAAAGATAAATTACAGGAAGACGATCCTTGATTCAAACATATATAAAATCTTTGTTGTTTAATAGTTAAAACCTTTTATGTTTTACATTTTTAAGTGAAATTATATATGATTACTGTATATCTCGATGTATACCACTCTTCCAGAGTTTGGGGACAACACACAATTACACGGAGCACATATACACGCTTGCGCACCAACATAATCTTCTCTTCTCATTTAGCGCCGCCTAGGAACCCTGTTGTAAACCAATCTAGGTGTTAGGAGCATGACGTGTTCCAATCGCTATTTTCTCCGCCCCACGGAGAAGAACTTTTCTGAGCTAACTTTGCTCTTAGTGTCGTGCGCACACCAATCAGCTTTCTTTTCAAGCTGCTGACTACTCTTTGGTTCCTCCCCAGGGAACTGTCAGACCACCACGCATGTCCAACCTCTGACCTCACGGTCCGAGTGCAACGTCTGCACACGACACAATGATGCACCCTACACGTAAATTAGTGCCGAATGCAACGCCGAATGAGCCACTTAAAAGCTCGCGTTTTTGGCTCGACCGTCGGAAAACGTCCCTATCCTGGCCCCTCAAAGTCGTGCTATCAAGACGGAGTCCGCAATGTCTTAGGTACTACTTAGCCCAGGATTTCCGAGCAAGTTCTTAGTTGTCCTCGCCGTCACTCTGCCTCTCACACTCTTGGCTTCTCCGGAAGCCTCCCTACTCTCTTGGTTACCATCCATATCTTTTCCCAGTGGCTAACTTGGCACTCTGTTTCTGAAAGCTTGACGACAGCGAGGGGTTTTCCCATAATTGCTGGTCGGCTTAGGAAACTGACGGTCAAAGTTACCTCCTCCGAACTTAGCAATCTACTTCTGGAACCTTAGCTCCAACCGGGACCTGGGCACCCAGAAACTGCTGGCGAGCTTAGGAAGTTGACGGTCGAAGTTCTGTCACTCCCCTATTTGATGTGTTTTGACAGACTCTAGTTCCTTGCCTAGTTGGCCTAAACACACTGGTACGATCAAATAGTTACACCTGTGCACCTACCCTTCCACTAGGACTGACTCGTGCCCTTCCAGTCTAATGAAGTTTTGTTTTATCTTGTGAGTTTTTCTCTGCAAGTATTTATCGATTGGAACAAGTCACGTAAGTCTTATAAACACTTTCTATAGACACATAGTTACGCTTAGCGCCACAGCTCGTGGACTTTTAATATCATTAGGACCAATAAACTGCAGGCTTACTGCAAGGAACTTTATTTTTGAGTTTTGCTTTCAAGTGATATCCCAAAGGTTTGGTAACTATCAAGTTTTAGTCGAGATAACAAATTCCACCATTCTCTATTAGAAGTTAAGTCTTGGCCGAGGCCAACGCTAGCTTGTAAAACTAGAATCTTCAGATTGGTTGTTAACTCAGTTCCTGTTCCAGTATAACTTTGACGCTCGAGTTATAATTGGTGATTTTCCAGAAACTTTGTTGACCAATTAGGAGTATTTTTGTTAATTACTAAACTCTCTTGTGTGGGTGCCGGTCTACGCAAACGCATACCGTCGGCCTGCCACAGTGTCCACCCTTAGTTTGTAATGGTCCCAAGAACATTAAGACTGGAACGAAGAGGAGTGGAATCGCATTCTCTTCTCCGATGAGAGCAGTCTAAGTAGTGATTCTGGACATACACTTGTCTGACGAGAGGTAGGAACATTCAATGAACCCAGGAAAATCGTCGGACATAATCATTTTGGTGGTCCGGTATTCTTGTGTAGGCAAGCATTATGTTGCATAGGCATACCGACCCCCAAGTTTTTGAATGCGGTACACTCGCCGATCAACCGTTGTTGTGACACTATGCTTGTTCTCCACATGCGTTTTTCACAGGTGCAGGCTGCCCCAATTTCATTTTATGGATGATAATGCGCGACCAAATCGAATAGTGCAGGTGACGGAGATCTTGGAACAAGAGAATATTTGGTGAATGAACAGGCCTGCCCTTTTTCCGGACTTGATTTCCATCAAGTACATTTGAAATAGTATGGGCAGACGTCTTCTAGGACGTCCAGATTAAGAACCATTCAGTAGTTGTCAACACCGTTGGTGGAGTAATGGAACTCATGCATTTCTGTCCTTGGTGTTTACACACATTTTTAAGGGCCATTTCACTTCTTCTGAAATGTCGTCGGGGATCATGAGTCTCAGTGCTTCCACTGCTCTGTATAAAAGTGCCATTTTGTTCCTTTAATCACGTGTTCCTGTAACCGCTTTCCGGATCTGGCCCCACTGTCCAACCAACGAGTACTTTCAGGAGATCTTAACTTACCTCGTTAAGACATTAAAGAACATTTCCAAAAATGGATTACAGAACTTTTCCCGGATCTTCCTCAGGTCTTAACAATGAGATGAGCATCAAGCATCGAGAGTTTCGGATATCTCGTCTCGAAATCCTCATGGACATCCAGATGATCGCTCAGACCACGACACACAAAAATATCATTCACACATGCAACGAAAATACATTAAATAAAATAATACTATGCTTATTTATTAAATGCACTTTGTGTAAGAAAAAAATTATGTAGAAGAAAAACAATCACAACACTGAACACTGATGTTGACTACTAAACATGGATGTACACATTTAACTATCTCCACAAACATAAAATTACACTTCACAGTTTAGGATGTTATAGCCCTTTGAATTTGTATCACGTATTAAGGGTTCATCACAAATACTTTTATCACATCATTAACTAATGCACATGGGGGTTAGCACAGTGGGTTAACACTAAAGGTAATCCGCGACGTAAGTTCCTGGCTGCTGCGAGAAGAATCCGTAAAAAGTTGACAGTAGTATCCAGCAGAACAAACACAAGCAGTCGCAATGTATAATTTAGGACATTGGTAGAACCCCGTTTACTAATTATACGCACTGGGTCAGTGGACCCAAGACTTCACTAAATGGGGGCTAACCGCTGTACAAGTCCTTGAGCGGCTACTAGACCTACGTCTCTTTACTAAATTCTATAGCGAATTCAACGAACATGTTGGCTGTATCGACACACGGAGAAAACCTCTGGAGTGGAGGTGTTCCAGGTACGAGCTGGGCTGACCGGCTGGTCAATGTTGGCAGTTTATTTTAAAACGTGATCAGATTAAACTACCTGTATGAATATGCAAGTTAAATGTTGAAAGAATCTGTGTTAATTCAAAGTTCACTGGCCACAATGTAGAAAAAAGGTGAGTAGTTCGAACATGAGAACGTGGAGATAAGAACGGACTGAGCGATATGGTTGGCGCCGGTCAGACGTTCAAGCAGCTAGCCTGATCTGGCCTGCCAGTATTTCCATAAGTAAAAACACTTAACCCTTAGAATTAATATGTATGCAAAATGAATACATGGACCTTCGAATTTATTGCAGAGGTTGTAACGGCAGGACGAACGTTTCGTTGGTTTCTTCTTACCAAATAGGTTTCTGGCAACGTGTAGATCTTTTGGAACTTCTATTTCAGTATTCTGCGCAGTGTTGCCACTATACGAATTTATCCACAAAAAAAATAATTGTAGTGATATTTTTTACAACAAAGGTTGAATGCATTTATGTTTAGATTCGTATTATGTGTATTTTTTTCGTGAAGTCCTGTGGTTGGCTTTCATCTACAAAAGAGAAGAAACCCATTACAGTTCTCCTATAACCTTTTCTGTCGAAGGAAAGTTTTAGAAAAAACAAGTGTAAAGTAATTTATTTTTCTCCCTTCTCACTGGCGAAAAGAAAACAAACAAGTAAGGAAGGAAAGAGACCTTGTTTGTTCGCCTTCACGATCAGGAACACATTATCACCCTTGAATCCAAGCACCCCCTCGTCTCCTACCCTCGCCTTCTGAATTTGTGGTTCACCAGGTCAAAAAGGTCATTGTTGATTAGGTAAAAATAAACCTGTGACTCATTTTTACACACAGGCTTTTACGCAGATCAAAGCAGAAAAGTATATGAGGACTTTCAGTTAGTTAGCACTCGTTTTACGATACAGCGATGTTTATCTTCTATTTTCAGTGTTACCAAGCTGTGAAACAAGTAATCGCAGTGTTGCCAGCCATTTGTTTTATGTGTGTTTTTTCCTAAGCGATAGGTGATTTTTCACTACTTTTTGCAACACTGCTTTCCTCAGAGACCTCATATGAGTCTTGATGTTACGGAATATGAAAGCATGGTCTCTTGACAAATCCAACAAGGTATCAATTGTTACTCTTCTACAATATCTCGAGTTATACATAAGCAAGGTGACCAGAACTTTTACTTTCAAAAACGGGACGCATACGAATCGGCGACGGGGGGTGGGGGGGTGACTTCCACATTGCATTTTGGGACTCAGCAGTGTTTTCAATTTACAAAATACACAAGTAAGAATAATAACACAGCGTTTCCAACTTAAGTACTATAAGGTCTGTTCCTGTGAGGGAAGCCAGATATAAAGGGAATGGGGTTCGATACTCGTTTGTTTCAGTTCGAGAAGACTTACTAATAATAATATTGGGATTTGAACCTTGGATCTCTCAAAAATCTCCTTTACATCATCATTCAAATGCACAAATTAGTAAATTGACGTAAGAGACTAGCAATAAACAAGTATTTTCACTCCTCCGCGATCCTAGGATTCGGGCGTAGTACTAACTAAAGACATTTGCCGTTTACCCACCGTCGCTGATGCGTCAGCTTCAAAGTATACCAATTATTACCTGTAAAAGAATACAAGTGGGGCAGCAATGCATGATTTACGCCAGATGAGTAGTGGGAGACGAAAGTAAATGTTTGAACTTCTTTATTGATAGATACCTTACCTTTTGATAAACACTTTATGCCGCATACACTTTAACTTATACACATTGAAGCGCTAGAAGAAAATATGACTTATTAAACACACTTGGTTAGCACTATCATCATTTTATGAATAATAACAAGAATTTTAAAGTAGCACTATATTATCACTCATTTTCACTGTATTGATTACATATAAATCAAAATAATAACATTTGCAAATTGTGGATAATATTTTACTCAATGATGTATTGGCCCAAAGAATTCGGAACGACACGAACCGCGCACGACAATTTCGGCAGACGTAACAGCGAACATCCATACACGTTCATGAAGAGGATTTCGTTACATCACCACTTGACGATGATAACTCGATGGTTTCATTTCTGGAATACACGACGAATCAAAGGGGAGTTTCTTCATTGATATTGACTGTGATGGTGTTCCTTACAATAATATGATAAAGGACATTATTGATATCACACTATCACCACTATTAATATACAAACTTGGTGCAGCATTATTTGAAAAGTATTTAATTCAATTTATTAATTCTACATGAGAGCTAGTTCAATCCGTCCGTGTGGTTCTCCAGAAGTTGACGCTCTCATTCGCCTCCTCGCGCGCCACACTGCTGCCAGGTCACAGCGCAAGAATACACTGACAAAACTAAAATATAGTTCGTAGAGAACATTAAGTTTTTACATTATTACAATGTTAATAATATATAATGAATAGTTCATAAGTTCATAGAAATCACACTAAAAACACTGATTGTTCGAATAAGTTGTATAATCGACGATTATTGATAGACTTCACATTGTTACGTAAAACTCTGTCATCGTCATGAGAGTTCACTGCGTGGGCGTTTCTTTCGAGGGTAGCTAAATACTTCAACCATATATGGACTGACGAGAGGAAGCAAGACTGTTTGGACAAGTGAGGTACCTTTTGGGAGAGAAATTCCTGAGCTTTGTTTTCCTTTAACTGTTGATTAGTCGCATTTCATTTCCAAGAATTGATGTTGGAATAATACGAGGGTTGGTTTAAAAATTCATGCCAATCCATACCGTTACATATGGGGTCCGACGGACTGTACACTGAAGGTACCGCAGAAGTGGGCAAGAACCCTGGAATCCAAATCTTCATAAACACGTTGCAACACAACAGCAATCACAGCACTCCATTAGTCCGTAAAGGGTTAATGTCATTTTAAGTTCGTTTTCACTGAAGAATAACAGTTTGTAGCTTCACTCGAACGCACATGATTGCGAAATTCGAAGAATAACGAACGCGAGGGCCATTTACGATAACGCGAGGGCCATTTCGTAAATGTCTTTTGAGTCCTTTTTATTTTCATTATTAGTTTATATCATCATTTTTTTTTCTTGAAATGTAAACACAAAGGTAATTTCAATATTTAAATATAAATCAATAGTTACTTGCAATTCGAGATACTATTCAACATCGTATTTCAAAATGTTTTTCAAAATTTAAACCAAGTTACACAAACATATTAATATACTTAATGCGACAATATATTCAATGAACAAACATCATACTTAATAAAAGACTACACTTGGTAAGGTATTGTATTCAATGCCATATTTAAGAACACACAATAAAATATAAGTAGCACGAACTAAATATATACCAATAAATTTAAAATTGTAAAATTGATTTAATATTTTGCAATAGTGCCTCTTAATTCTAAAATAGAACACACAATATCACTCAAAATAGTATATATCACTAAGTAATTCAACATATCATGATATTGTTTTTCATAAAGATAAAATATTCCTTACGGCTAAATGCATAAAAATTTATTATATTTGAAACATCAATATTATTCATGAAATTCAAAAGTGTATGTTTCTGGGTATATCAACACAAAATATTTATCAAAATAATTCAATACAACTAAAACATGTGATATAATACACACGATAGGTTCATACTTTATTAAGATTATATATTGAAAACACATGTGTAAATATAATACTAAAAATATTTCATTTACTATGAAATGAAAAACTGGGCACATGTGAGCTCGTTACGTTCAAAGTATATCAAAATATACTGCCTGCATTACATTGACAAGACCCTATCCCATTTATTAGTTAATATGTTTCCATCCCCGAAGCAAAGTGAAAAGATAGAATATTGGTTTAGAATTCAAAAATAATATAGAGGGGACTAATAAGAAAATTGCCTACTCCGGGCATTACATAATATGAGTAACCCATAATAGTGGAGGGACCTTTGCTTCAATGTCTTCAAGTTAAGACTTGACATGTTTTCGTATTCAACGAAAAGATTAATGCAAAGTAAATGCAACAATAGTTGCTAACAATTATCACATACACAACTTACTTGATACTTATTTATAGTAAGATGTCTCATTGTATATTCTTTTCAACTTAACAACGCGCCTGAAGGTGGGTACAGATAACTACCATAACTTACCACACCAAAATTCAAGTATCCTCAGCTGATTAGTAATCCCAGAGGCATACTGATTGGTTAAAACGAATAAATTGATATAACACATCGTAAGTATACATTACTATTAATTGACGCATGGATGTTGTTTAAAAGTTGAAATCTTTACTGCATTAATTTAAAATGTGCTTATTTAGATTTATTACCGAATGGTTTCTCACCAGAATATTTAAATTTGTGATTCAAAACATTTTTAATTTTGTAAAAATGCAACACTGTGATGGAATATTCTGTAAAAATTTCCCACATCTTCACACTTTAAACTTATTTCATTTCACTATATTTGAAAATTTTCATTGCGCAAATTCACTCTTGCACTTCGAAAAGGAACACTATATTTTTCATGATTCGAAAATTGAAATTTCATCGTGAATGTGTTAACGAAAAAAAATATGCGATTACAAGTAATTTCGTACCACATATATTTCAAATATCAAGATTTTAAAAATGGTATCTCTCCTTCAACATTTTCAATACCTTATGCAACAATGTATAAAGCGAAAAAATTAATATTCAAAATTTTTCCTGAATCTATCGGCTATAGCCATTAACGTGATACACACAATAAAATATTATTGTTTTTATTTAAAGATTCAAAATTTTGTAAAACACTAACAGTGTTGAAAAATATTTACGGTATGAAAAATAATTACTAACAACAAAAGAAATTTTGTACAAAAGAACTTTTGCAATGGATATGACCAAAATTTATTTTTCATTGCGAGGTCAAAAATATGGAAAATGGGCAATCCGGCTATGTATTAATATCGTTTACCCAATTCCTTTTCGTATTGGATTTAGTACAACATCGTAGAGTAAAATTCTCATGCATTCAAGAATTTTGAGTTTAACTTCCATACTCGGCATGCACCAATTTTTGTTAGTACAAGAACGCAACATTCTGTAAGCAGTAGATTTATGTACTACCTTACTGTGAGAATCAGCTGTTACCTTACGAATGGTTTGTACCCTCGGGACATTTACCAATTGAGTGTCATTACAAATATTAGCAGTGAAGAATTTATGCTTTCTTCGTAGGTGTAATACCTTACTTAATTTACGGACCTTTTTGCCAATTTCCACATTATTTTTCATTTTTGCACGGTGGACGCACCTTTGCCTACCTCTCTTGGTTGCAAAATTGAAATTACTGTTCTTTAATTTCTCAATAATATTTCGAGTTGAGTACAAAGTGTTGGTTGGTGGATAATCAATCTGAACGTTTTGATTTGGTTCAATACACCTTTTGTTACCTTTTCTGAATCTAAATTTTACAGATTTACTAGTTGCACGATGTATGCCAAGCGAACATGGAATGGTTTCATTTCTATTAAAACATACAATTACGAATATACATACCGTACCTTCTAGCAACACTAAAAATATATTACCACTGGAAAAATAACGCAACTTACCAATCTGGATTGGTTGTCTAATGCAGTTTACTGTGGGAAAACTCGTAACATGCCGTGTATACACCACAAAAAATACAGGACTTGTAGACAAACATTTCTTACGAACAAGTAGCATTGGGCTGGAGGGGGGAAACAGCTGATCCACCCACTTCCTATCACATAAGGGACAAGTGCAGACATTAATCTCGTCTGAAAATACTACAACAGTATCACCTTTTATTTCCCTAGTGGTGGTTACGTTAACCACGCTCGTACTACTGTTGGAGGTAGCCTCCATGAAGTCAACCTGCACGGTGTCAACATTTACACTGGCTAATTTAATACTTACTTCGTTCCCTTGAGAAAATACATCATTACTCTGTAAAACAGAAATATTTTCCAGCTTGGTTGTAATGCTTTGTAATTGTACGGAATTATTATCCAACAACTGAAACAATTCATTCCACTTAATGTTTTCACTTTCATTAATTTGAACAAAATGTGACTCTTGGACTTCAGATAACCTACCTTTCTTGACAGGGTTTGAATAAAAATCAATATCATCGGCAACATTTTCCAATTTTCTCTTACAACTTTTAGTTCTAACCTCAGAAGGACAACTATAACGAACATGTGCTAACGGGTACACGTTAAATTCATCTGCAAATTTAACTTTTTTCGGAATTCTGTTTTCCTTATCGGTTTGACCCACATTACATGACATAGTATGTAAATTGACATCCTTGCTACGCTTTTTGAGGATAGATTTAATACTATTGGGACTAGTTTGAGGAGAATTTTCAACATTACTTGAAAATAATTCTTTCTCCTTTTCATTGAACGTACTATCATAATTACTAAGAGAGCTAACATCATTAGGATACTTTTTCTGTAGCCGTTCGACTATTATTTCAATGACTTTATTCTTGACATTAACGTCATCACATTGAAGTTTCAACTTTTTTGCTACATACTGAAAATATACATTTTTGCCGCGAGCACATTTCTCTTTTAATTTTTCGTATTCCTTACTTTTACGTATACCACGTACACGGAGATTGACCTCCTTTTCTACGTTTTTCCTATATTCGCAATTAAAATTAAATACATGTTCACAAATAGCGATTTTCGCTGCTCTACTGAATCTATGAGTTTCTGCATCGAGGCCTAAAACATTTTGAAACTCTTCTAAACAAAATGGAACAGTACTATATTTATATTCATTTATTACGTTAGCGTACTGTAATTCTATCTGTGCTCTTACATTCATTAAATTTAGCGCTAGCATTTTGTACGTGGATTTATGAATTATATTCTAAAACAAACACAACATATAAGAATGTAAGTAATACTACATGTGAAAGAATGCAAAGATATATTTCTTTCGCAAAACATTAATTGCTAGATTCACAATTTGCATTTTCAGTAACTGTTTCGCATTCTTGTGTGCATACACTAGGACCTACCTGCGTTCGTACAGCAGTGTTTGGCTGATTTAACAGCTCCTGAGAATTACTTTCAACCTTTTCGCGTAATTCAACCACATCTGCTCTTAAACTTTCAAATAGTTCAGTCAACTCTTTTTGATTTGCATTTAGTATTTGGTTAGTTGCAGCCAAATCTGCGGACAATTGTTTCACCGCTTCAAGCAGTGTTTCCGTTTCATTGAGCGTTGACATTGTAAAATATTATACTTAAAAATACAACATGCAAATTATTGGCATTGAATACAACAGTGAAGTTCAAAAATCTGCTTTCTTCCCACTAAAACATCTGTCCCTGTTCGGGCGCCAGATATAAGGGTGCCGGGTTCGTCTACTATCTGTCCCTGTTCGGGCGCCAGATATAAGGTCTGTTCCTGTGAGGGAAGCCAGATATAAAGGGAATGGGGTTCGATACTCGTTTGTTTCAGTTCGAGAAGACTTACTAATAATAATATTGGGATTTGAACCTTGGATCTCTCAAAAATCTCCTTTACATCATCATTCAAATGCACAAATTAGTAAATTGACGTAAGAGACTAGCAATAAACAAGTATTTTCACTCCTCCGCGATCCTAGGATTCGGGCGTAGTACTAACTAAAGACATTTGCCGTTTACCCACCGTCGCTGATGCGTCAGCTTCAAAGTATACCAATTATTACCTGTAAAAGAATACAAGTGGGGCAGCAATGCATGATTTACGCCAGATGAGTAGTGGGAGACGAAAGTAAATGTTTGAACTTCTTTATTGATAGATACCTTACCTTTTGATAAACACTTTATGCCGCATACACTTTAACTTATACACATTGAAGCGCTAGAAGAAAATATGACTTATTAAACACACTTGGTTAGCACTATCATCATTTTATGAATAATAACAAGAATTTTAAAGTAGCACTATATTATCACTCATTTTCACTGTATTAATTACATATAAATCAAAATAATAACATTTGCAAATTGTGAATAATATTTTACTCAATAATGTATTAGCCCAAAAAATTCGGAACAACACAAACCGCGCACAACAATTTCGGCAGACGTAACAGCGAACATCCATACACGTTCATAAAAAGGATTTCGTTACATCACCACTTGACGATAATAACTCGATGGTTTCATTTCTAGAATACACGACAAATCAAAGGGGAGTTTCTTCATTGATATTGACTGTAATGGTGTTCCTTACAATAATATGATAAAGGACATTATTGATATCACACTATCATCACTATTAATATACAAACTTGGTGCAGCATTATTTGAAAAGTATTTAATTCAATTTATTAATTCTACATGAGAGCTAGTTCAATCCGTCCGTGTGGTTCTCCAAAAGTTGACGCTCTCATTCGCCTCCTCGCGCGCCACACTGCTGCCAGGTCACAGCGCAAGAATACACTAACAAAACTAAAATATAGTTCGTAGAGAACATTAAGTTTTTACATTATTACAATGTTAATAATATATAATGAATAGTTCATAAGTTCATAGAAATCACACTAAAAACACTGATTGTTCAAATAAGGTGTATAATCAACAATTATTAATAGACTTCACATTGTTACGTAAAACTCTGTCATCGTCATGAGAGTTCACTGCGTGGGCGTTTCTTTCGAGGGTAGCTAAATACTTCAACCATATATGGACTGACGAAAGGAAGCAAAACTGTTTGGACAAGTGAGGTACCTTTTGGAAAAGAAATTCCTGAGCTTTGTTTTCCTTTAACTGTTGATTAGTCGCATTTCATTTCCAAAAATTGATGTTGGAATAATACGAGGGTTGGTTTAAAAATTCATGCCAATCCATACCGTTACAGTACTACCCAACAATACTTTTAACTACTTCAACACTCAGAATTCCCACTTAATTCCCATTTGAACCACAGAACACTCAATTCTCATTTGAATATTCAGAAGTTCTAGGCAATCGCCCCCCCTCTGAATCCGCCCTTGTCCGAATGAATGTTGGTACGGAAGAGTGTAGAATTAGATTGACCATTTATATTTTGAATAATAATTACGGGACACCTCGGTCATGTTTGCTTAAAAACGGGACATTTAGGCGTCCCGTTTGAGAATCAGAAAAAAACAGGACAACAGTTGAAAATAAGGGACTGTCCCGGCTAAAACGGGACGTCTGGTCACCTTGTACGTACATAGCATTCATTGCAACATAATTTATTTGCGAAAATAACCCTATAATATCACGGTTTCACGTATTATTTTTTTTTCTTAATACTTGCTTGCTAGAATTTTGCGATACGTGCAGGATATATTGGCAATAGTCCAGCGCACATTTTCCAGTATTTTTCTCTAGCATGAAGGCAGTGTTGCCAGTCATTTCTTTTTTACAATATTTTTTCGTAAAAATAGGTGAATTTTCCCTACTTTGGGCAACACTACTTTTCTGAAGGACCTCATATCAGTTTCAATGTTACGGAATATGAAAGCGTGGTCTTTGACAAATCCAACGATGTATAAATCATCACACTGCTACCATTATGGACCAAGTTACACTTCTTTAAGCAAAACTACCCAATTTTCACCAAAAAACTCTATTAATTCTAAGAGTTGATTTAGTTCCAAATAAATATATAATGTAGTCTTTGCATATTAATGAGTGAGGAGGAAACACTGAAGTATCCAAGTAGTAGAAATACGAGTTTCATACATATAGTTCAGAAAATGAATAGCGTCTTTGTTACTCACTAAAATCTTCTCACGGCAAAACAGCGTTTCACATATATGTATTATTGAACAATGGAAGTCTCTTTTGTTCTAATTCGTGGGAAAGAAATCGGTTACTAGCAGCTCCTATCGAAGAAAGAAATTATTTGCGTCGCAAAAATAAAATATAAATCGACTGTCTTTCCAAAATATACAGAGCGTCCACAAAAATTATTTATATAATCTAGTGATGGTTATATTTCTTTCTGTCATTTTTTTTATCATACTGTACCACTATTTGCTATGTATGGTTCATATTCAACCAATTGGGAGTGACACCCTAAGCGAAACTTGCTTTCGTCCTTAAGGTTTGCACATCAGTATACTATATATACTGAGTACGGTAGATATTTAAGAACATACGTTATATGTGGCACAGTATCCTGTACATCATAGTTACAAATCCTCCCTGGGTTAGTCTATATAAGCTTGGAAGAACCTAAGCTAACCCAGAAGATGAAGAAGTATGCTGTCACTGTCTTGTTGGCTGCAGGTCACTCCGATCACTACATTCCTGAATGTCGCCCGGCCATTCGTCCTCAAAGCTCAGAGAAAACTGGGAGCTACCAGGGGTGATGTGGTCACTTTTTCCCACAGGAAAACGATATCGTCGGTGCTCGAATATTATCGAAACGCCGTAATTCACCCGTTGCGCTCAAGCTGTCGTCCATGGGGATCATAGGGACTCTATATGGGCACAAACCAGAGGGCTGCAGGTTGTCGAGACCACCCTCCAACCTGTGGTTCATGAGAATCTTCGTTCCAAGTCATTCTTGATGCGGAGAGAGCAGATATTGTCCGAGAGAACCAGTGCGAACTGACTGACCAAAGGCAAGCATCTGAAATATCCCGAGGAGGCCGGAATGTTCTGACTTGTCTCCGATGAGAAAAACTGCCCAAGACAAGAAGGTGAACCGCAAAAGCTGACAGTGGTTGTGGAAAGGCCAGAAGAAAGTGGCGAGCGTCATGAACACCAAACTTTAGTCTCAGTGATTATGAGAGACGTGAGCAGTGAAGAAGACGTGACGTGTTACGACATTGCTTTCGTCAAGATATAAAAATCTTCTAGCTACTTCACTATCATAAATTATAACAACAATAACGAAATTATTGTCAAATTAAAACTAAGAATTTACTAACACCTCCTCGTATTAGCTAGAACTAGTCTACTGCTTTGAACATCTTAGATTCCAATTAATTTGAAAAAAAAAATAAAAAGACTGCTAAGTGAGATGCTCAAATGTTTCTCTTGGCTACAATCCAAAGAACCAACTTAGTATTTTCTAGTGTATAGTATTTTGAAGTAGCAGTTGCAACAGATAAATATAGGTATAAATTAACTGTTTTGTTTTTAGCTGTGTTGCAGGTTTCGTCGGAGCAGCGTTAGGCACACCTGCTGACGTTCTAAAATCAAGAGTAATGAATCAACCCACCGATGAGAAAGGAAGGTAAGGCTGTATTTAGATGCATATTACGTGAATAATCAGTATTTATTCATATTATTATTATTATTTCATTCAGTTTTCAGAAATTGCTTAATATGAGAATTCGTTAAAGTTGGACGTGTGAAATTCGATTTATAAACTCATAATCAAAAATGAGTGAACACATGTTGCAGCCTTTTCGAAAATTCCACTTCTAAAGGAGAGAAAAAGAGGCAATTTTTACGATATGCAAATTTCTAGTTTTATGTTCATTAAACTTTAATCTTCCTGTGTGAAGAACGGGCACGTTACTTGTATTATAAATACTCTTCATTTGCTGTAGTAAACATGTTTAAACAATATTTAACAGATGAACTCGATTTGGGGGAGCAAGGATGTCGTTTGGGGGGGACATTTCTCCCTTCCTCCCCGTAATTACCCCATGTCGTAAACGTCGCCAACACCTAGTGGCCCACTCGCCTGTAAATGTCGATCGTCGCTATAGCGATGCGTCGAAGGTCTGCCGCTAGTGTGCCACTGGCGGCAGGGTTTCGTCGAGTCGAAAGAGATATCTAGAGTCGGAGTATTAAAGTTACCCCCTCGTAGCAGCGAGGATTTCATTTTGGTCCGCGCTTTTTCGATTCGTAGCGGAGAATCGCGAAGGGACCAACACGAACTATCACCAGTCATGTGCATGCGGTTATTGTTATATATTATTTTTCCTGACGAATTATTCCTAAAGTGAGCTACGGTGTCAAGAATAACCCTTGGCTCTACATCATGAAGTGAAAAATCTTGAGATGAGTGCGTGTAATTGTATGAATTTAGACGACAACTGTAGCCGATCATTTGAAAGTGAATATGGGAGAACCATGAAATAAAAGAGACTCGCGTCATTTTGTTATAAAATTATATGGCGAACGGATTTTATCTAATTTCAAACGGTTATCGTCGAATATACACGGTTACAGGAGCACTCTGATTAGCTAAATTAGAAATACTCCAACAATTTATGCCTCTACAAGCGACGTATTCTCCATCTCCTTCGTGGGCAAGGTGGAAGAGCATCCGCTTAGTAATCCAAAGGTTGGTGGTTCGCGCCTACCTGGGGCACGTATTTTTTTTACTTTTTAAAAGTATCTTTTAGACTCTCCTTAATGTAACAAGTTACACATATAGGCGATTTAACATATTTTGGGGGAGTAATTTTGTTGTTCATTGGCGTTTCGTCGCGTCTCTGCCGCTGGTGGTATAATTTTCAAAACGGAAGTGGAGCCACGGCGGATCGTCGGGTGGGACCACCAATTTTTGGCGAGATATCTCTAGTTGACCATCGGTGATCCTCCGACGCCTACGGCATGGGGTACACACTTGTGTGTACAGTGTGAAATCGAGTTGCTTTCAGTAGAGCAGATGAAATGTGTAAAATGCCCAGAGTCTGTCTTTAGCCCACTTATAAACAACTGAGTGTATGCATTGTTGTCTTATTTAATTGCAATTGTGCCTAAAAATTGTGGAAATGCTTTTGATTAAATTCCGTAATAATTAGAGGCCGGATTTATACACGCAATCAAACTATGAAATAAAAGATGCAAATATACACAATTATTGAAAGATAAGCAAAAACAAATACACGAAAATCAAATGAAATAATTGTTTCAATTTTGAAATAATAATAATAATAATAATAATAATAATAATAATAATAATAATAATAATAATAATAATAATAATAATAATAATAATAATAATAATTTTAATAATAATAATAATAATAATAATAATAATAATAATAATAATAATAATAATAATAATAATAATAATAATAATAATAATAATTTAATGTTGTTTCAGGGGTTTACTATACAAAAATACAACAGACTGCTTAATGAAGACAATCAAAAACGAAGGACCATCCGCATTATATAAAGGTTTTCTACCATTATGGATAAGATTAGGACCATGGGCGCTTGTGTTTTGGTTGACTTTGGAGGAGCTGCGCTTCCTAATGGGTGGTGAAGGATTTTAATTTTAAAAGAAATGATATATCTTATTTATTAAATGTTTTTATATATATGAAGGTTTTTGTATGTAAAAATAAATAAATAATTACATGAATAAAGTTCTATTTTTGATGCAACATTTTTGTATAAAGGGAAATAAATATACATGTCGTTACAAAATAATGGAAATTACTGTAGTTCCCTGTTTGTCTACTTTAATGTTTCCATTATATTTTAGTTTTTAAAAAATCCAGTTTTAGTGATCATACCACAATCAATGTTCGTAGTTTGAGGGAAAGTTCTTCATCTAGGAAGGATTCGTAGATAAATTAGCAAAAAAGGGAAAAGGCAATTTTTCGGAAAAAAAAAAGAAAACACGTGAAAATCCAGGGAAATTCTCGCTCTGATTGATTGACCAATATAATGCTTAAGTTCACGGTTCATTTTATTTCAGGAGCTTTTGATTGTCTTTCTCGCCGCTCAGGAAGAATCTGAGACCACTGCCATATTGGATGTACCGGCAATAGAAAAAAAAAGACAGCAAAAAAAAAAATATATATTTGACGTTAGAGCCGACGCTTGAGCACCCATTAAGAAACTTAGTAGTCAACGCCTATGGAATGTATGATTTTCGCTCATTCAGCTAACCTTCGCTTGGGAAGAGTTAAAAAAAATAGCCCTCTAAGTTTGGTTATTGTTTTGTTCTGGCCTGTAGTGCATTTTAAATTGGTCATTACTACCCAGGCCTATAGCCATCCAAAAATGTAGGATGGGACCGGTACAAGTTAGGGGACCGATCCAACCATATTATAGTTCATTTGCAAGCCTACCGTGACAATTCCTGTAATACTTTGTTAGAAATTACCATATTAAAATTTACGTGTTATCAAATGGAGAGTTAGAAACCTAAGCGAAGAGGTATAACATCTCCTTAAGGAGACATTAAAATGTTAGGGGCTAGTAAAAAAAGGGGGGCCCATCCCCCCATGGATACGGGCCTGTCAGTGCCTTAGACTGTACGGCCATACAAGTACCTGAAATTTAATACTCCTAATCGCCTGGGGTGGAGTTTGTTTATTTACCTAGCAGCAGTTGCTGTCACCCACAAGTGGACAAGTTAGTGTCAAATGGGAAAACATTTTCGTAAACCTGCAAACTAGAATTGAGCTTTTCAAAAAAAACAAATCCCGATGTTTCACTTCCTCCAACACCCGTAATCACGTGATGGATACCTGGCGTAATACAGTACCATATTATGCGGATCATTTTGAAGCATTTGTATCTGTAGTAACTAAACTAAATTCAGACGATGGTTCATCCTTTTAGTAAGTGACAGTACCTTGAAACGTGACTTGGCTTTCATATCTCCCACTTTCGGGTTCATGACTCACTCTATATAAATAAACTAGAAACTACGGGAGATTTATTGAGTACTTCGGGTAAAGAAGTAGAGGGCATTGAAAGAAAGCTGAATGTTCTTTCTGCTTGGAAACCTGAAGTCGTAAAAAAAAAAATAATAAAAAAAAATAAAAATAAAGATTTGTTTGAGAAAAACATTCGCTATAAAACCCTATGTATAGTATCTGAAGTATTGGAAGGCCAAAACACAAGTGAAATTGTTGGTGTGAATATTCGTGATATCTGATAGGCCCCTTTTCAAATACGCTAGGTGAACATCGTGTAATGTAGAACGTTCCATTTCTCAATATAAGGAATTATTCCGTGACAATAGTCATGGGTTAACAATGGAAAATTTGGGAAAGACGTTAGTTATTCACTGTGATGCCCATGGAATTTCATCTGATGAACAGGAGCTATTGGTGAGCACCAATATTTATTTTTTTTATGTTGGGCGTTTTCCCATACTTTTCCTTGTTATTTTTTGTTAAATATTTTTTTTTTAGTTTTTAGCAAATATTTTGTTTTCATTTTCAGCACACAAAAAATAAACATATTTTACAGTTTTTTAGCACATAAAAATCCGGGCCCTAGTTATAACTTTTTTTGGTCATTTTTTCGTCATAGATATATGACACTGTACAGAATGTTTGTGGAGGCTCGCTGTATATCCAGAACGGCAACAAATCTCTGACATTTTAAAGAAGTTTTTAATTATGTGAACCCTTTAGCAGGTCATTTTTTTAAAAAAAATAGTACGCTGATGAGCACTTGAAATAAGAAATGAAATGAAATCTAAATTCTACGTCCCACGATTAACCGGCTAGGTAAATAAACTTATCACCCGCTTTTTTAGTGATAAGTTTGTCAAGAATGAAAGGAAGAATATATATTTTCAAGTTAATTTTCGTCAAAAAAAAAAATAGTCTATTTGATTTTGAGATAATATGGAGCGTACTTCCTTTGAGGTCTTCGAGTGATCGGTACTGCATTGAGTTGAAAACATTGGAGAATAATAAGTGTGTTTATGAAGTTTTCCCTGCTGATTTATTGGCTAGCAGAGATAGCATGGGTCAATGAGAACTTGACCCATGACCCACTCACCCACCATCCACCCTAAACCCACGACTCACCCTGACCCTCTCTGACCCATCATCCACCAAAAGCCATCATCATCAACTCTGACCTATTATCCACGTCCTCCTCACCACTGACTAAACTGTTTACACTTGCAATATAGCAAGACTGTGAAATTATCACTAATCGGAGTTTGAATTTCTACGGTCAATCGCTCAAGCACCACTCTGTTACAATCTGACCTTTACGATATAAAATGGTAAAGTCTTTGTCATGGGCCATATTACGATGAATATCAATTTAATTATCATAATATGATAATTATGATCATAATATAATTATATATTATATAATTATATCCTTGTTGAATTGATACTTTTCAGTGGATGAAATTTCAAAGTCTGAAATCATGGTAAAGTAGACCATGTAAGCGAAAGAAGTGTAAAATTCGACTCAGGAGCGTTATTTTAGACTTCGCTTGGGGGGGGGGGGCAAGAGCACCACCGACATAAGACTTTCAGGTTTTGTACTAGTATATTAGTATACAACTGATTAAAGTATATGTGTCCCTCAAACTCTTGGGGGTGGGGCAATTGCCCCCTCCGGCCCCCCTAAATGACGCCCTTGATTCGACTGTGTCTCGAAAGCCAAGTAGTAAGTCCTGTTGCTATTAATACGATTACAAATATCAATATCCAAAATTGTCTGATTTTTTTTATAGAAACAAATAAAAACTTAAAAAATGGAGGCTTTTAAAGTAAACTATATACAAATTCACTAGTGTTCAGAAGATGCTGTCTACAATGCACTGAACAGAGTAGGTCGGTGGGTCAGAGTGGGTTACGGTGGGTGGTGGGTCGCAGTGGGCTATGTCCTGTTGACCCACGACCCACTCACAAATTTCGACCTACTGACAGACTCTATCTCTGGTGGTTAGCGTGGGTGCCTGTGGTGAACTTGCTCCTGGGTTAGATTCCCGGTGGGAGAGCACAAAAAAAAAAATAACTTACTTTCATTAATCGTCCGTTTTATTTAGCCTAAAGAGCATAAACGTAGAACGTTAAACTAAAATTCGCATTTTAAAAAGCGTTTCACAGTAATCCCCATTTTAAACAAATACATTTTGGGGAAATATTGCATATATTTGCTGAGCCTTCCTAATAATCCTTACTACTTGCGTTTTTAATCAGTAGTGAATTTATTCCCACCTCACTCCGATTTTAAAAGCGCATTTTTCGCCAAAAGTTTAGTAAAAAGTTTCATATTTTTATAAAGCATTGTAAAGTTGATAAAATAAGATAAGCGTTGAAAATCTCCAATAAAAGAAAAAATAAAGAAACTTGCGCTCCGTTCACTTCTACAATCCATAGCTTCACTTGTAGATAAATAAATAAATAGTATAATAATTGTAGGTAGGTTATCTCAAAACCTCGAAGAAGTTTCAGTAAGTTGGTAACATTCCAATGATTTATTTGGTTCACCCATTTCTACACAGTAGTTTGTTCCAAATGTTTCTGACAGAGCTCAACAGATGGTGCTAGTTGTCTAAAATGTATGCGAAGTCAGAATGTTCGATTTGTGAGATAGCATCGCGTGTATTATTTTTTATTAAAACTCCTCTGTGTGTACGCACGACAAGACTCGCGCTCTGTTGTGTTATCAGAATGAGTAAAATATTAAAATAACTAGTTAAATTTATAATATTGAAAAATCGCTTCTTCTTTTGTATGTTTGAATACAAATTAGAAGTTGAATGGTATTACGTGTTCGTCTTTGGTGTGCAGAGATCAGACAACACAGGGGTTGACTTCCGGCGGAAACAAGGTGAAAATCCTCAATTAAAAGAACATTAAATGAGATTTTCAATTTCCACGTTAAGCGCTGTAGTATACCACAGGAGACAGAAGCAAAGTGAATGATGATGAAAGAATTAGTAAAAGAATTCCACAAAAAAAAAAAAAAAAAGATTTACAATAAATGCCCATGTCTGGATTTAACCAGTGACCCTTCGCGCAAGAAATGAACACTACTACTGTGCCATCCGATCCACTTCCATGTTGAACTGAAAAGGGAGAAAAACATTGTGCAATTTATTTGTTTGTTTAAAATAAATGTTCCCATTAAGAGTCAGGCCAGTATCCACGGGGGGGCAAGGCGGGCCGGGCCCCCCTAAACTTTGGCTGGCCCCATAAAATTTCACGGTAGGCTTGCAAATGAACTATAAATGGTGATGAAGTATAATATGATTGAGTCGGGGCCCCCCTAACTTCTACCGGGCCCCCCTAAATTTTGGGGCTGGCTACGGGCCTGTTAAGAGTTGAGGTTACATCAAAGTATGTTAATACCCTAAGATCTGATAACAATGATCCCAACATCCTTTTATTATTATTATTATTATTATTATTATTATTATTATTATTATTATTATTATTATTATTATTATTATTATTATTATTATTATTATTATTATTATTATTATTTACTGTGTTATCTACAATCTTAAAACTTAATGTATTCTTCATACATATCTACAGATTTTTTTATGCACTTGTTATTTTTAGAAAGTAAAGTATTATCGATATGCAATCAACTTTGATAACAAATCTTTCCATTTCTGTATACTTAGCAAATTACACGAGGTCTATCTGAAAAATAACCGACCTTGAAGTACTGACATTAACACACTTCCATCCGTCTTTGCAAGTGAAGTGGCGGATCTAGCGCGGGGACATGGAAGCGTAGCACCCCAGTTTTTTGAGTGACAAAAATAATTTAAGGTATTATTTATATACTTTTGAAAGTTTATAGTAAAATCATGGTACCATTATCATAACCTGGGTTCTGACTGCTGGCCCTCAGTTTTTACCTTCTAGAACCGCCCCTGCGTCTTTGCCATGCCTTTACGCACTGTTGGAAAGATTCTGCTGAGATGTCTCGAGACTTCGTCGTTACGGCCTTCTTAATGTTTTCCACGCTTTCAAAATATCCCTCACTCCTTCAATAATCCATTTTAACGTGGAAACAGAAAAGGGATATAGTATACATGAAGCTGCATCAGTTCCCGAAGGAGCAGGACGCTCATATTTTTAGGGATTATTCATTGAGTATGTACGAACTTACGAATGGGGTAACAAAGCGACTTTTATTTACTTATCGACTGATACGAAAATAATAATGAACGTACCTGTACTTTATCTATGACTATGTGTGTGTGGAGGAAGGGGGATTTAACGCATATCGCATGTCTTGTGCACATGGATACTTCTTAGTATTGCACTACGTAGAAAATTTATGGTATTTCATGTAGAAGTGGTAATAGAACACAGAAGAAACGCAGATCAGGGGGTTCTCATGTATACTATTACCCAGAAAAGTTATAGTGAGCAAACTCTTGTGGATAGGGGATTGGTCTAGGGGGCTGTGCAGGCTACTGTTTTGTTGTTAGGAGAGTTTTCTTCTGCTAAATGATACTCTTCGCCGGTTGTTTTACCACGAATTCTGTAGGCCATCATCACCTGCGACATACCTAACACATTGTCCACCCTAGATACACTGACACCAACTAACCACGAATACAATTTGTCCTGTTTGAAACAGAGAAGTCTTCCAGTTAGCATCACCACCATCTGCCCTCTTCAAACACATGCCTCTGTTCTACCCCACCTGACGTACTGCAGACGATCACATACCACCCCACGAGCAACGACCACGCACTGGTTCGTAACTTTTCACACAGAAGGCAAGTGTGCTATATGTTCTGAGCATTCGGCTTTCGAAAGATGGTTATTGTACACCTTTATGTCATACACTTTTATCTTACCTGCAAATTGGAAACGAAAAGTTTTTTTTTTTTTTTAATTTTAATTTTATGTCCCATCGTTCTGACCTAGACTAAAGAACATGAAAAATAAATAATGATAATGAATATTGAAAACGCAATAAGGAATATTATGCCCTGAGCAGGGGCGTCATTTAGGGAGGGCAGAAGGGGGCAATTGCCTCCCCCCCCCCCGCCAAGAGTTTGAGGAATACATATACTTTAATCGATTGTCTACTAATATACTAGTACAAAACGTGAAAGTCTTATGTCGGTGGTGCTCTTGCCCCCCCAAGCGAAGTCTGAAATGACGCCCCTGGCCCTGAGCTGCATTTGAACTCATCAACCCTCGACCACGTTAGCCGACAAAAATAAAATTTAAGTTAACTGCAATGGAAAGGAATTTTCAAGGCGCGAGTTTTTTTTTCTTTCTTTCTTTTGTTCTAAAACCTGTTGTCCTATAGCATCATAGAGAAAAAAAAAAAAGATTAAGAGACGAAATATCTCTCTGTACAGCTGAAGTTATGTTGAAACTCTTATCAGTTCTTTTAGAAGCTTCAGCTGAATCCTTGTTTCCTATGGGCTTATCGCCTTTTAGTATCTTTCTCAGTGATAATGCGCTAGCGAGTAAACCATAATTTTAGCTAGTTACGATCTTGTATTAAATATTATATGACATTTGTACTACAAGTTCTGTAGATCAAGTAACAATACATGCCATATGACAAGTTTTCGTAATTTATCATTAACAATGAAATCAATAATGCTAGATTACTGTTGTACAACCAGAAAGTTACTCGTATACACTATTACACGAGCTTCTTCACAAAGTACCGTAGAAATACAGATGGTTACCAAAATAGTAATTTAAAAAACTGGAGTTGGAAACACATCAGATGTCAAGGTTTATAACGGTCAGGCAGCGACCGCAGCATTGGGCTTTTGATGGCGGTGTTAGGGCAAACTTCGTACTATATGAAGAGCAGTAGAACGGTAATGTGCAATGAACTGAAAAGACGATGATAGTGTAAAATTGGCGACTTTTCTCTTTTCTATAGAGAGCAAATTTTTGGCGCTTGATTATATAGCGTGAGTGACAATGGTCGTAAGAACACCCTCAATGACAGGTGCTGCCGAACGGTGCAAGTGACGGAGGAACTCAATGAACACCTCCCGCAGCCGCAATTTGCCACAAGTTACATGGTCATGTGAGATCGGGTTACACTGATGAAACTGCTGATAAGAAACCATAGCGGTGACTTTGACATAACGCCAAATCTGGGCAGTATATTTATCCAATCATGGAACATAGTTGCTACTCTGTGATGCTGTGGGCTGCAATATTCTGTTTTTCAGTGGTTTATGTCTTACCGGTCGCGTCACTTTTCTCTCTTAAAAAAAAGTACACTAGAATTTATTAGTGCTTTCAACATTGCCATTCAACATAAGAATTATTCTGTAAATAATAGCAATACGAAATTATTGAATAATTTAACTTTTCCAATTTCAACAAGTGCCCGTTCTTCGCACGAACTGACCTTCAACACAATAGAGTATTGTCCATTTCAAAACATAAGAGCCTTGTCTCACACCACTATCAAAAGGGTAACCCAACCCTTGGTAGGACGGTGATTGGTAGATGTTGCCAGATGTTCGATGTCTTGTGATAAATTAAATAAAATAAAATTGGAGGAAATGGTACGTTTGACAACTTATTTTCCTCTTTCTAACCGAGGGTCACCTATTGTTTTCTTAGATTTATGGCCTGTTGACAAGAGACCGCCGTGTGGGTGTTCTGTGTATTTCCAAGAATCGAGGCTCTCTTATGCTGAAACCTAGCATAGTTTGGGTTGTATAACTTGACGGGCTTCTGAGATATCCGCACTTTATTGAACTTCCAGCACGTGCGACTCCGCTTGAGTCGAAAGTGGAAAAAGGCTTCGTACGCGATTAGATATGGTAAAGATATATTTATGTAGCGCTAGATACACACACAAACACACTATTTGTGAAAATCTTGTGACATACAGACACACATACACGTTCTTTTATATATTAATAAGAACTGAGGGAAACGGGAACTTTAGATGCTCAAAAAAAAGGTTCCTAGTGAACCCAGGTCTGCTAACGACTTAACTACAACCACAAAGGATTGTCTGTGCTACAACAGAGCTCAACAGTGGTTCGTAAGTGGGAGAATCCAATGACTTGTGATCTCGTATGTAACAGAAAGAACACTTCCTGTATATTGTCCCATTTCCGGTCTATAGTACTTGAAAAACAGCTTCTTCATAAATGTTGAAAACAAAAGCAATAGAGAGCATCAGACAAAGGAAAACTTTTTAAAATCATTAAAATATGTCAGTCTTGTAGTCATTGTTTTTAATTATCATTACTATTTTACTTTATTTTCCCGTTACAGCTGTTACAGTTTTGCAGTACCATTCTTTCTCCGATATGTTCTCCGCTCTGAGTTTTTATTTCTTCTTTTTTTGCAATCGTCGTTTCATCTACTTCCCTTCGTTCTGAATAGACAACGAACAACGAGGGGCAGCGGCTTACAGGATGAATGGTTGTGTAAAAGGAGAGCTAAAAAACTTATTCCCTCCGTCCGTCATCTCTTTGAAGCATGGACGAACGAAAAGCCCTTGTTCCCCACCACGAACGGTGTTTCCTAACGTTTTCCGAGCGAGGAAGCGACCACCTGTTTGGTTGTCATCTGTCACCGTCAAACGCAGCCAGGGAGCTTCGTGTAGTCCTTCGGTGAAAATGGTCCCTGCCAGCCTGCCTGCCTATTGTATTCTACTCATACTGATACCTCGTTCTTTTGTCACGAACTAGTTCCAATAAGTTCCAGTTCCACACAAGGAATCGCTTCAAGCAGTGTTTCTAGATCTTTCTCTTCTAAACTTTTCGTTTTCTGCAATTTGGCTGCCTGTTGAGCAGAAATGTTTGTAAACATTTTATGTATACTTTGTCTTTTTTAACAATAAAATAAGGAAACTAATATACAATATGTTGCAGGGGCGGATCCAGGGAGTGTCTCCCCCCCAGAAAAGGAAACTTTCTTATTTTATATATATAAGTAAAACCCATCCCAAAGTTTGGAGCCCTTAAAAGTAGCAGTATGACAACTGACCGCCCCCCCCCCCCAGAAGTCGGTCCTGGACCCGCCCCTGATATGTTGCTCTAAAAATACAAATTAAATAAACGCAAACGTCGATGTAGCGCAGAGTGGTTGCGAAACGATGATCGTGATATCTTTGGAACAGTGGCGTCGCCAGAATTCTTAGTTTTGAGAGAGCTTCATCCAAAAAAAAAGTTATAACAACTGTTAGTATTACATCTACGTATTCATAATTATGAGTCACATTCTCAGATTATAATAATAATAAATCATTCTGATGTATTGTTTGTATTATATTTATGAATTCTGAGTAAATTGTGTTTATTTAAAGAAAATACATAAAAGTCTTGCAGATTCTAAACTTTAATTCTATTGGAATCATTATATTCGTAGTTTTGTACGTACCACTATAATTGCGCACGCCTGATGTGTTGACATAAATAAATATGAATATCAATAATAAAGATGAAGTAACACATTTCCTTCAACCTTTATTATTATTAAGTATTCTGCCTTTCAGCAGGTCCTGGGACTAATGAGTTTTTATTATTATTATTATTATTATTATTATTATTATTATTATTATTATTATTATTATTATTATTATTATTATTATTATTATTATTATTATTATTATTATTATTATTATTTTGGATTTTGGCATGGAAATGTTTCTTCCACTTTTGTCGATCTTTAGCTTCCTTTTTTAACTCCCAATATTTTCTCCTATCTTTCAAATCATCCATCAGCTGTGTTCTTCTTCTTCCTATTCCTCGCTCCCCATCCATCTTTCCTTCTATGGCGGTGTAAAGAAGACAATTTCTTCGCAAGATGTGTTCAAGAATTTTGCATTGTTAGTAAGAATGAGTTTATTTAGGTTGGTCATAGCCCATTGCAAACTGTAGTGCTATTTAAGAATAGTATTCAGTCAATACTGGTAGGGATGCGCACGAGTCGAGTCGAGACAGAATTTTCCTGAGAAAATTCGAGTCGAGACACAGCTCTTCCTACAGAAAAATATACGTTTTTCGAGTCGAGACATCACTTTTACATCACATTTTCGAGACGAGACAGCCTCAAATCTTGTCTCGTGCGCATCCCTAAATACTGGTGTATGTCCACGCGTGTTACCGTATCGCTTCCTCTTCCTACGCTCCATTAATCTTCGTCTTTGATATTGAATCCAAGCAGGGGCGTCATTTAGGGAGTGCAGGGAGGGGCAATTGCCCCCCCTGAGTTGGAGATTTATAGAGATTTTATTAATAAAATAGTAGTAAAACAGTAGAAAACGCGAAATTTTACTTATACCAAGGGGTCTTGCCCCCCCCCCCATAAGCAAAATCTGAAATGACGCTCCTGAATCCAAGTGAATAAATCAAACTCAATTTCATGATTTTGCACTCAATAGTTCCAAAGTCTGGTTAAAAAAAAAAAAAAAAACTTTCATTTCTTTCTTAGGATTCGCATTAGCAAAATCCTGCCTAATCTAAATAGTAGGATGCAAGGAGACCATTTATAGAATTTTAAAGGTTCTATACCGGTACCTGGAAGTTTGGTAGATCTGGCGAACGACAAAAAATCATTCAAGAGCCCGAACTCTCTCCCACTCAGTGAAGGAGCTAGGATAGTAATACTAGGGGGCAAAAGGAGAGGCAAAACAAATTGAGTGTAGGGCAAAATCCAAGCGGATAAAATCCAAGAGGACAAAATCCAAGCGAACAAAATCCAAGAGGACAAAATCCAAGCTAAATTCTGGTAAGGCGGACAAAATCCAAGCGGATAAAATCCAAGGAGCAGTATCATGTGCGTAGCTGCGTATGTGCCTGTGAACACCCTAATTAAATTGTATGTTTGTTTCTTTCTTCAATTGTCATGCATTCTAAAGTTTTATCTGTAATTCTTAAATTTATTGAAATAATATTTCATTTACATTTAAAGAACTGAAAATCCAATAAAATATGTAAGATTGACACAGTAAGAGTGCAGACGAACTTTAATTACTCATAAAATAGTCTGGTCACTGCTAGGACATGCCCAGGTGAATCCAATTTAGGGTGATCAGAAATATTTTGACTAAAAAGAGTATACTCACATAAATTAACCAGAAAATGAAAGCACTGGCTTGCTATATCAGAGATAACAAATAACAGCAAAGCAGCCCAGTCTTAAAAAGGGTACACTACTTACTTAATTCTATTATATTCATTGAGAATTAAAGTAAAAATAAAATTAAAAAGATATAATTTAGATAAACAAAATACTTCTCTACCCTCAAAGTATTTACTTCTGTTACACTTGTCAAAATAACCAATAATATATACATTTTCATTTAGTTTGTCTAGACACATTTTCACATTTCGATTTTCTAAATAACACTTTTACATTATTTAATTCAGACACAGTATTACATTATTAAAAATACACACTACATAGCCTATTTCACATTTTGATCATTTCTGACGAAAATTTGATTAGTATATCATAATTATTTGTTTCAAAATATACATAAAACACTACTAACAAATCAAGATTTTTGTATGCCACCTCATAAGAATGGAATTAAAATACTACAATGATTGGTCTCACAATAATATGCTGAGTGTCTTAAATGTATTATACTGTATATAATAAAATTGAGAAGAAAATACATACGTTTACAATGTATTTGTACACACATAATATTTATACGTACTACTTTCATATGGATGTGATAAGTAATTAAAGCTCATCTGCACTCTTACTGCGACAATCTTACATGTTTTATTGGATTTTCAGTTCTTTAAAAGTAAATGAAATGTTATTTCAATAAATTGAAGAATTACAGATAAAACTTTAGAATGCATGACAATTGAAGAAAGAAACAAACATACAATTTAATTAGGGTGTTCACAGGCACATATCACAGCTGTGAACATGATACTGTTCCTTGGATTTTATCCGCTTGGATTTTGTCCGCCTTACCAGAATTTAGCTTGGATTTTATCCTCTTGGATTTTGTCCTCTTGGATTTTGTCCGCTTGGATTTTGTCCTCTTGGATTTTATCCGCTTGGATTTTGTCCGCGCCCCAAACAAATTTGGGGAGGTGAGGCAACCACGCTTGTTTTGCTTTGAATATTATTATTATCTGTTCTAGCTTATTATTATTATTATTATTATTATTATTATTATTATTATTATTATTATTATTATTATTATTATTATTATTATTATTATTATTATTCACCGGTTGTACATAAAAATGGGGGCGAATAGGGACGAGGAAAAATATTGGGTAGCGATCACCCCTCCTCGCCCCCTGTATCGCCGCCACTGCTCCCACCCCACCCTGTTGGGAGTCGTATTTCGCGAAACGTTCTCTTTTCCGTAGCCCAGGTTGTAAGGAGATATTCGGCGAACATAATTTCAAGGTTCGACGCTTAGTAGTTTAGGAGATATGGTGAAGAGAAAAAAAAAGAAAAAAGAAAATCGTCGATGAAAATGGAGCATACAAATTACAATAAATACATTCTCAAGTTTGAACTCCAAAGTCTCAGTACATTTTAGACAACCTCACATATCATTGAAATGGGAAGAATTTATGTTTTCTTATTTTTGAGAATTCTCTGTGTAGAGGAAGATTTACATCTATAACATTACAAAACTTCCAAATTGCTTTGAAGATATGAATGGGATATTTGTGAGGAAAATGTATAAACAATTGTTTGAAACCGGGCCGTAATTGAATTACAAATACAGATCCGAATAAGATTTTAGATTGTAAAGGGTGTCTGAAAAGTCGCGGAATCTGAACTTTGGAGTATCATAACTATTGAACATTAAGTGTTAATGAAGTAAAACTGCCACCCGAGGAAAACCTGTCTATTTAGATATTTCTGAGATATAAACATGGGGAGAGGAGTTGCCATTTGACTTCACGTATACCGGATATATATAAAGGTGGTGATTTTTGTTATATTTATGTACTTTATTTTATTTATTTTTTTTACTACACGTAAAAAATCATGAACTCGAAACAGAAGTGACATTGTTTATGGACAGTGACGTACGCAGGGGGTGGGTCCTGGGGGTCCGGACTCCCCTCCCCGAAATCCCGATTTTTTGTAAATGTAGTCTACTTTTAGGAGCAATTTTAGAAATTTTCATATAATTTAGCCTCAAATTGTATTTGGACCCCCCGAAACGCTTTAGACTCCTCCCGAAATAAATTCCTGCGTGCGTCTCTGTTTATGGACGAATAAGAATGTTAATGGATAAGCTGGGTAGGAATGTATCGTTCTGAAGCAACAATGATACATTGACACCTAGTGTAAGCATAATAGCGTGCTGTGAAAAAAAAACATCTTTTTTTCCGGCATTACCACGTAATATTGCAACACTGAGAGTACCAGACAGTGTCAATAACTCAACACATGTGGCTGGACACTATCCTGCAGATAGACTGTTACAAACAAAAAAGAAACTTGCAAATCATTGAGAAAGTCATTGCCAGGGGCAGGTAGATCCTTACTTTCGTAAGTTTCTTATTTGTAACACTTCGGTGTGAACGGTCCCGGGTTCAATTTTCGGTGGATGAACTCGGTCGAAAAAAGTGTAAAAAGCTTTTCAGACCAGCCATCCTGAATGAGGTTTTCCTGGGTTTTTCTCATTCACACCAGGCAAATGCCGGGGTGATTCCTCACTTATAGTTCCCAGTCCCCGGGTAGTGTGATCCTTCATATATGACGGGCTCAATGACCATAGATGCCGACAGCCCAGAAATCTAAATCCTAAATCCTAAAAATCATATTTGTAACAGTCTATCCGTAGGATAGTTGGTGGCCGGCCATATATGTTGTCACTGTCTGATACCCTTAGTGTTGCCATATTATGCCGTAATGGCGGAAAAGTTTTTTTTTTTTTTTCAACGATACGCCATTATCACGGCCGTGGGCCAGTTTCAATGTTGATCTACATGGAGCAAAAGCAGCAACAGGAGATAGCGAGAAGACGGTTTTTAAATCTATTTAGTGTTCTAAGAATAGATGCCATCTTATGTCCTAAGTCTATAATCAATCCGTAAGTAGTTGATTTCCGGCACTTCCGGCTTTAACGTTGATCGCTATAGAGTACGAACGGTGATAGATAACGAGAAATGGTTTTCGGAAATCAATTAAATGCCCCAAGAATATATACCATTTTTATTAAAACGGGAAGCGGTAGAACTTCACTACCACTTGTAGTTTCAATATGAATAGAGAAAGTATCACATCATGCAAATCAAACTTTTCACGTGGTGTACACGGTGCACTACTACTTGTTATTTGCTTGGCTTGATCTTAGCATTCCCTTTTAGGACATATTTATGATAGTTCAAATCAGTGACGTATTTAAGGAGGAGCTTTCGGGCTTAAGCCCGCCTCCCGAAATTTTATTTACTATTGTAAAGTAAATAAAATATCTTGCAGAATTTTCGCATTTCCAGGAATAAAGTTAGCAAAGCAGCCCTCCTTCGTGAAACAAAATCGTAAATACGCCACTGGTTCAAACTCTAGATTTGTGACATATATACACTTCCATCAAATATTTCTGGCTTGGTGTGGGGTCCATGGTTCGATTCCAGCTTGCGCAAAGTGAACTGTGTGGTGGTCAAACACCGTGTGCGTGGGTTTTCTCGGGGTTCTTCTGTTTCCTCTTATTTTCTTCATTCCATTCATTTCTTATCATCACCGTCTCCCTTAGCCTAGCCGGCATAATCGTGGGCAGTTTCTTTCAGAAATAATGCTCCGGAGACCACACTCACAAGTAAACCTTACGTTTGGGTGAATCGAGTTGCTGACTGAGACACATATGAGAAAGTAGTACTAAATGTGGTCAGTATTTCAGTAAAGTTGTAGGTGCGAAGCTCCAGGGGTTTAGGAGATACAGCTACCAGAACATCACATGGAAGTACAGAATAGTCTTCATACAGTTGGAGGTAAAAGCTCTGTAAGACCTCTTGTAACGACAAAAGGTGAATAACAAATATATGGGCACATATTAGGACTAGGGGGAAGTCACATAGTAAGGGTATACCTGACGGCGGCCATCTTGAAATCCGCTATTTTGAATTAAGGTTAAGTTTTTAAAATAGGAATAGGGTCATGTGATACATGATTTAAGGCGCAAATTTAATCAGAAGAACAATGGTGACGTTAATTTTGATTTACGCGCAACTGGTAAAATGTTACAGGGAAATTAAATATTGTTGCGGCATATGTATTAGTCCTTTACTCCACCTTGTAAATTTTGCGTTAATGATAGTAATTAAATAAAAAGCAGGTGGATAAATATTAGGTCTATGGTAAGAGTTGCCTTGATGGCGGCCATATTCAAATCCGTCATTTTGAATCAGACAAAAATTTTAAACAAAACGCATTAAATTTGCGCCTTAAATCATGTATCACATGACCCTATTCCTATTTTAAAAAACTTAACCTTAATTCAAAATGGCGGATTTCAAGATGGCCGCCGTCAGGTATACCCTTACTATATGACTTCCCCCTAGTCCTAATATGTGCCCATATATTTGTTATTCACCTTTTGTCGTTACAAGAGGTCTTACAGAGCTTTTACCTCCAACTGTATGAAGACTATTCTGCACTTCCATGTGATGTTCTGGTAGCTGTATCTCCTAAACCCCTGGAGCTTCGCACCTACAACTTCACTGAAATACTGACCACATTTAGTACTACTTTCTCATATGTGTCTCAGTCAGCAACTCGATTCACCCAAACGTAAGGTTTACTTGTCAGTATTCCGGGGGGCACTGCTGATACTATTTTATTTATTGTTATAAACGTATTATTTTGGTCTGCTCCGAGGGGAGAAGGGCAGTGCTCCCAAAAAAAAAACAAACAAACAAACAAACAAAAAAACAGGTCTGGAAGAAACACTGATCGTAGGACGTAAAACTGAAAGATTTCATTTCTTTTCTTTTCTTTTTTTCTTTTTCTTTCTTTCTTTTCTTTTTCTTTCTTTCTTTTCTTTTTCTTTCTTTCTTTTCTTTTTCTTTCTTTCTTTTCTTTTTTTTCGTGGCTTCGACTATGGTACGATCTCCGACTAAAGATTTTTTTTTAAAAAAAAATCAATAGTTTTATATTAAATATTCCACTTCCTTTTGTTGATGTCTGTACGTACTATATGGTTGAATACCTTATTTCGTACTACAGCATTAATACCTGCATCTGCAAGCGAACACCTGTCCAATAATCCCCCATCCGTTTTGTCTTTCACTGTTGGAGTAAGTGTGTGAGACTGACACGCCTCCTCAAAATAACATACAGTGTCATGTACAGAGGTTGGCACAAGAGTTCCCAAACATACACACACACAATAATATATATATATATATATTTCAGCACTTCAGTATTCTGGCATCAGAATATTTATATATGGATGTCTAACTCGTAAGCCATTTTCTTGGCTTGTAATACTTTAGTAAGAAAAGGGAAAAAATCTCGTTTAAACAAAGAAATTAACTGAAATACCTGAATTTTTATCCGTCATTTATGCCCTTTAGGCTAAGGTAGACGAATGATTAATGAAAATGAATAATTACAAAATAATTGGTAGGATGAAAATGTGAGAGGAAATGAGAGAATCTCGGGAAAACTCAGACATGATGTTGTCTACTACAAATACACATGATCTGGGATCCAGGGGCGGCTTTAGCATTTTAGTTTTGGGTAGATCCGCTCCCTCGCTTATATTTAAATACATATACGCATTTGATTGATTAATGAGAGTAGGAAATTAGTTTTACAGTTAATGGTTGATGCTATTTGTTAAATAATAATCTACCATTAATAAAAATAGTGGAAAATATATTTATTTCTTTATTGTATCTTTTAGCGTTTATGTTCTAAATTTTTGGGTAGGCCAGTGCCTACTTGGCCTACCCGTTAAAGCCGCCACTGCTGGGATCGAACCAGGGGCCGTTGCATCATAGATGAGCGCTACTGTTGCCGATCAGTGTTTCTTCCAGACATGCTTTTGGAGGTCACTGTCCCCGAAGCTTTGAGAGTGCCCAAAATGATCCGTCTATAATATAATAATAAATACCAGTCATGGGGATGTCAATCTGAATACTAAATGCGGCTCTCCGGAATATTTTTCTGAAAGAAACACTGTTGCCGACGAGAGGAGAAAAGTGTTTTAAAATTTGATTTGATTTGAGTTTAGCGTCCCGTTCAGCAGCGAGGCTAGATGCGAAGTGGACCTACAGCTTAACATAGAATCCGAACCACATGAGCTCCCGCAGGGAATCTTTAAATTGAAGACGAGATGAAAAATCTTCACAAGCCTCGTGGGCAACACTAGTTCAGTTAGATATTAGATTCTAACCATGTTTTAGTGACAATGATCATACATTAGAAACTGTAAATTGATGAAACGATCATACGAACATAATGAAGAGCATTTATCAACGTTTAAAGATATGCAAGTCAAGATCACAATCATAAAATTTTTCTCTCTCCTTTTGACGATCGAAAGTAAAAAAAAAAAAAAAAAAGTAATGTTGTTGATTGATGTTTATCGATGTTTATCGATCTGGAAAAGGCTTTTGACCAAGTAAACTGGGAATTACTGATGAGAATTTTAAGGAAAATTGGGTTGGAATGGGAAGATCGCCGACTCATTAGAAGTTTATACAGGGTGTTTCAAAACAACACTAACAACGTTTGGGAGGTGATTTCTGACTCCAAGATAAGAAAAAGTATAGACCAACCTGGGTGCACAAATGCTTCTTTTCGGAGTTATAGGCTGCCGGTAACATGAAAAAATTAACTTTAAAGATCCATAACTCCAAAACTATGGAACTTACCGTAGTCGAGTCAAGACTTCACTTAGGAACTAATATGTGCCCTATCCAAAAATACATGTTTCAGATTCTGTTGATGGTATCGAACTGTTGATTGTATCGAACTGACACCACATCCAGCATTTAGTCCTGATATTGCTCCTTTGGATTACTACCTATTTTAATCTATGGTGAACTTCTTGCAATCCCGATGCTTCACCAACCAGCAGGAGGTGGAAAAATCAGTGACTGAATTCTTTGCCTCTAAAGACAAGATGTGTTATAGACATGGGATTGAGGAACAGGTAGGAAGGTGGCTGCAAACATGCCAAGACGAGGGGATATAATTTGAGTGATAATCAGCTTTTATAATATTGTAATAAATACAGGCATATTGCGTACCAGAATCTTGTTAGACTTGAGACTCAATCTTGTAGAAGACAGGATGAATGAGAGCTTACATAATGAAGACGATATTTCTATAGGCAATAGAATTATTTAATGTATACGGCTTGCAGATGATATGGCGCTTGTGGAGTCTGAAAAGGAAATCAATATGTTGGAAAACTTGAGGAAGGCCTCTGAAGGATATGGGTTGAAAATAAGTGTTAAAAAATACAAACGCCTTTGTTATTGGAACGAAGCGGTTGCTGTCAAATATAGAAATAGGGAGAGAGAAAGAACAGATGGGTAGTTTTCGATAGCTGGGTAGTATTATTAATGCTGACATAAAGTGTAAACTTGAAATAAAAGCAAAGAGAGGAATGACGAAAGAAGGCTTTAGGAGGAAGAGAAGTATATTTTGTGGGTTTTTCAATAAAGAGTTGAGGAAAAAGACTTAGAAAATGCTTCATGTAGAGTATTGCATGTATTGTATAGGGCAAAAACATGGACATTACCCATAAGCGACTAAAAAGTTTAGAAACCTTCGAAATGTGGATGAGAAGAAGAATGGAGAAAATTAGCTAGGTGGAAAAGAGAACGAATAAGAAACAATTAGAAATAATGGAGAAGAATAGGGCAATTTTAGATGTACAGTAAAGCGTCGATTATCCGAAGTAATTGGGGGACATGGGTGTTCGGAAAACTGGTTTGTTCGGATAATCGAACTGTACATGTTTATTTGCCATGCGCGGAGCGGCACGCCTCAACTCTAAGCTGACGCAGCTGTTGCTGTGAACAGCTTTGATACTGTCGCTACTTCTACAGCCAGTGCCAAACCGACAGAAGTGTGCTGATTGTTGAAACACTGCGACTGGCGGCTTGGCCGGTCAGCAGCTCCTTATGAATGACCCATTAGAAGCAATGTTCCGCCAGCGGTGGCTCAGTGCGGCGACTACTGTGGGAAACTTGGTTTGGGAGTGAGGGGGATGATGGACGGTAGGGTGGGAGAGTAACAGGTGCGAGCGAGTACACAGTTCGGTTAAGCGGTCGTTCGGTTGACCGACGTTCGGATAATCGACGCTCTACTGTACTGGTAGTTGAAAAGAGAGAGAGAGAAACTCGTTGGGACGTTGGCTGTAAAGGAAGTGTGTCATGACGAATGTACAAGAAGGTGTGGTGACAAGGAAAAGAAGGAGGCTACAGCTCTTGAACGGTATCAAAACAGGCAAATCGTACGTTAAAATTAAAAATAAAAAAAAGTAACTGAAGACCATGGGGCATGGAAGCTCTTCAGTTGTGGCAAGTGACCTGCCAATAATCGCAGAATACTTACGACGATGATGATAGTCTCACTTGGGTCTAATCAGGGATTCCTCTCATTAGAGGTAAGCACTCTGTCATTGAGCCACTGTGTAGCTAAGCAGGAAAGCGATAGGATACTGGTATCCTGAGCTTATATGGAACAACAGGTTGATCGATTCACTTGCTTTAGTGACACAGTAGTACCTGCTGACAAGCACTTCAGATTCAGAAGCAGAAACCAGAATTCGTTACCTAACATTTTGCATAAAGTAAATGTGTTCCCTTTTGGTTCCAGTACGATGACACTCCGCCGCATAGTGTGTTCGTACTGTGGAGATATATTGTACTTGAAAGAGCAGTTCATCTACAGATCGATTGGTCGTTGTTGCGCAGTTATGTTACATCTTGTAGTCCGGATCTAACTACACTGAACTTGAATCTGTGAAAGCTTATGTATACTATGACATGATTCTGTTCATTATGCATTTGAAGTTTAGGATCATGGATAGTGGCGTATTTAGGATTTTGTTTCGGGGGGGGGGGGGCTATGCACAACTCGTGAATAAACAAATATTTTTTCTTTTGGGTGGCGACAAATATTAATGAAGTTTTGAATATATAAAATTTATTTCGGGGAGGCTTGAGCCCGATAGTCACCCTCCTAAATACGCCACTGATCATGGATATATGTCTACAAGTAATCTAAACATTTTTATATGCGTGCAGCATGACTAGATAATCTGTCATCTAACAACGTACACATATCGAATATGTTGTTTGAGGTGTTCTTTTGCCAGTGTGGGTCTTTTGGTATACCCTCTGTAGCTTCGGTACTCAAAAGGATTGTTCAATTACTTTCAAACAGAAATTAATAGCCGGGAATGATAAAGAAACAAACTTTTGTTACATAGTACAACACAGCGTAAATTTCTAGAAAGATTTGCTATAAAGAATCTTATTAAAAGGCCTTGAAAACAGTTTTCGAATAAAGCTTATCCGCTTGTCTCTCTCTCTCTCTCTCTTTCTAACAGGTAATTGTCATACTTAACAACAAGAATCACGGGAAACCAAACTCCCTCTACACGCAACACTACCTGTGCCAAGAGGAGGTGGGACTTCACGTATTGTTTCCTGCTTGTCTTGCTCGAGTGCGTCCCCAAACCTGTTTTGTTCATTAACTTATCGTTTAGAAAAAGTTGAGTCAAGCATGAAGTGGTAACTAAGTCGATAAAACCACCTGTTCTCTTGGTATTTCAAAAGATCAGATTTCGATTCGAGACCGAGACAGTCATTCCAGTACTTGCTTACATACATGTTTATTTCTCAAAGCTTTTAGGATCTTATTCTTGATTCTTCATGTGGGTTGCCTTGACATCCTTGCCGCTTGCCGTGTCATATAAGTAGTATATTTTATCAATGCGAGACTGATTTATATTTGCTAATAAGGCCTGCTATACACTATGGGATAGATCCTAGGAAAGATCTCTTACGACTTGTATCCGGAAAAATGTTACGACATACTGTATTTCGTAGGAAACCCTACCTGTTTGTGCCATACATGTGGAGATTTTTCCTGTCTGACCTGATTACGTGCTTAAGAAGTCCAACATGCATTTCTCACGAAATATTAAACTCACAGGTGTAGCACCCACATATTTGGATTTCTTGTGAAATGTTCTTTCAAAATTATATTACACTTCACAAATTTGCGAGATCTAAAATAGGATAGCACCAGGATAAGTACGCCCATGTTTGTCAATTGTTAAATTGCACACCTCTTAAAAAAAAAAAAAGGCATACTTTCTCTCACCTGATGTCGCTTAAATCGAAATCTTACGAATTTTCTTTCCGAAATAGAGCGTGCTCTAAACAAGAGAAATCTCAGGACCGTTCAGAACACTGGAAATGACATGCGATCTGATGCCATGCACGTTGAGATTTTGACTCTAGGAAAAATCGTAAGAAATTTCCTAGGACCTATCATATAGTGTATAGATGGCCTAACAGTTTGTACTACGCATTAAAAATAAAACTGGATTACACTTAATAAAATAGCTTACAGTTAACTATCTTACTAAAGACGGATCTATCAATTGTTTCACTTTTCATAGAGAGTCCATCAGACCATATATAAAATTATAAGCAAGCCATATATAACAATCAATAGAGAAGAGGTACGGCAAGAGATATTCTATTTCTTCTTCTTCTTCCTTTTTCTTGGTACAAACCTATATAGAGTATGTTTTAGTTTCCCAACTGCGAGAATAAAGTGGTAAGTGTAAGTGGGGTGCCCGCTCCGCTAATGATATCGTCTTGGCAGACAACGCAGGGCGACAAGATATGATGAAAGAATAAGGAAATCGGGCTGAAAAGGAATATGGAAAAAACAAAATCAAGAATGGAAGTTGAAAATACAAAATTAGAAGAAGTGAATACCTACATCCAGGCACGTATTCGGAAATTTATTTCGGGAAGAATCCTAAGTTTCTGAGGGGTCTTATTCAATATGAGGATAAATTATGTTAAAATTTGTAAAATTACCCCCAAAATTAGACTAAATTTACGGAAAAGTTGGGATTTCGGGGAGTTTTGGACCCCCAGAATTCCCTCCCTGCGTATTTCCCTACCTACATGTATCTGGGAGAGTCCAGGATGACAATATTATAAAATAAATTAAGAGAAGATGGATCGGAGACGTGGTCACTAATAAAATTAGAGATTCACGTTTTGCAGACTACTCAAGGGTGCATGTATCTAATATGAATGCAAGTATGTATATGATCGTGAATTAATAATGATTTTGTATTCTAAAATACGACTTTTGGTTTGCTTTTAGTATCTAAGAATCCGTCCCCTGAGAAAGTCATAACCTCCTCCCTTGAACTACTTACTGGTTATACCACTGATAGTGTTATGATCAATAATGAACACTTTGAACATTTGTAAGATGTGGGAATACAATTCGGCGAAAGCATCTTCCAATTTTTGATAGTTGAAACGTATGTCTATCTCTGTGAAAATACGGTTATTCGTAATTTTTCATGATGTATGATTTGTCGTTTCTACACTTGAAGTGAACACTGTGCCTCCATTTTAAATACGTTCCTTCAAATTATTGAAGGGCTTAGAAAAGAGGAAAAAACTTGAGAGCACTACCCAACCCACTGCTGCTAACCTTCATATGTTGTTTACTGAAAATAAACATTATTGTCTTCATTATGATACCTAACGTTTTCAGATTCAAGACAAAACCTGAACGCAAAACAAACAAACAAACAAACAAAAAAAAAAAACTCAACTCAGGCTAATTAAACAAAGTTTTCTGGAGTCACTATCACATGCTATGCCCGGTCAGATAGAGCGCGTTCAAGTAAATAATATGTAGTCAACATACCTGATCAAACGCTGGTATAGAAAGAGTCAGGGTGCGAATTACCGGGGGGGGGGATTTCCCCTCCCAATCACATTTTGTTCCCCCCAAAGAAATCAACTGAAGTATTCCCACCAGGAATGCTCGCTTCCCCCACCTCCATACTATGCTTAGTACAACGCCAAAATTCCTTGATTTTTGTCCTTTCTTGCTAGTTTAATCTGCTAACTGTGTGAAAGATTTCAATATGAGCGGAAAAATTAGCATATGCTTGTGATCATGGATATCGCTCGGGCCGAATTATTAAGTAAATAAACCTTAGAGAGCTACGGGCACAAGAGTGAATGCAACACGTTCAGAAAGGTTAAGTGTGATGCGTGCATGTTAGACAATATATATACATAGTTATTGTCGCTTGTGTGTGTGGGGGGGGGGGTAAGGTATTATAACTTAGTCTCATTTTGAATTATTGCACCTTCAGACTGTACGTCCTGTTGGCCTAATTTTATCCCCTCCAATATAAATTATTCGCACTTTGGAAACAGTCATGTGGAGGTTTATGTTCATAAATATTCTTGATTTTATTTGAAAATAGGGATTTTTAGCAACAAGAAAAAAATATATAAAGAAACGAGCACAAGATACGGTTCTAGTAATCATTAATCTTCTAAATACAAATTTTGGAAATTGGAAATATTACTCAATCTTGATATTACGTTGCTTTTGCCTTAACTTGCCAGTTGTAATTACACGATAAGTAATATTAAAGAAAAATATATTACTTGTGACAGATTAATTGTATGTAACTTGATTATTATGACGTTCTTTCGTCAAACAGGATTTATATTAACACCTATTCCAGGGGCGTCATTTAGGGAGGTAGGGAGGGGCATTTGCCCTCCCTGAGTTTAAGATGTATATGGATTTTATCAATATAGTAGTAGTAAGTCAGTGAAAAACGCGAAATTTTACTTATATCAAGGGGTCTTGCCCCCCTCCCAAAGCCAAATCTGAAATGACGCTACTGACCTATTCAATTAAAAAAAAATGCAGTGAGGGTGTAGTATGCATTAATTTATATTATTAGGAGCTCGAGTTTATGCTTGTGTATACAGCTTACTATTTAAAATTTAAATTCCCCATTTATTTCACACTTTCTTTTCTTTTGTTTTCCCATAGTCATCTTTGTCTCTTTGCATTGATATTTTCATTGTAACAACAGGCTGTGCTACTGTAGCCAGCTGAGACAGGATTCTATTGTTTTATTTTCTTTCATGGATAACAACATATTCCAGAAAATTTATGGATCTGTCTGTGTTACTGTTCCAGTTCATTCCGCTCTGTCGTATCACCGTGTCGATTCCTTTTTGGTATCGAGTTGAGCTCACAAAACACAGCAAACAACTGCGATCCTGAAAAGCGGTCGTAGAAGCAAAAGCAGCAGCAGGCAAGCACAGAACGGGACGGGCGGCCTCGTCACACGATGCGTCAGCCAACTGGTTTTCTATTGCATTGGTTGGGTTGAGTTGAGAGCGTTTTCGTTCGATGAAATGAAGCAAGCATCGCGTTTGCGTCTGTGTGTGTGTTTCTGTGTGCCGCGCCGCCAGCACTGAAAAAGAACCGGTTCGCTTCTCTCTATATATACACTCCACTGCAGCAGTTTTATTTCGAGTTTAGGGAGTTAAAAACGATTTAATAAGGTTGGCAACGGAACGAACCGAAAGATATGGCACATGTTAGCAAAAAAGATCCTTTCAACCACCACCTCTAGAAGTCTCGAGTTCGCATCTAATTTATTTATATTCGACAGTTAGAATACCAACTGCTCCCTCTTGCTTAAGGCCCTTTTTTAAGCAAGAAAAAACTCTGTGGGCATCGTACATAACGCAGTATGCCCTATAATCAGGATGACAGAGAAATCAGTATCCAGGTTAAGAATTCTAATGAATGTCGTCTGATTTTGGAGGGAGATAATTTTATAAATTATACGTCTCGACACACGTATTACAATACAGTTGGTCCGTTTTTATCCGTTTCAAACATGCACTCAAAATCGTGTGTGTAGCAGTTTTCTTTATTGACTACAAGTTTGTTTCAAAGTATTTATCTTTGTTCATTTTTGGATCATAAGCAATAGCCAGTATATTGCCAATAACTTCAAAAATATAACACGCTTTGAGAAGTTACTTCTGTAGTTCGAGATTTTTCCTAGGCCTTATGAAACTACTAAAATTAATGCATCATTCGAAAGTTTCGGAGAAAACAAATTGTATACGTTCAGTAATTTAATCATAATTTAAATGTCAGCGTGAGCGAATCGTAGATTAAAAAAAAAAATGTATTACAACTACGCATTTTATATTAATAGTGTTTTAAAATACTATTTATACTCAATACTTCAATTTCAGGGGGCTTTCAGTCACAGGACACTTCATCTAAAATGTATGACCTTAAAAACGTCGCCCGTGTTTACACCGATTCGCTTTTGTTTTCAACTGACGTGATCCGCGACCCTATGCAGCGAAAACGATCAATTTATAAACGCTTTGTGTGCGCACTGTATGAAAAAGGGTTAGCGTTGCAAGAATTGGGAACAGAAACAAGGATTGTTAACTGAGGGAACTCCAAACACATTTTCTTTTTTTTTTTTTTTTTTTTTAATTTTCCATTTCGAAAGTTTGGAATGTGTATCATAAGTAAGATTTACTCTAATTGAACTTCTGATATGAAATTGGTCCCTTAATTTCCTTTCTGATTCCAATATATATGTGTTTGCATCTTAAATTATACCAAAGTAAGTGACAGTATTACAAACGACAACATAGATATTATTTGTTTTGAGGAAGTGGGTTCTCAGAAGATAGCAGTTAATATATGTATTGTTATTTCTTATTGATCCTGTGGGAGACCCGAGTTTTATTTCCGGTGGGAATTCATGTTATTCGGATTCGGATCCCACGTTGAACTGTGGGTTCACGCCTCATATATCGTCGGTGCTAGGAGAGACACTAAATTTCAATCCACCCAACCTTTGATGCCTAAAACCTATATAAAACACCTTTTCGGCCAAGAAGTAAGTCAAACGATTAAAATTTCTGCGTAGTTTTATTCTATGTTCTCATAAATTAATGGTTTTGATCAACGAAATATCAAATTTGAAAAAAAAAATCTTTTTTGACGTGAAGTTGTTCTATTATTAACTTACATGGCCTGAAAACGAATCAGAGACCACAAATGAGAGCTCTATCACTGATCAATAAATTCAGGAGAGTATGTTCAAAAGTTTCGAAAGTTTCAGAAATTAGTGAATGTAGTTTGGCATACACTGATTCAATCTTCTAATTTTATGAGATTTCTCGTGGCTAAGTGGTTAGTGTGCGCGCCTGTGGCGTGAGAGACCCAGGTTTGATTCCCGGCGTAAGCTCATGTGATTCGGATTTCACATTAAACTGTAGGTCTATATCTCATACAACCTCTCTGCTGAAAGGGATGTTAAACTAAAAATCAAATCAAATTGTCTAATTTTATACTTACGAATGAAACAGTTATAACGACTTTAAATACCTGAAAGATATGCAACCGTGTCTACATAATAATTTGTCGGGTTGCATAACTTCCAGGATTTAATCCTGACGGAGGCATCCTGGAAGATTCACTGCTTTTATTTTTTATATTTGAAGGTGTTGATTTGTCTCAATAAAAATATTTTCTAAAGCTTATTGAAGAAAATGTATTTTTTTAAAAAAATATTATTAGTTAATGTACTTTTATGTTATTACTCTATACATAATAAAACTATCATTAATGGTATATATGCATAAACTCTTCTCTATGTCCCTCTATCTGGCCGATTCTTACCCATGTTACTCTGTACCTTGGCTCTTTATTTCACCACATAACCATGTATGAGGACGTTTCCTAAATCCTTCTCTACTTGACACACAGTATCCAAATCAAAATTATTACTTTTCCCCACAGATCATAATTTCTTCTTACAATATACTCGGTCCACTGCTACTTCAATGTCTTTATTTTTATTAAAATATGTCACACCTGACCTCTTTCTGATCTACGTGACTTTTTTCTCATATCTTTGGGGTGATTCCTAATTATACATCCCTCCAGGCTTCGTTGTGTAGCCTAAACTCACGGAAAATGTGCCACTGAAATTTCAATTTCGCCCATTTCATTTTTTTACAAAAAGTAGCAGAGTCACGTGCCCACCACGGATAGGATTTTGACTTGTAGGGTGTGAAATTTTCTCAATTAACATTGAAATTGGAAGTGGCAGTAGTTTTCCTCTACCTTTTAGTAGAGAGATTAAAGAGTAGAGAGAGATGTTGGCATACTTAGAAAACTTAATCGATTGCAGGAAACCGCTTTTAGCTATCTATTACCGTTTTTTACTTTATAGCGATCAATATTAAAGCCGAAAGAGGTTGATTTCTGCCACTGAATAGACTCTTACGAGAGTTATTACATAAATTCTAAGCCTAACCAAGAAATATTAGAACTAGACATGTAATACTTTTAGTCTGTATTTATTGAACCTTCTTATAATGTCATATCAAATTTGGTGTTGATATCTACTTTTAATGTGTTATTACAGGTAAAGAAAGACAAAAGAGTGAGCTAAGTGTCACTAAATGTAGAAATTGAAAGCGGGAGCTGTTATTGAATATCTCCACAAGAAAGGTTTAAACCCGCAGAACACCACGCTGACATGGTTGCTCTTTTAGGTGATAGTACCCCCTTGATGTGCCACAGTGAATTAATGAGCAGCCGAATTTGAGAGCGGGAGAACTCAATTGAAGATAACACTCGATCAGGAAGGCCCATGAAAGCACTAACTGAGGAGAACAGTGACACAAAGTGCCTGAAACCATAATGAATGAATGATCGGCGAATAATCATCAGATAGATAGCTGAGACAGTGCAAGCGTTGACTGAGTTATCACCCAGAATCTGGGAGTGAGCAAAGTTTCCGCGAGATGAGTGCCAAAACCTTCAACACCTTATCGAAAGCTAATCAGACGCAACATTTCAGTGGACAATCTTAATCTCTTCCGGACAAATCCAGATGCCTTAGTTCATAACAGTAGATGAGACCCGGGTCCACCATTATCATCCAGAGTCTAAACAAAATAACAAAGTTCCAAGTAGTGGACCCTCTCCCCTCCCAAAGAAGGCCAAGTCAGTTCTCTCAGCTGGAAAAGTGATGGCACCAAGTTTCTGGGATTCGGAAGTCATAGTGATGGTAGATTATCTTTGTAAGGAGCGAACAGTGACTTCGGAGTACCATGCAGGTTTTCTCCGACTGCTGTCTGATAATATTCGGCAGAAGAGTCGTGAGAAACTGACAGCAAGTGTGTTTCTCCATTAACACAATGCCCCTAGACACAAGTCAGTCATCCCAATGGCAGCAAATCACGATTGTGGCTACGGATTGGTCATCCAGTCTTCTTATTCGCCTGATTTTGCACGTTCTGACTTTCATCTCTTTCCATAGCTCAAAAAGAAGTTGGAAAGTACTCATTTGGTCACTGATGATGACGTCGTGCGTGCCGTACATGAAATTTTATACGCCTTCGGCAAATCATTTTTTTTTTTTTTTTTTTTTTTTTTTTTACCAGCGGCATTAATGCACTTAAACATCGATGGGCAAAATGTGTTGACTTGTTAGGGGATTATTTTGAAAAGTAACACCGTAATTTCTCTGCTGCTCCATTCATAGATAGCCTTAGAACTTTGGAACAACCCTCGTAAGAGAGAAGATGCTATCTATTGTTAGAACGCTAAAGCGATTGAAAAAAAAAAAAAAAAAAAACATTTATCACTATCTCTTATGGGTTTTACTCTATGTAGATCAATACTGAAACCGGAAGTTATAGTGGATTTCTATCACTTCCGGTTTAATAGAGAGTTAAGGATGGAGATAAAATGTGTTCTTCAGACACAACCGATTGCAGGACTCCACTTCTCGCTATCTATTGCCGCTTTTCCTCTATAGTGATCAACGTTAAAATCGCAAATTGTTGATTTCTGCAACTTTCGGTGGATAGATCATCCTCATAAACGAACTTCATTCTTAACTTTTGGCCCTGATCAAAATTGGTGGTGGGCCATCAAGTTGTTCTTGAGATTTTTTTTGTCTTGGACGGACAAATAGATAAATATATAAAGTTTTTGTTCAACCAAACTCCTTACAAAAAAAAAAAAAAAAAGAAAGAAAGAAAAGAAAAGAAAGAAAGACAGTAAATCAATGTATATTTGGCGTTCAGAGCAAAAGGGGTTCAAATCCAATTACCACAGTTGTAAGAAAAAGATACAAAACGTCGTCTGAGATTCAATACCGCGTAACATTTTACCAATTTTACAGGAGAGACCAAAAACTGTTTAAAAACTAGCTTCAGCCTCAATATACGTGGTATTACTTTGAGGGGAATAACGGAGCCATTTGTCATGATATAGGTGTACTACTTAACCAAATTGTGCGTCATCCTATACCAATTCTAATAATATCAGAAACTCAAATTCGCCAAAATTGAAGATACGCGGTGTTGAATCTCAGATGACTAAAAAGTTTATACACTACTTTTAAAATACATGGAAACGGAAAATTGAACACTGTTTTCTTTACATTATAAAAGTTATTTACAACATCTGGACGTGAATCTTTTAAGAATTGAAATGAAGCTTCAGGTAGATATCTTACATATGAAACATGTCCAAAATGACCAAAAAAAGTGGACTTGAACCCTTTGTGCACTGAAAGTTCCAAATGGAACTTATCCTAAGTATGCAAACTACAGAAACTTATTCGAACAATGAATTGAAATCTTTCAGTTATGCCCTTTAGGCTAAGGGAGACGGATAATTAAGGCAAGTGAATGATGATGGAAGAATTGGTGAAATGAAAATGTGGAAGGAGACGCAAGTACCTGGAGAAAACCCATGGACACGATATTGCCCACCATAAACTTACCTAGCCGGGAATCAAACCAGGGATCCTACACATCAGAGGTAAGTGCTCTACAACTTGCTGTTACTTAAATGAACCTTTTTTAAATGAAAATTAAATCTTGTTGTTTATTATTTAATAAAGGAAACTTAATTAAATTAATATTACGTATACATATAATACAAATTCATTCTTTAGAAAGGCAAGATACATGTAACTAGATTTGACGAAGAAATCAATAATACAACAGCATTAAAAGTCTAGTTTGTTTCAAAGAAAAATAAAAATCCTCATACAAATCAATGGCGTAAGAAAACACAAATATGGTATATGTATTCAGCATCATTAAGAGTCTTCATCCCGGCGAAATTAAAATACCGCTAATTTTATAGTAATTATTGTGATATCTTCAAATAGATAAAAGATAATTGAAATATGGAACAAGAGCGCCCTAGACAATATTATTTTGCGTGTGGTACCGTTATCACAAGTCCCCTAGTGGCTTTCCGTTTTCAAATGTTTAGAAACGCGAAAATAAATGCCGATTTTCAAAATGGCTCGAAATCGAAAGCAGATAAGCGAGTCGTGATAACGATTTCTCACATAAAATATTGTTGTCTAGGGCGCTCTTGCTCCACATTTCGATTATCTTTTATCTATTTAAAGATATCACATAATTACTGTAAAATTAGCGATATTTTAATTTCGCCGGGATGAAGACTCTTAAGAGTTTAATTTGTCCTTATTTGACAACTCGATATTGTAGTTTACGAAAGGAGAGAACACAAAGGAAATACTTTCACCATCTAGGTCGAGAAATTCTTAACTTCCTTTCTGACCCATAAATTTTGCCGTGATTCTTTTCCCTTTGGCCACAACTTGATTTTTATTTTACGTTCTTATTACTACTGTGTGGAACATAGTTCGATTTCATTACGTTAAACGATTTGTAATACTGCTTAAAACCCACGTGGTTAGCGATGCAGCACTAGCGGTTATCTCTGCCATTCATTCTTCTCGGAATGGCCTTTAGCTGCCAACTAAACTGAACTAAATTCCTGGTTCTCTTTTTTTAAATATATTTTTTTCTTCTTTGGTTTACTTGAGTCAGGCATGACGCATATGAATGGAGCAGGGTGATTGGAGGGGAATTCCCTTACTCATTCTCTCTCCCCTCTCGATCTCTTTTGTCTCGCTCCTCTCTCTCTCTCTCTCTTTCGCTCCTGTTTGCTTTCTCTTTCGCTCTCTCTCTCTCTCACTACAAACATACACACACTAACGCTACATTTCACACAGAAACACACGTAAACACGTGCGTTTTCTTCCTTATCATCCGTCCCCAGGGTTGCTAACTAACTGAAGTAAATGCTGATATGTGTATGACTATATACGTACTAAAGACTGAACTAAATTCTTTGAATTATTGAATATTCAAAGGTAAATATTGATTAAGCGCTTTCTCAATTTTATAATTTTTGTAAAGAAAAAGTGCTTATGATTTTTTTAGATTGGCTTTTTTTTTTTTTTTTAAAGTAATTATAAGGAAACATTTTCGCCACTTTATTCATAATCTTGTACAGTATGTGCACTCTGAATGTATGCTTCTATGTAATTAATGTAGACTTATGACCTGTAAATCAAATTACTGTTTTATATATTCTAAGCAAGATCTTCGCTACACTAACGTGTAGATAGGCCTATGTTTGTATATACATCCGAAGAGGCTCTTTTTAACATATTTTATGTAACATTTCAAAATGGTGTCGCTTTCAGTGGACAGAAACTTGTATATAGCCTATAAAAATGAATGTTGGTCTCGAAAATATCATTACGGATTCCCACTTGCAAAACCAGAGTAGAAAATACAGGGACATTTTATTGTGCAAAAGCCAGGAGCAATATATTATATAAATCCCCTATGTGGAGGCTGTGTAAATTATACAATGATATTGTAAATAAGCTTGATAAAGTGGATATATTTAGTCTTTTAGAAAACAGGTTCAGATCATATGTGAAACAAGAAATTTTCTGTAGTAATAATTAAGAAATTTATATATGTAACGTTTGCTGTATGTACACAACACTGTAATTGGGTATTAAGCCTGTTGTGTTGTATATTAAATAAATAAATAAATAAATAAATAAATAAATAAATAAATAAATAAATGTTTGTTTATTTGTCTGTATACTGATCCCTGCCATTGGTTTGGCATATTTCTAGGTAATTTATCGAAGAGACTGTATACTACTTAATATATACTTTTTTAATCCGTACCCAAAGGGGAATTCAAAGGAAAGAATGTTTAAAATTTAGGCCAAAAATAGAGCATCTCAGATAACCCTCAAGGAGACGAAACAATTTAACTAGTAAGTTAATTGAACTCCATTTTCTCAACTACAAACTGTGAAATCTGCCTTTTAGTTGGATAGTTAAAGAGTTCTTGCCTAAGAAAGGGAGACCCAGGCTCTGTAGCTGTCCACCTGGTTTTAGGACACAGGTTGTGTCAATAAGATTTCTTTAGGAGGGAGCCTAATTTTTAATTGAAGAATGGCACATTCGAGATTTAATTAGACAATAATGATGCTTTTATAAACGTTAATTGAATTAGACTACAAAGCAAGTTGTCTCGGTTTTGTCATAACAAACTCCGGCCTCATGTGTTACTTTTCTTTTGGATTGGGGAAGAATAATTATGAAATTGGAAGATTGCACCCAAGAACTCGGGGGGGGGGGGGGCGGAGATATGGGCAAAGCTGTCAGACTCGATTTTCAGTAGTTAGCGTACACGCCTTTGGCGTGGGAGACCCGGGTTCGATTCCCAGCGGGAGCTCATGTGGTTTGGATTCCACGTTAATCAGTAGGTCCACGTCTCATATAGCCTCACTGCTGAACAGGAAGTTAAACTCAAAATCAACAACAATCAACAATCGATTTTCAGTAGGAACCATGTGGTCGAAATCCCAAGACGTGAATCACATCTCGTAGGCTCGATGCAAAGAAACAGTTATTAAATATAACCATACGAGGGTTGTTACAAAGTTCTAAGTCTACCTACGAACGGAGCAGCAGTAAGTTTATGGAAAGTGTTACTTTTCAACGTAGTTCCCTGACAAGTCAACACATTTTGCCCATCGATGTTCACGTACGTTAATGTCGCTGAAAAAAAAAGAAAAAAAAAAAGATTTGTTGAAGATGTGTAAAATTTAATCTACATCATGCATTACATCATCAACATCCACAATGTGAAAATGAGTACCTTCCAACTTCTTTTTTTGAGCTTTGGAAATATATTAAAGTTAGAAGGTGCAAAATTAGGCGAATAACTCTTCTCACCTTTAATTTCTCCATTTGGTCACACTTTGCTCACTCTTCTGTCTTTCTGGGCCTGTAACAATAAAATAAAAATCGATACCAAATTTAGTAGGAAAGACATCATAGGAAGGTTCAATAAATACAGCTTAAAAGTATTACGTGTCTAGTTCTAATATTTCTTGGTTAGGCTTCGAATTTATGTGACAATTCTCGTAAATAAATAATAACTCGTCATTGGTTTTGATGAATTATACATAAACAGTATTTGAGATTAAGTCAACAATACATTTGGCACAGGATGTAAATAAACCATTTCTTTCATGATCCGATATTGATAACATTACCAATAGACTATAAGCGATAAACGTTGCTCCTTATTCCCCTCTCTCCTCAAACAGAGATTAATGTGCAGCAGTTATCTTGATTCAGACTCTTTTAACTTTTTTTTTAAAGTAATTGATAATATTTAAGTAAACATTCTCTTGCTAATGATATAGTCTTACGAGGAGTATGTAATTGCTCAAAATCCATGAATGCAAATACCTTATCTTCATTAAGCGGGGAAATATACGTACTTGCTCAGTTGCTACAGTCACGAGAGAAAACACAACACACGTGCTGTGCTGCATGCATGTGTAAATAGATAAACGTTTTGATAAATGGAAACAACACATGCGAATGGCACTAGCATACATATGTATTGTATATGGAACATATTGTTGTTTTCTTTTCGGTTGACAACGTAGTTACCAACTCTGTGACTTAAGAAAATAAAAAAGACTCATCGCGGCAGAAACAAAACTTTTCCATTCTATTCTATTCCAAGCCAAGCCAATGCACTATTAATTACTATTAACCTTCTCCATTAGGTCCTGCTCTATGCAAAGATCGGCCAAAAGATGGCACAATTTACTTTGGCTCGGTAAGCACTAGAGAAATTAAATTTAATATGGAGAAACATTTGTCTTTTGGAAATGACAATCAATGTCCATATTTTTCACTGCACTGCAACCATCTTTATTTCCATCACACAAATGCAGTTCGTAAAACTCTTGAGATACATAGTAGGTCATTACACCACTTCTTCACACACGCAATGAATTCGCTGTCATCTCGAAGTTGTTTCCCACGCAGACGAACCTATGGTCCAATCAGATAGAAATCGAAATGTAACAGTCACGTTCCATCATACGTAATGACTCCATGAAAGCACTGCGGGCAATCCCCAGAAAAACTTTGCCGAGGATAGTTACACATGTTCTTCCTTATTTGCATCCTCTCTTTCGCCAAGAGCCCCGGAACCAAACAAGCACGGATATTTCTGTATCTGAATCGATGGATTAGCGTTAATACATATCCTTTTGTTAATCTGTACCAACTGTGTGTTCCGTGAACTTGTCTCGTGGTGATGCATCTGTCTTTTTGGATGAGTTCCTCAATGATGATGCATTTCCATCGGTTGACAGATAATAGTCTACTTTCTCGTGGTTGGTCTCAGCAGATGCTGCAATCATCACGCCAAAATCTCTGAAACCATCGATGTACATGACTTTGGTTCATGGGTGTTGTCCCCATAGATTGGCAACAGCTTACTGTGTATTGATGTTCCTCGAATTACTGCACATTAGCACAGTAGGATGTTACGTTGATCATCCATGGCAAATAAAAATTAGGTGCAGGATAGTAAAGGATCAATGCTTCTACATACAAAGTTAATTTCTGTAAAGACTACTATTACCGAACTACAGTGGATTGACCGACCTTTGCATGATTTCTCTGGCTCTACCCAACAATTTCTTTCCCTTGAGCCCCTAACACTGTCAAAGTACCACAGTAACCATTAGACTATAATACACTAAAAGCTAATGGTTTAATTTTCGCGTAGGTAACTATTTTCTTATTCGGTTCCCCCTTCGTCAACATGCTCTCTATTTACAATGAGTCCAAGCAAGGATATTATAATATAGCATAATATATTATAACATCCTTAAGTGGACAGTCGTCGTAGATGGCCATTTTCCACTGGGCTCGCTCGCGCTCGCGCTCACCTGTCTCAACTGGGCTCGCGCTCACTAGCACTCGCGATCACTTCTTTCAACTAAGCTCGCACTCACTCGGGCTCGCGCTCATCTCTCTTGACTGGGCTCGCACTCACTTCTCTCGATTGGGTTCGCGCTCACTAATCTCAAGTGGGCTCGCGCTCACTTCTCTCAACTGGGCTCGCACTCACTTGGGCTCGCGCTCACTTATTTCATTGGGGCTCGGGCTCACTCGGGCTCGCGCTCAATTATTGAGCCCGAGCCCGGTTGAGCGCGAGTGCCGAGCTCATGAGCGCCGGGCTCGCGAGGTTTGACACCTATGACAGTCGTACTGAAGGAAAGCAGGAATATGGATAATCAGAATATCCTCCCGAGGTTTACACTGAATCAGGAGAGACATATAATAAAGAAGTCACGTTCCTTTCAGTTTTCTTTAGTTCTCGGTACTGAAATACTAGTGATTGGGCGCTATAGCTCATGAAGGACCATGGGTGGCCACATGACACACGTTTAGCTGGGCAACGTGTAATCAGATCAGCGCATCGTCTCCCAGGCGCCATTATATCTAGTTTTCTAGGCTGGAGTTCGCTACCTCTGAATTCAGATAGGTTTACAATTGCTTCATGATGCTGGGTCAACACTAAAAAAATAAAAATAAAAATAAAATAAAATAAAATAAAATAAAAAAATAAAAAAAAATAGTGCTCCCAGTTGGAATAGAACCAGCGACCACGCACAAGCAAAAGCTCAATAACATTTTTTAAAACATGAATATCTAATTTCTTTATTAATAATCTCTATTCCCATCTACAAATATTTTGATGCATATGTTAACGAGATAGAGCTCAAAAAGGAAAAGAATACAAGAAAAAAAGTAATTTGCTGAAATGTTATGTGTGATAAGTGGTGTATTTAGGGGAAATATCGGGCTCAAGCCCCCCCTCCGAAATAAATCTGTTAGTTTTTCGCATTCCACGTACAATAATAATCCTTATAAATATATGAAGAAAAATATAAGCACATATATACGTGTTGTGCACACCCTCCGAAACAAAATCCTAAATACGCCACTGTGTATGATTAAAGAAGAGCTTCTGATATATTTTTTTAAACATAACTGTGCAATATTTATTTCCTGTTTTAAATAATTCTTAAAAAAGTTATAACGTCAGGGATCACAAGTGGAGCACACTATCAGCAGAATCAATTTTCGACATCACCATACTTAAAGTGAGGGGGTTTGAGCTGAGCCAAGTCAGCGCTCCATCTCTACGCCACTGATGTAAGACATTGCTTATAGCAGAATACGATTTTAAATATACGGAAACAACAACACTGTAAAATACGGAGACAATCCTTTGAATGTTGAACAACTTGGGTTAGATTTAAATAAAAATAAAAACTTCATTAGAGTAATTTCAGCAATTAATGTAACCCTTTTCTTTCGTGTTTAATCTTTTCGCTTGACTATTATTAACGAGTTTAATTCTGCTTCATTAGTCGTTCAATACATTTGATTTGGTTTCCATGGAGGCCTCGCAATGCGCCACAGCTACACGGCTTCCTGCTTGTTCCTCTCTTGACTTGCTCTGATTACGTCAACACAAACCATGATACCGTAACGAATGAGGAAATGGCTTTATGTGACGTTTTTCAACACGCAACTACCTCGCTGCTTGGTTGGTTGATATTCCATATGCCAGCTTCCGTCTATCTGTACTTGTTGTTGTATATCCACCGAAAGTATCAAAAAAACGGCCTTGTGTACCAACCATCGACATAACATTGAGAAAATAATTTTATTTTGTCTGGTTAAAAAATGTTATAAATTGAAGAATGTTGCAAATAAAAAAAAATGATGTAGAAAGACGCGTCTACGTTGATGGCATTCTGCTATGTTGCAACAAATGTTTTCTGTCTTGTTTTCATGAATACGAGTATACTGTATCTCTCGGAATCAGTGCTGTGCTCACTAACAAAACAGTTTAGCATGTTACTTGAGCGCCGTAGTGGCTCAGTAAAGCACGCTCATCGCTCTATGAAGGATGCCCGGTTCGATCACAGGCTACATAATGGACCAAATCCTATCCATAGATTTTATCATAGTTCTTTTCCTCCTTCTCTTCATTCCAATAATTTCCCATTATCAATCATTTCCAGTGTGGAAATGTGGAAATACGTATATATCCTACTTTGGTCTATTTATTAATTGAATTTTTCGACGTTATGTAACACCGAGGTCATGAAAGACAGGCCCTACTGGGCTGGAATTCAGTACAGTTGACAGCAGTGATGCCAACCTGTGAGTAAAATCCCATTTCGCGGGATTTTTTAAATGTCAATTTTACGGAAAGGGATAAAGGGCAACATATGCATATGAGATTTTTCATAGGTGAACACAGAATATAAAATCCACGTTAACAAAATTCTCTACGGATGGGAAGTAAACATGGGCGGCGATTAGGGGGGCAAAGGGGGCAGTTGCCCCCACTTTTCTGAAATGGCCTATTATGTTGATCGGGATCTTTACACGAAATCTTTCGTTTGCTGTCGGAAAAGTGTATGCTAATGCGAAGCTGTTTGTGAAGTAATCATACGCAATGCTAAAATACTAAGCAACAAGGAACAAAATTTGTGCCTGAGCATTTAAGAAATAATAATTTAAAAAGAAAAAAAAATGAGTGAAACGATAAAGTAAAATACCAAACGTAGAACTATCACCTTTCAACACGTTTCTAACAAAATATACAGGGTGTTTCAAAACAATACCGACAACGTTTGGGAGGTGATTCCTGACACCAAGATAAGACTAAAAGTATAGACCAACTTAGTTGCACAAATGCTTCTTTTCAGAGTTATAGACTGCCGAAAACATAACAAACTGAACTTTAATGGGGATCCCATGGTACAATTTGTACCATACGGGGTGTTTCATGGTACATTGCGTTATAACTCTCTATTTGAGCTTTTTCGTCAGATTTTTTTATTTGTTTTTTTGTTTTTCAAGTCCAGAGGCATTGTAGAAGACATTACGTATGGTTTCACACCTTCCTGCGTCGAGACATAGGAGGTGATGACGTCATAAGTCTAAAATTTATATTTTCGTGTAATACTTTTTTTGGGGGAGGGTATGTAAAGTATTTTTGGCGGGCTTATTTTTGCACGTAGAAGATTGAAATTTTGCACAAACATGCAATGCAGTCCACCGAGTAGTATTTACCAGATTTTTTTTTTCAGATTTCTGCGTTAAAACAGGGGGGATCCAGAGGGTCAAAAAGTTGAAAAAAGGGATATTTTTACCCCAAAATCCCGTTTTTCCTCATTTTCCCGCCTTAGATACATGATGGAAACAAGTGAATGGTACCGCCTGAAAGGCAGTTCTATTCTGAAGAGAATGATGTGCGACACGTGGCCCTAGGGTAATTAGGGAAGTGTCAGGGAATTTTTATCAAAATATACTTCTGTATAGGGGAATTTTGGACATTTTCGGTATTATTTTTTGCGGGCTTATTTTTGCACCTAGAAGATTGAAATTGTGCACAAACATTCAGTCCACCGAGTAGTATTTACCAGATTTTTTTCCAGATTTCTGCGTTAAAACAGGGGGGTACAGAGGGGCTAAATGTTGAAAAAGGGAAATTTTTACCAAAAATCCCTTTTACGGGATTTTTCCGCCTTAGGTATATGATGGGTACAAGTGAATGGTACCGCCTGAAAGGCAGTTCTATTCTGAAGAGAATGATGGGCGAAACATGACCCTAGGGTAATTAGGGATGTCTCAGAGAATGTTTAAAAATTTCCCTCTGTATACGGGAATATGGGACAATGTCGGTATATTTTTTTTGGCGAGCTTACTTTTGCACCTGGAAAATTGGAATTGTGCATAAACATTCAGCCCACCGAGTAGTATTTACTAGATTTTTTTCAGATCTCTGCGTTAAAACAGGGGGGGTTCAAGGGAACTAAAAGTTGAAAAAAGGATATTTAGACCCAAAAAATCCCGTTTTTCCTCATTTTCCCGCCTTAGATACATGATGGAAACACGTAAGTCATACCGCCTAAAAGACAGTTCTATTCTGAAGAGAATGATGGGCGAAACATGACCCTAGGGTATTTAGGGATGTCTCAGGGAATGTTTAAAAACTTCCCTCTGTATACGGGAATATGGGACATGGTCGGTATATTTTTTTTTTTTTTTTTTTGGCGGGCTTACTTTTGCACCTGGAAAATTGGAATTGTGCATAAACATTCAGCCCACCGAGTAGTATTTACCAGATTTTTTTCAGATCTCTGCGTTAAAACAGGGGGGTCCAGGGGGGCTAAAAGTTGAAAAAAGGATATTTAGACCCAAAATCCCGTTTTTCCTCATTTTCCCGCCTTAGATACATGATGGAAACACGTGAGTCATACCGCCTGAAAGGCAGTTCTATTCTGAAGAGAATGATGGGCTAAACATGACCCTAGAATATTTAGGGATGTCTCAGGAAATTTTTTACTTGAGATCATGGTGTTTTACGGTAATTTGGGGCATGGTGGGAATTCCTGATAAAATTTCTCCCGCCCTTGGTATTCAAGATAGAAACTTGAAATTTGCACACACATTCAGTATACAAAGTACTATTTATCAGACTTTTTAAAGATGACTACGTTCACACAGGGCCGCTCCAGAGGGGCCCAAAGTGCGAGAAAAAAATTCCCTCCGAAATTTTAATTTTGACATCATTTTTCCCGCTCCTGGTATATGGTATGAGCATGGAAGTGGTATCATTTGAAAGCCAGCTCCATTCTGAAGAGAATGAGGTATGAACCATGATCCTAGGATAAATAGTGACGATGCAGTAGCTGCTTGACTGAAAGTCTAAAAAAATAGCCCAAAAAAACCGGGTACCGGAAAGGGTTAAAGGTCCATAGCTCTAAAATTATGGGTTCTATCGTAGTCGGGTCAAGATTTCACTTAGGAATTAGTATGTGCCCTATCCAAAAATATATGTTTCAGAATCCTGTGGTACTTCCGCAACAATTTTTATAGAGATAGTTGATGAGTACTTCAAATTATACGCTTGTAGCCAAACTCCCTCTATAAAATTTGTTGCGTGAAGTTCCATAACCTCGCCTCGAGTCGAATAACAACACTACTGGACTTTTCCAAAGTCAGGTATAAATATACCACATTGACTTGACACCTAGTCGTCCGTTCCAGGCACTGCTATCGGCTGAAGGAATTCCACTCTCTTTCGCTGAGGTTGTCTCGCTTTGCAACAGTTGAACCCTTATTGGCTGAACGTGTGGGTGTATCGAGGGTGTGAGCTTTAGTTCGCATTTTTGCCATGGCTCAAGACATTTTGGCAGCACTATAGTAGCATCAAAGATCGATCAGGAGGAACACCTTGTTATTAGTGTGTATTATATCGTTCATCTAGACTACACCAATAAGCTGAAGGTATGAACACTCATGTCCATCCAAAATTATTGTCGCATGTCTATAAATATGTTGATGTAGGAATGTAATTTGGCAACTAATTCGCTCGATATTTCTTATAATATTAGTATGTGTATTGTTGATCATTCTTTGGTGATCAACCTTCGTATTTATTTTTATGCTTTATTATTTTTAAAATTTTCTTGCACGAATCAACGCAAGTTTAAAATTCGCCTAATTCATTACTATTGTGGAAAATATTTTTTTTAAAAAAATACTTGTTTGCAGGATTAGGCATTAGATTTCTGAGCTTTCGGCATTTATGGCCATGTTAGCTAGTCGCGTATGAGGGATAGCATCCCTAAGCGATTGCACTATCCGAGGGAAACGAAGGAAGAGATCTGGGATCTGTAAGGTACCATCTCGGCATTAGCCTTGTGTGAATGAAGAAAACCCAAGAAAACCTCGCTCAAGATGGCTGTCCTGAAAAAGCTTTTACATTTTCGCGACCGAGTGCCCCCACTGGGAATCGAACCCGGGACCGCTCGCACCAAAGACAACAGCATTAGTGACTACGCTACGCGGGGCCACATTACTTGTTTTGTTATTAAAATATATTACTTCAATTGATCACATCCAGTAAATAGGTAATTGAAATATATTATTCAAGAAAGTAGTGTTTTATATGTCAAGTAAGAGAGTTTCAAGTACTTTTAAAAAATCCATTCTTGTGTTCCAGCTGTTATTACCTGCTTAAACTATGCCATATTAATTAAAAATGTCAAAATGCTTCTCTGTTACTTAAACATATTCTTTGAAACAGTAACATCCTTCGGATAAGCAGGTCCATTATTTCAATCACACAATTTACTTTTGTTCTGTATGGCCGATTAGTGGAAACAAATTGATCAACGACTGGATTTTAAGGCTAATTACTGGGAAATGTTGTCCTCTTTGCGTTGAAGTATTTAATTTTGGTTTTAAATTCATTTAATTAAAAAATAGAGTATGTGTTGCCGAAACCACATAGGAAAGTATGTACTACATTATAATACATACTTCTTGATTCGCGGAGAGTCCAAACTGTAAAACACATACCGTAAGACGGGGTTACTTTGCACTTCACGGGCAACTTTGCACAAAACATGAAAAGAGTTGCACAGTCCGGTAAAACCATACACAGTTGTCGGTAAAACCATAAACTGTAAAGAGAAAATTTCAACTGCCACTATAAGATAGAACATCTATCTGTATTTTGGCTATAATGTTGGCGGTTAACATCAGTTCTAATTACGCGGAGAGTTTGTTGTAGTAGAGGTATGCAAAGCAGTCATTGTAAAGGCCGACAAAAATTTGAAGGATGTCACGTACAAGAATTTACCTCAAAGTTAAGTCAGGTTCGTAGAATACTACTGTGTATAACGGGACTTTGAAGTAGTAGTTGAAATCAAAGTGTGAAACGTTTTAAAGTCATTTAAAAAAATAAAACTGGGAGAAGGCGGTTTCAGCCTCTAATCGGGGTAACTTCGCACGAGTCCAAAGTAACTCCTTAGATATGAAATTATTACTGCTGGTAACTACTGCCTTCTAATTTTAGGTAAATTTCGTATTTACGTAGATGTCGGAATGGATTTCTTGTTGGAAAATAAATTACGAAGAAAGGTGGATCCAGAAAAATATTCTGAGAGGCTCACAAAGGCTTCTTCTTCTTTATTTTTTTTTAATCATTAGACTTTTGGGAAGCTTGAAGCTTATACCCATAGAAATCACTAACATTAGTTTTTTTTTTTTTTTAAAAAAAAGAAAGAAATCATGCAATTTGGGTGGGCTTCAGCCTGAAAGCCACAAATACTGTAAATCTTCCACTAGTCAAGGTTGGGATGATATTCTTGGACATAAAGAGCAAGCAAGACAAATCAGTTCATTGGATTTTTTTTCTGTTCCTGATTTGGCATTTTTGTGGGACATATGCTAAACTACAGAATGTGGTTCCTGTGCCGATACCAGAAAATATCGATAACTCATACTAATATCGATAAGTACTGATACCGGTACCATCATTCTAATATCAATATCTGTAGACTGCATGCAGTTTTATGTATTAAGTGAAATGTATAAATACTGATGGGAAAACATTGCATAGAAACATTATATTCGTATGTTGAACATACTTTTTTTTTATGTGGTGCAAAGTAGGCCTATCCTCATCTATGGGGTTACTTTGCACCAAAGTTTATATTTTAATAACTATGATCATACTGAATGTTTACTAATGCACTATATATAGCTATTATATGTTTAAAATACAGTATTCTAAATTATTACATTTCTAAGTTACATGCATTTTTTTTAATTCTTAAATCTGGTGCAAAGTCTAAGTTATATAATTAAATATTACGGTCCCAGTTCGATTAAAATTACTTTAATAATCACCGAAACTTATCACGATATTTATTTCAATAAATTAAACTATTTTTGTTACTTTTAAACTTTGTATTTCCTTAATACTTATCATTCATTTTGCAGATTAAAAATACACGTCAATTACTTATGGTTTCTTCACTCATTATACCAGCATAAATAAAACAAGTTTCAACAAGTCTCGCCACAAGATTTGTTATCATTAAGTACCGGACTACAGTCCTTGTTGCCCTTTAATATGTTTGTGAATTTAAGATCTTGCTGTAAAGATTTTGGATGTGGAATATACTTTTTCAAGAATGAAAGTATATTTCATTGTTCTGGTAGTATGCTGCACATTATGAATATGTCATTAGTTAAGGGCACAAAATCAGACACTACTATTTTTTTCAAAGCTTCGCTATGTGTTGTCTAATAGAACATCCGTTTCTATCTCGTGGGGAATATGTGGGATCGACAAGATAATTCAGGGCCCATGAATAGTAACAACATATTGATATTTGTCGTGCAATAGATACTTTTTTAAGATTTAAAGTGAGAATTTGAATTTGAAAATTCGTATATCGGTTCTAAATTGTTTCGCTGTGTTTTTTGCTCATTAATAATGTCAGACAAGTCTATTCTTTGTCAATGTATTTCCTTCAGGGAAAGAATGACCAGTGAATTACGGTAAACCTCAGTTCGCATGTATGTTTATTTATTTACTTTGCATGTTAACAATGACTACATCTTTATACCACTATTCAAATCGCAGAATGAGCATTGTTTGGCTAAAGTATACTTATGAAACATCAAAAGGAATAGAACAATATTTGGGTAGATAACATACAATCCGGAAAAAATTACAGAATTAATAACATATTATGCAGTAAGTTCATGGTGCAAGTTCAAGAGTATGTATAATAATAATAATAATAATAATAATAATAATAATAATAATAATAATAATAATAATAATAATAATAATAATAATAATAATAATAATAATAATAATAATAATAATAACCTTCACTGTATGGTTGTCACTTATTATTTGCATGCTATTTCGTTTATTAGTGGGCACTAATTTGTCTCCAGGTCATCGAATTAATGAACTTCGTTGTGCACTTTGGAGTAAATAACCTTACAAAGAGAAGCCGGTTCGTTCCAAAGATCAGGGCTGAAGTTAGTAATATTTGGCTCATAGTTTTTGGTGGCATGATAAAGTAGGGGAAAAACGTACTGAACTTATGAGTAGTACAGCTATACAATTTAGGTTCAAATCCTGTTCACACGAAAGTTTTTTTTTTTTTTTTTTTTTTTTTTTTTTTTTTTACAAGGTGATCGTGAAAAATCGAGTTCTCATAATAGACGAACAATCCTTAAGATACAGATGGAAGCAAACATCTGTATCATGATAGAAACGATTTACAAATGGGGTTGAGAAAGGGCAAGGGAATTAGCAGGACATTCGAAACACTTCATTGATCTGCAGTATACACTTTTCGTGTTATTCTTCTCAGAAAGAAACACTACGCCATTTGTTAAATAAACTTTGGGTAGAGCAATCGGCGGAGTATTGGTATCGTGCAAAACTTCTAAATGGAAAATCTCGGTTCAATTCCCCGTTAGGTAGTATCATTTATAGCATAAAATCATGGCTGCAAGCAGAGAATTATCTGCGGTTACATATCTTACAAGGCATCACTGGCGAGAACCCGAGTAAACAGTGTCCGCATACTTGAGCATACACTAATGATAAGTACGTTTCGTATTAAAATAAAATAAAAAAAAATCTAATGTTAGTCATTTCTATGGGTATAAGCTTCAAGCTCCCCAAAAGTCTAATGATTTCTTAAAAAAAAAAAAAAAAAAAAAATGAAGCCTTTGTGAGTGAAGATCCTCTCAGAATATTTTTCTGGATCCACCTTTCTTCGTAATTTATTTTCCAACAAGAAATCCATTCCGACATCTACCTAAATACGAAATTTACCTAAAATTAGAAGGCAGAAGGTACCAGCAGTAATAATTTCATATCTAAGGAGCTACTTTGGACCCGTGCGAAGTTACCCCGATTAGAGGCTGAAACTGCCTTTTCCCAGTTTTATTTTAATACGAACCGTCTTTCTCTCTGTGTGTCTTTCTTGACGTTTCCTTATCATGTCTTTGCATCTTTCTCTCCTCTCTCTCTCTCTCTCTCAAACACACACACACACACTTTATGTGCATGCGCATGTTCCAGAGTTAAAACCGAGCCAGAGCCAGATCGACCCGGTATGGAAAATCTAATTAACTGGGAGGTTTGGTGACACGTTTTTCTTGCTCTGGGAATAACATCTCCAGTCCTGTTCAATTCTGAAAGAAATACTATTTAAACACAAGGAAATAAGTAATATCTCTTTTTTATCCTCCGGGTTACCGAGTCTCAATCGAATCCTCGAACCAGTGATGGTCCATAAGCTAACCCACATTACGCAATTGACGCAATGACTCGTTCCAGCTCTAATGTGTTCATTCTATCTGTGCGAGTTACAACGTTATTTCCGCAATAGATGAAATCGAGACTGATGTTCAGAACAGATAAATCTTCGGAGATGACTAGGAAATGGCCCCCTTTTTGGTTAATTCAAAACAATATTTTATTTATATTAGTTTGACAGAAAATTTGTTGTATCTTATAATTCAATATATTTTATTCAAGTTTGAAATGAGGAGCATGCAATATCTGCTACATGTATAAGGAATATCCAATTTTACTTTTGATCATTTGTAACTTTTCATTATGATAGAGTTTGGACTTTTAATATAGGCTATTTCTGATTTTGCAGTAAAATAGCACTCATTCAATATTTTCTTTCTTTCTTTTATTTTTTCTTCGTTCAGTTTGCATTAATAGTCTGGAATGATTTACGCTACTTACTGGGTTTATTAGAATGTATTTAAGATCAGTACGTCCAATGAACACTACCGAATTTGCAACCGAACAACGCGAAAGCAAAGCATGAGTGTTAAACTTTTGACATTATCCTAGATGTGTCTTGATGATCTATAGTTTTACTGGAAATTAAGTATTTGTTTGACCACCAAGTTTGCTATTTATTTTGGAAGTGACTTAATGAATTTTCCAAGAATCCTCTATTTTTCGAATAGCCCTGAAATAATAATAATAATAATAATATATATATATATATATATATATATATATATATATATATATATATATATATATATATATATATATATATATATATAAAACAAACGTTACTTCTATATTACTGTTTGATTTCTGGAAATGGAAGTTTATAATGTTAGATTCTTTTCTTATTATGTTTAAATTCCATAGTTTTGTCTGTTCTCCCATTTCTTTTTCTTCTTCTCTCCCCTTCTCTCTCTCTGTCTCACTTCTGAACCTCTGTGTATCAGATATCTATTGGTTTTAATTTTTCATTGTGTGTGTTTAAGTTTCTCCCTACATCAACTATAAATCATGTTTCGTATCAGTTTTATTCTTTCATTTTATTGATATCAATACATGTATGTTTTGAAATTAAAATTGCACTCGTGTTATTTGCTGATTTTAGTATAGGAGAGAGGAAGGAAGGAGAGAAAGGAGGTCTCTTTACCAGACACGATTATGAAATAAGAAGGTGTATATTGTTTGGCCTAGTTGCAGGGCGTTAACAGTCGCAATTTTTTGATGTGGAGTGTACATCATTCGACTTTTATTCGGGTGCCTACTCATTTGGACCACTCTGTATTTCTGTTGTGAAATTGATACTATGTACTATTGTGTTTCCTATTTAACATATAAAAATATATTTTTCTCATAATGATTTAGTAGGCTCAAATCTTTTCATTAATCACTTGATGAACGCCATATTGTCCCAGCTTCCTGTGATGGTTACGGAAATGAATCAATTTTATAAAATAACACCGCCTGGCATAAGCAACAACCTGAAGAAAACATTGATGGCGGGTGATAGAGGGTTATCCACGAGACAAGATGGCACAGCATTTTGATGGCCAGGTACGAGACAAGAAAGCTCTTCCAATAGAAACAGATACGCTTTCCGAGACGAGACAATGAAATCTTTTAGTTTAACGTCCCACGACTATGCCCGTTAGGCTAAGGGATACATTGATTAAGGTAAATGAATGATGTTGGAAGAATTGGTGGAATGAAGAAGGGAGAGAAAACGGCAGTACCTCAAGAAAACCCACTGACACGATATTGTCCATCACAAACTTACTTGGTTGGGTATTCAACCAGGGACCCTACGCATCAGAGGTAAGTGCTATACCACTAAGGCACCGTGCCCTCCTGTCCAATAGAAATAGATACACTTCCGAGACGAGACAAATTTTTCCAATAGAAACAGATACACTTTGCAAGAAGAGACGGGGCTTTTTTCAATGGAAACAGATACACTTTCCGAGATGAGACAACTTTTCCAATATAAACAGATACATTTTCCAAGATGAGACAGGGCTTTTTCCAATGGAAACAGATACACTTTCCGAGATGAGACAGCTTTTCCAATAGAAACAGATACACTTTGCAAGATGAGACAGGGCTTTTTTCAATGGAAACAGATACACTTTCCGAGTTGAGACAGTTTTTCCAATAGAAACAGATACACTTTGCAAGATGAGAAGGCTTTTTTCAATGGAAACAGATACACTTTCCGAGATGAGACAGCTTTTCCAATAGAAACAGATACATTTTCCAAGATGAGACAGGGCTTTTTCCAATGGAAACAGATACACTTTCCGAGATGAGACAGCTTTTCCAATAGAAACAGATACACTTTGCAAGATGAGACAGGGCTTTTTTCAATGGAAACAGATACACTTTCCGAGATGAGACAGTTTTTCCAATAGAAACAGATACATTTTCCAAGATGAGACAGGGCTTTTCCCAATGGAAACATATACACTTTTCGAGATGAGACAGCTTTTCCAATAGAAACAGATACACTTTGCAAGATGAGACAGGGCTTTTTTTCAATGGAAACAGATACACTTTCCGAGTTGAGACAGTTTTTCCAATAGAAACAGATACACTTTGCAAGATGAGACAGGGCTTTTTTCAATGGAAACAGATACACTTTCCGAGATGAGACAAAGCTTTTCGAATATAAGCAGATACACTTTCCGAAACGAGACAATTTTTCAATAGAAACAGATACACTTTCCGAGATGAGACAGAGCTTTTCGAATATAAGCAGATACACTTTTTCGAAACGAGACATTTTTCCAATGGAAACGGATACACTTTCTGAGATGAGACAGTGCTTTCCTAATAGAAATAGATACAATTTCCGAGACGAGACAGAGCTTTCACGATACCTTCTTTAAAGAGATAGACTCAACCGTTGTCTCGTAAGCAGCCCTAGGGCGCTCGGTTAGTGTAAATTGAAATAATGGTTACATACATATAAGATTGTTTGGTTAAAAACCAATTAATTTTACCGAGAAACAAAGGAGTCTTTATCTATACTAATTCTATAAAAGAATGTGCGTGTCTGTGTATCTGTCTGTCATCAGCTTTTTGCATGAGAAAGATTGACCTAGAGCCACCAGATTTGGTACGATTTGGTACAATGATATTCTCTAACCAAATCTAATTATATACGAATCCTTTTTTTAAAATTTTGTCACGGGGAATTATTGGGAATCAAAATGTATGCATAAAAGATGATAAAAACCCAGGACACCGGATATTAATATTAATTTCATAGTTTTCGGGGTCGCTGAGATGAATGCCGTTCAAGTCCAACTTCAACCCCTATCGTCACGGAGGGAGGTGATTTAGCGTGAAAAATGACATGTCGAAAATGACGACATTAGTGTCAAATTCATAGTTTTCAGAGTCACTTAGGTGAATAGTAATATTCCAGATGCCATTTAAGTCCAATTTTAGCTCCTATTGTCATGGACGTTGGAGGAGGCGTGAAAAATAACATGTTCAAAATGATTGATATCAGTGTTGAATCCATAGTTTCTGGGATCGCTAAGCTGATTGGTGACATCTCCGATGACAGTTGAGCCCAAGTTTACGTATAAAGGGACATGGCAGCCGCTCATGGAAACCGACAAGTTGAGAGGGACAACGCCGAAGGCATTGTTATTTGTTACTTTTCATTATTTATTTTACTTTTTCTTTACCTTCAAATATGATATATTGCATAACCCTTATACTCATCTTGCGAAGAACCGGTATTTTAGCTAGTACTTAATAACTTGGGAATTAATAAATCGACACCAATGCTCACCAGTTACCAGTAAACTCTTCAAGCTGTGAGTAGAAAAGGGAAAGAAAAAGAAAGACAAAAGAGCATTGTGTCTTCACTCCTGTCGATAAAAATTATGCAACAAAGAAAATACTTCTTTCAAAATACTATTTCAATAACCTGCAATAGATAGTTTCAAAAAGATGCAAAAATTGTTTTCTCAAAATGAAATGCATCTCACAAGGAGACTTACGAAAGTGTCACTGACCGATTTGAATGAAACTTTGCACATTTGTAGAACATCGAAAAATAATCGACATGTATTTTTTTTATTTCGGTAATGGTGCGGGTTTAAGGGTAGAAACCACCCTTTGAACGTTAGGAGTGGTCTCAAAGCATATACAGAAAACAATCATTTAACGTAGAAGAAAACATAATGCCAGGGAATTTTAGAATCAGAATCTGACGTCTTTACGAAATACAAAATGGCGGATCCAATATGGCGATTACAATTACGAAAAGTCTTCTGATTTGAAATGCTGTGCTAGCGAAGAACAATCATAGTTGTCAGGGATTACTGCGAGGAGGTTGCAGACCGATTTGAAACCCCTTTCTGAACTTATTTTAACATGATACTTGATTAAAGTGAGTCTCTGCACCTCTCACTAATCGGGGTGCTTATGTATAGTGAGGGGCCACGATGACTCAGTGGTAGAACGTTCATCTCTGGTACATGGAGTCCCTGGTTCGGACCCAGATCGCGCCAAGTGAACTTTGTGGTGGACAAACACCGTGTGCGTGGGTTTCCTCGGAGTTCTCCCGTTTCCTCCCAGTTTCTTCATTCCACCATTTCATTCATTTCTCATCATCACCGTGTCCTTTACCCTAGCCGACATAATCGTGGGACGTAAACATCAAAGATTTCATTTCATTTTATTCATGTATAGTGAGTTCCCTCGCCTCTCACTATGTCAGAACTTCGTAATCTATCCTCAATTGTTATAATTATGAATTTATCGAGAAAACGTTTTGCAGTAATGATGTTCCGTAAAATCAATTGTGTGATGTATAAACATTGTTTACACCACACACACGTTATTACGGCAAGAACTGTGCCCAAATAGCAAAATGCTGCACAATCTTTGAAACAAAATTTTATGTGATTTTCAAATGCAGTTTTTTTTTAAATTTCTTTTGTGCCACTAATACCTAATAAGATTTGCAAATCTGGGAGAAGAATGCTGATTATCATTTAGTTATAGTTATATTATTACGGAGATGTAAAGTCATGTTATAGTTGTAGAGAAGAACAATGTCAGAAAAGTGTCTCAAGAAGTTCTTTCTATCGCCTAAAGAACAACACATCAAAAGACTGAATCCTACTAGTTATTCCTGCAGAAATGGTTTCTATTTTGTGGTCCTCTTTTATTCTTAAAATAATTTCAAAAGTTGGTGAATTGTGACTACTTCACGAATCTAATAACAAAATCGACTTTGCATTAGACGCTGAAATAAGCATCTGTAATAGTAAGAGGAGAGGGGACTAACTTTAAATAAGCACCCCGAATAGTGATAGACAAGGGGACTCACTTTAAATACGCACCCCAAATAGTGAAGGTGCAGAGACACACTTTAATCAAGCATCTCGTTAAAATAAGTACAGAAAGGGTTTCAAATCGGTCTGCAACCTCATCGCAGTAATCCCTGGCAACTATGATTGTTCTTGGCTAGCACAGCATTTCAAATCAGAAGACTTTTTATAATTGTAATCGTCATATTGGATCCGCCATTTTGTATTTCGTAAGTTTGACGTCAGATTCTGAATCAGCTTTTCTAAAACTCCCTGGCATTATGTTTTCTTCTACATTAAATGATTGTTTTCTGTATATGCTTCGATACCACCCCTAACGTTCAAAGGGTGGTTTCTACCCGTAAAACCCGCACCATTGCCGAAATAAAAAAAATACGTGTCGATTATTTTTCGATGTTCTACAAATGTGCAAAATTTCATTCAAATCGGTGAGTGACACTCCCGTAAGTCTCCTTGTGAGTAGGAATCTTTTAAAAGTTAGGGAAATTGTTTTTGTAGAAATAAGAGTACGAGCAGAAGTGTTTTTTCCAGACAATTTTTTGGGGTAACTCTGCTCCCCCACGGAGCTCTGAGAGTGTTCCTCGGAAAGGAAAATAAAAAGTGCCCCTCCTGAACATTTTTTTCCTGAAAGAAACAGTGCACGAGTAACATACCGGCCGGAACATTTGATGGATCCTGGGAATCAGACCCTTCAACGAAAATCACTTGGACCTGATAAAATTAGTCCTCTCTTTCTCAACAAAACTGTTTCAGTTATTGCGGTTCCTTTATCTATCTTATTCAATAGATGCTTCAAGGAAGGGTATTATCCCACCAGTTGGAAACTAGCTCACGTGACCCCAATATATAAATCAGGGCTTAAAGATCATGTATCCTCCTATAGGCCAATATCTCTTCTTTCTGTAATATCAATTATCTGCGAAAAAATAATCAAAGACAGGCTACTTAAATTCACCTCACCTTACATCCATAGTTCTCAGCACGGCTTTCTACCGAAAAGCTCAAGTCTCTCAAACTTAAGTACTCTTCTTTCCTGTGCAGTCAAATGTATGAATAACAATACTCAATTAGATGTTATCTACTTTGATTTCTCGAAGGCCTTTGATTCTGTCAGTCACATTCATCTTCTTCATAAACTCTCCAATAGATTTAATGTACATGGCAAATTTCTCTCTCTAATCACAAGCTACTTGAAGGACCGTAAACAGAGAGTTGTTCTTTCAGGGGCGACTTCTAACCCCCAACCCGTGATCTCAGGGGTGCCTCAGGGGAGTGTGCTTGGGCCTCTGCTATTTGTCCTGTATATGGATGATCTCTACACGCACTTATCAGCTCAACCTAGTGGCCTTCTGCTTTTTGCTGACGATTGTAAGTTATACAGAGAAATATCGTGTCTCCATGACACAATTGCTCTACAGGAAGACATAAATTACCTTACAGGTTGGTGTGAAATGTGGCACTTGAAACTCAACAGTAAGAAATGTGACAGTATTGCTATTACTTTGAAAAAGTCTCCTGTTCCCTCCACATACCATATCAACGATTCCCCTATCACACATTCTGCTAGTCATAACGATCTTGGTGTCATCTTTGATTCAAAACTCACCTTCTCTGACCACATCTCCTCAATACTAAAGAATTCAATGCGCATGTTGGGACTTCTTTATCGATTCACCGAACTACGCACTGTTTCTTCATTAGCAACTTTTTATAAGACTTTAATAGCGCCCAAGATCGAATACTGCTCTCCCATATGGGCCATGGCAGCACCTACACATCTCTCCAGACTTGATTCTGTTCTCAATTTCTTCATCGCTATAGTCCGTTTTCGTGTTCCTGCACTTCGAATATTATCTAAGAAGGAGCTCTTGCGACATCTTAATATTCAGACTCCTGAAATACGCAGAATTATCTCTGACCTGAAATATCTACATAAAATAGTTAATGGAAGCTTAAGATCGGAAATATTACTTCAGGAACTATCCTTACGTGTCCCTTCCCGCATCACCCGGAATACCCACCTATTCCATCTTGCCCGTCCTAGGTTGGCTGTTATACAGAGGTCTCTTTTTTATAGAATACCAAACTGTTATAATCAAGTAACAACTGATGTAGACATTTTTTCGAGCTACCCAGTGTTTGAAAGAGCAATTAAACGAGCTTTGACGGAATAGTTTTACTCTTACACTCTTTTTTCTATGTTGTTGTTGTTTTTTTTTCTTTCTTTTGTTAGCATGTCCCTGTGTAAAATGGCAAAGTTATGCTGTATCTGGGAATTTGTTCAATAAATAAATAAATAAATAAATAAATATTGGGGTCAGTGTATCTTTCAGACATTTTTTTTTAGGGTGGGCACTGACTTCACAGCTCTGAGAGTGCTCTTCGGAGGAAACTAAAATAATACATCTATAATATAACAATTAATAGAATAAATAATATGTTCCCCTCCGAATACTAAATATACCCCCGGTACATTTTTTCTGAAAGAAACACTGATAGAACTAAGCATCCAGTTTCTAGGGCCTATTAGGCATGGAGTCCCTGATTCTATCCCAGCTAGCGCCAAGTGGCCTTTATAGTGAACAAACACCGTGTGCATAGGCTCTCCCGTTTCCTCCCACATTCTTCGTTCCATCATTTAATTTATTTCTTATCATCACCGTCTTCTTTAGTCTACACAATATAACCGTGGGATGCAAACCTGAAAGATTTAATTTCATTTTTATTTATTTATTTATTCGTTTTCTATATCTATATCGAAAAAAATCCGACTGGGATTGCAACACAAGCTTGAAGATTCAGCTGTTTCCTTGACGCGTTGGCTGTTGAGTGACCGGGCAGCGGGCAATGCCATTGGGACGAAGGCTCTTCACTACTCTGGCAGTCACTCTTGCTTCGTTCGTGCTTGTTGTCGCTGCATGTTCTTTGACACTTGAATAGCAATTGAGCACCTTCGTCCGTTCAGAATCTATGATTAGTTGGTTAGTGGGGAGGAAAAGTTAATGTTTCTAATAATTCTCAAATAATATTGATCTTTCTTTTGTTTTTGTTCTTTTCTTTTGTTTTGACTAAGTTTTGCTTCGTGAGCTTGTTGGATACCTGAACCTTCTTTGTTTTTTTATCTAATTGATTTCTATGGGGAATTACTTTTCCTTTTATCCCATTGATTTCTATGGAGAATTACGTTTCCTTTTATCTCATTTTCTATGGTTAATTACTTTTCCTAGTCTCTCATTGACTTCTATAATTACTTTTCCTTTTATCTCCTTGATTCCTATGGTTAATTGGTTTTCGTTTTATCTAATTGATTTATAAGGGGAATTACATTTCCTTTTATCTCATTGATTTCTATGGTAAATTGCTTTTCCTTTTATCTCATTGATTTTTATGATTAATTACTTTTTATTTTATCTAATTGATTTTTATGGAGAAGTACTTTTTCTTTTATCTCATTGATTTCTATGGTTAACTGGTTTTCGTTTTATCTTATTGATTTGTACGGGGAATTACTTTTCCTTTTATATCATTGATTGGTATTGAAGGTACTTTTCCTTTTATCTCATTGATTTGTATGGGGAATTACTTTTTCTTTTATCTCATTGATTGGCATTGAAGTTACTTTTCCTCTTATCTCATTGATTTGTATGGGGAATTACTTTTTCTTTTATCTCATTGATTGGTATTGAAGTTACTTTTCCTTTCATCTCATTGATTTGTATGGGGAATTACTTTTTCTTTTATCTCATTGATTGGTATTGAAGTTACTTTTCCTTTTATCTCATTGATTGCAATGGAGAATTACTTTTCCTTTTTGTTTGACATAAGTTGTAAGTTTCATGGTTTGATTACGGCAATTTTTCCTTCAAATCTATCGAAATAACGCTTACTTCGTGAAAATTAAATTGTGTGTTCTTTTTCTTTGTCTTTTCCCACTTTTGCAAGGTCGATATTTCTCATGAGTCTTCTCAATTTAAGCTCTGTTCTGGAGTTCTTCCCCTGTTAAACCGTTCTCTCTGAAGTCATTCTTAACCATATCTATTGGACCCCTCTACTTTTTTGAAAAAAAAAGAAATGAAATATTTCAGTCTTACGTCCCACGCTTATGCCAGCTAGGCTAAAGGTTGAGTTGAGTTGATTTAGTTTAGCGTCCCTTTCAGCAACGAGGCTATATGAGACGTGGACCTACTGATTAACGTGGAATCCGAACCACATGAGCTCCCGCCGGGAATCGAACCCGGGTCTCCAAAGACGCGTACGCTAACCGCTTAGCCACGGATGAGCTCGCTAGGCTAAAGGAGACGGTGATGATGAGAAATGAATGAAATGGTAGAATGAAGTAAACGGGAGAACTTCGAGGAAACCCACGCACACGGTGTTTGTCCACCACAAAGTTCAATTCACCGGGGACTGGGATCGAACCCGGGACCCCAAGAACCAGAGGTGAACGCACTACCACTGATTTTGCCGATTTGGAGTTCGAACTGAGGATGACTAGGTAAGTTTATTATACATTCTCTCTATTACTAGTAGTATTATATTTGTTTCTACAATTATCACGAGCATAACGAATGTATGATAATTTTAAAGACGAAAAGTGATAATTTTTTCCCTGAAGTTGGTAACTCTGGTTAATTGGTTGATTCGGGTTTTAATGTCTCTTGTCAACATGGGATCTATTGTTTAAAGATAATCCGGACAAGTGCTAGGAATTCTTGTCCTGGGCAAATACCCCACCGGGAATCTACCCCGAACAGAAGAAAGTATACTCACATACTATAAAAGTCGACTTTCTTTACTAAAGATGTCAACTTTCCTGGGAACTGCAACATTTCATTCAACTTTTTCTTTCTTTCTTTCTTTCTTTCTTTCTTTCTTTCTTTCTTTCTTTCTTTCTTTCTTTCTTTCTTTACCGTTCTATTACAAATCTAAATCCGTGCGATAAAATTTAACTTTCGTTCCGCATAAACTGTTTCAACCAAATCTGGCACACAGCAAGTGTGAGATTAAATTGAAGTCGTAATGTGAATATATCTTATCTAAGGTTATATTTATGTTCTCTTTGAATTACTTCAGAAGTTTTTTTAAATTCCAAAGTGCGGTTCATATTGAACAAAAAAGTATATATATTCCTACGCGATTATGTTCATTCCTAGGTGGTGGCTAATTTGCTTTCTGTGCGCTTCATCCATTGGCGTAACTAGAATTATTTTTCTGGGGGAAAGGGCATGGCTCCTGAGTATTGAAAAAAAAATCTACGGTTTCAGCTTGTAGTCCAACGGTATTCTAAAAGATGATTGTTCCCCTTTAGTTACGCCTATAACTAGGGCCGGCTCTAGCGTATGTGCAACAAGTGCAGGAGCGGCAAATTTTGAGGGACGGCAAAATCTATCATAACTATATTATTTAAAATAATTATTTATTGTTGAGGGGAGACTTCATGATGATGGTAGTTAAATTTACGAAGCTGACATTCTACTTGAATACTACATTGATAAACCATGTTTAGATCACATTAGTTTAAGGTCACATGGACAGTGCTAAAGCAAATGGTCAAACAAATCCCAGCATGAATTCCTTAATGGTTATCAAATACAAGAACTCAATTCTCGAAGACTAGCGAATACCTGTTCCATTCAGTTAGTTATCACAGTTTTGATTTGAAAACTAGTATTGTCTTTTTCACTAATAAGTACCTTTATCATTGAAGATAGAAACAAGTTTTCTTTTAAATTTTTAAACAAGTGTAAAAGCAAAATCAAGAAATGAAGATAAAAGAGCTAGTTAAACTGGAATTGCAAACTGATATATTGAGATTGAAGCCCGATATTTACTTCTATAAAAAGGGTTACTATCTTCCGTCTACAGGCGTGTTTCTTTATTTTTCACTAACATGAAAGACTATTAATAGAAGATAAAAGCAAACACACCAAGATTGTGTTTGTATTGTTTAGGCCTTTCTGAATACGAGTGCTCTTTCCCTCCCCTTCGTTGTTCATGATGAGGTAGCATTCTTAAAATCGTAGCTTTTAAGATTTATTTTTTCTGGAGACAGGGGACGGCAAATGGTGCCATTGTACGGAGCGACAAATTGCCTAGGGCAGGCCCTGCCTATAGGTTGATCCTGTATTCAGTTCACGGTGGGATATTTGCTTTAGCCTACTCTGCTGCCCTAGTGACTAGCGCGCGTCTTCGTTGCAAATCGTCCTGAGTTCGATTGCCAGTAGATGAGCGGTGAATACATTAAAACTTTAACCGAAACATGGGCAGGCACGTAGCCAAGGGGTGGGTCCGGGGGGTCCGGACCCCCCCCTTCGAGACCAGAAATTTTAAAAAAATAAGGAAGGATGAAACAAAAAGAAACGAGAAAAAGAAGAATCAGCGTTAAAAATAAAAAAGCTACAACAAGCGTTTGGTTACTCTTTCTTATGGGGAGTTTTGTATAGAGGAAACGAGGGGAGGGGGTCAAGCTAAAAATGGATGTTATTGTAACGAAGCATTCCGAATTCCATCAAACTCCATGCTAATCCTATGGACTATCGAAAGAGATCTCGTTGCTATCCTTAACGACATTAAACGAAGATAAAAAGAAGAAAGAAGACAAGAAGAACCGAGCTCAAATAACTTCGGAAGATCTTTTTCAATACTGTTCTTTTACTCAAGATTTCTTCATAGATTGCTATTAAAATACTTACTAACATATCCTCATTTTTTTCCTAACAAACAATTATGGGTATGTTACCAATAAAATAGTATAGATGGATTGAGTCCCTGGTGTGTAACCACAGATTTCATGTCACGATACCCGCCCCCCCCCCTTCATTACGAAATCCTGACTCTTCGAACCAATATATGTTGCCGGTAAAATAGTTTAGAATGATCGAGCCTCTGGTGTGATAACCACAGTATTTCGTCACGGACCCCCCTATTACGAAATCCTCGCTACGTGCCTGACATGGGTCTCTGAGACACAGTGGTAAATTTTAAAACACAATGGTGGCAACCCTGGTTGCTCGTGAAGGTTTAAATTTATTTGGCCCTTTTATTATAAAAGTCCTTAAATACATTTCAAAGTAAATATAATACAAAACTGACTTATGGGTCTCTGAGACCTTGTGTTTCTCATAACGTTTCTGAAACTCGATGGTTCGGATTCCATCTTAAATTATATCATGTCTCATATAGTCTCGGTGCTGAAAAGTCACACTAACTTCAATGAAAAATTGGCATAATTGCCAGAACTTGGAGTCATAACATAGGACGAGGAGTGATATCGGGGTTCGAACTTATGAACTCCGTTTCCTCTATTCTACTCGCACACCAACAAGGCTCAGTGGTAGAGCGTTCACCTCCGGTGCTTGGGGTCCCTGGTTCGATCCCAGCTCGCGCCGTGTGGACTTTGTGGTGGACAAACACCGTGATCGTGGGTTTTCTCGGGGTTCTCCCGTTTCCTCCCTCTTTCTTCATTCCACCATTTCATTCATCTCTCATCATCACCGTCTCCTTTAGCCTAACCGGCATAACTCTGGGACGTAAAACTTAAGGATTTCATTTCATTTTCGCACACCAACAACCACCTACAGTGACTCACATTAATATTCGGACACTTGCATTTTGTTAAAAGTAGGAAGGATTATGAAATAAATGAGAGCCGTGTGAGTGAAAAAATTAGGTATTTAGATATTCATATACTTATAGAAAGAAAAGAAGTACAAATATGGTGTCTTGAACGAAAGAAGCAGAAAGAACTTACAGATACTGATGACACTGTGTATTTGCAACGCCACTTTAATATTCGGACACCTAATACATAGATGTTTTGTGTGTGTTGTTGCTTGCTCACAAACGCTTCGCTAGTACTTAGTGAGAAACCCACGACGTTTCCTGACTTCCTGTAAAGGGTTGGACATGTTTCCAACAAGTTTGTTGGTAGAATGGGGCGATATGTCATCCCATGCTGCACGGAGAGCCCTTTTCCAATCGTCTCGTGACGTTACTTGTACCCGTTTGACCTTATGCTGTAGCTCATCCCAGATATGCACTCTAGGGATAAGGTCGAGACTCTGCGGTGGTGTTTCAAGCACTTTCGGACAATTATACAGCAACCATTTGCGCACCACATGTGCTTTACACTTCGGGTCATTATCCTGGTAAAATTTAAACATACCCATAATTCCTAATTTTTCAGCACTTTGGTGGAGATTTTGCCGGAGAATATTCAAATAAACCTTCTTTCTCATAATCCCTTCAACAAACACCAATTCTCGCACTCTCGATGCAAAAATACACCCCCATACCATCACACTTCCTCCTCCATGCTTTACCTTAGGTTGAAGATTTGCAGGATCTAACTTTGTATTTGGCTTCTGCCACACAATTATCTTGGCATCGGACTCATGGAGATTGAATTGTAATTCGTCCGTGAATAACACGCCATTCCACCAAGTTGGGGGCTTCTCAATATGAACTTTAACGAACTTAACTCTTTTATCTTTGTTAATTTTACCAATAAAAGGCTTTTTTCTAGCTATTTTCCCATTAAACTCTTCACTTCACAACACTTGCCGCACAGTTTCAGGATGCACCGTCTTCCCTGTGTCTTCATACAGCTCTACTGTTCATTTCAGCGCACCTATTCCGGAATTTGCTTCACTTTCTGAATCAATTTGCTTTTCTCTCCATTATTCAGTTTCACAGGTCGGCCCTTTTGAGGCACTGACTCGATTCAAAATCTCTATTAAATCTTTGTACAATGTCAAAATGGTGCTTTTACAAATATTGAGTAGATCTGCAATTTCCTTGTACGATAGACCTTTCGCACGGTGAAAAATTACTAACTGTCTTTGCTTAAACGTTGTACTTGGTCCCTTGTGCCCCATTTTCCTTTTATGCTTTCTCTCGGTCACACTAATCACTCGTAAACTAAGTAGATACACATGTCCTGTCTCGGGACAACTTAAACTGCAACTGGAACTCTTCCACTGTCTCGCTCGCTATCGATAAACAAACGTTAAAACAACTGTCCGAATATTAAAGTGGCGTCCAAAATACAGTTTATTACAATTGCGCGCTCATGAAGTGGACTTAATTTGCATAATTTAATTAACTGATAACATATTTGTTCGACTAAACCATTGCCTTTTTGCTTGTTTTCCGTTGGTTTCCCATTTATTATTTTTTACATGTATAGCAAGCAAATTATGTGTAATATCTATGGTGTCCGAATATTAATGTGAGTCACTGTATAAAATACAATTTTTTTATCGAAATGGTATTAGATGGTAACATATGTACTCTTCTATTCACATTTTAGTGCTTATTCTTTTCAATGTACTTTGCAAATTACATTTTCAGAAGATAAACGTGGAAATACCAGCTACGAGTATTGCGAAACTACGGGAAAATATTTTCTGGTAGCTACAGTATTTTCATATTAGTTGGATAATCTGTGCCTACGTATGCTATTTATTACAGCATCAATCTCGAAGTACAACTTATATATAAAATGAGCTAGCATATTTTTATATCGCTCGAAAAGTTAATTTTATGATAACATTATCAGTAAAATTTAAGACTTCGTTTGCTTTGCTTGGTTCGTGAAGGTGCTTCGTGTTTTGCAACACCCGCTTGGGCACTGTGCTGAGCAGCAACCATGCACGACGGTCATAGGAAAAGGAAAATTACAACAGCAGTGCTGCACTCTTGCGTTCTTCTTGTGTATTAGCGCAAGTACGATCACAATGGCTTCCGTAAAGGACACTGCTACATTCTTTGCTAAAGGTACTTCGAGTCAGTTTGAACACGTTTTAAGTTTATATCCCGAAGCTCTTAAACTGAAAGCCGAAAGGAAAAATAAGAAACCAGAAGAACTCATAAAATTGGATAACTGGTGAGTATTTAGCTGTAGTAAAAGTAGGTAAGATTAGGAAACAATGTCATTGAACCTTGCTTTGTATTTGGAGTGGCCTAGCAGACAACTGGCCAGTTAGATAAGTCGCTTGACCGTTTTGAACCTTAGCGCTGTCATTAATTGTTTCGAATGTCACGTGGTGATCGGTGTCAATCCGTGTGAATCTGTATTTGGAAGGGATATAATTCCCCCTATGACTACGGTGCTTTTTTAGAGTGCGGATTGATAGCGTCATGTCGGCTGCTGATGTGACATTCGCTCTCACTCCACAGGCGTAATTTAATTGCCTGTAACTCGTAGTTATGCAGATGGGGCCTTATCTTGAGGCCGCACACATGCTGTTCTTTGATTAAGATCTTGGGATTGACGAAAGCGCCGGTAAAACTTTGAATTTCTGATGTATTGAACACATCGTAACAGTACCCGGAGCTAAACAAGATGGTGACGACGAACAAAGAGTTCGCGTAGGAAAAAGAAAATGTGTTGTTTTTAATACAATCCTTAATAAAAATATGTAATTTGGTTAATAATGATAAACAAACATCCTGAGGGGTGAATATCAGATGTTGTATACACTTCGTGTAATAAGTGATTGGTACATTAAGAGAGTTACTGTTTTCGAATACTAAAGTTGCTGATCCATGACTGGTTGGGAACGTAGATCGTATTTATAACAACAGAAATAAATTTTGTATGAACTTATTTCATTACTATGTATAGTTTTGTCGTAAACTTATATTTATAATTTGTCAAATCATCAGTTAATATGAAAAATTATTTACTATTATAAGTTACTAATTACGGATATTTAAATTTTCCGTGAACTAATTTTGAGACATTCATAGCACTGTTTGTAACGTGCTTTTAGATTTAATTTTCGTATTGCGCTCCAAATATGATTTGTTGGGAGGTTTGTATTATGCAATTAATAGCTCAGTAGGTCTGTATATTCCTGTGTATATGTTAGTAACATTTCCTAGATTTAAATAAGTTTTCGTTAACTGCAGGAATGACGCTAGGAAATGGATATTGTCGATCTGGAGAATAAAATACACAATTATAGTAAATGCATTTAAAATGTTTTTTTTGGGGGGGGGGGGTATATAATTAAATAAGAACGCCACCATTTGCAATTTTGGGCCTTCCCGTTGATATAGTGGCTAACAAGCGATTTCGATGCCTCTGATCCTGAGTTCGATTCTCGGTGAGGGAAAAATAATTTCAGAATTGTTCATCTTTATTAATCATTTCCTTTAGGCTAAGGATTATAATCGTGGAACTTACTAAAAAAAAAAAAAAAAAAAAGTGCATTTTCTAGTTTCATTATAGTCCACGACAGGATGAATTCTACTTGGGGCGAGGGGTAACGACTTTTTTCTGAAAATAGTACTTTTTTTTTTTCTGCTAAATATAGCCTGATTTTGGTTAGGTGTTTTACGTGAAGGTTAACTTTACACTTCACGGTTTGTATAGATCGGATTTTTTTTTTTTTTTTTTTTTTAACCTAGTTTTGGTCCTCCCCCGGCAATATTTTCGTGTTCTTCCATTACACACATTGCATTTCTATTGAATTCACTTCACAGATTTCTCACATTAATTACCCTTCCGTAACAAAACTCGCATCTCTCGTAAACATTTCTTTTACCTAGTTTTTGTTCTCCGAATTCAGATGTAAACATTATTTCTAAGGTGACCTCTTTTGTAGGGGTAGTCTGGTACTTATCCGAAACATGCGTTGTTAAAATTAATAGGCTATCACTTTTTTAAGAATAACTAGTATTTGTCCAGAAGTTTCATATCATTGAAATGCGGTACATGTCATGAATTTTTCGGGTTAAGTGCCGAAGAGTAGATCCAATAATGTCAAACGTTCCCAAAACTAAACTAAATTAACCTGAGCTACATGTATCTAACCGAATCTAACTTAACCTAACCTAAACCTTAATAAGCTGAACCTACTGTGCGGTTCAGAGGTCGATTTTTCAAATTTAAGCTGTAGGGGTTCTGGGAAAAGAAAATATTTAATTGTTCTTGCTTTTTTTATTTCAGTTATAGAAATTATGGTCACAAGGTTTTCGTTGTAACGCGAAAACAGGGACATTTTATTATTGATCAAAGAATTAAGATTGGAAAAACGTCAGTCATTCCATAAGTGAAAGTGGCATTTAAAGTATTTCCCCAAAATCGACGACTCGGAAGCCGTACTGTGACTTGCAGTGAGCCATTGTGAACGATCTTGTTTATGCATATACCCACAGTCGCTGACGCGCCTGTTAGCTATAGACGTACCACTCGCTGCACTCCTGCCCTGACTTGGTTAGATGGAATTCGTGCGTTTTAGTGGCTATCTAGCACAAATTGGTTCATGTTTTATGCACTGTAGTTTTTATGCTATAGGTCTATAGTGCCCCCATGGAATTACTATATGACAGAAATTACCATCCGTACTCAATACCGAGTGATTTGGAGGAGAAACAAAATAATACCCAAAGATCGGATGCATAGATTCTAATTTCTTGGAGAACCGGAGATTGTAGACAACATCTAATTCTTTAGGTAGCATATTTTGATGGAACTTTTTTTTAATAAAGAATGGTAGCGCTGTTTTTTTCTTAGCGTATTCAACGGTACGAACTACCGGTACCTTTTTCGTGTATTTTTTTTTTTTTTTCGAAATGAATATTTCAATTTATATTGATTTGAAATACAGAAAAAATACCGGTATGTAATGTACAATTAAAAGGCGATATATTTTCAATATATATGGCAGCCCATGCTCACTTCGTCCACTTATTCGGATTTTGACACTCTCTTCGCAACCAATCAGAATACGTACAAAAAATAATATAATATAATATAATAAATAAATAAATAATTAAATAAAAATTAGCACCAGTTACTAGTATCAATCTAGTAACATCTGAAACTGTGATTATTGGGTTGTGTTTCACAGATCTATTATTTAAAGTTTAAATATACACTAAAGTTAAGTTCCGAAACTACATTTTGCTTAGACCGTACAAGTTTTAATATTTCATTGATATGATAGAAATAAGTTTGTAAATAGTTTAGCTTTAAGCACCGTGCTTACAACAATGCTCAAAATACTTTGTTTTCTTTCTCAATTAGACCTGATACTAAGCTCTTGAAAGAGAAGATACCGGTACGAAGGTAGCTGAAAAGCCTATTATTATATGAAAAAGTTCTGTTTTTTGTTTTTATGTCTATACATCTGTTCAGTTATTGTATATTTTTATTGCTTACAAAAATTAAGCAACCACAAAAAACTTGCAGTTGCATTTTAAGTTGGGTTGCATAATTGCCTTTTAGGCAGACAGGTCGGGCTTGTAGATTTATTTGCCTATAGATTTTATATTAATGAAATACAGTGCTCTGGATCGAATCTAGCACTCAATCTACTGTATGCTGTAAAAATGCCTTTGGAATTTTACAGTCTACAATAGGAAAACAAAGTTTATATCCGAACAGAGAAATTGTTAAAAGTTGAAAATTTCCAGCTCTATTTGCATTTCTATACGAAAAAAAAAAAAAAAAATCAATTTGTCTTATATCATGTAAACATAACAAATACATGCTATAAATACTGCTACTACTATCCACACATGTGTACATTATGGAAGATAAGCATTATTTTCGTATTTGCCGGCATAAGATGTACTCTACTTGTGTGTATTCAGTTTTGAGGTAAAATACTTTCGTTGCATATTAGCTATAGTTTTTTTCTTTTTAAATATTAAGTGATTTTTCAACAAGGAATATGTGTGGAGTACCACTAGAATCTCAGCTTGAGTCTGGTAATGTCTATAGCAGTTACACGTCCAGAAAGAAAGGAAGGGGAGGGGGGAACTTTCATTGACCTGAACGTAACTAGAATGCTTTTTCTGCACAGTCCCTGCAAATTTTCTGCGATCACATCGCAGATCGCGGCATGTTCTGCTATAGGGATTCAGCCATAAATTTTTTAAATGAAAAACAAAAAAAAATGTTGTACAGCGCGTACAACTCTTAAATGTTCAACAAGTTAAAATTTAAAAGTAGAAGCCACGGTGGATCAGTAGCAGAACGCCCACTTATGGTGCATGCGCTTTGTGGTGGGAAAACACCATGGGTTTTCCCAGTTTCGTCATTCTGCCACTATCATTAATCTCATCAGCGGTCTCCCTTAGCCTTGATGCATAACGTGGGACATTAAACTGAATGATAATAATAATAATGAGAGAGAATCGTGGTTCAGGAAGAAAGTTGGCTGATATTTTACTATATTATTATTAGTATTAGTATATTTCAACTTGCGTAAGTTATCTAAAATGATGTATTTTTATTAATTTTAATCAAATACCTAGATGTATTAAAAATTAAAAAGAGAAAAGCCAAACTCAGGAATATTTAATATGGTAATTTTTACTTAATACGCTTGTATATATCGCCCCCAGAAAGCAGAAATGTGCTAAGCGCGTAAATGAAAATTTCTCAGGAGAGCTTAGTTGAAAATCAAGAAAAGTGGCGCTGCTTTCTTGGGTCGATATAATAAAAGATTGTAAAGAAAGTACCTTTTGCGTATTTTCTTATTTTGTGAGACTATTTTTTGGCACTTCTTTTATTACTGGAGCCTTGATCAAATCCTATTTTCTTGTAGGTTGAAGAACCAAGATTTTACTTACATCATGGGACGTTTATTTTATCTTAAGCTTTTTCAATTATTTATTTACAACGCTGCAATATTCACGCACTAATTGATAATAGGTTGTAGGTTGTATATTTTCACTAATTCCAATCAAAATCATTAGTGCGTAAATAATTCGGCATATACTAAAGATTTTGATTGGAACCAACATCAAGGGAATTTTTTAACAACCCTTTATATAGGTAAAAACTTGGTTCTTCAAGTACAAGGGAAAAGTACTTGATAAAGGTCCTAGTAATTACAAAGGCGCCGGAATAATACTCCTTCAAAATAGGGAAAACACACAAAAGGTATGTTCTTCCACATCAGTTACTGTGCTAGATAAGCAAACTTCCATGGATGTAACATCAGTAATAGAAGTCCAACACTAACTTCAATGACTATATGTAGAGACACGATTTTGTGTAAATAAGAATTCGTAATTTAGTTTTAAAATTAAGCGTAAAGCGAGATAAAATCGGTGAATAAAAATTCAATGTAAGATCACTATTTTCCGTGGCAATTACAATTAGTTACCTTTTATTTCACCTTAATTTCCACTCATCAATCATCATGACATGAGCTCATACATGACTATATTAAACAATATTTGAGTTAAAAAAAAAAAAAAAAAAAAAAAAACACTAAGCATGCTCATTGAATAAAAGTATCGTAAAAAAAAAAAAACAGAGACAGAACATTAATAGAAAAGAATAAAACGTCAGTGTTCACAGTTTAATTATGCAAATAGCATAACCACCGAGAGAAGCCTTGTTTAAATGTTTTCTGGTGTTAAATTTGTTCTTTTATCGGTATGCCATTGTAAGAAAAGAGAGTCCTCTCTACATCAACATTTGAAACTGATATGTATAGTACTTGGAGACACTTTCCAGCGATTTCTGAATGCTCATCAACACTTCTTCCACAAAATTTCAAAAATTCATGGTGATCTGTTTTCTCAAAAATGGAAATTTTCATCACATTGCTAGTAATTGCGAAATAATGGTAATGAATAAATCGTAAAAGCGTAGAAAAACTGTCATTTTTGCGTAAATTTCGTGGAATATCGAGACTTGTTGCAAATTTCGCTAATTCGACAGAATTTCGCGTTTAGTTGCGAGCGTTATATGACCTATCAAATAGCGAAAAAAAAAAAAATATATATTTTAGGTACACAACATTTTCATACAAAACTGATACATTTCGCGTTTCAAAAAAAAATCGTGTCTCTAACTATATGTCACTAATGATTTAATTTCTGCATAGGAGTTCAAAATTAAGTGTGTAAGTTTCAGCAAGGAAAAATGGAACAAAGAGAGACTCATTGCTAGCATAATCGGAAGAATTGTTAATTTTTTCATAAAGAACTCTCCGTAATTTTTATTATTATTATTATTATTATTATTATTATTACACAAACAATTAGTTGATTAATAAATGTTATTTCAGGTTTAGAACCTTTCCATCAATAGGAAAGAAATGTGTTTATAAAGTGAGTTGATATTTATGTGAGTGGTTCAACCTGAAAACAATGCCACAGAATAAGAAGTTGAGGGAAACTCTGACAGACACAAATCATGAATTAAATATTACCCTTTTTTATAAAAATGTGGTTAATAATGCGTCAATTTTTGTCTTAAATAAATAGAGTAAGAAATGGTCGTTGAAACTTACTTAAAGAAAGTAGATTAAAGTGTTTTTAAGATTTGGAAAGTACCTTGTTGATTAGAGAAAAGCATTATTTGTAATGGAGAGAAACTTTAAAGAGATGCTATGTACCGTGTATTCATCTCAAACTTTATGAGCAAATAATTTTGAGAATTTGTTCTCTAGATTGCTTTGCTAATGCGATCTGTAAACATTATTTGCAGAACAGATGCGCATTAATAATACTTTCTCAAAAGTGTTTTCTTCACATATTTCGAACAACAATTCTTTCAGCAGTAAATAAAACAATAGTAAAGTTTTGTGCGTTCTTATAAAAAGAAATAAAAAATACTGTTTTTTGCTTTATCATGTTTTAAAGTGTCCCGAAGTGAATAAACATTATTATGCCGTACACTTGAACTTAAAATATTTAAATTTTCTAAGTATGCAAAGTAAAACCTCGGCCCGTTTCGGATATGATAATATTTATTATGAACCTATTCAAACGCATTGTCGCATTACCTTAAGCACTCAAACCGTATTATTGTAGAATGTGCCGACAATAAGAAAGTGCCTCTACTAGAGATAAACTAGTACAACAACGGTGTAAAACTGAAAGTATAATAATAATAATAATAATTGTAAATATTGTTTCTTTTGTAGGTATCAAAATGAACTTCCAAAGAAAATAAAATCTAGAGGGAAAGATGCACATCTTATTCACGAGGAATTAGTACAGACTATGAAATGGAAGCTAGCGGTAAGTAATTCTTAAGTGTTATGGATACTGGAGGTTTAAAATGAGCATTTTGTGATGCACGGTCGTAGGATATTAGATTTTGTTGCATACTGTCATCATATAATCTTGTCAAATCAAACAGGCAAGAATTCGGTGGAGCCAGTAGAAAAAAATTTCAGTTCTGATATTGGTTTCCTGCTTTGTAACAAGACACTGCAGGAGTTTCCTGAACTAATTTTTAAGAAATTGAATTATGTATACGAGGTTACTTGTAATAGTGTGAATTTTCATCTGGCAGAGTGCAGCAACTGTTCTGTTAACATCCTAATTAACAGGACAGCTAGTCTACTTTGTTAAGTGAAAATTCACACTGTTACCAGCAATTTCGCATACTTGGTTCAGTTTAATAAAAATTGGTACTTGATATAGTCTGCCTTGCTTCTATCCATTGTCCATTATACCAGCTTTGTCGATTATATGCTATACTTAAATAAGGGGCCCCGGTGACTTTTACCTGAGATACGTGGGGCTCCTTGTTCGATCTCAGCTCGCGCCGAATGGATTTTATTGTGGACAAACATTGTGTGCGTGGGTTTTCTCGGGGTTCTCCCGTTTTCTCCAAATTTATTCATTTCACATTATCACCGTCTCCTTTTGCCTATCGGGCATAACCTAGAACGTACAAGTGAAAGATTTCCTTTCATATACTGAATTAATAAACACAAACAATTTGCTGAGCAAAATAATATATACGCATTGAATAACTACATACGTGTTACAGTTTCGCCAACTAATACGTATGTAGTTTTTTAATGTGAATATATTGTTTAGCTCAGCAAATTGTTTGTGTTTACGTATATACAAAGCAAAGCTTCTACTTATGGAAAATATTAAATAATAAACTAATCGCTCAATAAAGGAAACCAATTCTTGTATAAAGCTAGTATCTTACGTATCTATTGAAGCAAAGTGTTTAGTTGGAGGAACTATCTGCAAGATATTAGTATAATAAAATTCGTTTGCTTTGTTCTGCGATTAGTTTATTATTTAATTATGCATATATATATATATATATATATATGTGTGTGTGTGTGTGTGTGCATGTGTGTGTGTGTGTGTGTGTGTGTGTGTGAGAGAGAGAGGTGTACGATGCGCCGAGGATAAAACTTCGAAGTATGAAGTGTTAAGCATTACACTATCTTACACTTGAGAACATCCACATGCAGAGTTCCCATAAGTCAGTTGGTAAATTTGCATTTTTAATGCACAGATGAAATAAAGCTAACTAGCAGTAACAACAGCAGGACTAACATACATAGCAACTTCACCTCACACAATCGTCAGCTGAATGGGGATACTGCTCTAGTTAAGTATTCAAACCAGAGTCTAACAGCAGCTGGTGCAAACTGACATATGGCATTTTCTTCTTTCAAATTCCTTGCGTGAAAATCACAAGCACAAATATAATTTGTAATCATTTGATAGGAGCTGGGCAGGATTAGTAAAGAAATTTTGCTTTTGAGTAGCTTGATGTACCTCCATCATCTTGTTTTGTAGCTTTTAAATTTGATGGAATTTATTGCCCCATTTGAGCACCAAAGCTAGTTAAACTTGGATTTACAGCTTCGCGTTGTATCTGAACGTACTGCACTACTATCCAGGAATCGACCCCGGGTTGCCTACTTGAAAACTGAAAGCATTAACCATTAGGTACAAGCGTGTTTGTATATATATTATAAAGTGTACGAGGTGCGGTAATCTGAACATTTACATAATATTGAAAAATGCGTGCTAGCTTCCATCCTTTGCAATCGGGATATTCCAGGTTCAAATTTACGGTCATCTGTTTAGGATGTGTCCTCAGTTCCACCGGGCGAATGTCGGTGTAGTACGTTTAAATGTGTGTCCTAGCTGCTTTCCTTTTACTTCTTTTCCACGATTTGTCGTCGTTATTCTAGTATAAATTAGCCTCCATGCTATCTCAAAGATGGCGTAAGAAGTAGTAGTACTAATACTACTACTACTAGACACGTTCGTGTTATATTTACTGTAATTAACAACTTTCCGATACAATTTCAATTCTATGATTAATAATATCTGAATACAATGTTCGTTAAATTTGTATGTGTAAATTAGCTTGGTACATACACAATGATTATTTCAGTGCCGCATGAATTGCACTTTTAGGCTAATTGTAACATCTGAAATTTGTCGTGGCAAATTATCGTTGTATATTCACTATCTTCTAGTTAGACAGAGTCTGAAATAATCTTTCTTTCCTTTTTATACTGTTTTTAAAGTCAAATTAGGTCTTCATTTAGTACCAGCTACAAATTTTCAGTGTAATGTTTGTGTAATTTTTTTTTTTTTTTTTTTTTTCATATTTGAGTGGAATAAAACAGTTTTGTGATCAATCAATCAGAATTTATGTGAAGGATACAAAACAGATTAGTTTGTGTACTATTAATGTTCAGTATTGCGTGGTTACTTCCTAATCTATCTGTATATACTTATATATATATATGTAAAAATGAAAGTGACTATGGTTGTGACTTCATAACTCTTGAATAGGAGCATCAAATATGGCCTTTCGTCGCTTATATAACATAAGATTTTGATTGCTTTCTGGCCGATCTCCATCAAATTTTCAGTATAGATGAGGTTCGGGTCTGGAATGTCTTTTATCATTTCACTTTGATGGTACAACGTAGGGGAGGGGGAGGTATTTAAAAATTATCGAAAATGACCGATATTAGTGTCGAATCCATAGTTTTTCGGGATCGCTGAGATGAACAGTGATACTTATGATGCCGTTTACACCCAAATTCCTAAATGTTCAAAATGAAGCGGTATTCTCCCCGTGCGAAGAACAGATACTCTGCTAATAATAATGATAATATAGAGCAAATAATATATATGATTAATTCATTCTTGAAAGGTTAAGAAATGATTTTTCCATACTTTTTTTTTCAGAAAAATAAAGTGGTTCACTGTTAGTAGTTCACTGTCTGGTTTATTTCATGGGTTAATATTCTTAATGACGCCTTTGTTACACTGTATATGACATCGTATTAGCTCAGATTCGTACATCACTTCCAAGTGTTTAGATTTTACTTTTTTTTTTTTAAAAAAAAAAAAGATTGTTTTACATTGTGGCTGCGGGATTGATGAAGGAAGGATAGAAGAATATGGTTTCCATATAAACTACCCCTCCCCCTCAAAAAAAACGTACGTTTCACGATTATGCCCTGTAGGCTAATGGGGATTGGTGATCAAGGAAAGTGATTAGTTTGTGAAACAATTGGTGGAATCAGAATGTGGGAAGAAACGGGAGAACTCCGAGAAAACCCACGACTACGATAATGTTCACAAATTCACATGACCTGGAATCGAATGACGGGTCCCTCACATCAGAGGTGAGAAGTAGAGCCCCATGTTCCCTTACAGCAGGATGAAATACAAAAGATTGTGAAAACATCTGCATTGTTTCGATTTAATTGTTTCAAAACAGTACAAGGGTCGTAGGGATATTTAGATTTGAGCATTAATATTTCTAGTGTATAGCTCTACAGTAATGTATTGTGATGACAATTTAGTTGTATTGTTTCAATTGAATCATTTGACAATTCCTAATAATGGTATTGAACACGAATGTGCTTTGTTGTTTATTATTAGGACAAGTTAAAAGTTAGAACTGGGTCAATTCATATCAAATCAGCCAATTTCATTTTAAAAGGTTGTTGATAGAATTTACTTTTTTAAAAAATATATTACCTGTACTAAGTTTACGGAGGGAGTAACGGTGGCTCAGTGGTAGAGCTCTTACTCAGGTGCGTGAGTCCTTGGTTTGATCCCGACCAAGTAAGTTTGTGGTGGATAATATCGTGTCCCTGGGTTTTCTCAAGAGTACTCCCGTTTCCTCCAACTTTGTCATTCCATCATTCACGTGATTTAATAATCGTCTCCGTTAGCAGAAAGAGCATTACCGTGGTACGTTAAACTGAAATATTGAAACTCATTTCATTTTCTATGTTTACGGAGTTGAAAACAGGGTTTAAAAATTTTAGGCGTTATATTTTTGTAGCGTCCATTTTGTACAGACACGTAAGTGTATTTTGCACTTTACACAGGTCTGCGTGAAACTTTTTTTTTTTTTTGTATTGAGTTCAAACAAAAAACTATACGAAAAAGAATGGATTATATGTTATGCGCACATTTAGATGTACTTCAGTTATTCGAAAGTTAAAACTTTGAATAATGAGGGTTGAAACTATAATATTAATATCAGTTGAATGACATCCTGTAAACTGAGACTCACTTTCAGTTTGTTGTCTGGATATATACGGCTATAAGATGTACAACTTCCCACTATAGTTTCAGATCTAAGAGAACCATATCCTTGATTTTTGTCGGTTTGTAAACATTGCATTTTTTCTAAAACCGGTTATTTTCAGCTACAAGTATTTTAGAAGGGACACACGTGAATAATCCGAAATTCGCACAAAACAGACGATAGTTGTATAGTAACAATTGGCAAAAATTCCATCACTGAGGAGACTGTTTCTGAGTTACTAGGTTTTTCATCACTCAGATTGCGTGCTCTTATTTCTTAAAGAACATTAATTTCAAATTTTGTTGTCGTATTCAGACGATTATTAGCTCATATGATTATTTTACACTAAGCTCTACAGTCACATTAAAGAAATGACTACATAGGCGAGCGGACTGTCAGCTTAAGGAATTGAAAAACTTCTGTTTGACTAAGTTATTCCAAAAGTGTAACATGGATTTAAAACTTACGTTAAGCTACCGAATGTTCTTGACATGTCGACGCCATTGAGTACCACCTACTGTTTTTTTTTTCTAGTTCACTTTTTTGTCTAATATCTTTATGCAATACTAAGGTTATGAAGGGTGGGAACCAGTGTTGTCAGATCAAAGATTAAAAAGTAGCACGATTGTGCTCCAAAAGTAGCGGTTTGAACCATTTGTATCCCGAATATAAAAATGAATTATTTTGCGACTATACATTTACTAATCATATATATATATATATAAGGAGACATGTTTGCTTAAATCAGTTTTATGGGCTCTAAGCTACACTTTAAAACATTAAATGTATGCTTTTTCACTGTTATTCCTCACTACTTTAATTCGTTTGCTAAATTATTTAGATGGGAGCAATGAATTTTGAGTTTTTATCATGCAGATCAATTTTAGGCACATGACTCGAAATAATTATTGAAAAATTATAATACGGACCACGACCGGAGCTTGAGTTCGATGTATTTGGCGGGTGCATAGACATGCAAGATTAACCCTCACATTAAAGATTGTTCCTCATCACACTACAGAACCACACCACCGGTTCTGGCATACCTATCAGTCGTATAGATACATGTGTGATTCCGATTCGGATTCCGGTTCGATTTGTGTGATTCCGATTTGAATTCCTGATTGGATGTCACATACATTTGTGATCCTAGGAGTAGATACTTTGAATTTTATACTTGAGATAGTTCATTGTTGAAATGATCATTGTAGAAAAATGTTATATTTGAAAATTCGTTGAAATATGGAAAGTAAAAGTATGCGCACTGAACCGAGAATCGAGCCCAGGAATCCGGATTTCAGTGGTATTGCGTTAACCACTACTACTATCCTTTCAGCTCCCTGAATTTTCACACACTTTCTGACATTTGAGGTCGGTGCTCAACTTCTTAAGACCACGTAGACTGTACCTGTTGTGGCTGTTCAGAGGGCGGACTACAGTGCTGGAAATTGGTATAAAGGCAGAGGGACATTTGAAAATAGGAGGAGACAAGAATGCCGAGGATGGATGTAAGTGATATATTTACAAAGTAATGTTGTATACTGTACAAAATCAAAGGCATATCGTTTGCTAATACGTCACTGGCACACGTAATTTACACAAGAAGAGAAATGAGACGATTGTCGGGTGGAAATTGGTATAAAGGCACCCATGGTTACTTGTCGATTGGCGCCCTCTACACGTTCAGCACTACCCCTGATACGCCTTTGAGAATCAGCTGACACAGTGCAATAGGAGAAGCGCGAGTGTGAACGTCTGTGAGCTGTTGTGTGGGCCATGCCTCGTGGAAAATTGTTGTCGAGTGAGGAACAAGCATGTGTCTGTGCGTACAAGGACATGGGCCTGTCAAATCTGCAAATTGCAAAACGGTTAAATCGTTCAAGTTGTGTACCTGATAATTACGTTCGATTGGGTGCACAATATGGAAAGAACGGGAAGTATGGTAGAACGAGAAAACTCGCGGAGTCCACGAAACGACTAATTGTGCGCAAGGAAAGGGCCGGAAATATGTCATCTTCCCAAATTGTTGCTGCTTGCAAGTTACCTGTCACATCCAGAAGAGTGAGTCAATTTTTGAATCAAGATCCACATCTTACATTCAATAAACGGAAGTGTATACCACCCTTAAGTGCGACGCACAAGCAGGCGCGACTCCAGTTTTCGCAAACACATATGTCGTGGACATCCGAATGGAATCACGTTGTGTTTAGTGATGAGAAGAAGTTCAATTTAGATGGTCCGGATGGTTTTCAATACTATTGGCATGACCTTTGAGAAAAAGAGCAAGTGCAAATGAGCAGAAATTTTGGTGGAGGAAGTGTTATGATTTGGGCAGCGTTTTGTGTTAAAGTCCAACCAACATTGCATGGCTCAACACCAAGATGAATTCATCGACGTACACAGAGATGTTAGAAATAGAATTGCTGCGGATGTATGAGGAGTTGGACGATCAAAACCTGATTTTCCAGCAGGACAACGCTGCTATCCACAGGGCAGCAGAAACTCTACAGTGGTTTCAAGACAAAGGCATTAAGGTCATGAAGTGGCCAGCGAGAAGCCCTGATCTTAACCCGATAGGAAACCTATGGGGCATCCTTGCGCGCAATATTTATCGCAATGGACGGCAATTTGGGACCATTGCTGAGTTGAAAAACGCGATACGAGAAGAGTGGTGAGCGATTCCACGGCAACAACTAACATATCTCATAAAAACAATGCCAAAGCGCATATTCCAACTCATTCAGAAGAAGGGAGGGACAATCAAGTACTGAACACTCATTTTCCATTCTGCACTTTAAATTATACTTTCATTTTGTCAAAGACACTGGGCGCCTTTATACTAATTTCCACCCGAAAATCGTCTAATTTATCATTTTGTGTATACTACACGTGCTAGTGACGTATTAGCAAACGATATGCCTTTGATTTTGCACAGTATACAATGTTACTTTGTAAATAGATCACCTTTATCCATCCTCGGCATTCTTGCCTTCTTCTATTTTCAAATGTCTCTCTGCCTTTATACCAATTTCCAGCACTGTAGGTAGCCGCATTGGCTGTGTATTTGCACCTATAGAGGAATTGGTGTGGCGTTATATATATATATATATATATATATATATTCCTATACGAGGATGTTACCAGAGTTATGGGAATTTCTAAATAAGTTAATCGTGAACTATTAAAAATTAATGTCAATAGAGAAGTTCTGTCATGTTTTTTCTGGTTATCCCATTCAAAGGCGATCAGTAGAATTTAACCGCTTCGGAAGTACGGATGTTATATTTAAGGTGTTTACACTGCCGCTGTGGAAGATCTGTAAAATCTCGAAGATCCATTATTTTCTTTTCATGGTAACAGGGCGTAAAATTTTCAGGAATTGTTAAACATTTATTTGCAGTTTTTGGAGACCGTTTCAGTATCCAAAAGCATCGTATATCACTGGATTGATGATTTTAAAACCGATAGAATAGGTATAAAAGAGGACCCACGCACCGGACGACCTAACGCAGCAAATGACACAGACATTACTGCTATACGGAGTCTGTTGATGAACGATAGACGATTCGTAAGGTTAATGCTCGTAGGCATTGGTACAAGGCAAGTTTACGAAATCCTGCATAATCATTTAGATGTGAGCAAGGTTTCAGCTCGTTGGGTGATTTGACTGTTGGGACAATAAAAACTGAACAGAGGAGAAAATTTCTGTAACTTTATCGTAATCGTTTTTGGCCTAAATTACGGAAGAGAACTCCACTGTTCTTTCACTCCGAAACCAAAAGCAATATAAGGCATGCACGCAGACAGAAGGTCCGCCGTAAAAGCTTGCTCAGTTTTTTTTTTTTTTTTTTTTTTTATTTTACCTGTAAGCAAAGTTATGTGACTACCGTTTTTACTATTGTTTGATTCTGATGGGATGATCTTGATGGATTATCTACCAAAGGGAAGCACAGTTAATATAAATACTATTGCATATACTTTTGTCTAGCCCATTTCAGTAAGCACGTGTTAAAACTCGTCTTAGAAAGCTGACTGCGAGACATTTACTGCAACAAGTCAATGCGCATCTCCATACAGCCCGCTAAACAAACAATATTTTAAGTTATTTGCTTATGAAATTCTTCCACATCCTCCCTACTCGCTTGACCTGGCATTGAGTGATTACTATATGTTTCCGAAGTGGAAGAAACCCTTAAGCGTTTCAGATTTTGAATGATGTAAATCGATGAGTAATGGTAATAGTGGAAAAGACGCTCCAAGAAGTTTCTTTGAAGAAGGTCTTATGAAGCAAGTTTCACATTGGGACAATTGTGTACAATTAGATAAATATTATATGAAAAACTAAACTAGTAAATGGTATAATACCCGAAATTATAATGTATTCTTCAGCTATAGTGTTTGTATAATTATTTATTTTCAAATGGAAATCGTTAATGCTAGTTTGAAGTAGGTGAATATAGTTTCAGAGTTTTTTATTAAGTTTGTAGCGGAAACTATTTTCTTTTAATGTAACTAAAAAAGCAAAAACAAAAGAAAAACAACAACAACAACAAAAAAAAAAAAAAAAACGTATTTATGACGGGTTGTAGTTTGACCAGCAGCGTTAATTTCTTGATAGGACCTATTCTGAGAATGTCAATAAAATTTTGCCGAAACGTTCTCAATTGAATCATGATTGGCATGTTTTTAAGTAAGTATAATTTTATAGATCATTGTGTGTCTTGGAAGCTTGCATAAAGTTGATCCACTGCGTTATTTATTTGTAGTAATGAAATCAACGTACTGTAATTTCCTATATGCATCATTTTAAACATTTTTGTTTAGCGAACTGTATAAGTCAGTGAGATTTCCGCGACACGCTGGTTTGTTGAGCAGTCCCATAGGATGTGTCGTGAAATTTTAGAATTTAAAAATCATGAAGTTTTTAAATAATTAATTAAAATCAGTTTTTGAGAGACTATCAGTCAGCTATTCCAGCGGCAACAACAATACTCTGTACTATGTAGTCACTTCTTCATAGAAACTTATAGGCTTTACACTATATACTGTAGTTTATATTATTATTCATAAAAATATCAAATAAGTGAATTGTGATGGCGTTTAGTAAAGTTTTTCGTCAGTCAAATAAGGTTGGGAACCACTGGTGTATGGTCTTGCATTGTCTCCTTGCAATAAAAGGCTCGCATTTAGCTTTCCAGAACGATTTTTGACAGATACTTATAATTAGCTAGGCAGAAGTTTAGAATAGGGATTTAGGAGTTAGATTTCTGGGCTATTTAGCCCGTCACTTATGAGGGCTGACGTCCTTCGGGAAGCACACTATCCGAGAGAAAAGTGAAGGAAAAAAGGAAGCGATCTGGAACCTGTATATTAGATACCACCCCGGCATTTGTTTGGTGTGAATTAGGAAAAGTCAGGAAAACCTCATTCAGGATGGCTGGCCTGAGAAAGCTTTTTACACCTTTCCGACTGAGAGCCCCCACCGGGAATCTCGCACCAAACACGAGAGCATTAGCGACTACACTACGCGGGGCCACAAAAGTTTGGAATAGTTGTGTCACGGAAGCTATTCAACTTAATTATTAAACTTTTGACCGTGATTGTATTTTTAGTTCATTACTCCTCAAATGACTTTCAAAGTACAATAAAAAGGAACTTTAGACATTTTAAAACTCGATTGTGATTAATTAATGAATTCTTTATCTTTAAAACTGCTATGTAATTCTGTCTTTGAAATTGTTTCCAAGTACTGAAGTCATCGTGTAAGTTCATGCATTGACAAAATATGATGAGATAAGCAGATTTATAGGTACACATACGATTTCACCACGAGTACAGGAAATCCATGATATGAGCTCCGAGTCGAGAAAGGAAACTACTGCGCTTTCCGACCTCGAAGAGTAGTTGCGACAGAAAATCCTAAGAATATCGTATCTGTAGTTTTGAAGTCAGTCCCACCATTAGAGAAACACACCAACCAGATTTCTGTTTTATATCACATTTCTAAGGTATGCATTCGTTTCATAATTGTCAATGCCTAGTCTTGAATCAGTACCTGGGAAGTTTCAACAGACACGAATAAACGTAAAGTTAAATGCATTAAAAAGATCCCCCCTAACCACTATTCTTTCATTTCATCATAAACAGAATGTTCATGAATATATGTATAAGAACTATTGATGTCTAGATTTCTAAGAAAAGTTGGTTATTGCTATGATATCTCTCGCGTACATCCCGTTCTATGTAAATCGTAGATAGCACATAGCGTAAACGAAGTGCCGAAGGGAGTTCGGAATAAGTAGAGAAGTGATCTGGACTACAAAAGTGATCGAGAAATTACAGTGTGTTGGTTTCATTGATATATACAAATAACGTAGTGGATTAACTTTACGTATTAAAATTAGTTATTCAAAAACACCCAAATTATAATTCAACTGGGAACGTTTCGGCAAAAATTTGCCAACTTCACCATAGATCCTTTCAGAGAACTAATGTTGCTTGTAGAATTACATCCCGTTGATTACAGTCTTCTGTTTAGCATTCCTTGTGTACTTCCAGTAGTCTTTCAACGAAATTTTCCTTATACTTTTTATATTTCACTTTCTGTACGCTAACCAGTACTGGCTGTTGACAATTAATGAAATATTTCTTCAAGTTCTCATTGGTTTCAACATGTGTTACATTTCATCTCACTAGTAAACGCAATTGGCCGAATAAAAATGACGAAATTTGAAGTGAATTTAGAGAACCTTGGTATCTTGTAATCTACTAATGTGAAACCTGTGTTCCTATTTCAGTGATGAACGTAGGTAGGCTGAGAAAACTTAAATTTAAGCCATTAACTTTCCTCGTTCTCACCATTAATTTACTTTCTGATCGTTGAAAACTATTCGTTATTAATATATAAACTATGTGGTGTAAAAAGGACCCCGCTCAGAGCTACGAAAATCCGGTTTCCGTTAAATTTGCTGGTATTGCAGTATGTTGTGTATTTTGGTTCCCTGATGAAAAGTCTTAATGGACACGAAACCCGAAAACCACACGTTTTTGAAATATACGCTGATTATTATCGTCACTTAATATCATACGCTCCCTCGTAAACTGAAAATAGTGATTAGGTGGACATCTTATCTATGAAGTTTGAACGAGTCTCACTAGGGTATACTAGGGTTTTTGTGGGTCACTGATTCCGAATCCGAGGTCGGTTAACCTCCCATCACGTCAGGTTCAAGGTCATTTGAGGATTAAATCGAAGAGGAGAACGTTGCAAAAATCTGAACAAAAATTACATAAATGTTTTTTGACTCGCCGGATCCGATTATGTCGTTTTCTTGACCCAACAAGGTCGTTTCAAGGTCATTGCAGGGTCATTTCATGGTCAAACCTGAAATACTGTCAGAAAAATACCTGAAAAATTCATAGATAGGCTTTTAGGGTATCTAATTCCGAATCCGAGGTCTTTGTTAATCGAATTTACTTTAATATTGTCCATTTAGTTCTCCAGTCAATCACTTGCAGTGTCGTCTTCTCGAATAAAGATTTGTTCTGCATCTCACATCTCATCATTCTTAAACTTAACCTCCAGTATTTCACCTTCATTTGCATTGTTGTTCACATTACTTTTACCAGCATCTTGTATGTATTCCACTAGAGCTCAATTAGGGTATTTGATTTGTTGTTGATGTCGAGTTCATCCTAGAAACCATAGGACACTGGCTATATGTGCATAACAATCTAATGTCCTAGCACCGGATTTAAAATTGCAATAATACCCTAATATCGAACCATCTTCTACTTCCATGGACGGCAATTCATCATTCCCTGCAAAGCTTATCCAAAGCTGATATCGAGTAGCATTTTTAAGTCTTCAAAAGATTCTGAAACGTAACAATCTTGGCTCAAAACCATTTCTATCGAATTGAAAAATATCAGTACTTTCATAGTCTAAATAATCTTGTATACACGAAGGTGCTTGTTCAATCTGATAAACACCCACGTAATTCGATTAAGAAACGCAAAATCAAATTGAGGGAATTGCATTTTGCCTCGCCAAATTCTCTTCTTCTACTCTAACCTGCATGGCATTAACATCATCGATACGATCTCGACTTTGGTGTGCCAATTGTGCAGTCTTATTCAACATCAATAAACGACTTCCAGATTTTTCCGACGTTTTTTCAAGTTTGACTTTGAAATGGCCTTGTAATGACCTTGTCGGGTCAAAAAAATGACATAATCGGATCCAGCAACTCAAAAAACATTTATGTACTTTTTTTTTTTTTTTTTTTTTTTTTTTTTTGCAATGTTCCCTCTCGATTTGACCTTCAAATGACCTTGAACCTGACATGATAAAGGTTAACCGATCTCGGATTCGGAATCAGCGACCCCAAAAACTCTAGTATACCCTAGTTTGACTCGTTCATACATCATAGATAAAATGTCGACCTAACTATTATTTTCAGTTTACGAGGGAGCGTATGCCTTTTAAGTGACGAAATAATCAGCGGATATCTCAAAAACATGTGATTTTCGGGCTTCGTGCCCATTGAAACTTTTCATCAGGGAACCAAAATACACAACATACTGCAATACCAGCAAATTTAACAGAAACCGGATTTCCATAAGCTCTGAGTGGGGTTCTTTAGTCCATTATGTATTTCATCTGTATCTTTAAAATCTTAGTCATTGTAAAACGATTGCTTGAGATCTATTCCTTAATCACAACAGAGAAAAATTAAAATAACTTGCAGCACTAATTTGATATTTTAAAAAAGGTAACTATAAAAAGTCATAATTTGTGTTAAATTTTAGAATGTATTAAAGGTGATGACTGCAGTCTAACGGAAGTCATAATTTTTGTGATTATCCTGTACTTTTAACAGAGATAGGTCCTGTATCATTCGTAGTTGATAAATAATGCTTTATTTTCTGGTTTACAGCGAGGGAAATTCTACCCCCAGTTGTCTTACCTGGTAAAAGTGAACACCCCGAAGGCTGTAATCCAGGAAACCAAAAGAGCTTTTCGCAGACTACCAAATCTGGAGCAAGCAATTACAGCGCTTAGCAACTTAAAAGGAGTCGGAACAACTATGGCATCAGGTGAGAAAACAGGATTTTTCTTTTTTAAAATCTCACGGTCTTAGTTTGGATGACAAGTATTACGGTGTAGGTTTCCCTTTTACATGTAGATTTGAAATACGTAATAACCTGAAGTAATGCCATTTGAAGAAAGAAAGAAAAAAAAAAAACCGTTGGGTTGGACACTGTTAACCTTGTAGCATCACAGAGTATGTTAAATAATGCCCCATTGCCGATATTTGTATGGTTTGAAAGTTGCAGCGGTTTTTGTTTATTGGTTTAAAAGTTACAAAGGTGTATCAAGATAAATGGACCACTCTGTATATACACGGTGACCCAATGAAACTTCTCACGTTTTAAAGGCTAATAAAACAAAAAGTATTGAAAGATAGAAAGTTGTTTATTTAAAAATATAAAATAGAGTTGAGAACAGTTTGTAATTTGGGCTGTGATCAGATCAGTAGCTTTTTTTTACAGAACCACTTAAGTGGAAATGTACTTTACAACAAAAGTACAAGAAACATCATCTAAGACATTTTGCATAATTTTATAAGGGTAGAAAGAATTCCTCTTACACTCTCCCAAGAAAGCCCAACAACTTCAGCACGCTTCCTTGCAGAACATTTTGGGAACTGCAGAACAGACTGTCTTACAGCCTTAATACTTTCAGGCATACGAGCACTCTTAGGGCTGCCAGATGATGATTCTTTTCAACTCTGAACCTGTTCGGAAATTCTCGACCCACTGCACGCTAGTTTTCCGATCAGGGACATTTTCATTACGTGGAATAGCAAACTTAAAGCGAAAAGCTCTTCAGATTGTAATCACAGAACTGCTGCTTTTGAAAAACATTTTAACTGCATACCGCGATGAGCTCCTGATGAAATTATTTTGACAACCTAAAACGGCAGAAGAGTAGTGAGCGGAAACGATGTCCCCCAATCCTCTCTTCCCTCCAATGACAGCGCCACAGGCGATCATATATATATATATATATATATATACAGGGTGTTGGTGAACTAAACCAACAAACTGTAAGAGGTGAGTTCATATGGACCTGTGGGGAAAAGTGCATTGTTTCAGTGCAAGGGCTGTCCAAATTCGCGAAAAAACCAATTTTCAATAGGCCCTTTTTTTGAATTCCAGAAACTGTGAAAGGTGGTCCTTATCAACGTAAAGGATGTTATGCATACATAATCCAAAAATGCACATTTCATTAGTGTTCAATGGGTGTACAGAGCATTCCCTGCAGGGTGAAATTCCCAGACATGTCATCAACCGATGGCAAGATGTCGGAAGTGTTAAGGCTCGTGAGCAGCACGGTTTCTCTTACCCCGGAAAACGCATGCTGCGATGTTTTCTTTCACGCTTACAAGTGAAGGAAACTTAAAATATACCACGACGAAATACATCGTATCACACGTTATTCTGAACATAAAAAAACGTGAAGCTGCCGGTTCGTAACACTTCCGACCTCCATGCGAAGCACTGCATGTCCATTGTTGTCAAGGCTTACCTCCTGCCTACTTTGGACCCTCCTTGAAGTCAGGGCATATCTGAAAACTCTATTGAGAGCATATCTGGAAATTACATCCTGTAGGGAATATCCGGTACACCTATTGAAAATTGATGAAAAATGCACTTTTGGATTGTGTTCAGTTCATTTTGTATAGTTCATTAACACCCTGTATATATATATATAGGGTGTTAATAAACTATACCGACAAACTGTAAGAGGTAATTCCTCACATCAAAATAAGAGAAAAAGTTCATATGGACCTATGGCGAAAAGTGCATAGTTTCAGAGCTTGGGCTGTCCAAAGTCGCAGGGTGTTTCAAAACAACCTCAACGTTTGGGAGGCGATTTCCTACACCAAAATAAGACAAAAAGTATATACCAACCTGGGTGTACAGTTCGCAGCAAAAAACCTGCAACATGAACTTGTAAGTTTATTGTGAAATGACAATGTCTTTTGCTCCAAAATAAGTGTGCAGGAGAGGACGCCGAAGTTTCTCCTGGCGTGATTCGTGCCACTTAGACGTTATGTTGGTTCCCTGGCTATTACGCGTAGTTTTGCAATAAACTTACATGCTCATGTTGCTTTTTTTTCTGTGGACTGTACAAATCTGTACAAATGCTTCCTTTTGGAGTTTCAGGCTGCCTTAAACATGAAAAAATGAACTTTAAAGGTCCCTAGCTCTAAAACAATGGAGTTACCGTGGTCGGGTCAAGACTTCACTAAGGAACTAATATGTGGGCTATCCAAAAATACATGTTTCAGAATCCTAAGATACTCACGCAGCAATTTTTATAGAGGGACCGTGGCTACGGGGAAATAATTTGAAGTACTCTCCAACTATATATATTACTACAGTAAAACCACCTCCAATGAATGTGGCAAAGTTATAACAGGCTTTCAAAATTAAAAAGTGTTATCAGCAACGGCACGTATATAGGGATAAAACAGAAAGCGCCAAACTCCAAAATCAGATTGATTACTCTGGGACCAGCAGCAGCTTTCACTAGTCTATTGAATAATACGTTACTCCCAACCATAAACAGAAATGAATCCATTGTCGTTAAATTTTACCCTATATATTAGCATTGAAATGCTATTACTAGGGCATTTTCTCCCTCTCGGGAAAACTAATGTTATTAAAACCTGCGTTAGGCCATGGTCCACTAGTAGACCAAAAATATAAAAATGGGTGCAGTAGTCTAGGAGGAGTTGTCCCCTAAACATCGTTACATTCACTTTTATTTCTATAGATAGATATATATGTCCGTTGCGCAGTATTACATCGTCTGAGTCTCCATTTCTTTTAAAGAGAACTCGAGTAGTTTCACTGTAAATCAGTGAGTGAGAAAGCAAGATCGCGCAGGTGATCAGCGCCCATTTATAGAAAAGATGAAAATATAATCTTTCCTATAAGATTCACAGTGTGTTAAAAAACACTTTTACATGTACAGTCAGACTTAACATCTTTTTCTGGAACTGTGTAGGTAATAGCATCCGTCGATTGGGCTCTTGATTATTACTTTACAACGCTGGTGTGGCTGCTCTACCGTACGTAGAGATCCCATATCATTGTGGTATATGTATTATCGTTACTTTCTTATGAATAGTGGTAATATTACATGTTTGTAACCAACAATGTACCAAGTTACCCCTTTCCTCCCACTAAATAAGGAACTAAGAATTCACGTAATACAAGGATATGGGATCTCCATGCATGCAGAAATTAACATGGAGGACTTCAGTGTATGTACGCGATAAGAACTATTCTGCAGAAGATATTAACCAACTCATGCTAGGCCACTCATGGCCACTAAAAAGCACGAATGCTACCTAACCGAGTCAGGGCAAGAGCACAATACGAGGCCCGAGCGGCAGCAAGGAGGTGCGTCTGTAGGGAGCAGGCGCGTCAGCGATGACGGGTATACGCGTGTAGGAAGATTCTTTTCCAGTGTTAATTTCCGCATGCTTGAAGATTCCATAGTATCCTTGTATTATGTGTATTCTTGGTCCTTATTTAGTGGGAGGGGTTAACTTAGTACATTCTTGGTTGCCAACATGTAATGTTACCACTTTTTCATAATGTGTCGATAATACATATACCACAGCAATATGAGATCTCCACTTGTGCTAGAATAGCCACACCAGCGTTCTAAACTATTACTGGCTTTTGTGTAAGATGTTAATTTTTCTGTAGAGCCAACAATAGCAAACTTGTGACAGGTATCACCGTTTTTGTACTGTTATTTTTTTTATGTTTAGTTGCCGATATGGAAATATTTCTCACACTGCGCGTTGTTTTCTAGCATTGCTTGCTGCCGCAGCCCCAGAGAAAGCACCTTTTATGGCAGATGAGTGCCTTATGGCCATTCCTGAAATTGAAGGTATTGATTATACAACAAAAGAGTACCTCAACTTTGTTCAGCACATTCAGACTGCTGTTGAAAGGCTCAATAAAGAATGTAAGTATTTTTCTCTTTTTCGTAATTAGATTACAGTGGCTTGATAGATAATTATGCTAGCTAATTATTTAGATTTTTCAGCATTTTTTTATATACATATTAACAGTAATTTTGAATGGATTATTTTTTTACAGTACTGGTAAGTGAACCTCGAAATCCGGGAAGGGATTCTGAATTAACATTCTTGGTTTTCCTTATCATAAAATTTCTTTGAGTTTCAAATGTCGAGGGAGAATTGGCGAGTAGGTGAATACAGAAATGAGTATCATTTGTAAAATATAATACTGTTCTGGATTATTCCTATGAGTCAATATTTTTCCTTCTCATTAGTATTTCAGGCAAAATTTTCGATTGCCTTTCATCGGGATGATTTTCAGCTTAAATTGTAATAGACATTTGGCTAATCACATACAGAGTGAATTATATTAATGGAATATATGTGTATTTTGAATACTACGAGCGGGAACAGTCATGTTTTTCATATAGCTTAACACGAAGTGTAAGGATGAAAGTTACATGTTTCTTTCATTGTTGTAGAGAATCATTGTGATGTGGACCGTTGTTGAAATTTTTTACGTCATGGAGGCGTTTTTCAGTAGTGGAAGCTCCATCATCACAGCACAACGACGTTTCAAATATTTTAAGAAGCTGGCAGCACCATCCCGAAAGGTCATACTGCGTGCTGTTCACAACTTTCGTGAGACTGGAAACGTGAACAAAAGGCGGTCCTCTGGGAGACCGAGCGTCGCGTAGTACAATAAACGTGTGTCCAGTACCATGAACCAAAATCCAAAGCAGTCAACTTGGCAATTATATCGTCAAATGCATATTTCACTCGTATACGACGAATCCTTAAAAAGTACTTACCATTGTATCCATACAAGCTTTAGGTGGTGCATAAATTATTCGACCAAGATAAGGTTCAACGAACCACATTCTGTGATTGGCTAATTACCAAAGATAATGACTTTGAAACGCCATTGCACAGTACCAAGGTTATTATGTAATGTGCAGTGAGTCATGTATGCTTATGTGAGAGGTCCCTACTTTTTTTTTTGAGAACGAACATTTTTCATACAATGTTACGAACATTTTTCATTCCTAAAATAAGACTGCTTGTCTTAAGGGACATGTGGATGCAGCAAAGGTGCTACTAGTCATACTGCAGTAGTGTCAATGACAACCCTTCAACGACACTTCTTGGGACTCCTCATTTCCAGATTCGGTGATATCCATTGGCCTCCCAGATTCTCCGATCTACTCCACCGGAGTCCGAAGGGAGGCCGGTCATTTTGGATTACTTTTACATGTGTCGGTATCCTACCCCTGGTGACCCCCGGCCCGCAGCCGAATATGGTGAATTTGGAAGTTAATGTGATCGAAGTTTCACCATTGATCTCAGCAATTGCGAAAACTTATGAATTCGACACTAATATCGGTCATTTTCTACTCGGTCAACTTGTCCCTAGGCCGGTTCCGGTAAACACCCCCCCCCTGAGACCCCCTGGTTCGAAATTAAAAAAAAAAAAGTTTCGTCTTGATCTGGGGCCTGGACCAAGGTACCCGTGACCAAATTTTAGTAACTCTCAGTCCACTCGTCTGGTCCCCAGGCCGCACACAGACAGACAGACAAACACAAACAAACAAACAAACTTTATTTTATTTATATTAGCTTATGCATTATACCACCATCCATGTGGACTAAACTGTTGTGAAGCTCTGTTCATAATCTATAGACTGGTTCTTGTAATTTGTTGACGTAAGCATATTTTTTTCGTGATACAGTTATCAAGCAATTTCCCGTGACAATTTTGAAGTGTTTTAATGAAGAGTTCAGAAGTGTTTTGTTTATTATAAGTAATCTAGAATATTTAAGTAATTTTTTGTCTATGATTGGTATATATTACAGTCCAATAAGCTTCAATAGGATTACACATAAAAATTGCAAGTGGATGGAGGTTCGATAAAAAAAAAAAAAAAAAAAAAAAAAGTAAGAGGACGCAAAACTTCTAGTTGATCTTCTGGATATGAGAAAAGTATCAGAAGGGTACCTGAATCATAATCCAGTTAAAATTAAGCGGTACGTAATTAGTGAGTACCAGGGTGGAAAAAAAAATCATGATTTTTTTAAAAGCATCATTTGTGTTGATTTTTTATTTAAATATTTTTTAAAATTTAAATAACTTTTCCTAATCGTGTAATCCGTGTCGCAAACTGAATAAAAACCAGTAGGAATTGGAATAGAATGTTATATACAGGGGAGGAGGGCGTAGCTAGGCTGGGGCAATCATGTCCCGAAACTCAGGGGGCCCGCAGGCTCTGGCCTAAATAAACAGAAAACGTAAATACAAAATTGAGTCCGTCAGAAAAATATTTTTAAAGAAATGAAATCTTACACATCCCGAGATTGAAACGTGATGTCTGTGTTTTTCGATGAAGACTGGCCCGCAACAACAGTCGAATAGTTATGCTGCTCAATAATTGACCGGGAAGGGATCATTACTTGGCTTGAGTACCGCATAACTCCTTTCTGGAGTTCTAGGGGCGGAGGTAATTATAAATAAATAAAAAAAGGTAATTATATGACCTACATTTCAAAGGTTCTGTGAAGGGGGCCCGCGGAACCTTGTTACGCCCCTGGTTAATTATGTCATTTAAGTGGAAACTTTTGAATTGTCAAAAGTAGATAAAGTTGCTAGAATAACACTAAAACTACAGGAGCTAAACACAAAGCTCACAGGACCAAACTGGTTATTTTCTTTCGGTGGATAACGAGTTTTCGAGAGAGTTACGAATCTGTGTCAAGAAGAGACGAAGTCTGGACTTCCCGTATGCTCATTCAAAACGGGATTTTCTCTCTTCATGAAACTTGCGCTTTCATGCCCTGTGCTATACAGTTGTCTCTCATTTTGTTCGCACCTCGCCTCACGCATGTATCGTTTTTCGTTGATGTTACGAAAACTTTTTGTGTAGAATTGCTAATGGCAGGCCGTAAAAAAGATTCTGTGTGGATTTCATTCATTCGTATTACAAGTAGAAAAGAATATCGAACTGAATGTAAATCCTGTGGTTCAGAATTGCAACGTATAGTTGTAAAATTCAAGGAACACCAAAGCTTTTGTAAGGGTCAGGAAAGCAAATCTGAAATTTTGGGGAAAAAAAGAAAGAAAGAAAAAAAACTTTGTGACACCGGAATGTTTTATTTTGTACAGTGAAACCTCCCTTAACGGACACCTCTCAATAACGGACACCTCTATAATACGGACAGATTTTTTTGTCCCGGCAAAAATATGTTCTCTTATGGAACAAAACCCTCCCTTTTACGGACACTCTCAGATACGGACGCGGACAGTCCTTTTTTCCCCCCAAACGTTTCAATAACCTCTTCATAACGGACAGGATTTTTTTCTCGATTCTGCGATATATTGCAGGAGACAAAAGTATTTTCCCCACAAGTGTATCTATCATGAGTCTAGACCGGTGAACCATCAAACAGAACACCTTCAAGCTGAACTTCAAATTCTTTTATTCTGCCCTCAATAAATTGCTTTCTGGGAGAAATTCTAGAAAACCTTCTATAAGCTATAACACTCATGCAGGGTCAGTCGTATGGCCAAGAATTCTATACGAAAGATCTTCCCTTCCCTAACAAATTTAGTCCTTTTTCCTCTGGACCTTGCATCTTTCCGACAATTTCATAGATAACAAAACAAATGTCGTTTGTTTTACAATAACATTTTCAACGAACAATGTTTCCTCTCTTACATTCTTAGTAAAGCAACTTTCTCTAAGATGATATTCTTTGCGATTGGGGCTGAGTCAACAAACATATGCACTCCCAATAACTTGCTTTTTCATCCATTCCGCCAGTACACAAACAAACAAACACACACACACACACAGATATTTTTTCCGCAACCGTACTGAGGATTCTCAGTGGACACTAGCTAATGAGTTTAGCCGGTTAGTTTGTTCCTAACGCATCTTTTGAGAAGGTCCTGAAAATTTGAAATAAATGAAAAACTCTTTCCTTCCCGCTTTCCCTCCCATGTAGGAAGAGAATGATCACACATGCATTATCTTTAGCAATATACGAATATATTAACACATCCCCCAGCAATAATACTATTTAACATAAATTAATTTCTCCTTCATCCCTTCCAGTAATTCAAATAGTACTAAATAGAGTATTTTCATATCGAATTTTACTTATTTACGCTCATACATAATATATCTACTGTATATTACTCCATACAATTACCGTTGCGAGAAATTAAATTACTGTAACCTCTCTGTAGCGGACACCTCTCAGTAACGGACAAAAATTCATGTCCCATTGGTGTCCGTTATTGAGAGGTTTCACTGTAGTAAGTTTTGCCAAATTCATGCTTAGTTACTACAAATTAAAACAGTTAAGTTCAGGTATAGTAAAGTAGGGTTATTGTATGTTTAAAAGTAACGGAATGTAACTTAACTTAACAAGTACTTATGTCATATGAAAGTGAGTTTTGAGGCTATGTAAACTATGTATAGCAGTGAATTCAAAAGTAAGTGGCTGAGTACCGAAGCCTAAAAGAAATTTTTGTACTCTGTACCTAACCTATACTTGTTAAGAAAATAGAAATATATGAAATTTTATAATTAATTTTCTATAGAGACATTTTAAATTAATTACAAAATCTATATTGCAATTAAGGATTTAGGCTAGACAATATTTTTGAAGCCTAAGACATAAGTTGACCTTCTGAACTCCAGCTGGTTACGATTCAATTCCTATAAATTGTACAGTCAAGCTTTTACATATTTTATCTTTGTTTCTTATGATATCATAATTTGGTACTTTCCATCATCGAAATACAAAACAGAAACGGGATTTCACTTATTTTACTTTAAATTAATTCATTACAGAATTTGATTTAAATCAACGATTTTTATATAAAAAAATCAAGTGATATAAATCTTGATTTAAATCATTCCACCCTGGTGAGTACATATCTTTCTTATTGTTACAAAAAGCGTCATTTGTTAATTTTTTGACATATTACGAACGTTTTCTTTCTCATTATTGTTACACCTATTTATATAGGATAGATTGTATGAAGGTATGTTCTGTTACAGCAAACAATGGGCGGTGGAATCCGCATCGTGTGGAACTTGCTCTGTGGACCCATTATGTGGCTGCTGAACTGAAACCCTCTTTGCTTGATTCTATTCCAAGTCCTACAGAGAATGGAGATTCCCGCCCAGAGGAGAAAAATGGAAGTACAGTTGATAAACCAGAGGTAAAGAAGATAATATAATTTTGCTTAAACTATTTAGTAATTTCTTATTAATTTTTTAAAATCCTTTCATCAGACACCATCTATTAACTAGCTCTTGAAGCTATATTATGGCTTGAAAAAAAAAACTTTTTCTTTCACTTGAAAATACCAAGAAAAATGCATTGTCGTTCAGTTTGCTCTTTCCCTAGATGTTATGGCATCATTTCATGTTTGGCTTTAGTACGTTGCCAAGTGCTTTCTAAATCCAGTGGCAGAACTGGTCTGCTCAATAATAAGAGAAAAAGATTTATATGCATAGTTTATCACTCATTTAGGTCTATAATACATGCAAAAATATTGAAAAATTTGAACTTGTAGTATTTTCCCTCCCCTTTTCCCGCTCCGCTTCCGCTTTTTATCTATTTATTGCCTAGGTTAGGCATATTCACAGAGCATTGATAATTTTCCACCTCCGAACTATTTTCAAATGTCGGAATAAAATTTGGCATATGAATTGCTTATATCCCATAGTAGTTTTCAGGTTACATTAGGGTCATATTTCCTTATCATCCCAGAGAGTGGAAAACTTCAAGAGAGGGATTTTTTTGAAGGGGAGATTATTCTTTTACTTTTCAGTATGATTTTTTTAAAACTGTCTAGTATGATTTAGTTTCATTTTGTTAATTTTTAAGGAAAGTGAATTAAAGAAAAAACATATTATTTGTTTCTAACTCATGTTTCACATATACGTATATGGGACACGACGAAGAGCTCTGAGGTCCATTCTGGCAAATTGATTAGTGTTCGCATCTTCGGCGTAGAAGACCTAAATTCTATCCACGTTGGGAGCTTGTGGTTCGGATCTCGTGTCTCGGCCTGGATGCTGAAAAGATTCATTAATCTAAATATAAAGAAAAAAGCTACCAAAATCTACAAATGCCATCGAAAATGTATACATGTGAAGGGAGAGAGGCAGAAATGGTCAATTATTCTTCTGTTAAAGCTCTTCGCCTTTTTTTCTTTAAATTTAGTTTAGAAAAGTTTAGCGTGTAACTTAGATCATGAAGACTATCCAAAATATAGGAAAGATAATGTCTACAAAATACTATTACAGAAGGTGGTTTCACGTCCATGAAGTTTGAACTCACCTCACCTCACCTTAAGAAAAACCGTGACTCCACCAACGATTGTGTTCCACGTGATATCCCTGTCTTGCAGCAAGGCCCTGCAGCAAAGTTTCCATTGCAGGACGATGCGTTGAAACGATCCTATTCCTCCTGATAAGCTTTCCTAAGATTCTCAATTGTGTGGGGGTTCCAATGCCTGTTTCCACAACGGAAACTCACAAAATCCATATGAGAGGCATCGGGGGATTTAACAGGAATTTCTGTAAAGGATATTGCATGAATGCCCGTTTCACGTGCCATCCGATCCATGTATGTCAGTGTGGACTTTGCCGTATGACTGGATACGTTGTTCTGGTGGGTGACAACACGAAATGTGTTTCTGCCATAGAGAGAAGGAATATCATGTCTTTAGAGTGGCTCCAAAATGTTCTGGTAATAGGCAGCATTGATTTTAGTCTTTTTTTGTGAACTCTGCGCAATGAAAGTTAGCCATTATAGCAGTAGCCACCAATAATAAGAACCCACGTGGAAAACTTTAAGTACATTCACGTACCCAGTCAGATCGAAGCTGTGGAATCACGTGGACGATATATATATATATATATATATATTGCCATCCCGATAGTTACACCTTCGTCCAGTGACACTACATACTTCCAGCGGTCACCAATCAGATGGCGTTCGTAGAGCTCTCGACTGTTGGTCTTCTTTACCTGGACATGGGAAGCATGCGACTTATGATCTTGATCCTTGGGCTTCCGCACGAGTTATAAATTTTAGCCTATGATGCGATTTACAATTTACGAAGGTCATTTAACTCGAAATGGCAACATAGTTGTGAAATGGAATATAGGAATCACTCACCAGAAGAAGCTTACAGTCCATCGATGTAGTCTCCGCCAGTCTGTTGAACCCTTCGCCAGATGTCTTGGTAACCGTTGAATACTTGTCAAAGCCTCACTATGTAAGAGGGTGTTGACAGTGCGCCCTAAGGCTCGAACAATGCTGGGAATGTCTCTGAATCGTTTGCCCCTGAGAGGTTCTTTTATTTTGGGGAAAAGATTAAAATCGCAGGGGCTCATATCCGAGGAGTATGGTGGGTGCTCCAGTACCTCCCAACCCCATCGTCGTAACAGAGTCTGTACTGGATTGGGTGTATGGCATCTGACATTGTCGTGTAGGAGAATTGGTCCAGACTCCAGGAAATGTGGAGGTTTGCGCCGCAATTCTAATCTCAAATGGTGACAGGTATGAAGCATAATATGCAGCATTGACGGTAACGCCCGGTGGAACTTGATGTGACAGGATAATACCTTCGTGGTCGTATGATATTATCATCATCACCTTCACTTTTGCTGGCTCTTGCCTAAGTTTTTTCAGTCGTGGAGATTCTGAGTAGCGCAATTCACTCGACTGACGTTTCAATTCAGGCTCGTAGGATCTTCCCCACGTTTCGTCACTTGTAATAATGCGGTGCAAGAAGTCATCACCTTCCTCATTGTAACATTGAAGGTGTAGGCGCGCACATTCCCACCTATGCCACTTTTGAACCTCGGTCAGAGCATGGGGTACCCATCTGACTGCAATTTTCCGCATGCCAAGATCTTGTGTTAGCATGCGCAACATTGATCCGGAAGAAATGTTCAGCTCCTGCGCCAATTCACTACAAGTCCAGCGCTGATCACCGTCAAGCAGTGTCCGTAGTCTTGCAAGATAAATTTCGTCCGTACCCGTTCGCATATGCCCTTCAACCTGCATTTTGTCTGTTGACTGTCGTCCCGCCTGAAATGCTACAACCCATCTCGCCACTGTCCGATACGGTAGAGCAGCTTCACCACAGGTCTCTACTAATCCTCTGTGAATCGTCCTAGCATTTCGCCCTCGTCCCACCTGGAATTTGATAAACACACGCTGTTCTGCACGTGTGAACATTGCATTAGGGCGGTATTTCACACAACAATCACTCTAACGATGTCTAGTCGCCACACACACCGTAATATGGGACCGCAGCAGCGTTGAACTGACTCGTACACATCCATGGAACACACTATGTTCGTCATTTGTCTCGTGCCCACTTGACAGTCCAATCCTAGCAGTGTTGTCTGTTCGAGTTAAATGACCCTCGTACAATTGCGGGAGGACATTGTACTGCTTGTGCAATCGCTCTTTGTGTTACCAGGTTTTCATGTAGCACCAGGAAGCACACTTTCTGCACAACAGCAGGAGGACGTTTAAGCTTTCGATATGTTCGAGGTCCATTTTGATTGGTTTCAGCAACAGGTACAGTGCACGCTTTTCGGCGATTCTAAACTGCATCGATGCCCTTCTTTGACACATGGAAGGCTTTCGTCTTGCATCGTTTAATTATCTGGTTATAACCATAACCAATGTCGGAAAGGACACAGATGTACACCTCCTAGAATGAGATTTTCGGTGCCATATAACCACTCACGCACACACGATCCGTCGTCTTTGCTAGTCAACACAATATTTTCGCACTACCAGCCCTGGTTGCTCTCTGCTGTGAACATGTGCTGCTTCCTGGTGTTCGAAATCGTTACCACGAACGTGAAATCTTTACCTATTGTATATAAATTAATAGTTGTTTGAAAGATTTTCCGTATAGTCTGTAAATGAGGGTGGTCAACAGTTATGACCTCATAAATTTCGCACCCAAATTTCTCCTTCTAGTCTATAAATGTGGGTGCACAATAATTATGATGTCATAAACTGTGCACCCAAGTTTCTCCGTGTAGACTATAAATGTGGGTGCTCAGCAGTTATGACGTCAAACTGTCTCCGTGTAGACTATAAATGTGGGTGCTCAATAGTTATGACGTCATAAATTGCGCACCTAAGTTTGTAGTCTATAAAAATACGTTTGGAAACTGTTATTAGTTTATTTTTAATAGTGTCTTGTAAATACTACTTTGCTTATCACAGTATTGCAAGCGGTAATAATAATTTGCGAGAAACATATAAGCAAAAGGCTAGTGCCCCCTCCCCCCCTCAAAAAAAAAAAAAACAAACTAGGAAGCGCTATCGGAGAACTTTATTCCATCTTCAGCCTAGATACAGATCGAAGATGATTTTAAACATGGGGAGAAATGTGAATAGGTAATTTATATATATATATAAAACCGTAGGGATGGCCAAAATTATCCGGAAAATTTCGGAATTTGGAAAATTTTTCAATTTTTTCGAGATCGGAATTTTTCCGATTACTTTCCGGATTCCGGAAATCGCCATCCCTAGTTAAAATGATTTTAAAAATGCGAAGCACAAATCTTCTTGTCGGAAATGAACTAATATTAATGGCCACTGACTTGTTACTGTTCACTGTTGTTCACTGCTTATTATTATTATTATTATTATTATTATTATTATTATTATTATTATTATTATTATTATTATTACCTTCCAGACGGCGGAAATCAGTAGTAAAAAGACAGCTCCAAATCGCATTTATGTCTCCTTCATCTAAATTGAGTGTAGGTTTCTCTTTGTGAATGTAACAGGATTTTTTAATTTTTCGTTCGGTTGTTGTTTTTGCTTTCCTGCCTAACATGAATAAGGAATGTTATGGTTGTCTTTAAGATGTGCTGCCAATCCAGATAACGGTTTTAAACTAGAGTAATACTTTTTTTTTTTTTTTTTTTTTTTTTCCGGTGAGTACTAGCCTTTTGCTTATATATTTCGTATTATTTCGTTTACTTTCCACATTTTTGACATTCTTCTTTATCTTTTAAGCTATTCAGTAAAATTCACGAAACATGGAGGTAAGCGTAGTGAAGAACCTTAATTCTAATGCGTTTTTGTTGCACAGCAATTCTAGTAATGTTGACATTTATTTTTCTTATTATTATTTTATTTATTTATTTATCCTTTTAGAATGAGAATTCCGATGAAAGCTTGGACAGAAGTGAAAAGCATCCAACTGATCATGGTGATTCAGCCACTGATGATGCCGATTCGCTACACAAGTTCTCTGGTGGTAATGTCCCGCCCAGTGAAGACACAAATGACTCAGTCGCCACTTCAGAATCAACCAATGATTCCACAACCAACCAGTCAGATATCAAGAATGATTGCACCACCAGTCCAAAAAGTTCAGAAGAAACCAGTAACGAGGAGCCGGCAACAAAGAAGCTGCGTGTAGATGAATAGTGACTCTGTGTTTTATACATTAGGTCTCCATCTTTCGAAATCATTTTCATATACAAGAGACATCAGCAGTTTATATTCATCCCGTGTAACATTGTTGAAAGAGGAAAAAAAAACTGCATTGTTAGGTTTTTTATTAACATTCCATGGTAGAAGAGTGAAGTATGACTGACTTGTCGGTTGAACTGATAACGTGTGATGTTGATTGGTATGCATTTGGTGTACTCCGGTATTTTTTTCTTTTTAATTTTTATCTGAGTGCAGTAGTGGAAAAGAGAAAGAAGATAAAGAAATGCCTTAACTAAATAAATTATTACTGCCAAAGCAAAGTAAAACTAGGGAGAAAAAAAAAATAAAAATAAAAGGCTTGTGCTTGTGAATGAAGAAGTAAGTGAAGGTGAAATGTGCTGGACAGGAGTTCGAAGTTCGTTTGTACATCCTTAATGGAAAGGATCTTAGATTGTACATTTTTTCAAGTACAGATATGCTGTAGTACTGTGACTTTGCCGTGTTGAAGGCAGTTCTGTGAACACTTCTCAGGTTTTTTAGAATACATTTCAGCAGTGTTACACATAAAAAAGAAAAGAAAAAAAGCAAGCATAAAACAAAAGAAAAAAAGGGGGGAAATCATTCACATCACACATTGTAGCGTGTGAAGATTTACATGAACAGAAATACAAATGATACCTCTTCCAGAGCAACTTAAAGCAAACAAAAAAAAATAATGGAAACCATTACTTTAAAGAATTTTTTTTAAAAAGGAAGAGTGAGGGAAAGCATATTTTGTAATTAAAAAAAAAAAAAATGAAATCTCAAGAAATCTTAATTTCTCTTTTTGCATAGCCTTGTCATAAGAAAGAAAAAAATGTACATGTGCTTTTACTCCAAGACGTCATGAGATTGATTCATTGTTGGTGATATTTTTATTTATATATAAATGATGCATAATAAATATATGGATATATATGGAAACATGAATTGGAGAAAGAACAGGGTTATGCAAAAGTTGTATTTTTTTTTTTTTTTTCTAAATGCCAAACATAATACCTTGTAGTAGTGGCATTTTGACAATGATGGAAACACTTAAAACACTTGCCTTCACTTCATACCTCTGTGTAAAGTAATCGAGTTGACAGGACTCCGGAAAGGGGAGGGATGGGAGTTTGCAAATGATTCCAAACAAAATACCAACAGTATATAGTTAACACATAATGTTGTAATTTGCATAATCTTTCAGGGGAAAACTAGGAACAGGAGTGTGTAAAGAAAAAAAAAAACTTTCTTTTGTAATATTTTGTGGTAAAACAAAAAGAGAACTCCTTATTCAGGAAAATGTCATTGTAGCACTAGAAAGAAATACAAAAAGATTAATTAACAATTCACTTAAAGGCCTTATTAAAGAGTGGAATGGTGTTTTAGTACTTTATTGGGCAATTTTTGTGTTCAATCTTTTGTGATAGATACATAGTTTGAAAGAAAGAAAATATAGTCCAAACAAATAGACAAGAAATTTTCATTCGTCATTTCGTATGCCAATGAACTCCCTATGCAGTTTTCATTCTCTCTCTCTCTTTGTCCCTGTTGTTATGTATCACATTTTTTGCTATCAATAGCGTTGTATGTAAACAACCATTATATTAAATATATATATATCTACTTATATCTATATTATATTCGTACACCACCAGAGTCCATGACACACTCTTCATGTTTCTCATAACAGCATAAAACGATGAATGCATGTTATTTATTGTAATAATAATAAATAGTGAAATAATTTCTTTTACTTTTTTAAGTATTACATATATATATATATATATGCAAAGTAGCTTTAGAAACCTAAATTTCTTTTGCAAAATCCTGTTCGTGATTTTTTTTTTATCTTCGATTTGATTGAAAGTTTGGACCACCATCATTAAAAAAAAAAAAAAAGGGAAAAGTCAGTATTACTCTGATTCAACACAACGTAGGCTTTGTTCACGTGACATTAATAGAAGACATATATACACGTCTTTTTCTTTCGATTAAATATATAAATATCATAATATGATTTCTCATGTGAATTAATGTATTCGTGTAAAGACATAGGCCTTGCACTCATGGGTTTTGTGGAATCAAAGAGGTGGGCGGAGGTGATGGATCTATAGTCGTAGATTTTAATTTCTTTCTGGGAGTATTTAAATAATGTGAACACAATTATTATAATAATTATAATAGAGACTACTACAATCAAATCACTTATTTGTGTTTGCATAAATATATAGACAATTTGAAAAAAAAAATTAAACTTTTGTTACATTGTGCTGGATTGAAGTTTTTTTTTTTTTTTTAATCGTAATTTATTCTTCAATCACTTCAAAATGCTCCAGCGCTTGTTGTATTCAATGTTCATAATTGCATAATACCTTTTTTTTTTTAACAAAAGAACTAAAATATGGTAGAAAAAATAAGAAAAGCAAGAGACATATGAAGGCTAGCCACTATTTTTTCTTTTACTAATTACAATGGAGTATACTAATGACGTCAATTGACTTGCTTTAAGAAAAGTTTCCTTTTTTTTTCCTTTTCTTGTAATTATTGTATAATTGAAAAAGAACTTAATAGTTATACACATGTCCTGTACTTTACTTCACTTGGAAGGATAAGTTTTATAATTTAGTTGACAAATTTAGTAGATAAATCAATCGTAGTGGAGTATTTCACGTTAAATTTTTAAAGGGTCACTCATTATGGAAGTGGAAGAAGAGATTCTTAATGAAAACAAAACTTTTTTTTTTCTCATTTCAAATTAAATTTGTACCATGTTACCATACAAATGCTCGTGTAATTTCAATCTGTAAAACCAGCTACAAACATTAATAAAAAATATCATATGCATTTTTTTCAATAACTGCAATGATTATGCTTAACACACACTTTTAAGTTATTGTGTAATAAATATAGAGATTACACTTGGAATTATCAGAAGAGATAATGAGGTAACGTTGACTGTTAATAGGTATGTATATACCAAGTTGCTAATCTTGACACATGAAAGAAATAACCGATTTTATGTCAGATCAATTCCTCTGTACACAGCAAAAAATGTTGTCAAAACCACACAAAATGACTACCACTTTAGTGTGTTACTTGTGTGTTAAATCAACACCGAGGACATCGCATTGCGAGCATATCAGAAATAACTAGAACTGACAGAAAGAATTTGCATTGATTTTTATTCTTTGCTATACGTAACGCTTTACGCAGTATATTTGGCATTTATGCCAAGTAATGAATAACGTACTATGTTTTGCGGTAATCGGAAAATAGTTTTGTAAGCCTATGAACTGTCTCACAACACAGTTCATAACAGTAATGGTGCTGCCATCTGTTGTTCTTATGTGTGATAGGACATAAGAATAGATCGTAGCACTACTACTTACGTAATTGTCAGACAATTCATAGGCTTACAATATTATTTTCGTAACCGATTACAGCAAAACATAGTACGTTATTCTTTACTTGGCATAAATGCCAAAAATACTGCGTAGAGAGGCAAAGAATAAAAACCAATGCAAATTCTCCCTGCTAGTTACTAGTTATTTCTGATATGCTTGGAATGCAATGTTCTTAGAGTTGAATTAGCACACAGGTAACACGCTAAAGCGGTAGTCATTTTGTGTTATATTAATACCTTATTTTTTTTTCTGTGTAGGTGCAAATTCAAGTATACAGGGTGTTTTTAACTTGAGACATCTGTGTAGCTTATAAACTAATACATGAAGACGTTGAAATTTGCACAAAACAAATATCAGTAGGAGGAAATCGTCTGCACTATCAAGTATAGCAATGTTGCCAACCAACAGTTTTTTTTTTTTTTCAAATAACAGTGCGTCAGATTATTGCATATTTGAAATTTAGATGTTAAATGAAAACTTCATATATATTAATGAAAATATATTTATTATTCACTGTTGCAAATTAAGGACGCTGTTGTATCACAAACATCCAAATTTTGGAAGTCTGTCACAGTAAGAACAACTGAGACGGCCGAGGCATACACATCAAAAGTATCTTAGGGTTGGATACTATGATCATGATGTGACGTACAGTAGCCTCCTTGTTAACCGATCACGACAGGACTGAGCCTTGGTCGGATAACGAAAAAGTAGGTTATAACGAAAATCACTATTTCATAGCCCCTAAATTGTGTATCATGTTTATAATGTTCAGAAGTTTCTTCTACAAGCTGCTCCAGTGACACTCAGTTAAACGAAATACTGTATACTGAAAATTACATCTTTCAGATTTACGTCCCACGAATATATCGGCTAGGCTGAAAGAGACGACGATGATGAGAAAGGAGTGCAATGGTGGAATGAATAAAGTGGGAGAACCCCGAGAAAACCCATGCACATGGTGTTTGTCCACCACAAAGTTCACTTGGCCCGGACTCACCAGAGGTGAACGCTCTACTATTGAGATACCGTGGCCCTTCTATACTAACTCACTCTATGGCCTATGGAACCCGGAGGTTCAATGCCGCGTTCACAAAAGCTCTCCACTGACTTCTATCCTTAGCTAACTGCATCCAGTTTCTACTCTGTATTCCAATCTCTGCGAGATCCATCTTAATATCGTCCTGCCATCTGCGCCTAGGTCTTCCTAATGGTCGTTTTCCGATTGGCCTTCCAGTCAAGACTTTGAAAGCGTCTCTACTTTTTTCCATTCTAGCTACATGACTCGCCCATCTAAGCCTCCTAGACTTGACAACCCTAACAATATTGGGTAAACCATATAAATTATGTAGTTCCTCGTTATGAAGTTTCCGCCATTCCCCATTCCCGTTCCTCTTGGGTCCGAATATTTGTCTCAGAATCTTGTTCTCAAATACTTTCAGTCTATGTTCTTCCCTCAGAGTAAGTGACTATGTTTCGCAGCCATACAGAACTACAGGCATGATTATCGTTTTGTATATTTTAAGTTTCAAATTCCTCGACAGAATTCGCGACAAGAGATTTTGAACCGAATAGTAACACGAATTCCCTGCTTTTTGTCGATATTTAATTTCTCCGTGAATATGATTTTCCTCTGTTAATATTGATCCTAGATATTTGAAAGTACCCACTTTATCAAAAGTATTATTTAGTATTTTAACGCATCCATAATTTGCTGTATTCCGGTCCCGACGCACTTCCATGTATTTAGTTTTCTCTGCATTTACTTCTAAACCCATGTCCCTGCAAGCGTTTAATAAGATCTCTGCATTTCTTTCTATTGTTCTCCTATCATCACCTATTAAATTTACATCATCAGCATATGCCATAACCTGGTGAATACCGTTCAACTCTAGGCCCTGGTTGCTACCTTTGGTTTTCCTTATAGGCCCTTCTATACTGTATATGTAATATAAATAAAATAGTTTGTCTGTGTGCGGCCTGGAGACCAGACGAGTGGACCGAGAGTTACCAAATTTGGGTCACCGATACCTTGGTCCAGGCCCCAGACCAAGACGGAAGTTTTTTTTTTTTTGTTTGTTTTAATTTCGAACCGGGGGAGGGCGAGGGCGTTTGCCGGGACATTAAAGTTATTAGAAAATGATTGGTATTAGTGTCGAATTCATAGTTTTCGCGGTCGCTGAGATCAGTGGTCGCTCCGATCGCATTAACTTCCAAAATCACCCCATTCGGCTGCCGGCCGGCGATGACCGGAGGTGGGGAGGGACCGACGTAAAAATAATCCAAAATGGACGATATTAGTGCCCAATTCATAGTTTTCGCGGTCGCTGAGATCAATGGTGACACTCATTAGCAATGACTTTCAAATTCAGCTACCATTGTGTGCGGGCGTGGGATTACCCAGACGTAAAAATAATCTAAAATGACCGATATTGCTGTCAAATCCATAGTTTTCGCGGTCGCTAAGATGAATGGTGATACTGCCAAAGCGGCGGGCTTCCAAATACAGCCCCCATGCGAAGAATGGGTATTTCAGCTAGTATTGAATGAAAGACAGAGGAACCATACACTTATTTACGGTGTATGTGTATTGATTGAAGAAAAACACAAAACTGAAAAAGTATGATTGAGCCTGCAATACCGAATGAAGTACTATATTTCATAAATACATGTACTAAACAAAGAGAAACACACTTGAACTTCTATACTTTATAGAGTCTGTGATTTTCTTTTTTATGTTTTCTTCAACTCATTTCGTACACTACGTAAAGGCAATCAGACCGCACGAAAAATGCAAAGCAGCTGTGGAAACAAAATCAAGACAAAAAGATGGATTCGAAGTAATTATTATTTTAGGTACATTGCTGTGCAACACCCGAGTGTAGCTGATAACGATTCTTGGAAGACGGGCGGATAATAGAGTGCAATGTGTTTCGAATAAATGGGGATGAAGTCAAATTTTCAATCACTTGTAACTTTGTTCTCATTTATTCGAAATATGCCATATAACAATGGTATCCAACACTAAGGTACTTTCAATGTATATTGCACCGTCTGTCTCAGTTGTGCTCTTACTACCAAAATTTGAATGTCTGTGATACTAAAGCGTCCTTAGTTTGCAATACTGAATAATAAATATGGTACTGTAAGCTTAAGAGCCTGACATGCTAAAAATAATACAAAATTTACCATTTTTCTTTTGCTTGTTTTTCATAAGTGAAAGGAGATAATGGAATGCAACTTAGCACAGTCATGGTAAATAATATTCTACGACAGAAAATATGAACCTGGAGAATTTTCAGTGTTCCTATCCATAGAAATTACACAGTGTTTCCAGAATAACATTATCCCCAAAATCTAAGTTAAGGCAACGACTAGAGGAACGAGTCTCACAGTATTTCACTGATTTACTAACGAATTAGCTTCGATGATTTTCCTTGGTAAAACATAAATTTGATGACAGCTCTGATCTCGATGTAAATTCGCTAATTCGCTGATTGGGCACACATGATGACTTCGGAGGCCTGAAAAAACACAATAAGAATTTCGTTAGTAATATGAAAATTTGTATTTGTACATACAGAGATACGTCCTTTAAAACAGTGCAATTTCATGATTGTACCTGCACTCTTTCTGGATTGGGCTTCGAGCTTTTCAACTGCCGTCGTATAACTGGTTCCCTCTTGAGAAAGATATGGAAAAATAAACACTATAAAATTTATAGTTTTATTTATATTCTTGCATTTTATAAAAATACAAAATAGTTTTATATTGTAAAGAAATTTATTTCATTTTATAGGGCTTGAAAAATCTTGGTTGGAAGTACTAGCCAGCCAAACAATCTACTAGAAAGACCATTTTACAATCAGTGTTTATACTTGCCAAATGTAAAAAAGTACTCGCCACTGGCGAGCAGGCGAGCGGATATACATGGAATTGAGAACTTCAACTCCTGGTACAAAATTCTGCGTACAACGCTATCAATTTTAATATGCCAAAAGCTCCATGTTCTATACTAGTATACATTTAATAAGTATTTCTAAAAATTCTTCCCCATTTTGGGGTAACACTACATTCTTAACATAAAAAGTAGCCTACTCGGCTGGATGACTGTGTTAGAACGTTTCCTCTGGTGTGTGGGGGGTCTGGTTTGATCCTAGCTCTCATCAAGTGAATTTTTGTGCTGGACGAATACTACATGCGTAGATTTTCTCGTGGTTCTCTCATTACCTTCCACTTCCTTTATTCCACCATTTTAATCATCCATCTCATTATTACCGTCTCCTTTAGTCTCGGTACATAATCATTGGGAATTAAATTAAGATAAAAATATATATATGAGAAATACTGGCTGGTCAGAATATTATACCAACAATGGAAAAAGCAATAGAAATTCGTTTAAATTATAAAATTTTGAATTTATTTTATTTTTTATTTCAAGTACAATGTACTTATCTTTATTACTTAATTTACATACTAATAAAATCAATAATTATTTAAAAATTTAAAATTACAGAAACAAATAGAAATTTGAATATAACGTTTCTACAACAATTAATTTTCCGACATTCTTAGATGAAAACCTCGGCTGAATATATGATTGTTTACAAATATTTTATTTTATTTGTTGTAGTAATTTAAAAATCTATTACCATGACTACAGTACTTTCCTTGTTAACAATATAGTGTTATCCTCAAGATGTGGACGTTAGGTGAGCTGATAATTTCTTTTTTCTTTCTTTTTATATATAAATATTTTGGTGAATTCACTTGTAAAACTTACGATAAAGTGTTCAGAATTTTGTTTCTTGTAAGAAAAGAAATACGCTTGGTTATTTTAATAGACAATATTTTTCATAAATGATAATATATGTGTAGCCTATGCATATTTTCGACAGGATTTAAATTTAATCTTATTTTAAAGATATATGCCTATAGAAAAATGAAAATTTACATATAATAGCGTGGACTATTTGATGAGAATTTGTATGCATGTTTTATATTAATATTGATTATTAGTGTTTTCAAATTCACAACTGTAATGCTTTAAAAATAGCAAATCATTTGTAATATATTCGCTACATATAGTGAAATTAGGCGGTTCTCATTTGAAACTGGATATCATTGTCCTAATCTAACAGTTGGGAACGTAAACATAAAGGCAGCTACAGTATGGATTAGAATTGTAGGCCGCTATTTAGAAAAATTAGGTGTAAAATCTAGTAATCATTAAAAAATTACATATTTCAGTGGCGAGTCAAAAATTACCTACACTTTTCTTTTTACAGTTTATTTACATGAAGCTAGGGTTATACTATGCACATAATTTTTCTACGTAATCTCCCTTCTTATCAATGCACTTGGCCCAAGGTCAACGATATTATGTATTCCTTCCAAATAAAAGGTTTTCGGTTGGTCGTGAAGCCACTTTTGCACGTCTAAATCTGAGGCAAATCGGCGACCACGCAAAGCATCCTTGAGTGGCCCAAACAAGTAAGTCAGATGGAGCTAGGTCTGGGCTGTAGGGAGGGTGTTTCAATAACTCAAATTTCAGCTTGTTGATGGTTTCAATAGCCGTGACGTGGTGATGAGCCGTGTGTAACCATGCATTGTCATGCAACAACAAAACTTCCTTCGACAACAAACCTCGGCGTTTGTTGCGAATTGCCGGCGCACTGTTGATCGTCTTTCCCTTTTCCATGAACTCTGCCATTATGAGCCCCTGTGAGTCCCGAAACACAGTTAACATAACCTTTCCTGCGGATGGCTCAGTCTTGAATTTTTTCTTCGTCGGAGATCCAGGGTGTTTCCACTGCATACTCTGGTGCTTTGATTCTAGATCATAATGATGAACCCATGTTTCAACGCCGGTGACTATTCTGCTTAAAAATGCATCACCTTCATTGTTGAAGCGAGTGAGTAAGCGTTGACAGACCCTAACACGAGTGAGCTTGTGTTCTGCAGTAAGCTTTCTTGGTACCCACCGTGCACAGGCTTTATGAAAACCGAGCTCGTCGTGGATGATTTGATGGTCAGAGCCATGACTGATGTTCAAAGCAGATGCTACCTCATCGATAGTGATTCGCCTATTCGCCAGAACCATCTCTCGAGTTTGCTGAATGTTGTCATCTGTAGTGGAGGTTGGTGGCTGTCCTGCTCCCTCTTCATGCGTTACACTTGTTCGACCACTTTTAAACTTCTCAAGCCACAAAAACACAGTTTTACGTGATAGTGCACTTCTCCCATATTGCGATGATAGTCTGCGATGAATGTCTGAACCTTTGACACCTTCCGACGAGAAAAATTGGATCACTGCCCGTTGTTCCTCTTTGGTGCAAACTTCTAATGGAGCAGCCATGATATATTTGCAACAGAAGGAAGAAAAATAGAGGAATTAAGATAACACTTTCACAGCATTACCACAACAGTATAACAATAAAATATAAGAGGACAGAAGACAAAGTGCGCAATGTAAGAAAAGTTATGACAAAAGTGTAGATAATTTTTGACTCGCCCTCGTACGCAGAATTTTAACAAGAGGGATTCAAACACACTCAAACTCGTCCTTTCACGACAAGCATGCTATACACACACACACACACACACACACACACACACACACACATATATATATATATATATATATACTGTTTTTCATATCTTTATGATTTAAGTCCCCAAACCTCTCTTTCGTACGCGACTGACATACTTTCCTATACTTGCAATATACACTCCACATCGTCTTCAAAGTAGGTCTTGTTTAAAATGTTTTGCGACAGATGGAGTGGATGTAACTTTAAGTTAGATCTGTAACATTATCTTCGTTCTATCCAGTTTCATATAAATTTCTGTTATTTATCATATCTGCGACAGATTGCGTTGATGCCAGAGTGCATCAATTCTACACGATACATGGTGTTGATGCAACCTTTTAGATGTATTCATGATATCCGAGGAAGCTTCTTTGAAAATTAAATTGAGTACGCAGCAAGTTGTGCAGTTTACAATTCTATGGTGTTTTATTTTAAGAGAGTATATTGCTAGACATAGTGCCATTGAGCATAAGCTTGACTATCGACTCAGGCGGTTGTTGATAGATTTCATATAATATGATTTCATATAATTGTTTGGGAATTGGGGAGCGCCCTTTTAAGTATGCAATTTATTTTGTAATTTCTATTTAATTCTTAAATATAATGTTATAGAAGCGATTATTTTTAATATGGTTGGTGTATTTAAAAATGCTCGAAAGTAGTGCCACGGTACCAGGTATAGGGGGTTGTAGCTGGAGCAGGCTTTTTAAAATTAACCAAACGTACTTATGTAATTCCTCGTAAGAACCAAACATCAATAATGTACCTAGGTAAACTCTCTGCTACCTGGTACATTTTCAAGGTATTTTCAGGCCAATTGACTAAAAGGTGCCTGCTCCAGCGATTTCGAAGCCCAATCCTCAGTACTACTCGCCTGCCTTCGTTCTCTCGGGTTTCATGGTTTATTGCGACCAAAATCGGTCTGCATATTGTAATATCCCATGTGAAGTTGTTTACAAACAAATCCACGCATCAAGTGTTTATGAACACACCTCGTGCTTCATGAAGAGGAACTTCCACCAGGGGGACCAGCAATCACCTGCAGACGACATTTAGCCCCTCCTACGGAGCAGAAGACGAAGCAGCAGCGCCACCACCACCCAAGGGACGCTATAAATTGGACAGAAGAATCCAGCTCAGTACCAGTTTTCTGGTGACCCTCTTTTAGTCTGCTACGGGACTCTTGGAGTAACCTAACCCCAGGCCTCTAGTCTGCTACGGGACTACGCCTATCCTATCTCCTGGCTTAGCCTGCTACGGGGCTCTGTCTGGGAATCCTAACCCCAGCCGCTTAGCCTGCTACGGGGCTCTGTTGGAGATCCTGTCTGCGACCTTACGGTCAAAGACCACCTATACTCATCCCGATTATAGAGAAATAAATTTGTATAGTATTTTGTAAAAATACTTTTATAGAGGAACTTTTTATAATAAAAAATACTGGTAGTGGGAGTCGATTCCGGACGCTCTTTTTATTAACAGCTCTACCTCTTCCTTATATATGAGACAAAACTACACAAAGTTTTACAATATTCTTGACACTTGTTACGCAATAAATTGAACATTATGTTGGTGGCACATGCAGTAGTAACCGAAGGACTTACTGCATTTTCTTTTAAGTTATGATCAAAACGACGATTGAAAAAATTATGAACGTGGCTACTATGATTTGATACAGCCAGTTAATCAAACATGATTTAAAAATCGTCGCAGTCGTTAAAGAATTGTTTAATACATCACTATAATTAATATATTTAAAAAGTATAATTTATATAAGGAGAGCATATTTTAGTTATATTTAAGGAATAATACCGTGAGAGGACGATCGACACAACATTCAGCTAGAGTATGGACAAGCGAATAGGAAACATGCCGTATGGGCAAATGTCACTATGCCTTGTTGATGTCGGAGTGCTCAATATATTAATGTACTGTACCAGGGTGTCTATCGGTCACGAAAGTCACGAAATCAGAAAATGGTCATGAAAGTCACGAAAAAGTAACGAAATTTAGCTTTTGGGTCACGATTTTTTGAACTGTACAAATGTAAGTACAGATTGGAAAATTTTGTTCTATAAAACGTCAAAATTCACCACCAAAAATGTCTATGGTCGGCTTTAGACGCTACCAAATCGCAAGCAAAATACGTTTCTATCGCATGCATGAAAATTCGGCCTAATTCGCACGCAAGTTCGTTCTTGAAAATGTTAGGAAATTTTATGATTTGGTAAAGAAAAGGTAACGAAAAAGTCACGAAGTTTTATTTTGGAATTTTAGTAGACACCCTGTGTACCAACTTCCGCATTACTTTACAGGACTGGTAGACCCAAGAGATTTGCCGAATAATAAAAACAAAAAGTCAATGTTTAAACTCGGGCAGCTTCTTTGTGTAGTGAAGTGGAGGGAAGTAACAGATAACTAACATACTTCCCTGCGCATAGTCGAACAAACGAGAAAATGTGCAACATTGCCAACATGCAATCAGTAAATCATACCTAATGCACAGCTTATATAAACTACTACTTGAGGTAGTTATTGAGTACTTCAAGTTATATGTCCGTACCCAAACCCCTTCTATAAAAATTGTTGTGTGAGTACCTCAGGATTCTGAAACATGTATTTTTTTTTTTTTTTTTTTGATAGTGCACATACTAGTTCCAAAGTGAACTCTTGACCCGACTACGGTAGGTTCCATAGTTTTGGAGCTATGGAACTTTAAAGTAGGGATGGCCAGACGGATCCGGATCTCGGATATCCGAATCCTATAAGATCCGGATCTCGGATCCGGACCCGAAATTTCAGATCTTGGGTCCGGATCCGGATCCAGAATTTCGGATCTTGGATCCGGATCCGGATCCGGATATTCGGTTCCTGGATCCACACCCGAAATTTTGAAGTTCAGATTCGGACTCCTGTTTTGAATATTTTAGGCCTTAGATTGAGACCCAGAACTAAAATATCCATATGTATAAAATTTACTAGGCGAATTTATCTAACTCAGTGGAAAGACAATTCAATTTAAATGATAGATTACATGAAAATCTCATTTTCACATTTTTCGAGGTTAGACCACCACTGTTGCGCACACCCCATTTAGTCTTTAGTATATCTTTAAACGTACTACAAGTATGCCACTTTCATCTCAAGTCAGTAGTTGTATAGATCTGCCTTTTGTTATATATTAATCGAGTTAGGATTAAAATTCGATTGTTTGTGAGACCTATGATAATATTTTCAGAATGAGTTATAACGTTGAAAAACTGCATAGTAATGCTGCATATTTTCTTTGTGCCACATTGGAATTTAATGTAGTCTATCTTATTCAGTCGGCTCTTATGATTAATTCAATGATCTGAACTCCTGCAACATTACGCTAAAATCATGGATGTCTCTGAATTTTCGTCATCGTTTCTATTTTTTTATTACGAGCAAAATAAATATCATAAGCGGCATTTAACATAATACATATAGACGGAGATCAGTCAGTTGATTGCTTAAAGTTTATAGCAAAGCTATTACATTTCTAAGACACTGGCGGCCTTAGGACAAAATCCATGGCTTTCCCATAAAATCTTAAATCTCTCTATATAAAAAGGGCAAAGTCCCGAGTGACTGAGTGACAGATCACCGTACAGGCCAAATCGCTTAAGCTACAAACTTGAAATTTGGACAGTTTATAGACTTTGTGACGTAGGATACCACTAAGGAAGGACTTTGGGAAATTAGACGAGGAAGGGGGGGAAATGGAGTGGAAAATATTGATGGTTCTTGACGTTAGATACTTCAAATTTGGTATTTGGGTTTCTTATTGAAAATAATTTGATACTTGTTTAAGTGCTTTTTGATATTTAAATTAGAAGGGGCAGGGAAGATGTAGAAAGGAAAAGAATGGGTGGTAATTGCAATTATTGCAATTAGTATAATAATATGCCTATATCTCGGAAACTTAAAGGGTTAGAAACATGGAATTTGGTATTTGGACTTCTCACTTAAAATAACTAGATACGTATTTCAACGTTTTTTTTTTTTTTTTTTTTTTTTTATATGTGGCCCAGAAGGGAAGAAAAAGGGCGAGAAGAAAATTAAGTGGGGATTACAATTATTGTATTAATATTTTCAATCCTTTAAGGTTAGAGACTTGAAATTTGATATTTGCATTTCTCATTGAAAATAATTTGACATGTGTTTCAGTTTTTTTTTTTTTTTTTTTTTTTTTTTACGTTTTAGTAAAAAGGAAAAGGAAAGAGGGTGGGGATTGTAATTATTATAATAACATGTCGATATCTGGGAACCTCTGAAGGTTAGGAGCATAGAATTTGGTATTTGAACTTTACATTTGAAATAATTAGGCATGCACTTAAGCGTTTTTTGATGTATGTCTTAGAGGGGAAGAAAAGGGGCGGGGAGAAAAGACTTTTATATCTCGGAATCCTGGAATGTTAGAGAAATGAAACTTATTTGAACAAAAATTCGTTATGAAATGAATCCCTTGAATTTTACGTCCAACGCTTATGCCGGTGAGGCTAAAGGAGACGGTGATTATGAGAAATAAATGAAATGAAGAAAGTGGGAGGAAACGGGAAAACCCCGAGAAAACCCACAAGCACGGTGTTTGTCCACCACAAAGTCCACACGGCACGAGCTGGGATCGAACCAGTGACCCCAAGCACCGGAGGTGAACGCTCTACCACTGAGCCACCGCGCATCCTTAAAAATTCGTTATGTTTGCAGGCATATGATGTGCGAGGCCGTAGACCGAGTAAATGTGTGGCTGGGGGTAAAGCCCCCATGTACTCGCACTGAAATTCGGTATGCCTCGGGATACCGGAATGTTGTTACATACAATTTGATATTTGAACTGAGATTCGGTATGGTTGTAGGTTTACGAGGTACGAGGTCATAGGCCGATCAAATGAGATATCAGAGGGTCTAAGGGCAAATCCCCGGACATTTCTTTTTAAATTGATTATGATTAGAGGCTTTTGTGGTGCGAGGCCCTAGTAACGGGGGTCTAGTGGCGAAGCCCCCAACTAGCCGAGGTCTATTAAGTATATAAATGTATTTGCGTAATGACTGGAAATTGCATGTATGCCTGTGGACAAAATTGCATAAGTAACCACGAGGAATGACAATCCTTTAAGATAAAAATTTTAAAAAGCTACCAAAATGTACTCTTGAATGAGTTGTATATTATGTTGGCGCAGGGGCGAATCCAGAACGGACTCCTGGAGGGGGCGGTTGGGGATGCTAGCAGTGAAAAATTACTTAGATGATCTGAAATTGCCACAAATTACTACTAAAGTACACTGTTAATGGTGGCGCTGGGTAGGGGCGAACGACTTTTCGCCCTCCCCTGCATCCGCCTATGTGTGTACATGAATGATATAGCTCCTTATACAACCTATGCAGAGTTAATAGTAGTGGATTACTAATTACAAAGATACGTGTTACTGCTCGAGGCTCCATATGGTATTTTGTATACACATGCAGTACATTAATACATTGATTTTGATACATTAATTGCCATTTAGAACTTCATCTCTACTACAATTCTTAATTCTAACTGGAGTGGTACCGTCACAGAGAAACGTATTTTTAAAGAAAGAAAAAAAAAGCTCATCAAGAGCAAGAAAAGGAAGTTGCTCCTTAATTTGATTTGATCTATATTTTATGGGCTGTTCTATTAGCAATGGCCTAGCCCATCACGACTAGGAAATGGCCTCATTCAGTGACCACAATAACTCAGAAAGAATTAGAAAAGTAAGCAGCCTGAGTCTAATGAAGAAGCTTGGGCTTGAAACTTTTTCATCCCAGCATTTGACTAGTGTTACAGAAAACAAAGGACAAATTTCCATCAGGACGACCGCTTTAAAAAAGATTTACTACCTTTTCGGTCAAGTATTTTCACTAGAATCGAATCTGACAATGAGATTGCTCTCACCTAAGTCGACAGTTTTACTCAATCAAATTTGGAGTACTTGTGACATATTAAGGCACGAAAACCAAATATCAACAGAATGAAGAGAACGCAAGGCTGTCACACGATCAGATACCAAAAGTGTCTTAAAAATCTTATTTTAAGCATAGGAATGAAAATCACTTTGTCAATAATTTCGAAAATTTTGCTGATTCGGAACACCCGAATTTTCGGACAATGAGTTTCGAATCCGGATCCAAGATCTGGTTTTTCAGGTCTGGATCCAAGATCCGAAATTTCGGATCCGAATCCAAGATCCGGATTTTCGGATCCGAATCCAAGATTCGGTTTCTCGAATCCGGATCCACGATCCGAAATTTCGGATCCGGATCCAAGATCCAACTTTTCGGATCCGGATCCAAGATCCGACATTTCGGATCCGGATCCAAGATCCATTTTTTCGGATCCGGATCCAAGATCCTTTTTTTCGGATCCAAGATCCAAAAATATCCGGATCTGGCCATCCCTACTTTAAAGTTCATTTTTTTCATGTTTTTGGCAGCCTATAACTCCAAAAGGAAGCACTTGTGCACCCAAGTTGGTCTATACTTTTTGTCTTATCTTGGTGTCAGGAATCACCTCCCAAACATTGTCGGTGTCATTTTGAAAACCCTGTATAATAAAATTAAACGTAATAATTACGGTTAGAGATTTTTTGTATATAGCTGTAACTTTCCGTTGACAATTTTCCAGTTGTGAATCAAATTTACTATTGGAAATTATCAACAGTGACTTCAAATGCTTATCAGTTAACTTGGATCTGTAAATATTTTTTTCTTTTGCATATTTCATTTTGGAGAATGTCTCTTAATAAGATACATATTAATTAGAAGCACATTAAACACACAGATAAGCAGTTCAGAAAGTGGAAGGAATGCGATGAGCAAATTTATGCAAGTGATCAACCAGTGTGAGTGGGAAACTCTTAGAAAATTCCACCAATGAGGAATTTATTTATTTATTTTTTTTAATATCGCTACACTGCAAATCGATCATTTCCAATTGAAGTTCTGGGGCAAAGGCTTCTATACCTGCGTTAAAAGAAATTTGAAAAATCTTAATGTCCTTTGCAATTGTATCAAAATGTGAAAAACGAGACCCAAAATTTATTTTTAAAGCACCGAAAGCTTTTATTGCAAAATCTACCGGAAATGAAGTCTCAGTTTGCAGACTGAATGTTTGATACGTACAAAGGGTGTTCAAAAAGTTTTGCACAGTGGTCTCTATTTTTTTTTATTTGTTGCAGGAGGAGAATGAAATTTTTTGTGAACATACTTGGAACATTTAGCTATACACTGAGCCTACTCAATGTAGCTTCCATCAGCTGTGACGCATCTGGTCCAACGTTCTTTCCATGATGTAAATGCACTTTGGTAATATTCTGGGGATTGACTTTTACACCATTGCTTGACACAGGAAACAAGGTCTTTCTCACTATCACATGTTTTACCGCGCAGGTGGGCCTTCAGACGTGTTTTGCTCTCAAGTTCGGACAAAAACAACCATGTTTCATCCTGGGTAATGACGCGTCAAAACACTGTTTCCATTCTTCAGTAAAGGTCGTCATGAGACCCTCGCGCACATCCTTCCTCATCTTTTTCATTTCTCTTGTCAATAATCTAGGCACCCAACGTGCACAGATTTTTCTGTATCCTAGTGACTGTACCACTAATACCACACTACCCAATGACAAACCAGTCATTTCAGCAAGCTGTCGTGTCGTCACACAGCTGTCATTTTGGATGATTTGATTAATGGTCTCCTTATTCACATCACTCACTACCGTCGATGGTCTACCGCATCGTGGATTATCCAGTATAGAGAAATCACTTTCTTTAAACCTTTGCAACCACCGCTGGATACTGCTGCGATCCAATGTGTCCTCCCCATAAACAGGGAGCAACTTCCTGTGAATCGATGTGGCAGTCATCGCCGGTCTTGAAGAGGAACTCCATCACCGACCGTTGTCGCAACCTGACATCTACTTTACGATCCATTATGACACCTGTAAATAAAAGAAAGTACTTTTATATACCAACTTATAGCTAAATGTTCCAAGTATGTTTACAAAAAAATTCATTCTCCTCCTGCAACAAATAAAAAAATTAGAGACCACTGTGCAAAACTTTTTGAACACCCTTTGTATTAAAACGCGTGAAATTTTTATTTTCAATTGGGATTGAAACAGAACATTTTGTCGAAAGAACAATGTGAGATTATAAATCAGACAAAAGCTGGTTTTCTTCTAGTAATTTTAAATTAAAGTAATTCATACGTTTAGTTAAGTCTGTATAAAATACTAAATTTCATAGTCACTTATTGTTGAGTAACTTAGCTAGAGGACGATTTTTCCCTTTCAAGAAAATTTCGATTATTATTCGCAGTTTAAAAAAAAAAAAAAAAAAAAAAAACCTTAGAACTTTTCCTCAGCTAAGCCAGCGTACTGCAGTATAATATGTTACATTACAAGGGATGCTCGTAAAACATACGGCAAAATTTCCATTGTATTTGCATAACACTTCATACTACACACACATTGTACTTTAGGGCCAGTTGTCAGTTACAATTAGAGCATCCTGTATTATTCGGAATTTTAAAAATAGTAAATAAGTTACTTTGAACTGCATGCCAATTATTTATTTCATTTTATTTCCAGATTGTGTTTCACAATAGATATTTTAAGGAATGTTATTCCTTCAACTGGCGAAAAGAGTCTGTCTTGACCCGAGTGGGTTACGTGCGCTGCTTAGGTAGCTTTGGTAAGCTCCATATTAAGTAGAATAAAATAAGTGTGTTTCTTCTATTGTCCTTTATTTGCAAGTTAGTAGTGATGATGCCATAGAGAAAAAAATATTAAAGGTATCATATTCACATTAACATATCGAAAACATGAATATAGAATTTCAATTAACATAATTATCCCCAATAGAATTTATTTTTAGTTAAATGTATTGTATTGTATTGTATTGTATTTATTTTCATCCTTTTTCATACAAATTGTTCACAACGTGAACGTATGAGTTGGACACGTCATAAGAACACTGAATGTGTACATATGTATAGATTTAAATCTACATGCAATATTAAAATAGTGTGAATTTATATAAAACAAAAAGGTACAATTTTTCATTATTCTAATTTACATACATCGATATAAAACAACATAACAGTTAATAAAACCTTACATTATAGATATACAAAATATATATACTTTAAACATTATTTACTACAGGCGAGATATTCTTCTACAGAATAGAAACAGTGCTCGAGTAGGTAGGACTTGACTGCTTTATTGAAACCAGATGTTTTGTTTTTTAAAGTGGAAGGAAGCTTGTTATAAATATTCACTGCCATAGGAAATGTACTATTCTTATGTACTTTTAAACGTGAGGACTCTACATGAAGGTCAGACGCTTGTCTTGTATTATGCATATGAATATCTGAGTTCAACCGGAAGGTGCTTGTATCTATCTGTATATCTTTTCTTACAAATTTTAGAATTTCATATATATATAAACATGGAAGAGGTAAGATTTCAAGAAATTTAAATAGAGGTTTACAAGAAGTTCGAGGTTTACTTCCGGTCATAAACCTTAAAGCTCTCTTTTGTAAAACGAATATGGAATTTAGCAGTGCAGTAGATCCCCAGAATATAATACCATATTTCAATTTAGAATGAAAAAGTCCAAAATAAGTTGTGAGCAGAACATGTTGACTGACACTATTTCGTAAAAGCTTTAACATGTAACAGGTTTGAGCCAATTTACTAGATAATTTTTGAATGTGAATTTTCCAATCTGATGTATCTGACACCCAAAGACCAAGAAATTTGATATCCGAGACGTAATTCAACGTTTTGCCGTTAATTGTTACACAAGGGCGTTTTCTTATCTCGTTTTTTGCTACGTGAAAGCACATGCACGAAGACTTTGTTGTGTTTAGTATTAGTTTATTTCTATCCATCCAGTCACTGATGGCAGACATGGTGGAATCTACTGCATTACATAACTCAACGTAAGTTTCTCCAGTTACTAATATATTTGTATCGTCAGCATACAGAACAATTTTAGCAGAGTCTAAACATTGTGGCAAATCATTTATATATATTAAAAATAGAATAGGGCCTAAGATGGAACCTTGAGGAACTCCAAATTTTAACTCTTTGGTATCTGAATAATATTTGCTTACTCCCTGAGTGTCTCGAGTTTGACAGTTAATTTCAACAGTTTGCTTTCTGTTGGATATATACGATTTAAACCACTCATAAGCATTTCCCCTAATACCATAGTCTTGCAATTTTTTAAGTAAAATTTGATGATCAATTGTATCGAAAGCTTTGCTAAGATCAAGAAATATGCCGGTTGTATATTTCTTAGCGTTTATTGAATTTAAAGCAAAGTAGAGAAAAGAGTAAAGAGCAGTTTCAGTAGATTTATTTGATCTAAAGCCATTTTGAGCAGGAGATATTAAGTTAAAATTATTTAGAAAGCTAACTAGTCTTATATACATAAGTTTTTCAAAAAGTTTAGAGAAGGTGGACAGACATGATATTGGTCTATAGTTTGATGCAAGATCTTTCTTGCCACTTTTATATAAGGGCTTAACAACTGCTAGCTTCAATGCCTCAGGAAAAACGCCACTACTAAATGAGTTATTTACTATGAAGCATAAGATATCAGCAATTTCACAAGAGCATTGCTTAAGAATTTTATCAGGAACTTCATCATATCCTGAAGAACTCTTATTTGTCATTTTCAGTGTAGTATTTAAGATTTCCTGACTAGTTACTGGGTGCAAGAACAATGATTTTTCGAAAATATGTCTACTAACGCATTGTTTGCTAGATATTTTATTGTTCACGTTATTAGTGATAAGCTTTTCTACTTCATTCGTGAAGTAATCGTTAAAAGCATTTGCAATTTCAGTCGGATTTTTTATAATTTTATTTTGACAAGAAACGCTAGTTATCCTAGAGGAGGGTTTTCGTTCCCCAGATTCTTTCCGAATAATTTGCCATGTAGCTTTCATTTTATTGGAAGCTTTCCCTATGTAAGTATCATTCTCTAACATTTTTGCCTGTTTTATGACCTTATGTAAAACTCGTCTGTACATTTTGTGGTATCGTTTAAACACGGGAGTACGGCACCGTCGGGATAGTTGATGTAAATAGCGCATTTTTTCTAGAGAAACTTTTATTCCAAAAGTCTTCCACTTCGAACTGACATTTACCGATTTATTTATCTTAAATTTTTGTTTAGGAAAAGCAATATTAAAATAATGAGTAAATATGCGTAAAAATGAATTAAATTGGTCGTTAACATTACATTCAATATAAACATCTTCCCACGACTCAGTTTTCAACAAGTATCTGAAATATGCCACGTTAGTGGGTGTAAATGAACGCCGTTCGGACCATTCCACGCCCACGTTTCTATTCTTATTAATTATTTCTGTGTAAAAATAAAGGAGTTGAGCATTATGATCAGAATAGCCTAGGTTTAGTACATCAACATGAGATACGAAATCATCACGTGGAATTATAATTTGATCAAGAGCAGATATTCTTGTTTTGCCTATTCTGGTAGGAGTATTTACGATAGGTTTCAGATTAAATGATGTGCAGAGCGAAACGAGATCTTCTTTTTCTTTGCTATTATTTAGTAAAAAATCAATATTAATATCACCACAAATTACTAACGACTTTTTACAGGACGAGAATTCCGATATAAGCCTTTCTAATTTATTCAAAAAGTCATTGACATTACTGTCTGGCGTGCGATAGAGACAGATAAGTATTAAATTATGATTGCAAAATTCAAGTGCTACAGGTTCGAAAGTTTTTTCAACGTTCACTGTAAGGGTATTCCTTAGAATTTTGATACGAAAGTCCTCTTTGACAAATATGGCAATACCGCCATGGGATATATTTTCCCTACAATAGTACGCAGATAGTTTAAAACCTGTGAATGAAATTGTTTCTATTTCTTCTTTATTCAGCCAGTGCTCCGATATACACAAGACATCAGTTTTACTTAATTCATTTTCCAAAATTATTTTTAATTCGATTATTTTATTTCCTAATCCTTGGACGTTGTGATGTAGGATTTGGAGACTGATATTTTTGGACTCACTTACATCTTCTACTTTTTGATTAGGAACATTATCGGTAGTTATATCTACTGCTTTTAGTAGGGGAGTATTGCTTGGGCAACTTACAGTATCTACAACATTTAGATCCGAGATACAAGACGGCATACCACAACACACATAACCTATATTACTTTTTTTGTCATAACAATTACAGGAAACTTCTCTATGTTTATTTTGCGGAAGTGAAGTACACGTCATAAATTTCGTTTTTCTGCAGAACTCGTAACCTATAAAAAAGCATCTGCTGCCTCAATAATCCAATCACAGACCCTTCTCTTTCCTTTTGCATTTAGATGTAAGCCGTGACTAGTGTAATCCTGTCTACGCAATGCACCTAAACTAACAAATCTAACATGGCTGTACTTTCTAGAGATTTCTTTCACCTGCATATTAAATTTAAATATTGATCTGTTTGCACTACCGTTCGGCCTATGCGGAAAATCATACCTATAGGGTGTTGACAATACTACTGTTCTAATATTTCTTTTACCTGTGCTTTCAAGTGCTCTTTCTAAAGACACTAACACATTCTGGGTTTCTAGTGGATGGCTGAGTCTATATGAAACATGTACTGACAGTTTGACGGGATTCGAATCAGTGTAGAGCTCAGTGACTAATGGTTAGCGTACACGATTTCGGTCCGCGAAATTCATCGTAGAATGACTGTCCGTGAGGGGCCTTAAATATTTCAACCGGCTCCAATTTTGTCAAATCGTACATGAAGACCTAGGCATGTATTGACGTAATTCCTTCCGAGGATTCTCTCATAGTTCCAGAAGGGCACTCATGTCATCATCAGCAGGGAATTGAATAAAACAGCCGTCAATGATCCGACAATTCTGGCCAGTATCGTAACATAGAATGAATCATGAGTTTACGCTTACAGAAAACCGAGTTCATGTTGTCCAATTGGAATGACCAAGACTCAGTAAAGCCAGACAAGCCCGAACCGGTGAAAGTGCTACTATGGTGTCTTTTATTGACATATTCGGGGCGTACATTGGAAATTTTGTCGATGTGCCCAAACTGTCAATGAGGAGGTCTACGCAGCTGTGTTACAATGGTTACCCGATTCCGTTCGTCGTAAATGGCCGAACATCTGAATAGGCATTTGCATCATGCCAATGACACGTGTCACACTTAAGCAGTGGTGTTCTACTTCTTGCTCAAAGAAAACATCGCCATCGAACATGATTGCTCCTAATCATCGGATCTAATTCCATGTGATTTATCCTATTCCTTACTGTTGAGGATTGTGTTCGAAAGACCCATGGGTTCAATCCCCGTGGAGTCAATTCAAGGAATAGTTATTTTTTTTATAAACACATTATTGATGTAGTCTCAAGATCTGTCAGCGCTTTTGTAGTTTTCTTTTCTTTTTTTTAAAATTTTGTCTGTACAATAAACTCAGGTACATTATGCAGACTTGCTTCTTAGCTGACTTCCGCTCCTGTTGTCTTTTACAAGCAATTCCTTATTCTCTCCTGTCATTGCACCTCTCGGCCTGTGTTTTGCTTCCCCATGTGTCAGCTTGTGAGAAATACAATAGAATTACTGATGGAGGAGAATCGAAAAAAAGTTCGCAGATCCTTCCGTAATTTTGATCATCGTCAGGATTTTCATTCCACCTCTTAGCTACATCAAGATTCCACCGGGTTCGATGACATTAAGTGATATTTCAAGACGACGTATGTAACTGAGATTCACGACCTTCATGGACAACACTCGAGATGACGTCTAACTTCGTCATAATTGTTGGAGGCGTTGTACCAAGTACCAGTTTCCACAAGTGGAAGAGACCGAAGGCGGGACCCGAAAAACGAATCAAGAACAAAACTATTAACCAGAGAAAGGGGATTAGAGAACCAAATTTCGATGCATTCACATCAGCTCACTAATAAACAGGATAATGGATCTTCACTTGCAAAAAGTGCCTAACTGAGATTTTGGAACTCTTACACTTTAAAAGTTTATCTCCAAAGTAATTCACATCTCTATACCTTAACCTTTAGTGTGCCCTGTCTTTTCAAAAAGTGAATGTGTTCATATATTATTTAAAATTCTATGACATCAAATCACATACTCTAGTAGAGTATGTGTTACTTTTGGCATACGAATGTCAAGCCTGTAAAATCTTTAAGTAAATGGTGTTTTAAGACTTGCTTATTTTATATATAATAACTTTAACTATAAATCTATAACATACTATATAGGTTACGTTTCACTACATTGAATCGCATTCTAAAGGAAACTATTTGACAGTATTGAGGACATTTGCGGGACAGGGAACTGCAACGCATTCTAGAATTTTATCAGATCATTTGCTGAAAAAAACATACAATGAATATGCAATTATACATCTTGGTTCCAAAGCTAGCTATATCCACAAGATCATTACAACAAATAGTGATCATTATATCTAAAGTATTGTCCCTAAGTACATCAAGGTGCATGTCTCTTAGTGCAACGATCGACCTATTCATAAACAAAATCCAATTCTAGTAGAAAATAGCATAATAAATTAAAATTATCTGAATGTAGATGGGCGTCATAAATATACGGAAGTATTTGCTTACCACCTTCATTTATATGCAGCAAGGTAGATAGTTTCAAATGTTGAACACAAAAATTACTTTTATACTCGAAAAACATAAATGACCTTCCCATTAACATGTTTGTTCCTGCACGCAATTACCTATATGCAATGGTATGCAAATTACTCTTCTAAAACTGATTTTACTGAAAGAAGAAAGAATTACCAGAGAAATTCAGGAGAACTGCAGGTGCGGTGTCCCTGGTATATACTATTCCTGAGATAAGCAACCACCCCTACATATTTATTCGTCTGACTCTAATCAGTGCTGTAGTCCTAAAATTTTCAGAGGGTTTACGCTGTTTTGTAATCGTCTATGGTTGTCATAGAAGACATAGAAGGCATTCTTTTAAATGAAAACGCATGTATTAATTCAATTAAAATTGAAAGGATACATTACTGTTTTATAGTCTAAAAGCATTTCATGGCATCTTGGTGAAACTTAATGCCACTTCCAAAGACTCCCACCAACCATTCACGGCACAATTCGATCCATTCCATGCACTTCATTCCTCCGTCCCATAGCTTCGGGTCCGTGTGTCTTAAAATCACAAATCCCTTTATCATAAACAGGCCATAGCAAGGTTGGCATCCAAAAAGAGTAGTCCACATCCAAGGCTTATCTTTCTTCTGTGCTCGATCCCAGGTTGTGATCGGCCCGGCACAACCCTCAACCTGGAGGACCAGGCTGACTGCAGTTCCGAAGAAGTGGCGATGGAGGCGCCACATCCCAACGCGGGGTCATCATTGGAGTCGTGGCTCAATTAAATAAATCAATATAAACGAAACAAAAATAGAAAGTACGCTTTGAAGCAGTAGTACACTCTAATGACTACGATTAAGCAGAGGGTATACACCGTGTACTGCCGTGTACCCTCGACTACAGCCCTGACTCTAATCTGGAAATTATAGTAATGTTTTCACTGTATTATTTTATTGTTTCCTTCTCTTGGTGTTTTACACTCCAATAACTTCATCAACCTCATTTTGGAAAACAAAAACAAAAAGGCAAATCATAAACAAGAAGATCTATAGCAATTTTACGTCACAAATCACAGCCTTGTCTAATCGAATTCTCTGCTGAGATTTTGATTGCACTAAGGGATCATTCTGCTACAATAGAGTCTCAAATAGTTGCTAGTTGCTACGAAAGTTATATTATGATATTGTTTATATAACATGTAGATCTATCTGTATATAGTACAAAGTAGCTAGGAAACGAATACGTACATCGATGTAAGGAAGAATTATTTTATCGGCACGATTACTTTTTCTACTTTTTCCGTACTGTGTACTTGCTCAACTACAACTCTGGGTAGCGTAACTAAAAGAAACTTTTCCCCATCAGAGAATTAAACTTTTTTTAAAAAATTATGAAACTAATGTTGTATTTGTTTTCAATTAATTACTGTACTGGGTCATTCAGAGTTTATTTATATCATACTTGAATGCAAAAGGTGTTTCGGAAAATACAGTATTTAAGAATAGATAAGACTTTGATATGTTAGGCGATTAGTGCGTTCTGTCTTCCTGTCAGAGATTTTGCACAATATTAATTACTAAATGTAATTATTTGCTGTTGTTTGTTTTCATTAGATTCTTAGCCTGAAATTATGAACATACAAAATAATAATTTATTCAGATATTAATCAATTTTAAGAACTTGAATGTATGAAGGCTGCTCAAACATTAGCAACAAGTGCGTTTTCTCGTCAAAAGATATTCTCCACTAGCAAGATATCTGTGTTGCATACTCATCCACAAAATCACATTGATCTTTATACTTATTGATGAGATATGCAATCATAAGTACAATAAAGGAAATTCTCAGCTGGTAATCAATTTCTTTCAAAATGTGATGATGGTACCACTGATTGATGGATAATATAATTGAAATATCTAACATTTTAAGATGTGTAGATTCTTTAAAGCGTTCTCTCCTTACAGGCAGATTCTCATTCGTCAGATCTACCAATCAAAGATCTTTGGATAAAAAAAAAAAAAAAAAAAAAACCTTAAGGAATCAAGACGGATGGAAGAAGTTACATGTAGTTTTAAGGAGTAATGGATCTAAACTTACTTTGGCTACATCCTTCATATGGAATTAAAGAAAAGAACTGGTATTCTTTGGGTCATGAGTATAAAACCTGCAGAGATAACTTGCAATGCAGAGGGAAATTGTGTACATATAGTCCGTAATCACATCTTCAAGAAGTGTCTGAATTGGGTTATTAGGAGAAAAATCACCACCTAACTTCAAATTATAGGAAGAAATTAGTAAAATATGTAAAAAATATAGTTCGATAAAGCAGATAGCTTTGACATTATCATGAGTAACACAATGAATACATCTGTGAAACATATATGATAATTCCATGCTTTTAGAATACAGTGATCTTATGTACCCCTAATATATATTTAAAAAAGAAAGAAAAAAAACTGTTCATTTTAAGACGGGTTCCAGAATTCTTGTGATTCGTTTAGTCAGAAGAAGATTGTAATAGAACTAAATTTGAAGAAAAAACATTCAATATAACTATTATTCTCAAGAGCAGTTATTCTTCTAATTTATCAGATTTTATATATAAAAGAAACTAAAACTTCATAAATTGATAGTATCTATCACGCATCAAGACAATTGTTTGCGAAACCAGAATTCCCAATACATATCAATGTAAAGTGAAAAAAAAAAGCCAATCAAACAAACGACTGGAAGAATCTAGAAAAGATGAAGTTGAAAGAATATACAATTGTTTACAATTTTCGTCAGCACAATATTTTTCTTGGTTTTTCCATGAACATACGTTGTTGAAGATGGAAAAAGATTTAGTCAGTCAATTGTGAATTACATGAACAGGAAGCTTCGAGATGAGATGAAATACTTGGGAAAGTTCGTAACACACTTACGCCAAGACAACTTTTTCTACAAAATATTTTGAGACTAGTTGCATATCAAGAGCATACACGAAAACTCAAAAAATTATTGAGATTTAGATTGAGAAGAAACTAAGAAATTCACGTTTTAATTAGCATTGTTCATTCAAAGAAGAATGTACAGTACAAAGTTGCTTACTCAACACTTAGTAAATCATTGTAGAGTCATCGAACAACTTCCAGTGATTATATTAAGGAAGATGCTGTCATGTTTCAGCGCTTATAGTTGATTGTTCAACACTGTTTAACCTCCTCAAAACTGCTTTTCACTCTTTATAGTGCCTCTGAGGTTATTACACTCAATATTACGTACAATTATAACATTACATTTTCAAAGAGCTAAAACCATCCGACACCTGCAATAAAGTGTCGCTGTTACTGATTGTGGATTTTGCAAGCAGCTTCTACGTTAGAACTGCTGTCCATGCCTGCTTTAAGAGCTAAGGATGTTCGTAAGTATGACGCTAGATCTAAACATTAATTTACTGTAGCATCTTTCTTTCTCTTTCTTTTCAGAACCAGAGACAAGTCTGTTGAGGAGTCAAACATATATCCAGAAAACTCGCTGAGAAAGTTCAAATTTACCGTAGTTCCAACTCTTACCAAATTCCTTCGAAATGACTTTTCCGAAGTCAAGACTCAGTTAAATCGCTTTCACTTATCATCCGAAAAGTGTCAATTCATCTGATTCAATGGAAATTGTTAGACAAGCAAAAGAAAGAATTTAAGAAGACACAAGTTAAAAAGCAATTAGTCAATTTTACACACACACCTTGCTTTCAGCAATAAAAGTTTCCTTAAAATTGTCCAGTAGCACAGGCCAACGTCCTAATCTCTCTGATCTACCGACTTCTGTGTAATCAGTGCTGAACTTGGCCAATACTTGGATCAGATGGATGGGAAAGCAGATGGTGTTGGCAATACTATTGGTACTTGGCAGATGGTTTTACTTAGTATTTACCTCTCCCCTGCCGGTGGTCCTGGTCCAGTTTCATACAATGGATGTCATCGCCATACAATGCTGGTATTTCGTCTGTATAAATTGGGGATGGACCATGCTGTTGATAGTTAAAGCAGCGTTGATTTTGATTTTTGTTTCGGCCTTTCCTCTATAGCAGAAGAAAGTAAAAATCATAAAACCTTTCGAGAAATCTTGTATTGACGTACTAAGCTATGTCAGTCTTTTTGATGAACATCTCTGTAGGTGATGGCTGACCTTTTCACAGTGCTTCGTCACAGCAAATTTCCAGCGGTTCCTGATAGGTGGCGCTCATACAGCTTTCTGCGCTTGCTCTTTCTCTCCGTAATGTAAACGCATCCAGCTGGCCTTGCGGACAGTTTGCAGCCTCAATTTGTGATGGATTCCGCGACTCACTGTGACTGGGCAGCATGTAATTGTTTCATCGCAACATGCTAAGGTAGTAGATCCTCCTAGGCAACCATATTTCGAATCATTCTTAGCACACATCTTGTGAGTTCCACTGATGTCCTCTTTGGATGCAATTCCGTTGGTGATATGAGTTGTAGAGGAGGATGCTGTGTGTAACGTTTAATTAAATCATTAACAGTGGTTCCTCCCATTAGAAAGTCATTGTTTTGACACTGTTCTCGTATGAAGGATATGCCAAAGTTTCCACGGGAAAGAGCAATGATGTATCATCTCATCGGCATTTTGCTTACTACAAGACCTTCACTCTGCTACACAAGTGAGAGATTGATTCACGTTGTGTAGAGTTTTCTTGCTTTGTAAAACCCAATAAAACCCAATTTGATGTACGTAGAAATTATTTTGCCGTTTATAGCACTTCGATATCTCAAACCATTCTGGAGATATGATAAATATTGCTGAAGCTTGCAACACTGCTTAAATCGTGTAATTGTGAGAACTTGTAATTACAGCTACTATTGCTGTAATGCTTTAAAAAAGAAAGAAACAGCAATAATTTTCAATAATTTCCATAAATACGACATTTTGTCGTGCTCAAGTCAGCAGTGTTGCGAATTTTATCAATGTTTATCGTATCTCCGAAACGGTTTGAGATATCGAAGTGTTGTAAACGGCAAAATAATTTGTACGTGCATTGCAAACCATAAAAGCAACTAGATTTGATACTTACCTAGGCATTTTTTCGAAATAGAGCCCTTCAAAGAAATTCAAAGCTTTCAATCCCTGTAACTTCGTTCCTATTCATTCGAAACAAGTCAAACAATGTATCCACCACTAAGGTACTTTCGATGTGCATTATCCTGTTCATATCGTTGTGCCGCATGTGTGATAGAGGTTTCGAAACTTTGGATTTTTGTGATACTATAATGAATGTGGTATTTTAAGCATTCATTTGATAAGTAATTTGAAATATGTAATAATCAGACGTAGTACCGTTCGAAAAACATATTGGATTGGCAACAGTGATCATAAGGTGATGTTACAAAATACCTAGGACGTTGTTTCCCTCCCTATAGTTTCTTGGTGCAAAATTTCGCTTCTCTGCCTTTTACGATTTCTGAGATATTTAATACTATCATTATAAATGAACCATTCTGTATATACAGGCATTTACAGTTCTTAATTTCTCAATTTAGCAAATGAATTCAACAAATTAGAACAAATACTGTTTATGCATCACTTTTCCAGTTATATTATATACATGAATCTAACTATACACATTCTGTTTTTTGGAGATATTCTTTTAATTATTTATAGTTTTCTTCTATTATTTATTTATTTATTTATTTAATTCTATGACCCATGATTTTGACTGGCAAGATAAAAAGAGCAGGGGCGTCATTTCACACTTCGCTTGAGGGGGGCAAGAGCACCACCGACATAAGACTTTTACGTTTTGTAATAGTATATTAGTAGACAATCGATTAAAGTATATGTATTCCACAAACTCTTGGGGGGGCAATTGCCCCCTCCTGCCCTCCCTAAATGACGCTCCTGAAAAAGAGCATATAAAAACAAGTACAATGAAAAAAAATGATACTGTTGATTTCTGAATTGTTGTTACTGAGAATGCTGAATTCCAAGTTAAATCTAGTAGTAAACAAGTTAAGAAAACTCTCACAGAGGACGTTGAATAAAATGAACAAAGCTTTAATACCTTTCATTCTTTTCAGCTTTTAGAGATCTCCGATGAATCATCTTACTCTTGCCAACTACCTTGAAATTCTACATAAAGAAGAGCCAGATGTATCTCTTCCCTCTCAACAAAGTAAGCTTTCTCTATATCTTTGTTTAATTATATACATTTCTTCTACTCCCATCAAACGTAAAATCTTGGTTTCAATTACAATGGGTATAATTTTTATTTCTTAAAATGTTCTCAGTTTTGTATATCTATTTCTATTAACAGTTTTCTCCCTTCTAACGAAACGACCAAATGAAGTATGTTCTTGGGTTCGGTTCGTGAAGAATTCTGGTGTTGCCCCCAGTGGTCGAAGTGAGACGGTATGCGGTGGTATGCCATAGTGTCTCTGATTTTTCAGTAATGAGGACATTACGTCTCAAGTGTTTCAGTGATCAAGACAGTATTTAAATAACCGGTATGTTGAATCAAAATCATAATACCGACTCTGCTTTTTTTCCACTTCGAACACTGGTTGCCCCACTATCGTGAGGCAATTGGTGTCACTGGATTAGCATGTAATGAACTTTAGTCTATACAGAATGACACAACGCCGAAGGGTTGACCATACACCAACAAACTGAAATCCGTTTAATCGTCCATAATACTTCGTGGCTTGAAACGATAGAAAAGAAAAGTAGTGGTTATTATCCATTTAGCATTAATAGTCCAGGAACTTTAGCAATTTTCTTCGGAAAAATTAGAAGCCAAGGTTTTTCTTTACAAAAACGTTCATTAGGCCACTCTCAATGACATATCAAAAGTCCCCGACTTTCTGCTGTACGCTTCCCCTTTCCCCCTTTTTTTGGGGGGTGGAAGTGGGAGAAGAAAACGCAATTTAAAATACAATCAAATTCAGCTTATTTGCACGTTAACCTAAATATTCCGAATAAAAAAAATTAAAAAAAAAAATAACCGGGTACACTTAGTACATTCGCTCGTAAATGTTTCACAGGAAGTCCCAAAGAATATCGGGTCGGGTTTCGGAAATATGACGTCATCAAAATGTCCGATACCAGAATTTATAGTGTTTTGTGGGAATGGTTATAACTTCCCGCAGAATAGTGGTAAAACCGTCGTTTTAGTTTCAGATTAAAGATAATTAATTACCAAATGTACGGAATGAAACATGCTGTCTGTATCGTTAATTTCTTTCGAGATACAATAACAAATAAAGAACTAGTTTTTGAGTACCTAGTTTTAAGTGTAAATGCAAATAACTCAGTAATCATAAAACATTTCAAAATATATCTTCAAACAATGGTTGTAGAGCATTATAAATCTTTCCAACGGTACCTGTACCTACATTTTTTGTATTTTGAAATGTAAGGAAGGTATGTTGTTTTATTTAATAGACCGACTCTTGTAAAGACAATATAAGCCTTTTTTTTAATTTTGAAAAAAAAAAATAGATATAAGATTCAATATCGCATTAGAATCCGTAAGTCACATACACACCCCAGACACAGATACAAAAACGAGGATTTACAACATTCGGCGATAGATTCTTATCGTTTGTAGAATGAAAAATGTAAAATTCAGAGTAATAATGAATAAGAAATGTAAACTATTCAACTTACCTGAAATGGTTTACTTGTTGAGTTCCTTTGCTGATTGATAAATAATAATTGTAATAATAGCAGGTCCACCTCGTTTGTCACCTCTATTTCTTCGGCGTCCATGATATTTCACGTTCAGAGATTCCTTCCGTTGAAGTGACATTCAAACAGGATTGTCCGTGACAATTTGCACAAGCAAGAAAGCAGAACAGACCCGGCTTTCGACGTCCACACACATTGCCGCATCCTTTAGAAGATGAACAGAAAATCATTTTTAAAAGGGACGGTAGAGCAGGTGGCTGCGTTGATCGAATTGGTACTAACAAATTGTCTTTCATAACCCAACCCCATTCCTCAGAATTTAGTTGGTTTCCGAGCCATGTTTGTACGTGGTAATTAACCCGAAACAAATGTTATTGTGCTGCAGCTGAAGTTGGTGGTAGGGCTTTTAAATCGACAGACTTATTTCTCTTCACTGATTTGGTGAAATAATGATAACAGTAATCATTTGGTGAAATGTCATTTGCAGATGCACCGTATAAATAATAATAATAATAATAATAATAATAATAATAATAATAATAATAATAATAAAAACTGTATGCCATTTTCAGTTATTTCTGCATGGGAAACATTAAGTCGATTAAAAATTTCTACGACATGTTTTAAATCTTGAGGTTTTTGTAATAATTTCAAATAAGCTGATTTCCCCTTCTGAAAAATGGCAGATGTTCCATCACAGCCTGAAAAAGCATGTAGAAATAAAATGTGATTTTTGCATACACCTTCTAAACTCATTGATGAGTAAATTTTCCGCTCTGTCTTTCCTTTTCCTGGCTTCAAGAAAAAAATTCTAAATTCGGCGGAGTTCGAGCTGTCATGATTACTAACAAATCAATATCCTCACCAACAATAACTGTAGAATTAGAATTAATTTTTGATATCGTGAGTGCGGTTTCTACAATGAGGACATCAGCATCATTCTCTTCATTCTCTGCTTGTTTGACATCAATATTGGCAGCCTTGAATTTATCAATGAGCAAACCAATCAACCTACTTTTGTTGTTTGCATTGGCGAGAAAGTTTTCTTGGCTCGTAGTCGCAACCATGTTTCCATCAAATATAATTGTTTTTGATGTTGCTTTCGAGCACCGTCGAAGTTGCTCCATGCCTTTTACATTTTTCTGAGGATTACCATATCCATCAAATACGATGACAGTGTTTTGACCGAAGTGTTTTTCCACATATGCCACATATTTATCACAAGTATCCATGAAAGAATCGTTTTGGCGTCACACTACTCGATGAAGAAGGAACCCTCCATCAACGACGTAATTTGTGTTTCCGAGATCAGGATGAACATCGATCGGGTTGAAGAAGTTGAATAAGGATGATTTCTTTGTTTTTCTCATTCCAGTTGCATCAAAAAGAGCCATTGGGTAAGGAGCCAGTTCGAAATTTAAACATGCTCGAAGGTCATCATCTGATCTTTTGATTACGTTGAATCGTTGAAATAACAGCAGTGGATCGAGAGGCATAGTAACGTCATGTACCGTAAGGTGACTGTTCACTGTTTGAAGAGAAAGAACCCTATCAGTACGAGAATATTTTATGTAATGAAAATTGTCACCGACTTTTCTTTCCATCATGATTGCTCCAATGTTCAGTGCATCGTAGCAGTTTATCTTCTCCACATTACCTGTAAACCCTGTTGCTATAGACATGATCACTTGTACATTTGGGAAGAGTTGTGGGCACTGAACCACTCTGATACTTTCCTAACATCTTTTTGATACCGTTTAATTCGAGATTTCCGTGCATCTACATGCTGTTCTTCACTTGCAAACGAAATCCCACAAAAGCTTTCTAGTCCTTCAGAAATATTGCTCGCACTTAAGAAACCAACAACAAACTTAGTTAAAACACTCTCTTTTGTACTTCTTCCATGCACAAAGCCTCCTCGCATCTTTGAAGACTTCATGAGTGACTGTGTTCTATTACAATATCTGTTGGAGTTCCACTAAAAAATTTGTCTGATCGCTTAACAGTGAAAAAGTCTGCAGTAAATTTTCTATAGGTGTCTCCATTCATTATGTTCTCCAACTTTACCATGTCTTGTACAAACAAGTTGGTACTTTTAGCGTGCTAAAAATGTCCTGCAGCGTAGAAATACGGAATCATCCTTTTCACTGCAGACAAATATGCCTTCCAATCACCCTAATAAACTCTCTGCCTTAATAAACTCTTTGAGGATTAACACCATATCTAAATACTGGACCCATAATTGTGCAGTTGGACCTTTCTTTTTTAGATGGGAACACTTATCTTGATACTTTGATATCATACTTTTAATATCATGATACTTTTAATATCATTGAGGAATCGTAGCTCTTCTACTGTTGAAAATGAAGGTGTTGTTTCATATAGGTTTTGTAGGTTGGCTTCCATAAATTGTTGTTCTTCACTGGACAACGACAGTTCATTGAAAATTATTTTACACAGAGCTATTAGCAGAATTGTATGACTTCTGACAGCTCGAGAGTAAGCATGGCTCATCAACATTTTGTCAACAGAATGAGAAGCGTAAATAGTACTCAACACTTCTTTCAGTCCACTGCCAGCCATGATGAAACCAATTGATCCAAGAAAGGACATGCACATATGAAAACCTCCTAGTCTGACCACTATTTTGGATATCCCAGAATTTTCACCGGATGAAGCAACGACTTCCCTTGTTTTAATATAAAGGGGCTGGTCAAAGGTTCTTACACAAGTATTGTGCCCATACTTGAGACTATTTTCGAGAACATATTGTAAAGTGCTGTAAATTGTGTTGTAGTCACTTGCAGGACTGTTTACAAATGACAAAAACATGACACGTGATTTGTAGTGGTCTTCCTGTTGTGTCAACAACTCCATGAATCCACTCCACCCAGGAATGCGCAGTACTTCCTTATATTTAGCATTAAACCACAAGACATCCTCATTTCGAAGACTAGAGATAAGTGTTGGGTTGCAATCAAGCTGTTCCACAATAATGTTTTTAAGTCCTCGAACATCCCGGTTTTCGTAAACCTTGATTGGTATTTGTGTTGTTTTAGTTATTTCTGAGGCACTTGGGATCTCTTTCAATTTTGGTACGTTATCTAGAGAATCTTAACCTTATCATGGGGACTTAACAATTCGGATGATTTCCATTGAATGAAATGTATTCATGCCATCAATTGTTGCAACATTATGATCTGCGTTGTCACGAACATACTGAATGAAACCGCCTTCTTCAGGGGACGAGATTGAAGGCAGATGATATATCACATTGGAAGATTCATACAGGACTGTTTCTTTATAAGAAGAAGAGAATCCTAAGGATGATAAAATCTCTATTAGACGTCTGGAGCCAAAGTATCTATGTAAATGAACGGATGCTCCAAGGAGTACAGGTGATATAAAGGACCGAGGACGAACCGTGGACATAATGCTATGACATATGACAGTTGACTTTCTTTTCGAAAGCTCTGTAGAACCCTTTCTGTTTGTTAAGATGATTTTCTTTATCAGAGAGGTTAATGACTCAGGCACACTGGCGTTGACATTAGAGAACAATTCAATACTGGGAGGATAAGTATCTACATCACATGATGCAGAACGTATATCTTGACGTATGATTTCGGCCGCTTTCTGCTCAACTCTCATCCTTTCTTTTGCTATACTGGTAAAACTTATACTAGCTATACTGCTATTACTTTTACTATTAAAATAACTACTTCCAAACTAAGGTACTCTTTATTTACGGACACGGGTACATGCACACAAACTTCAAAAGTACTTTACTAATTTTTATCCCCATGCTACTAAATAATATTCTTCACAGTACTTCTAACAAGCCCACTTGCATACTCCAACTTCATTCTTGCTGCCACGAACTCTTTGACCCATGCCAAAGCCAGCCATCCTCATGCTCATCACAGGCTATTGACAATAGTGTCACACTCTTCACAGACTATTTGCTATACCACGTTCTCCACAGATTACTCACTAATTAACTCTTCCACATTCTTCACAGATTATTCACTATTACACTCTTCCACATTCTTCACAGACTATTCACTATTACACTCTTTCACATTCTTCACAGATTATTCACTATTACACTCTTCCCCCGGTTTTTTTTTTTTTTTTTTTTTTTTTTTTTTACAATGACAATCTATTAGGTGGTCTCCTGATCCTTCCGGATTTTCTTGGTAGCTGCCAATCTTGCTGCTCTGCTGATGTTCTGACACCTCCTGGATATCTTGTTGGTAGCTGCCTATCTGGGTCTCGTACTGGTGTTCTGCCATCTTCTGGGTGTTGTCTTGGTAGGTGTTGATCTTGCTCTCTGATTGATGTTCTGTCACTTTCTGAATTTATGTTTGGACTTCTAGGCAGTTGTACATCTTCCACTGCTGCGTCTGCGAGCGGGTTCTTTCGGCAAAGAAACCATATATCCTCCTGACATTTTCTTGGCATGTTATCTTCTCGGTCTTCCTTTGCTTGCGGAAAAATTATTTGATGTCGATGGCACTTCCGTATTTTTCCTTGTATGCTTACCAAAAATACGACTGGGCTCATCTGCCTGACCAGTTCGCCTTTGATAAATTTAGGAAAACGATCGCGATAGTTCTTCACCCAGACCACTTCATTCTTTTCTTGTTGCTCCACTTCTTTCCTGTCTTTCTTGCCGCGTTCAAACACTCCCTTCTGTACAACATTAAACATTGTGCGTGGTTGGAAATTTAACATCAATTCCGCTGGTGGTTTCCCTGTTGCCTTACTCGGTGTGAATCGAAGCATGTATAATATTTCTTTCAGCTTATGCTCTCCTAATCTACGGTTCCATGTATATTTATTGTCTAAAAACTGTTTTCTTAAAAGCTGCTTTACTGTCTGCACGGCTTTTTCAGCGATTCCATTGCTTTCTGGGTTGTATGGTGGAGTTAGCACTGCCTTGATGTCTCTTTCCTTTAGGTATGTCGTGAACTCAAATGATGTGAAAGGAGGTCCGTTATCTGATACTAAAGTCTTTGGATACCCGAAGATTTGAAAAAACTCGTCTAACTTTTGTTTAGTTTCAGATGCTGTCGTTGAATTTACATTCCACACTTGGATCCATTTTGAATAACTGTCCACTAACAGCAAAAATTTAGATCCCACACAATCAAAGTGATCTACATGCACTCTTCCCATCGGTTGTGCTTCTGCTTTCCAACTACTATATTGATTTTTCGTGTTATTCCTATGCATGCTATTACACGTTTCACAAAATTCGCTCATTTTTTTGATATCACGGTCTAAACCTGGCCACCAAACTGCTTCCTTAGCTACAGCCAGCATTCTCCAAGCACCTAGGTGATTCCTGTGTAACTGTTCCAGATACTTCTTCCTTAACTTATGTGGGAGTACAGTTTTGCCTTCCATAATCACACATTTGTTCACAACTGAAAGTCTTTGCTTGTTGTTAAAGAATGTTCTTAACTCTGTAGTATTATGTTCTTCCTTCAACTTCCTGGGCCAGCCTTTTATTATCCATTCTCTCACCTGACATAATAGTCGGTCTTCTTCCGATGCCTCCATGACTTCTTGGAGCGTTAATGGTGCCAACATTATTTGGCTTATGAACTCTTTTTCGTCTATTTTTACATCCACTGGTGCCTCATTAATCGGTAGTCTGGATAGGAAATCTGCTACTTCCACTTGCTTACTATAAAGGATTTTGAAGTCGTACGAAGACAAGAACAGCATCCATCGTTGGAGTCTTGGTGAAGCTGCGTCTGGAATAGCCTTTTCTCCGAATATGATCTGTACACTAAACATATTTTACTCAATAGAGATGACAAAGTATAGACTGAACAACTTACACCTTGTTTCATACCATAGATCAAAAATTGTAAACAACAAATAACATTATATACAAGAAGTTTACAATAGTATTCCACCTCAAAGATTTTCCTGTTATGAATTTTTAATTTATTAGCTACACGTTCTGGAATGGATATCAACAACTGAACCATTTCATCATACTCCACCTGTTTCCCTTTCACGGAACTGTCCCCGTCTATTTTGCAAGTTTGTACTAACCAATTACTGATCACACCCGATTTCAAAACTTTCTCTAATAAATCTACTAATATATCTAATTTAAAACTGACAGGTGTTTTCTGTATTGCTCCCACTAAAATATCAAGAGCTTCTAATTCAGGTCCATTCAAAAACAGCTGTTCCCAATCACACGTCTGTTTTCCTGTGGTATATCCAACCCACTTTGGCGAAAGCAATTCAAAAATTACCAACGCAACTGGTCGATAAAAATGTTCACAAAAAATATGCACTGGAATTGGGGTTTTATCCAAACCAGAAAATTTCTGGAAGGTTTCTGAACCTGGGAGCATATCACACAGTCTTCTTACAGCTGCGATCTGTGAAGAACTTGTGTTTAAACAGTTACACGATGATGATGAATCGCTTGCGATTGAAATTTTGCGTATTTTGCTTCATTTGGAGGATAAATATTCAATGGACAACTTTTCTGAATGCTTATTTAATTCATTGGTTGCTGTAACAATTACATATCCATCACAGTGTGCAGAGTTCCTATGTCAGCAAGTGTTTGAGCGAAATTACAGTGTTCGCAGAAGACTAGATATATTTTATGTGTTACAAGCATCTGCTCAGGAATTGGCAAACGTACGAAAGACACGAGGTCAAAAGGATACATCTACGATTGTGGATGCAAATATCAGAACACAGAAGGAGAGAGGGATTTGTCCCTGGAAAGAGATTATCGAACAGAGAATAGAAAGTAATACGAAACGATATCATAGCAAACGAAAAGTTACGAATCTTCAAAAGAATGAATTTGCTGCTGTTGTCGGGCATTTTTTCTTCCCTTTATTGTACAATTTCAGCAAAGAATATAGTATGTTCGATCGAGATGTAATTCTTCTTGTAGGACTTCTGAATACCCTTGCAGTTGTTATGAAATGTGCTGTGAATACACCGAATGTGTCAAAACTTGGACATTGTTTATTGGATTTTGTTTGGAATTTCCGTTATCATAAAGAACCAGCCGTGAGACAGTCTGTTATCAGTGCTGTTGGAGCTATTGTATTGAGTGTACCAGCATCGTGTGTAATTAGTGACATCCAACAGCAATTTTGGGAATGTTTTGAATGGTTAATGGATATTTCTGAAAACGATCCAGATCAAACATCAAGGGAAATAGCCAGTATAGTGATGTTTCTGATGAAAAATGCAGCTCAGAGTGAAATACCTAAAATAGATGTGAATTAGTAAGACAGAATTTACGGTGAAGCTCTGCTCCATTTCAGAGTAATCACTGTATTAGTATATAGCATTCGCTATTTGATGTAACAAAAAATTTTCCCGTATGAGAGTTTCTTAGATTTGCATTCAATTCGATTATCCCATCCTCGTCGCCACTGCTATACTGGTAAAACTTATACTAGCTATACTGCTATTACTTTTACTATTAAAATAACTACTTCCAAACTAAGGTACTCTTTATTTACGGACACGGGTACATGCACACAAACTTCAAAAGTACTTTACTAATTTTTATCCCCATGCTACTAAATAATATTCTTCACAGTACTTCTAACAAGCCCACTTGCATACTCCATCTTTCTGCGGATCTAATAGTTCATTCTCGTGCCATGATTTACTGAAGACATCATAACTTGTGTCTCGAAAGCACAGTACGGTTGGTCCTTTCAGTTTATTGGTAATTACAAGCTTATCACCGTATCGCTCAAGCTTAGCCTTAATAGTTTTCTGATCAGGCTTCGTTTCGAAATCATCAATTACATCTTTTAGCTCAGAAAGAGTAAACTGACAGTCATCATTATTCTCAATGTACGAAAAAAAATTGTTCATGGCCTCAACAATATTTTCGTGTGAAGGGCGACCTACTGGGTCTTCTGAAGGTTTCTTTGAAAATTGAACAAAACATGTATCATGATACCATCAACTGCAACCAAATCAATTGGATCAATGATGTGCAACCTTACAGCCTTTGCCCAATCATCATTTCTTCTTTCTATTATCTTCATCATAGTATCTTTGAACTCGATTGTAGAAACTATTTTAATTTTTTTTTCGGAACTCACTCCGCTTCTTGTTTTCCATCTCCTCTAAAGCTTCCAAAAGAGACAACGAGTTTTGAAATCAAATTTTGGTACTGATGTCGACTGCTTTCTTGTTTTTATAGAACTCACAGACGCAGCAGCTTCATCACCATTGCGTTTTCTTTTAAATGCGGCTATACTTGTTGTACGAACATAGTCCTTTCGTCAGTCCACACGAAGTTCAATTGAACTTTTATTTTGGAATGTAGAACATTTTCCATGTTGTCTCTCAATACTTGCGGCAATAAGGCTGTCCAACCCACGCTTTACAACCACTGTGGGCTTAGCCACTAAAGCTTTCCCACAAATAACACAAAACATATCCATTTCCTGAGGTGCAGAGAACTCGAAAAGTCAAAACAGTGCGAGATAAGCAATAAAGTTGAATCGCGCCATACGCAACTCTCAACTCGTATAAAGACACACTGGCTTCTGAATTCCAATCGCACACACCTATCCCAATCGATTTCTGTCCATCACTAACCTTCTTCCACCTGCTACTCTGTGTCACGTGTTTCCAACAGCGTCACGTGTTGCTTAACCCTTATTGTTGTTCTTCCTCTCTGAACTATAAATAATTTGTCGGGACGGGAAACGGAAAGAATCTTATGAATTGTAACTACACAGTAGTTAATTTTATAATGAAAATTAAGAAATGAAAACAATTACTGACAACAAGTAACAAACTTATATTACGTATCTAATGATCGTATCAATTGATTCTGGTTTCATTTGATTCAGAGCTACAACATACAACTGTAAATTGACCGTACTGAAAAGCAACAGTTTCACAGAAAACATTACTAGAAAATATGCACATCTTGATTCAGAGGCTTGACGGAAGCAAATGATAAGTGCCACCGTCATCAACATAAGTTAATAGTGGGATCTACCACAGAATAATAAAGAAAGGAAATTAAACCATAGAGTGTAGGGGGTGCTTCCGTAGTGTGTGAAACCTATGAATTCTAATGCGATATTGAATCTTATATCCATTTTTTTTCAAAATTTTAAAAAAATATGCTTATATTGTCTTTACAAGAGTCGGTCTATTAAATAAAACAACATACCTTCCTTACATTTCAAAATACAATAAATAAATAAATAAATAAATAAAATGCAGGTACAGGTACCGTTGGATAGGCTTTATAATATTCTATAACCTTTATTTGAAGATATATTTTGAAATATTTTATGATTACTGAGTTATTTGCATTTACACTTAAAACCAGGTACTCAAAAACTAGTTTTTTTTTTTTTTGTATCTTGAAAGAAATTAACGATACAGACAGCACGTTTCATTCCGTATATTTGGTAATTAATTATCTTCAATCTGAAACAAAAGCGACGGTTTTACCACTATCCTGCGGGAAGTTATAACAATTTCCAAAAAAAAACACTACAAATTATGGTGTCGGACATTTTGATGACGTCATATTTCCGAAACCCAACCCGATATTCTTTGGGACTTCCTGTGAAACATTTACGAGCGAATGTGCTAAGCGTACCTGGTAAATTTATTTTTTTGTTTTTTTTATTCGGAATATTTAGGTTAACATGCAAATAAGCTGAATTTGATTGTATTTTAAATTGCGTTTTCCTCTCCCACTTCCACCCCCAGAAAAAAGGGGAAAAGGGGAAGCGTACGGCAGAGAGTCGGGGACTTTTGATATGTCATTTAGAATGACCTAATGAACATTTTTGTTAAGAAAAACCTTGGCTTCTAATTTTTCCGAAGAAACGCCCATTTTTTGACTAAAGTTCCTGGACTGTAATTGGTTGGGTTGGGGTTTAGCGTTCCTCTCAGCATCGACGCTATATGAAACGTGAATATGTGATCCAAACCGCATGAGCTCCAACCGGGAATCGAATCCTGAACTCCAGCACCGAAGATGCGTATAGCCACGAGAAAACTCAGTGATATTATTAAAATTACTGTTTCTACGGAGTATAGGGGTTTGGAAAGAATTTAACCACTTACCAAGAAAGACAGAAAGCACTTAACTCTTTCGTGGGCAATGGGAAGAATAGTTCCCGCCAAGGGAACATAAGTATGATCTTATTTGCTTCACTGGGAAGCGATGTTCCCATTGGTTATGAGTCGTTTTTACCATGGAGATGGGAATTGCACTAGCGAAATCATTCCTTTTGATTCCTTGGTTGTTTTGAGTGCGTGTTGGGTAACATGGAGGAGGTATCGTTCCATCACTTGTAGAAAAAATTGACCCACGAAAGGGTTAAAAAAAAAGAAGAAGAAATGAAATACAAAATGTTATATTTTCAGTTCGGGAAAAGACTGAGGTGCCCGGTCAGTCAAGAGGAAGTGTATTCTTGAACAGGATCCTATGAAAATACATCATGGAGAGCACACAATTGTAAGTAATCCCAGCTTTTGCAATCGGTACCTTCCATTATCTGGTGTATGTGCTGTGGTTTAGGTCTTAACCTAGGATCTTCTCTCTCTTCAAATTCTTTTAGGAACTTTTTAACTAGTCATCATGTCATAAGATGTGTTCACATCAGACACACCTATTTTCTCGTAACATGTTTAATAGGCAAATTCCTTTCTTCTCAAATCCTTTTCAATACTTTCTGGTTTGTTACTTTGCCCACTCTTGAAGCTTTTAAAATAAATCTGTAGCACCACATTTCAAAGGCTGTTATGCGTTTCTTGTCTATCTAGCCAAGCGTCCAGTTGTCGTTATCAAATAAAAATACTCTCCGAACGAAGGTAGGTAGCATGCGCTTGCAAATTTCACATTAATATTACAGGAAGTAAATGTATACTGTTTGCAACTAAAGTCAGCCTTAGCTTGTTTTATTCTACTAACGACCTCTATGAATCTTCCATCTGGTGTTATCTTACAACCAAGGCACGTAAAAGCTGACACATTCTTCAACTTATCTCTATCAACAAAACATCTTAAGTTTGTTTTCTTCTTACTTGTTACCATTACCTTTGTCTTAGCTCTCTTAGAGCGATTGATCTTCATATAATAATTTTTGAGTACTTGACCAATCATATTAACCACGGCGTCCTACACTTGCTAATCTTCTGCTAACGCAACTATGTCATCGGCAAATCCAAAGAAGTCCATTTTCTCACCATGTATCCTTATTTATTTATTTATTTATTTATTTATTTATTATTATTATTATTATTATTATTATTATTATTATTATTATTATTATTATTATTATTATTATTATTATTATTATTTAATTTCTCTCGTAATTAGTTCATTGAGTATATCCATTAAATATAATAGCTGATAGAGAACAATCCTGCCTTACACCTTACTTGATAGTACCTTCCTAAATATATTCGCCACATCTTACCACAGTGGTTTCATCTCTACACAACCATTGTATGACCCGCCTATTTCTATAATTAACACTCAAACTTTTCAGCATTCTAAACATTATTTTCCAATCAACTCTCCCAAGCGACTTTTCCACATCGACAAAGGCAATATACATACTTTTATCTTTCGCATCCTCTTATCCAAGATTACATGCAATTGCAATATTCCTTCTCGTTTTCTCCTTGTCTTTTGAATCCAAATTGATCATCTGAGTGATAGATTCCAACTTTCTTTCAATTCTTCATAGAACGATGGCCGTTGGTGTTTTCGACAAATGAGTTACTAAACTCATATTTCTATATTGTTCACATTTGATGGCAGACGCTGTTTTCCATAATGATACAGTAATACACTTTTTAAAGCCTTCCAGAAGTTGTCCTATCACATAAATCCTTTTGCACCAAGCGAAACAGCTCATTATGTATTTGACAATCTGCGGCCTTGATAAGTTTTGTCAGAACTATATCAATACCCTATTTCTTCTATTTATGGTCTTGTCAAACTCAGCGCACAGTATACAATCTTCTTTCTCATCCTGAGCAACCTTATCTTCCTCTTTCAATTCATTCAACCTTACAACTTTTCTAGTACTATTTCTACTGAATAAACCATATAATGCAGAGTTCATTCAGTGAACTACTTTAGTCAAAAATAAGTATTTTTTTGTATAATACATTCATTTAGTATTGAATTTAGGTATAGAAAAGAATAGAATAAAATATTTTATTTTCGTTAAACTTTACAAGCTATGGACAACGTCCAACTAGTATATAAATATAATTAAGGTTATTCATCAGTAATAATAATCAAACATAATATACAAAATTCAGAGATGGTTAATGTAATAACAAAATAAAGCAAACTTCGTAATATTAGAGATGATCAACCTTACCCTGGGTTCATAGTCACTCTGAGTTTTCTTTTCTTTTAAAAATTATATACTGTAGTTCAGCATATAAGTCCATATGTTAACTAATGCTACTGAATACTTTGTATGTTCTGTGGTAGAAAACTAAGATGTCATGGGCTCAATTTTATAAAATGTCAATATTGATTTCATTATCATAATCATAATTCCTCACCATTATCTTTGTTTCTAAGGTTATAAACGTGAAATGTAAAATTAAAATAAATAAAATTAGTTAACATTAAAAAAAAAAATTAACCGAAAGAGGTATTGAGAGTACGAAAGAGGTTGAGAAGTAACAAAGAAGGGAATAATCTACAGACATAATTTTATTTATTTATTTATTTATTCTGAAGTTCAACATATACGAGGGTAAGTCAACTGAAAACCATAAAAGTAGAAATAAAAATCCGCATATGGCGCCAGTGAGCTGTAAGTTGGCATGCCTGTTTACGATAGTATGCCGGATGTCTCCTAGGTGGCAGCAGCCGGCAGATGCACAAACACCGGCGCAACAACAGTTCCAAAATGGCAGCCCCACTAGCCACATGCACCAGCGAGGAGCAGCGTTCTGTGATTCGGTTTTTGCGAAGTGAAGGTGTGAAACCGATTGACATTTTTAGGCGAATGAAGGTTCAGTGTGGAGATGCGTGTTTGTCACAGCCACAAATCTATGAATGGTGCCGGAAATTTGCAAATGGTGTTACGCCTGTGGCCGATGCTCCACGCCCCGGCCAGGCTCGGCGCGTAGTGACTCCAGAGACCATTGCAGCCGTTGATTTCCGAGCGATTTCCATCTGTTTGGTCCGCTCAAAGAAGCAATGGGCGGCAGGAAGTTCCACTCCGATGAAGAGGTACGCAACGCGGTGCACGAGTGGTTGCGCCGTCGCCCAAAAGACTTTTTTTCTGCAGGTATTCAGGCTCTTTCGAAGCGCTGGCGGACTTGCATTGAACGAGGAGGGGACTATGTTGAAAAGTGATTTACTTCTGTACCCTGTGTGACCAATAAATAATATTAAAAAAAAAATAATTATGGTTTTCATTTGACTCCCCCTCGTATATTTAGGACATTACTGTTTAATAACTTGATTTGGCCTGCAGAAAACTGCTCTTTGTTCTTATAATGTGTGAATCTCTCAAAATTTCAGTTTATGTTACTAAATAGATAACAATCATAGGGAGCAAGATTTAATGAATAGAGTGGATTGCCCGCTCATTAAACCTAGAAATCCTTTAAAACAGCCAGTGATTTACTATCCTGGTATGAAAAAGATTTGTTGTGAAAAAATAAACTTATCTTTTTCTCTTGGTTTTCTTTCAACGCTTCTTAATTTTCTCCAGGACGTTTCAATTATAATCTTCATCAGTTCTTTGGCTCTTCTCATAATATTTTGTATTTGGTAACCTTACTTGGCAGTTAATAAAATAATATATAACATAATAAATAAGCACGCAATTGATAATTTTTACATTTACACTATGTTATGTATAGTTCGAATTAAAAATAGATTCCTATTGTTTCTCATTATAAATATTTTTAGTGTTCTCAATATTTGGCGAATTAAATATATTTCTTTTCAAATTTTCAGATCACTAGGGGTGTGCTGAACTGATTTTAGGGTACGTAGCTTCGATTAAATGGGGTGGTCGGATCAATGGGTGGGTGGGGATAGTGTACCATCAATCTTCAGAGACTTCAAAGGGTCAAAGGTGAAGATTGATGGTGACTGGATTAACAGACAGGGGAACAGGCAGTGGAAGGAGGGCGTTTGGGCCGCTGGGCAGACGGTCGGATGTAGTAACGTATTTTTTTTTTAATCTGCGCTTTACATATTGATCTTTTTTTTTTCTTGGGTGGCATCAGATTGGGTGCGTGGGATGTCTTACAGAGTCAATGCCACTTAGATTTAGAGACATCCCAAATAAGAGACAGACCGGTATTACTCTGACACACACACATCTATACGTAGACACAGGGTGCGAATTGGCGGGGGGGATGCCGGGGATTTCCCCCCCTGACAAAAATCTTTCCCACCCTGGAGAAGAAAAATTTTATCCCTGGCAGGGATAACTTTTTCCCCCTCTGGAGTATTTTTAAATGGTCATAAAGATAAGATAGAAAAAGGGAACAATTCTTACTAACCGAAATATTACTTGAGTGAAAATTTATGAAAGATCTCACATCTCAACTGTTTTGTACTTGTTAGTATATATATATATATATATATATATATATATATATATATATATATATATATATATATGTGTGTGTGTGTGTGTGTGTGTGAGGACTGGGTGCGCATATGGGTGAAATTCATCCCCCCCTGGGAAAATTTTTCAATTCGCACACTGCGTAGACATATACACTAGGACACCACTTCCATGCACTATACACAGATACATACATATAAATATATTAAACTACACATATAGATAGATAGATAGATAGATAGATAGATAGATAGATAGATAGATAGATACAGATGACACACACACATTTTGGCGCGGGAGATCCGGGTCCGATTCTCGGCGGGAGCTCAAGTTATTTAGATCTAATGTTAAACTGTAGTCCATGTCTCATATAGCCTCATTGCTAAAATGAATGCTAAACTCAAAAATCTAACACACACACATTTAACACTGTGACATCCACATCCATTATGACATTCCTGGAAGATACTTGTTAACTGAATCCTGAGGATATCCAAGTAATGCTAATTTTTTCGATGAGTGTGTCTTTCAGTTTCTTGGCAATAATAATCAAACATTAATATCATTCCAATCGCATCTACAAATAGTTATGAATTTATTTTTTAAAAGAAAATGTACTTCTTACAGTTTTTCTCTCCATACCTAAAACCGTACAAGGACACCGTTCAGTTTACATAATATAGAGAAATGGTGTCGTAAATTAGTCTTCACTTCCATCCACTGAATTCCATAAATCACGATAAAAAGCGTAACGTAATTTGATCTTTGGAAATATAGTGACAACGGTAATTTCATTCTTTATCAAACAGTATTATTCTTATCATTACGTTTTTAATATGCATTTGTTATCCTTTTTTATTATATCCTTTATAATATTTATAATGGTTTTCTTCGTTCTTCTCTCTCTACAACTTTTATTCCAAATGAATTCGCTGTTTAGTGTTATCCCCTTTTGTTTAATCGCTTATTTTTAATTTATTTTCTATTTTTTTTTTTTTTTACTTTCTCAAGCTCCCACCATATCTTTCTTTTATAAATATACCACATTGACTTGATCCCTAGTCTTCCGTTGCTAGCGCTGCTATCGGCTGAAGGAATTCCACTCGCTTTCTCTCGCTTAGCAACAGCTGAACCCTTATTGGCTCAACGTGTGGGTGTGTGAGGGTGTGAGCTTTAGTTCGCATTTTTGCCACGGTTCAAGACATCTTGGCAGCACAATAATAATAATAATTGGTTTCTACAGCTTTTTATCAAATTTCTCTCCCGCTCTTCTTTCATTTCCAATATTCTATTCTTTTCTAATTGTTCGTTTCATTTACTCCGATTTCCACCATAATTCAATAGTTATGTTGGAAATAAAAATACTACCTTTGTGGCTATATCCATAGATATGTCTTTCATATACTTCAATATTGTAAAGCCTATTTTTAACTTTTTTACAGCTGGTATGAGCTGTTGGCTTTTCAATTTACTACCAGTGTGCCATACAGACTCATACCGGCTTAATTCGATCACTGCCTGTATCATCTCATATCATAATTTTCGACTTTGTGTGTTTCTACTCATCTACATGTGTGCTACGCATAATGACACCCTTTCATATGTAAGTTATATATATAGTAACAACTTATTATTTTCAAGTCTTTTTCTTTCTTCCTTAATGACTGATACTACATGAGACGTGGATCTATAGCTAAACCATTTGATCTTCCACCGCTAGTGGAACCGGAGACACCTGCAATTTGTAGAGATTTTTTAACTTTTTTTTTTAGTTTAACGTCTCACAATTATGATCTGAGGCTAAGGAAGACGGTGATGATGAGATGGATGAAATGACGAAAGTGAGAGGAAACAGAAAACCCTGAGAAAATCCATGCACACGGTGTTTGTCCATCATATAGCTTACTTGGCTGGAGCTGGGGTTGACCCAAGGACTTATGGGGCGTTTACACTTAGTCGATTTGCGTTCGATTCAGTTGAATTGACGTCACTTTCAACTTAATCGACCGTGTAAACGGGACTTCAACTTAATCGCTTGTTGATCGAAGGCGACTAATCGACTGACAACTGAATTGAAAGACGTTCTATTTTCTTTGGTTGAAATAATTGAACACATCCATCGATCTGATTCGGCCTAGTTGCTTCGATTCAGTGGCAAATGCAGCGAGTCGATTTAGTCGTGCGACTCGCTGCATTTACTCGTGCGACTAAATCGACCAAGTGTAAACGCCCCATTACGCATCAGAAGTGAGCGCTCTAGCACTGAACCTCGCCGCATTCTTTTACATAAATACACTACACTACACTGATATTTCCAAATGCGCGCACTCTATCACTTCAGTTCGTAAGTAAGAGGGAATACCCAAACCAACCAGAATTGCAACACAACATGCGCGCATTTTGTGGTTACGGAAACTATGTCACTAGCCGAGTGGCGTCACCTCTGTGTGGAGTTGGAATTGTTTATCATTGATATTGCATTGTGTATGTTCCTGCTCATAGCGTCCAATGTGATGTATGACTACAAGGAATGAAGGGTGAGCCTAAAATTTCGTTGTTACTCGACAAGTTAAGGATAACTCTTTGAATAAATCACAAGTTTACATGTGTTTACCCAGTTCAAGTGTCTTCTCAGTTGACTAAAATTTTATCAAGACTTGATCCCCTTCGTGCCTGAATGAGCAAGCAAGTCTCACTGATGCACAAATGTCGTCTGCTGTTACATTTCCTTTATGAGTTCATCCACTTTAGCAACATGCTGGTCTGTAACACGCTTCGGTGCACCACTCTGCTTGTTATCCCCGAGCGACGACCGTTCTTTGCAAAAGCGCTTGTTCTACTCATGAACTTTGGACAGTGATGTACTGTCTTCTTTTTTTCGTTTACTTTCTCTTTCTCTGCTTATGTGGGATCGATATTTTTGAAAATTTGATTCCACCTTGCTCAGTCCCAAACACCAATCTCTATTGACCTCTTTTCTTTTAAGTTAGTAGTTATACAATCTATCCATCCTCCTTTTGGTTTTCCTTTTTCTCTTTTGCTTTCTATTTCCAACTTCCTCACTTCCTTGTCGACATAATCATCATTTTCTCTCATAATATAACTGTACCACTGGAATTTTCTTTCTCATACCTTTTTTTATTATTTATTTATTTATTTATTTATTTTTAGATATCTCAGTCATTTTAAAGCTATCTGTTATTCTTTCGTTTATGATCTTGTCCAACATTGATCATTTTGGTAACACCACAATTCATCTGAGCATTTTCGTGTTGGCCACGTCTAGTTTCTTGTCCTACATCTTTTTGGTTTCCCAAGTTCCTGTTCCATACAATATTGTGAGTCTTATTATGCTTGTAGGCTCTTCCTTTCACCCTGAAACTTACTCTTTTATTACAATCAATACCCGAGATCTTCCATTTCATCTATCCCATCTTAATTCTGTACTCTTCCCATTCTATTCACTGTGGAACCTAGGTATTTCTTTATATACTGCCCTTCCATCTGTAAGGTTTATTATCCATCTCCTCCAAAGTTCACATATTCAATTTTCTTTCTACTGGTTTTTGATCCTCTATTCTACAAACGTTTTTTTTTTTTTCATTCTACCAGTTCTTTGATGTTGGCATTAAACAATGTCATCTGCAAATAGCACACCCCAAAGGCGATTGGTCTTTCTTCCATGCCTTATACATATTTTGGATGAGGCGAACATACTTTTCTGGTAAACCTCAACTTCTTATGAATCTCCAGATCTCTTAGCGCCGTAAACAGTCATAAGCTTTCTCCAGGTCGAAAAATAGTACATGTAAGTCTTACTGCTTTTTTTTTTTTTTTTTTTTTTTGTATTTTTCCATAATTTGTCAAATTGCAAAAATTGCATCTGTTCTACCAGATGCATGAATCCAAATTATTCCTCTCCTATTGATGTCTGCTCCCGAAGCCATCTCTCATGGATTCTTTCCCAAATCTTCATTTTATGGGATATTAGCTTAGTCCCTCTATTATTATCGCAGCTTTGAGTATTTTCCTTTTCCTTAAAAATTGGTATAATTATACTCTTCATTCTTTGGGTATTATTTCTTCGGTAAATAGCCTGCATCAAATTTAACAATAGAATTTTTTCCTTCTTTGCCGAAGCATAGCCATATTTCCACTGGTATTTCATTCGAGCCGGTTGCGTTCCTATTCTTTGTTGTGAGTACCAGGCCCGTAGCCAGCCCAAAAATTTAGGGGGGGGCGGTAGAAGTTAGGGGGGCGACCCAATCATGTTATCCTTCATCACCATATTATAGTTCATTCGCAAGCCTACCGTGAAATTTTATGGGGCCCAGCCAAAATTTAAGGGGGCCCGGCCCCCTCTTGCCCCCCCGTGGATACGGGCCTGGTGAGTACCGCTAATAATACTTCTTCTTTCCTTATGTTGTCTGTGACTCCTTTGTTTGGTACACTGTTCTTCAAGATTAATCTCAAGTTTTCTTCATTTAACAGCTTTTTGTAGTAGTCTTCGATCTTCTTTTGACTTTATTCTTCGTGTGTTACTTCTCCTTTTTCGTTCATTATCTGTAAAATATGAGAGAAATCTTCTGTTTCTTCGTCTCGTGCCCTAGCTATTCATAGGAGTTCCCTTTCATTTTTACTAGTTTCAAGTTCTTCGTACACTGCTCGCTAGGCTTCTGACTTTGATTTTTCCATTCCCTTTTTAGCTACTGTGTTCAGTTTCCGGAATTGTTATCGATCCTCGTCAATTCCTAATTTATCGCATTTTACTTTCACATCTTCTTTCTCTGATTGCTGTCTGAACGTCCTCATCTCACCATCAAGTGTCCTTATTTACTGGGACACCTTTCCCTGAAGTCTTACCTAATACTTCTTCCCCTATCTTTTTATGACTATAGTATTTATCGCCCAGCATTTCCTGGCACCTTTCATGTGTTGTAGTCTGTGTAATATGTTTTCTTTCAACTCGCACCTTGGATTTGGGTCTTTGAATTTCTACCGCTTAATATTAGGTGTACTTCTCGTAGCGATTCTTTTCCTTTTGCAGTAGAATTACAATCAAGTACTAGGATTCTATGATGTACTGCTTCTTTGTGGTTAATATTACAGTTCTTTGCAAGTTGTCTTCTGCGTAAGAGAGAGTTTATTTGGCTCTCCCTTGTTAAATTTTTATATGAAACTAATTGCTTTGTATTCTTTTGGGTTAATGTGTTGTATATAGCATAATCACATGCCAGTGCAAAATTTAATATTCTCTAACCTTATCCATTCTTTTCTCTGATATTCCAACCTTCGTGGACCCTTGAAGATATAACTTCTTCTCTAGTACCAACATACCCGTTTAGATCACAAATTATTCTTCCTTCCTTTGGTATGTTCACTCCAAATCATTCCAAAAAGTGTAATTTTCTTCGTCTTCGCATTCAACTTGTAGATCGTACACGCTCATAATACAAAACATTTCTTCAAGACGCGATTTGACACTAATTGTTCTATCACTCCATTGTTCTACATATTGAGTTAGCTCACTAATCAGGACAATTTCTGCCCCCATTCCTACCTTGTTGGGTTGCTCCACCATACAGTAGTTTATATCTACTTCTTAGGTTCTTCACTATATATAATCTCCATCTGGTTTCCTGAACAAACAGTTCTTCTATTCGTCTTCTTACCATTAGATCTGCCATTTTCCTTCCTCTTCTGCTTATTGACATCACATTTAAGGTTCCTAATCATATATGGAGTAGCGTCTTTAACATTTCTCCCGCATTACTTGGTAGCCGTCCCCCAATTTTTATAGGAGACAGGCTCTTACGCGTCGCTTCCGAAGAACACCCTATCATTTTCCTAGGCAATATGTTGGTATTTGCAGGTTTTGGCTAGACATTTTTTTTTTTAACATCCGGAATGCACTACCTGACGCTAATCCTCATCATTTTTCCGGGTTTTGAATCGGCACTAAGTTGTACCGGCGTGCGCCTCCAGTAGTTTGTTTGAGAGTGATATTCGGTTTTCCCCATAAATCCCTTCCATCCTCTTTATTCCTTGTGATCATACATCACAATAACCGCAGAATATTACGAGTAGGAGGACACATAGTGTAGTAGCAAGAAGAAACCACTTCACAAAGATTGACGCCACTCATGACATTGACGCGGGAACTCCAAGCTAACAATGTCTAGTGGCACATTCCGTAACTACAAAACGTATCCGTACTGTGTTGTAATTCCGGTTATTTTTGTGTACCCTCTCCTATGGTTGTTAGTTATATGAACAATTACACTTACACGACACATACCTTACCTGTCTCTGCATATGTTATGTTGTTTCTACATAGCTTATGGCATTTTTATCAGCGCCCTAACACTTGGTCTGATGCCTACATTTTCATCTGACCCGATGTCCTATGGCCCAGATGTCTCTCCTGAAGTTTTCGTGCTCCTTTGTCTGTCTTCCCCCTATCTAGCCATTCTTTCAGCCACCCCATTGAAGCTGAAGGAGGAAAGCTGTTCTAAAGTTGGCCTAATGAAAAGGAATACTGAAGAAAAAGCAATAGAAGAAAAGAAGAGGATCAATGCCCAAGAGAGGAAATACCCTTCCATTAAGAAGATAAGCCATGCTAGAAGAGATTCGTAATTTAAAACCAAGTTTAATCCAAGGAGAGGGAAGAAGATCAGCGAAGTACTAGTGAATGGAAAGCTGTATCATCAATAGAATGAAAAGAACATTTAATTCAAAATTGGATAGATTTGCTGTCAAAAACAATTATGCACATACTTATGTTTTATAAATAAATGTCTTTGCTTTCAATCCAACGGGTCTCTTTTAATTTCTTCAGCTTGTTTCTTAAAACATGTTTCTTTGAGACATGTTTTAACGGTGTTGAATACCTGCGCCATCTTTATTTTTTACCCATTGATTTTTACGGAGAAATATTTTTTCTTTGAAGTGAAATGGAATTTCTAGTAATATTATTTTATTGATTTCTCCTTGAAATCTACTTAATTTGTGAAAATTAAGTTTTATAATACAATAATTTTAATATTTAATAGTCAAATTTGATTTGAGTAATATTGTAATGCAAATCGATTTTGAAAAAGAAGCCACATTTAACTGAACGTAAAGAAGGAATCAGTAAAATAACATCATTAAAATTCCAGTTCATTTCAATGAAAATAGAAAAAAAATATTCCCCAAACACAGTAACTCAATGAGCTAAGGAATAAGGATGGCCTAGGTCTCAACACGGGTCACCAACGGTCTATTCAGTGGATTTTACAGGTAATGAAAGAAATTTACCTGAGATCTCGTATCCACATAACTTTTAACAATAATGCTTTCATGAATTTCTTAAGAATTCAGAAAACGTATAGTAGCTACCGTCACTATATAGTATGTTCAGTGTCTTACCTCTCCTTTCCAAAGAAGAGGGGCGTGCTATTTTCGTGCTTACCTTCAACTGGGGTGAATAATTGCCCTTGTACTTAAATTAAATTAAATATGAAATTCCGTTTTGGAGGTGTCATAATTTACTTCACTATCACGAAATATCAGACACAGTGTTCTGCACATTTACTTGCACAAAAAAGTGTTTTACCAACTACGCAGTGTTCTCAGATTCTCGGCGCCATAATTCCTACTTGATCATTCAAGTTCCATAGTAGGGGAGCTTAAGGCAAAAGTATGGCCAAACCCTGCACTTTGTGTTAAAAAGGTGCCACGCCAATATGTTGTTCACCTGATCCAACTAAGCAGAAACCGAAGTGGCCCCACTCCGACAGCTGGCCAGAATCCAATATGGCGGCTATCAAAGATGGCCACCTCTGCGAATTCATAGTGTTGGTTTTAGAGGCATATACCTCATTAACTAATAGTCCAATCATCACAATTCAAAAACTAAACGATATGGAAGATAACAGAGTCTAATAAATTAGCAAAAGTTTTTACCCAACACTGAAATTAACTCCTATACAAATTATTTAATTTGGAACTTTGCATTTCTTATGATGGAGTTTACTCATATTTTTTAAAATAACAAGTAAACGGCTGGGATTATCGAAAAAGATGTCGTATAACGTTTTAAAGAGTGTTAAATTATCTTTCGTTTGGTGTATAGTTCATTCAGATTGGTTAATAAACAACGAAGTTATGATAATTTAAAGATTTACGTTGAGTCGATTCATTTTCCCAAATTTCGAACGAGAGTTCATTTACCGTAATAAGACATCACTGATGGATGCTGCATTACACGAAACAAATCATTCTCTTGTGGTGTGTTCTTCATAAGTCTCATTTTCATCAGAGGACAAGGCAGCCTGACCCAGCAGTAGAATAGAGGCACTCCAGCTGAAATTTGATCCCTCCCGTTCTTAGAATTCGATATCATTTCCTGGAATTCGGAGGCAAGTTTCGACAAGCCTTTAGCTGTTATGTTCATAGCCTTTTACGGCTACCACAGGAACCCGTGGGAAAATGTTGGTTTGTAGAGACACTCCAGCTGAAATTTGATCCCTCCCGTTCCTAGAATTCGGAGGCAAGTTTCAACAAGCCTTTAGTTGTTATGCTCATAGCCTTTTAGGGCTGCCATCAGGAACCCCGTGGGAACCCGCTGTTGCTATGCTCATAGTCTTGGACGCCTACCAGATGTAGAAACAAGATGAAACGTGCCTTTTTCGTGCTCTTGTCGTGTATTGGCTAATACTTTGAATCCCCAAACTCCCACTCCTCCTGCGAAGAGCGTAAGCGGAACGTATGTGCTTGTGTAGATCATTCTGTTAGCAGCTGTTGCAAAGGAAGAAACGTCAAATTTAAAGATGTCATCGTCAATGAGTTTATTAGATAAGCTTAATAAGCCATCAATGGTACCCTTTACAAAAATGCGAGATTTGGAGATTGGAGTACCATTTCGTATTGTAAACTGTGAGATAATTACAACGGTATATGGTAGGAAGGCATGCGTGACATTTGAAGGAGGCGAAAAAGTGATTTTACCAGGACGTTGTACTGAAAAATTGGAAGCAGATAATGGTGCATTATTAACGTATTTACAAAGTGGGAATGTCTGTTTAATATATAAAGGAATGAAGGTTAATGTATCTGGACGTAACATACACGATCTTGAATTTACTGAACTGGTTTACTCATCGTAAGTGTATGGCAGCATGTACAAACAAGATGAAACATGAATTTTCCTCTTCGCCCCCTTCCTCTTCATGCATGCGCAGTCATCTGTATGCATAGTGTCGTTATTCTGTGCTGGTCAGCGACTGGAGTAACATGTCTTTGAGTGCTTGTGCATCAAATATGGACACCAAGAAAGAGTACTTGTTAAATGTTGAATATGGACTTAATTCAATGAAAACGAAATTAATTTGTATTGGACTGGATAGTGATACATTTGAACCAGTGATTCGTGTTGGCAAAGGACTTGTGTTTGGAGTGGAGTTAAATTTGGCAGAGTGGGAGAAACTTGTACATTTCACCCCATTTGTTACGGACTATTTAAATTCTCAAGTGGAAGTTACATTTATAAAATCTCTTGGTCGAAAAAACGAACTGGTCGTGCGAAAACTAATGGGTGAAAAATTAGTGATGTTAGAGAAGAAAGGAACACTTCATGCTCCTCGAAACACTGTGTACTTAACTTCAAGTGATTGGCTTTATTTCTTGGAAATATTACCGTGTATTGAACATGCTGTGAAAAACAGTAAAGTTTGTAGTGTTGTGCTACGTGAATATTTTGACTTGTGTACAGATACTATTCGTAATCATGTACAATTGCAGTGTCTTACATGCAGAGGACTTGCCGGAATCCATACCTATGTAGATGAACAGAGTATTATTAATGGTATGAACATCAGTTTTCCAAGTGTCTCTCTTGATAAGAACAGTGATGTGAACATTGATGGTGAGCGATTAAAATTGGAAATGAAAGTATTTTGCAAACAAAAACTCATAGATTCAATTATGGCTGATTTATTTGATAGTGTATCGACACAGCCATTGTGGGGGGAAACCGATACTCAATCTTCGGAGGGTATCAATGAAGTGAACATCTCTTCATAAAGAAGAAGAAAATTGATTTGTTTTTTTTTATGTATACTAAACAACGTAATATCAAAGGTAATAAAATATATAGTGAAAGTGAAATGTTTTATTTGTGTGTTTTGTGTTCGTTTCATACACCTCAATATGATAGGATTTTTAATTTCTTATGATAAGAAAAAAATCCCAACATATTTTTTCCTCGTATACTATAAGTGATACGTATAATAATAACAATAATAATAATAATAATAATAATAATAATAATAATAATAATGAATTCAAATTCTTGAAATGAATGTTAAAATGAAATTAGTATTTGAAATTATTATTATTATTATTATTATTATTATTATTATTATTATACCACTTTGTCTTAAGTATGATAGGACTTTTTTATTTTTTTAAAAAAGGAACTAAAATAATTAATATTAAAATTTTAAAAACAAAAGTCCTATCATAATAATATTGAATTCACATACTTGATTTAAGTTACGAAAGAATAACTGATTAAGTATTTGAATTCATTATTATTATGTAGTTATGTGATTACATCATTGAATTAAAAAATCAGTTTTAGAATCTTTTTTAAAAAACACTATGAAATTCTTTAATTCAATGACTTAAAAATATGTTTTATGATATGTGTATTTAATTACATAGTTGATCATAAAACATATTTATTTATTAGGAAACGGAGAAAATAAGAAATAAAACATTTGTTTTCAAAGAGAAAAAAGAACGAACAGACGAATCACTAGCGATGAGACAAAAGTTTGGCTTTGCAGGAATTAACTTGAGACGTAATTCTACTCCTTGGAATAAACATTTATCTTGATTAAAAATATCACAATGAAGATGTCCAAGCATGTCGAATTTTGCACCTTTTTTTGTTAATTCATAACGTTGTTGAAATTCTCTATTACCACTAGATGTTGCATCCATATGTCCAGCAGTATCTTGAAACCAGAATGCACATTGAAGATGAGTATTTTTAGCAGAATCATCATAATTTAACAGTTTTTCAATGTATGATCGATATGGATGATTATGAGTTGGAAATGAAATCAGTTTGTTATTTAAATACACTTCCACTTCACTACACATAGAATTTAAAAAGTCATTAATAGAAGCCACAGCTTTATCACTTTCAAGAAATGCTGATCCATCAGGCTTAACGATTTGAGCTTCGATGTAAAGAAGAGTATGTGGTAGATCTGTGTATTCATCACTTGTTCCTGGGATGACAAATTTTATAGGAGCATTATCAGCTAGTGAACTGATTGGTTTGTATGTAACAACATGATTATCCAATATACTGGTTTGCGTTGGTTTTGTAGAAAAAATATCTAGTTCACTTTTTACACACTCGCAGGATTGATGATGTAAGAAAGCCATGATGGTGATGATTTAATCAAAGATATCGTGTGATAACTTCCTCTTCTTACAAGATTGATTTTTCTTTGTTTTCTGTGTACGTTTCCTCTTTCCGTTCTTCTTCTTGCGCTTGATGATGTGTAATGATGAAGGGTTAAAGATGGAATGATGTGTAATTCTTCTTTTCCTTCGTTGATATCCAGATCCTAGCATAGATTTCAGTTTATTTTTTGCTTTCTCTTGCAAGACGGATCTCGCTTCACCCATTCGTTGATGAAAGGATTCGTTAATAGCTTGATTATCGATGATGACATCAGTAATAACGTTTGCTCCAGATATTAATAATTCCTTTCCTACTGTTTTAGCTCCTTGTTTTACTAGTGGCATGACAGAACGAAATAATCCTCCAAGGAAACTTCCAATACCATGTCGAACTTGATAAGGGGATCCAAGATAAACGTTTCCAGTTCCAGAAAGAGCTTGTTTTTGATAATATTGTAAATATGGATTATTCATATTTGTCTATGTTGACGCACTGGTCGAAAATATAGTTTAACGCATACAGTTCTGAAAGTGAATGCCAATGGAGAGCCTGTACTATCTCTTATATCTATTTTGATGTGTTCAAAATGCATCTTCTCTATAGGCACATAATGTGGAGGATTAAAAATTTCTATAACACTACTTCCAAATGTATGATTCACATGATTCTATATTTATGATACGTAATAATGGTGCTATTGTATCTCCAACAAATAGAGATTGAATTATATCACAATACACATACATTGTAGATGGAAGTCCTAAACGTAAATTTGGAATGCTTTGGCCTTGTTGCATATCCTTTAAATCAACGTTTGGATCAAACCCCAACATCGCACTAACACTTGGTGATAATGCAACGTCTACATCTATGTCTTTATGAAGACGTCGTATAAAACAGGTATTACTCTCACGAGTATAAGAAATATGTAAATTTGTGAATCTGTTGTACGTATTTATTATCTTTATCAATTTTGATATGTCAGTGTAATAACGTACAGAAATAGTTATAAATTTCCATTCATCACTTTTTGCAGGTTTTTAAAAAATTTTATTATTTTCTTCATTAATATTTAATATTGAATGAGGATAATGAATTTCAACAATAGCCACTTCCCACTTTTCATGGAATTCCATTCTTTGATGAAGTTTCGTAGTGTATAATGTTAAGGTGTTGTCAGGAAAATATTCCATAGAACTATTACAGGGAAGCGTAACGTAAAAATCTCCATCAGGTTCCATTGTACTTCTCGATCTTCTTTACGGATGATGCAGGTATCCAGGAATCGAAAGAAGAAGGATATCCTTTCCAATGAACAAGATATTCTTTTCTGCTGCCTTTTCTTCTTGTACGTATGATTTTATCTATGTAAAATGTCTTTGATAACGTCACAGGTTGTAATTCCTCTCTGTAAAATAATCCATCCAGTGGTTCCTTGTTTTATTCTTCAATTTCATAAACAGGTGGATCTCTTGGTATTATCTTCCTCACTTTAAATATTTCCCAAGTCCAATTTTGCATATATCCTTTATCAAATGTACGTTTAGTTTTACTAATTCGTACTGTATCACCAATCTTAAGATGTTTTGAGAAATTTGGATTCTTCTTCTTCTTTATTTTATTATCATATTGATTATGCCATACTTGTAATAGGTTATTTTGAGAAACATTTGCAGGTGACATTTTTATGCTTGAATGATAACCTTCATTGTATGATTTCACAAGAAGAGGTAATACATTTAAATAATTATACATTTGATACTTTGTAAAATACTTCCACATTTTTTCTTTTAGAGTTCTGTTAAAACGTTCTACAATACTAGCTTTTATATCAGGATTTTTAGTTGTAATATGCTTTATTTTGTTGTCCTCTAAGTACTTCTGTATTGTTTTATTAGTAAACTCACTTCCTTTATCTGTTCGGAATGTAATTGGTTTTCTGTCTTTGAACACAATTTGCAATGCTTTTAAGACATCATTTGTACTTTTAGATTTTAATGGCACAGCCCATGCATATCGACTGAATACATCTATCACTGTAAGAATATAACGATATCCATCATTAAATTTATGAAGAGATTGAAGATCATTAATATCACTTTCCCACTCATCATCAATGTTATTCACTACATAGAAATCTCTTTTAAAACGATGACGTACAGGTTTGTGTAACGTATATGCTGTTTGTTGCAGTAACCATCTTCTTATACAATGTATAGGCATTTTCTTCTTTGTAGCTATCCACAATTTTTTAACAGTTGAAAACGAGGCAGGATGTGAAGGGTTGTAGTAAATCTTGCTTAACTGTTTGTTTACGGTTTCCACCTTGACCATACTGGACGTTTACAGGCACGTTTCCTTTTCCTTATAGGAGATACTACTTTTTCCTTTTCTTCTTCTTCTTCTTCTTCGTCGTCTTCTGGAAAGATTTCAGAGGTATTTTTTCCCTTGACGATGATGCTGTTGGTGATGCTTTAGTTCGTCGTAAAATATATGACAAACGTTTTGGATTTCCAATAAGTTCTTGAGGTGTCTTATTAGAAGATAAATAATTACAAAATTTCTCCCATCCAGGTGGATTTGTGTGTTTCCGGGGTCGCGACACATCAGAAATTAAATCTACAATGTGAGATCCTTGTAGTTTATCACCTCTGATGTAAATAGTTCCTTTATTATCCCACGTGATATTATCATCAATTTCATTCTATGTAGTAGTAATTCAGCTCTTTTACGAAACATTTTGGGTATAGATAATAATATTTCTTCTTCTACTTCAGGCTTCTCTGATTTAGTTGACGTAATTGAAAGTGTGACAGGTTCTTCTTGTTTACGTATTAAATGTAAATATTTTTGAAGAATATTGTTATATTGATTCCACTTTTCTTCATCACTAAGCGATGATAACTGTAAAATCTCTTGCATTTCTTGATCCAAATTAGATTCACGTTTCTCCAGGGCTGATGATGATGATGATGCTGGTGTTTGTATACGATTAAGAACTTCAGGTGGAACTAAAATCATCTTCTTTGCGTGTTCCATTGCACTAACGGAATAGTAAACTTGATAATGCATCAGTTAAAATAGGAGCTAATAATGCCGGTAGGAATCCACCCTGCTGTTGCACTAATAAATGCTTCTTCTTCTTTTGGATGGAGGTTCCTTTCTTCACAAGATATCGAAGCGTCCTCTTGTATCGCTTTAATCTTGCTTTTCGTGTCTTTGTAAGAGGTACATTCCCTTTTAATACATTATAACAACATTCGCAAATACTTCGAATCACTGAAGAGTCTGCATTGGCCAGTATAGCTTTACGTAATTTAGGATTTGCTTTGCTCAGTGTACGAAGAAGATCTCCGTGTTTTACTCTTGGAGACATATTGTCAGAATGAAGAAACACAGTTTAAAACAAACATTATAAACACATCTTCTATTTCGTTGGAACATAAACGTAATGATAAATATCATCAGGAAAGATATTTGTTTGAAAACGAAGTTCATCTGGCGTATCCTGTTTTAAATCAATAAACAAATATCCATATGGTAACTTTGTTGCGTCGTTGAAACTTTCTTGAAGAAATTTTGGATTCTCAGGAGTTAGTTGATAACTCAAATGTTTAATTTGTGATTTATCTCTTGGATTTTTAAATAATACGAGATAAGAACAATTCAAGCTCATATCTCTGCTTCCTTTTCCCTGATGAAATATGTTTTGTGTAATAAATAGTACACTAAGATTTCTATGATGAGAACCCTTTGTAAAGAAATCAAATATATTGCGGTTCACTTCATTCATTTGATCATCAATAATAATAAGATGTGGTCCAGTTTCAGGTAAAAAGTCTTTTGTTCGAGGTAATCCTTCAATAAATTGTACTTTTGTCGAAATTTCTCTGTATGCATTTTGCCATTCTGCATAGTACCAATAAATATGACAAATCGATGTATTAACCATACGTGATAAATTGGACAGGAATCGTATTACAAAGGAAGTTTTTCCACATACACTTGGTCCGGCAACAATACATGAAAAGGGATGTTTCCACGTCGTGTCCATGTTAAAGAGTATGATCATTCTTTCTTCATACGTATATTTATGAAGGGCCTTATTACGTTTCTCTTCTTTTGTTGGAAGTAGTGTAGCCATATGGAAGAGTATCATATGAATTTGGTATTCTACGTCGTTTAATATAATTTATCTTATAAATTTTTGTTTTGGGCATGCTGACAATAGTATGGTCTTTCCTGCGGCAATTTTTTTTCTCATTGGTAATTTTGACTTCCGTGGGACGAGATTCTTCTTCTTCTTCCGCATCCTCTTCATTATCTACTATCATTTGCTTCATTACATCAAAATTTAGATGTTTTGAAGATTCATAGTTTAATGAAAAGCCCCGTATCTTGCATACTTGAAACTCCTTCTTCGTACTGGGATCAAAAATACGTAATCCATAGTTCTTGGGTCCAGCCGAGACGTATTCTGAAATATAGGAATCTTTACCATACTCGAGTACTTCATTTGTTAAATCGCCTAAAGTCACCAGTTGGGATTGTAGTTTCATCAGGTTTATGCGTATAAATGACTGAATCTGTATCAAAATACAATACTCTTTCTTGCAGTTGATCTAAATACTTGTACAATTCTAATCTTGCTTGTGCTGTTGTGTATGCGGCTATGACGACGTTTACTGTTGGTAGTGAAACAGGAACTTCATCTGTGTATTGCCAATATACATATATCATATCATCGTTTACTGGAAATATTTGATGAACGTCTATATCATGAGATGTTAATTTCTCATATAATTCCTTTGGATCATTAATAATGCTTACATGCCCCATGTTCTCACGTTGTCCAAATTTTCCCCAAAATGAATTTAACATTAATTTAGCTAAACTCCTGAGTGCTGGATTATGTTGAATTTTATTTTAATCGAGACGTATTTCTTCCTTTTCATAAAACTGCTGAATGTATTTCTCCTTTAGCTCATCTGTTTCACACCATGATTGCCATCCATTAGCTTCCGTTTTTGCTTTCAGGAAGGTGTTTATGTACTTTGCAAATAAGCCGCCACTTTTTGTTTCTTCATCATATTGAACAACATCATATGCCCAAATTTCATGAATATCTATTATTTTGTATCCTTTTTCTAATGCTTTTCTTACTTCATCTGCTACCCATGTACCATGTAGAACTCGGTCTTCATCGCTGTGATTACAAGATGACTGGTTTAGTTCATCACAACATGTACGACAAAGTGGAAACATCAATCTATCATTTGATTTGTAAGGCAGTACTGCGTGTAAGAGATTTTTTGGAGGTAGAATACTTAGTTTAACTAATCCTTCTAATTCTTCAATGGTGGGAATATTTGAATCTCCAGGCAGATAGATAGTACGATGACGAATTGGAAACTTCTTAGTCTTAGAGATATGGGTACAACGAAATAACATCTTTGTATTGTACAGTTTCTCCTTCAGATTCTTGTGCTTTATGATACAAACGTATGGCATTCACACGTCCTCCATAAAAAGCGTCACGAGGATTTAATGGTGATTTCTTTGTATACGGATGATTACTAACATACTTCTTCATCTCTTCATTCCCTGCCAATTGTTTTTTAAATTCACAGCCCCATATTTCATGCACTTCACAGCGAAAATCTTTTAATTTTTGAATTTTCTTCTTTGTTGCTTCATATCGAAATTCCATGGTATCTGTAGCATTGCTATAGATGGGTTTATCAATGTCGTTAGGGTAACAGTAGATACATCCATGTGTGAAATCGCCTTCATATTCCCACACGTGTATTCTTCCTGTGTTGGGATCTGTCCATACACCATCTACTTTCATTGATGCAATTCGTTTTTCCTTACTACGAGCAGCATTGGTAATTTGTATGTTTCTTGTTTTTTCTTCCCAAGCTATCCATTGTACTGCTTCAACTGATTGGACATCTCTCCATCGATACCCGTTCTTTGGTATGATACCAATCGTATTTTCCTTTAAGAAATTTCTACGATATACCAAATTACATGCGCTGGCGATTGTAATGCATTCAAGTAAGGGATTTACATTTGTTTCAGATTCAAATGTATTCATAAAGGAAATACTTGCTTGGCGTAATACTTCAACATCCTGTACACAATATTTGATGAGTTCTTTCATTTTAAAGGTATCGTTTCGATGTTCAGTATACCATTGGAGAAACTTGCGTCTTTCGTCTACTTTCATGGTATCTGCTCCATAATATCTAATGTCTGGAAGTGTACCTTCATATGTTTGGTTCTCACGTCGATTGAAAAAGTGTGGGAAATATCCTTTGCACGATTGAAGACCAAATGCACCACTTAATTTACTTAAGGGCATAGGAAGAAAGCTTAGTGAATCAATGAATGTTACGTTCCCTATTTTCAGAGAGAGAATTTTCGCTCCATTCATGATTACTTCTGGAGTCCAATTCATCTTCTCAACCATGGTCTTAATGATGAAATGTGCATCATATCCCTTAGAATTATGGGCTACACATGTTACTGATTTAATGTTTGGACGTCGCTGTTGAAGGTGTTTTGGAAAGTATTCTATTACATTTTCTCCGTCAAATATATTTTCTCGTTTTCCACAAACGATACAATTATTTTTGATGTCCTTGTCTTCATAACATCTGTAACATGTATGCTGACTAACCAAGATATTAGGTATATGCTCATATATGTTTGCGTCCTCATCTTCTATTTTCGTGTCTTGTGTACATTCAATATCGTAAAACACAATCATAGCTTCCTTCTCCATGATAATTTTTTCATTGGCTTTTTTCGATTTTCTTCTTTCATTCACTTTCATGTAACATTCATGATTGGGTGGTACTATATCATAGCAAATGTTGCAATAAGTTTCTCCACATACGTGAGATCCTTTTTCTTTTATTACATAAATTTTCGAACACTTGGCACAACATTTCACAGTTGAACATAAATCTTTCCATTTTGATACGGCGCTGACTTGTGATAGTCATAGCATGACTGGCCATAAAATTCTCGATTGCATTCATTGCAAGTAATATGAACTTCTTTAAAGTCACATGGTGGTTTTTGATGACAACGGTAATATACAGCTGTACAATGTTTCAAATGTGCATGCTTGTTTTCATATTTCTTATGACAACTTTCGCAATAATAACTACAGCTAAAACATGCTGTCAAGCTTTCAATGACGTTGTAGTGGTTATTTATGAACAGTAAGTTTAAAGCAGTTCTCTCATTATTCTTGGTGGAGCTTCAAACATAACATCACTTCCTGAAAATCCCCTATACACTGTAATTTTATAATCCTTTAAATATTCCTGAAATTTACGAATTTCAGGAATTCCACCACCATGACTAAGATCTACACCTTCACACAGATCTTCTGCTTCTTTTTCTATGATATATTTACTTTGATTTTTTACATATCTATTATATTCAGTTTGATTTCTTCCCTTGTATTTTTTCAGTCCTATGGCAACGACGATTGCATGCGCTAAACATTTTGTACCTGTGTTCTTAATTGTGATAATACCACCTTTTGCCTTTACATATTCCTCAGTATTCATAACAAGATGTTTCAAACGACCTTGTCCTCTTGGCATACGTACATGATGAAAATGCACGATGCAATCTTCATTTATAAGAAAAGCCGCATTATTTTGCAGTAATTTCTCATAACTTGTCCATAGAACTTCTGCTGAGAGATTTCTTGCTTTTCTGAACGATAACCAAAAAGGGCGGTGTCCTCTCTCATTTGTGATTGTTATTCCTACGTAATCATGCTGGTCCACATCACGTAGGAAATAATCTATTAAAGCACGTAGACTTGTTTCAATTGCAGTAAAAGGATTTTCACCTGCACGCACGGGGGCTAGACGGAATCTTAGCATTGTACCAGCCATATTGTATCTTCTGTATTGTCTTCTGCGTTCTTCTATTATATGAAATCTATTGTTTTCATCATTGCGGCTGTTATTTCCAAATCCTACTTGTACATTTGAGTTTCGTTCTGCTTCAAATACGGATAGCAACTCGTCCATTCTTTTTTCTATTTCATCTAAATCGATCTCTATTTCTGTATGTTCTGTATTAGCCTCAGCTAATATTTCCATAATTGATGGATATATTACTTCTTGTTGTTCTTCTTCTTCTTTTTCAGGATTAGGAAATAAATTGGTAATCCATTTTTCTAGCTCAGTTTCATAGAACTCATCTTCTTCTGTCTTCTTCTTCTCTTCCTCATTGTAAGTCTCTCCTATTATTTGGGAGAACGTTAGATTTAGCAATTCTTCTTCTTCTTCTTCTTTTGTCCTTTCTTCGATGTCTTCTTCTTCTTTTCCTCCTTCTTATAACCATTTTTTAATTTAGGCAATACGGTCGGATACTTCCTCTTCTTCTTCTTCTGTTATCATTCTATTACCTGCACTTTCCAATATTTCTAATAGTTCTTCATATTCTTCTTTTTGTTCTGCCATTTGAATTTCACTAGCTGCATCTCTTTCTTCTTCTTCGGTATTGATGATCATCTCTTCTTCTTTTTCCTTGAGTTCTTCTTTTTGTGTTCCTTTCTTCAATTCATCTTCTTCTTCCTTCCTTTCATGATGACCACCATCTTCTTCTATTCCGATTACGGCATCTATTTCTTTTAGAAGAACTTGCGTCTCTTTAGTTACTACAATCTCCTCTCCTTCTTCTTCTTCTTCTATGTCGTTAATAAATGCAGTAATCTCTTTTAATAGCTCTTGCGTACACTTGTTTTCCATTTTTCTCCCCGGATGTATATACGTAATGCAAAACAAAAATTTTCCAATATGTATATGTAAATAGTGGATATATGTCTTATTTCAAATAGAATATAAATACAAGCGCTTTAAAAGAATATAAGAATAAATAAAAAGGGTTATATATATATATATATATATATATATATATATATATATATATATATATATATATATATATATATATAACTAATGATTAGGAAAGGATTACACGTATCTTTTATTTGTATTCAACCTAAAATAAAAAAGAAATGCATCTTGTTACTTATAAATATAAACAATATATTTATATATACACATAAATTTCAATTCGTTATATGGAAAAAGTGGAAATTTCAAGGGAAAAATAGAATACCTTTTAAGTAATTAAAATTAATTGTAACTTTTTTTCGTATTCCACGGGAGTGAAACAAATGTATGTTCGCAGTTTGCTTCAAGTGTGTTGTCTAATGTATAAACGTTCTGTACGTGAATTTTATACTTATTCTTTCAGAGTTTCAGCGACCACGAAAAATATGTATTTAACACTAATATCGTCCGTTTTACAACATAAGGAGCATATTTGTGGGACGTTAAACTGAAATAATTCTCTCTCTCTCTCTTTCTCTTCCCCTCTCTCTCTCTCTCTTTTAACATGGTATGATGTCTGAATGATTACGAAAGCTATCACTTAACTCAGTATGATATTTTTATTCCGCAGCATATACGGAAACTCAATTCAAAGAGCCGTCCAACCCACCCTTAGATGATGTGTTATTGAGTTCAGAGTATCATCATTGAACACAGCGACCCCGAAAACTATGTATTTGACACTAATATCATTCATTTTAAATTATTTTTACGTGTCTCGATATCAACCCTGGAGACCCCCAACTTCAGCCCCTTAGATGATGTGTTATAGAGTTCAGAGTATCATCATTGAACACAGCGACCCCGAAAACTATGTATTTGACACTAATATCATTCATTTTAAATTATTTTTACTTGTCTCGATATCAACCCTGGAGACCCCCCCAACTTCAACCCCCTTAGATGATGTGTTATTGAGTTCAGAGTATCATCATTGAACACAGCGACCCCGAAAACTATGTATTTGACACTAATATCGTTCATTTTAAATTATTTTTACGTGTCTCGATATCAACCCTGGAGACCCCCCAACTTCAACCCCTTATATGATGTGTTATTGAGTTCAGAGTATCATCATTGAACACAGCGACCCCGAAAACTATGTATTTGACACTAATATCGTTCATTTTAAATTATTTTTACGTGTCTCGATATCAACCCTGGAGACCCCCAACTTCAACCCCCTTTGATGATGTGTTATTGAGTTCAGAGTATCATCATTGAACACAACGACCCCGAAAACTATGTATTTGACACTAATATCGTTCATTTTAAATTATTTTTACGTGTTTCGATATCAACCCTGGAGACCCCCAACTTTAACCCCTTATATGATGTGTTATTGAGTTCACCAAATTTTGATAAGTTTTTGGCTCCCTTGTCTGACTCCCCTAGATCACAGACATTTGTTGTGGACAAACGCCGTGTACGTGGAAGGTCATAGGTTCAAAATCATGTTCCAATCAAGTGAACTCTGTGGGGGACAAACACCGTGGACGTGAATTTCCTCCCACTATCTCCTTTTCAACATTTCATTCATTTCTCATTATCACCGTCTCCATTAGCATAGCCGACATAACTGTGGGACGTAAAACTTAAAGATTTCCCATTAGCCTATTCGTCACAAGCGTGGGACGTAAAACTCAGATTTCATTTCATTGTTTCTCTCGTTCGATCTTAGCTGGGGGGGTTGGGGGTGACGGTGGTTCACTGATAGAGCGTTCACCTCTGGTGTATGGGGTCACAGGTTCAAAATCCTGTTCCCATCAAGTGAACTTTGTGGTGGACAAACACCGTATACATGGAAGGTCGTAGGTTCAAAATCCTGTTCCAATCAAATGACCTTTGTGGTGGACAAACACCGTGTACGTGAATTTCCTCCAACTATCTCCTTTCCAACATTTCATTCATTTCTCATCATCACCGTCTCTATTAGCATAGCCGACATAACTGTGGGACGTAAAACTTAAAGATTTCCCATTAGCCTAATCGTCATAAGAGTGGGACGTAAAACAGATTTCATTTCATTGTTTCTCTCGTTCGATCTTAGCTCGGGGGGGGGGGGGGTTGGGGGTGACGGTGGTTCACTGATAGAGCGTTCACCTCTGGTGTATGGGGTCACAGGTTCAAAATCCTGTTCCCATCAAGTGAACTTTGTGGTGGACAAACACCGTATACATGGAAGGTCGTAGGTTCAAAATCCTGTTCCAATCAAATGAACTTTGTGGTGGACAAACACCGCGTACGTGAATTTCCTCCCACTTTCTCCGTTCCAACATTTCATTCATTTCTCATCATCACCGTCTCCATTAGCATAACCGACATAACTTGGGACGTAAAACTCAAAGATTTCCAACCGTGGAACGTAAAACTCAAAGATTTCCCATTAACCTTGTTGGCTTTATTGTGGAACGTAAAACTGAAAGATTTCATTTCATTGTTCAAAGATTTCATTTACAGACAGAAAGACAGAGAGTTATGCATGATATTATCAAAATTAAAACACCAGACATTTCTTAAAGCAGCTGTTATCTAATTGCAATGCGAGTCAGATAACATTCAAGAATTCCATCTTATCATTTTCTCAGAAATCAACGTGCAGCGAAGAGAAGCATCATACATCATACAAACTCGCTTATATGTATGTGCTTTTTAACGTTAGGATTTCATCTCTATCAAACACGGAAACGCAAAGTAAATACAGTGTCTGAAGTACATTTATAGTTAAATGAAGACCTAACATATTGTTTTATTCTTTCAGGAATAATCATAGACCGTAATATTTTTAATAATATATTTTTTTACTTACCTATTTTAATAAAATATTTCTGATGATAACACTTATTCACAGCTCTAGTCATCCAACGGATCAACCACGCACAAAGACACACACTCACTATTACAAATATGAAGCGAAAGAGGATCCACACACACCTTTACTCTTCTATCTCTGAATCACAAATGTTCTCTGTATACAAACTCACACACACACACACACACACACACACACACAACACACACGTGTTTGCCTTACAGAAACATGTCATAACAAGTTCGATCATGCCTACCATAATCGAAAACATATCTCGTTACGATTTCAATACGTAAGATATCTTTCACATCAAGACTTGGGAAAGTCATGTTTCATTTTGTTTATACAGGTATTTATATGGGACTGTATTTCAATTCTAAATTTCGTTGACGTAGTTTTTTGTGCTATGGGAATATGTTATATTGCAATTTCTCGTCACGGCTTTAACATAAGCAGCAAATTCATTTGGCATAATCTGATGTTTAATTTCTCCACATAAGTGATTTTAATTACTTGTCATAACAGACATCATCATGTGAATATCCATATAACACATTTCACATCCTACGTTTTTTAAGCAATATGATATGCTATGAGAAGCTTCCGCTATTAGAACATGCTCAATCAATTGAATCCATTCGCAGGAGGTCTGCGGGAGGAGTGTATGGGCATGTGTTTCGTTATGAGACTCATATATTGTTTCTTATCCCACGTTTTTTTAAAAAAATCGTAAAATACAATATTTACCTTAGCAACTAAGTCCAATTTCGTGCAATCTGCTGAGAAGCTTTGATCATTTGAATATAACGTCTTCGGTTCATAATCTACAGACACTTCGTGGGAATAGGACCAAGGGGCTAAGCAACACGATTTTGCATGGGTATGTGTTTCGTTATGAGACTCATATATTGTTTCTAATCCCACGTTTTTTAAAAAAAATCATGAAATATAATATTTACCTTCGCAACTAAGACCAATTTCATACAATCTGCTGAGAAGCTTCGATCATTTGAATATCATGCCTTCAGTTCATAACCTACAGACATTTCGTGGGAATAGGACCAAGGGGCTAAATCGCTTATGCTCTTTGGTGTTCCATGAGGAGCAGGGGGTTGCGGGGGTTCAAATAACTAGGCAATATAAGATGAGTACATCTAGTAGGCGTCCAAGACTATGAGCATAGCAACAGCGGGTTCCCACGGGGTTCCTGATGGCAGCCCTAAAAGGCTATGAGCATAACAACTAAAGGCTTGTTGAAACTTGCCTCCAAATTCTAGGAACGGGAGGGATCAAATTTCAGCTGGAGTGCCTCTACAAACCAACATTTTCCCACGGGTTCCTGTGGTAGCCGTAAAAGACTATGAACATAACAACTAAAGGCTTGTCAAAACTTGCCTCCGAATTCCAGGAAATGATATCGAATTCTAAGAACGGGAGGGATCAGATTTCAGCTGGAGTGCCTCTATTCTACTCCAGCCCTGTTATATGAATCCAATATGGCGGCCATTGTTTATGATCCATAAAGATAAGTCTTTTTCGAAATATTGATTGAAGCATCTAGATTTATAAACAAGTACGACAAAGTAATAACAAACGTTTTTTTCTTCCCCATCCTTTTTCCCCGCAAAATAAATATGGGAAGGAATGAACTCCAAATCATGTTTCGAAATACATCAAAAGAATCGGATAGAACTGGGTGTTTAAAAAAACTTGGAGTAATAACAACAGCACTATTCTCGAAGTATTTCTGTTGAAAGTAACAGTGAACTAAATCCCGTGTAATGTTTCGGCGGAAATAGTTCGGAATCACACAAAAAGGCGAAGTTTGAGGTGCCTACGCAATTTTTGTGTTACCAAGAATTCGCCGATTAGCCTATTGTTTGTCTCGATGGATGGACTCACATCTACGGCTGCAGTCAGATTAACTTAGTTGACGATAATGAGTGTGTTGAAACTGCATTTGATCAGTACAAAGATGTGACAAGTAAAGCTGTTCCTGCCTATTCCAGTTCTAACAGAATGGTTATTCAGGTAAGTTTTATCACTGTATATAATACAGATTGTAATTATCTAATGTACCGGTAATTAAGATTTCTTTTACTTTGTATGATTTCTTGATGTCTGGTGATTGAAAATGTCATTGGAAAATATATAGACTAACTGGAGATCGAACCCGGCGTTTCCCAAACAAACTCATTTTTTTAGTATTGAAAGCGAAAGCACTTCACTACAAGAAAGAAATTTAAATCGTAGACTCTATTCTGCAAATCGTGAAATTTGAAACCATTTTCTTATAAGAGGAAGCCTGAGGAATCAACATCAGCAGAAAAATTGTGTACGGTCTCGGTAGTTTAAGTGGTATAATACCTGGCCGGCAACCAGATGGTTCAAGCTCGGTTCCCGATCGGAATAATCCGTCACTTTAGGTTACATGAGAAAAGTCATTTATATATTCATGAAAACATCGTAATCCTTATATACTTGTTTATCTTCGACAGTCTTCATTCACTTTTAAATATTGCCTTCAAGTTAGTTTTCTAATGTAGGTATTGTGCCAAATTTTTTGATAAACTAGTAATTTAATATTAATTTTAATAATACTAAATGCATTTTTTGTTTGTGTGGGTTTAAGTCCCATATGTACGCCTTGGTGGCTAAAGAAGACGTGGACGTACTGATTATAGTGGAATCCGATTATAGTTGAACCACTTTCGTTCAACTCTACCCTCCGCTGGAAATCGAACCCGGAATTACGCGCACAGAAGGCAAGAGAGCAAGCCACTAGACTAAGCATTCGTCCTAAATGCACTTTTCTATGTAGATATAAAATATCACAATTATTGCAATTAAAGCATTGTAAATTAATTTATAGACTATGTAAAATAAATAGTCTCAAATGAAGTAGGTCTAAATTGATCATGTTTAATGATCGTAGGAAAACGGCAACTTCCTCGAAAAAAATCAAACTTGTTGGAGGTAGTTCAATGGAGGTAAGCTCTGTAATAGATTGGAATAAGTGCGTACTCTATCAAAAGGTGATACCAAGTCTCTTCTAGTTCCCAAAGACAATAAGGATCCAAGCAGATGAAACTCAGCATATGCTACCTTAGGTAGGAATCTGGAAGCCTTTTCAAAATTAACTACTTTACCAACTTATTTACGCCATCTGATAACGGAATCCATACGTTGTGATGATGTGGCAAACATTTTCGAGAAATTCCAGGCAAAATATCTCAAAAATTGTTATAAACATTACAGTAAGAACAAATTAGACAGACTTCAGCACAAGATTTTATCATCCACGAAGAACAGAGAAGAGTCAGCCCCCTTAAAGAAAAGAACTCGTAAGTCCAAGAATAAACCACTGAAAGATGAAATCTGTTTTTTCTGTGAACGTGGTGCTAAACCTGCGAGAAAATTGAGCTTAGTTGCCACAAAGAGAACTTCTGTTCGTGTCACAGAGTGCGCTGAAAAGTCAGGCGATGAAAGAATTATAGGAATTTGTAGTGCCGGGGATTTGATTGCTCAAGAGGCAAAGTATCACGTAAACTGTTTATCTAGCTTTTATAATAAGGCAGAAAAAAAACACAGAAGATGAACTAGAAAACGATCGGACATTATGAGAAAGTTTTGCTGTTGCCGATGTACTTACATATATTACTGAATCTATTCGAGAAAGCGATTACAAAGGACTTGTTATCAAAATGAGCGATCTTCCTAAACTGTAGAAAACACGGTTAATGACGATTATGAAGAAGCCTGAATCAGAAGAAATAGAAGTTCATAGTACAAGATTTCGTAAAAGGATTCTTCGTCACAGGCCAGAGCTAACAGCTCATCTGTCCGGCAGAGATGTTTTGCTTTCAGAAGGATCTGACATAATAAGTGAGCTAGAGAAAGACATTGATGAAGATGCTATGGCACTAAATCATGTTGTTAAGATGCTTCGAAAGGATATGGCGAACCACAAGAGTCATTTTGCAGGAAAATTTGAGAATCACTGCCAGGAATATTCTGTTCCTCCTCCACTAATAGCTGCTGTTAATATGTTACTTTATAGTTCATCTGTCACCCTTGATAGCAACGCAAGTCAAGTAACTTCAAATATTAGTCAACTTATATTTTATAACTTCCATCAGAAAGCAGGCGATATTGAAACAGACGCAGCAAGGCATAAACGCAATCGTGAGCCACCTCTTTCTCTCTATGTTGAGCTAAGCGTTTATGATAAAAATTGTAAAAAAATCTCATAAATGAATTGCATTCACCAGGCATCTGTATATCGTCTACACGTGTACAGGAAATATCTTCAAGTCTTTCTCAGTGCTTGATAAATCAAAGGGACGAAATTTTGTGTCCTTTCACTATTCGCCGAAGTATTTTAACCGTTGAAGCATTAGATAATATTGACTACATTCCTTCTAGCAGAACATCAAACGATTCTTTTCACGGTACGAGTATTTCTAGTTCCAGCATCCTTCTAAGGATAACCCTGACATTCGACTTGGCCATGTCTCACTGGATAATGTGAATATAAAAATGAGAACTGCTCCTGCTCTCCCCGATAATTATGCTCTAGTACCTCCTGCTTATATCACTAATAAGGAACCAGTTTTATCTCAACAGAACCCGCAGTTTGAAGAGAAAATTCTTCCACAAGGCGGATTTTTCGCAGAGGAAATAAAAAAACGAGGAGTGTTGGCTTGAAGCATGCTTAAAGAAACACTACTTGCACTTGGGCTGTACACCATGCCTCGAAAACGGAAAACTCTGCAGGAATGCCAAGTATATGTTGCCTGCTTTCATTGTTTAAGGAAGACTCTAAATCTGTTGCTATGATATGGCATGGAATGAATCTTGTACGAGAACTTACAGACAAACTCAACGAAGGACAAAGTTCCGATTCTTGTAATGGATCAACCACTATTTGCCTTGGGGAAACGAATTCAATGGAATTGGCCAGAGTTATATGGCGAAGATAATCAAATTCTGATGCTGGGAGGGTTACACATCAAACAAGCCTTCCTGCGTCTTATAGGCAAGTGGTTAGATCAGGAACGGTGCCAGAAACATTTGATGGGGTGGGCGGAAAGAGGCGGACCTAGTTGCTGGGTGGGCGGACAATGAAAATGAGAACTGGGCAATGTAGATATTTTTTGACAATTAAGTTTCAATTTTTTATATCTTTAGTTAACTAAGGCTGAGACTGAAATAGGGAGGAACAAGGATCTGGAAAAAGCTGTCTTGGTCTTGTAGAAGGTACAATTCTGGCATTCGCCTGGTGGGACTGGAGAAATGCAGGACAGGATGGGCTGCGGGAGCTCGTAGCTATATGCTCGACCTATCGAATTTCGCCTGGAAGACACACTACCTCTACTTCCAATTTTTTTAAACAATAATAACGGTGTGTACTGTGTAGTCGATGAAGTTCAAGACAGCTTTACCTCCTTTCTCTTCAAGAATGCACATGAATGCATAGAAATAAAAGAAGGTTCAAACAACACAGACTAACAGATAATAGTCTACCTTTCGTTAATAACATAAAATACACAATAAGTAGGTAAAGTGAAACAAGGATAAAATAGGGTACTGCAAACATTTTTATCTTTGAAGGATTTATTACAAGAAATCAAGAGACAAAAAAATCATTTATATCTTCTCTAATATATTCTTAATTTGTGCACATTAGATTTTTTGACATGATCTCTATATGCAACAGCAAAGACCTATGTTACTAAAAGAATAGAGAAATTCGACAGCATGATTGTTTGATCATACTTTATACAGAAATCTTTGAAACTGAAGCAAGTTAGCAAAATAAATAAATAAATAAATAAATAAATAAATAAATAAATAAATAAAAATAAATAAATAAATAAATAAAGAAGTAAATAGCAATTAACAAAACTTCATCATGATTCACAGAAACAACAATGTATTTTAAACTATGAAGGGCTGATCACATGGCACGAACAAGTTTAAATAAACTTTTGTATATGCACTTTAATGAAGTTCAATGCGTCGATTTCTATGTCCAGCATCAGATGCGTTTACCACATTCTCTACAGCAATATTCATTACTAGTTTTCTTTCTACCGAAAGGAAATAAAGATCGCTTAGGCGACCGTTTACCATTCGATTTCTTAGATGTGTTTTAACCCGTGTAACACTCGAGAAAGAATGCTTACGTGGTGAACTAGATACAGTAATGGTGACAATAGCTAATTTGTGAATTTTATGAAAAGCAATTTTGAAACAATTTATCATTTCAGTAAACTGAGAAACTGAGGTAATTTGTATTGCTTTTCCTCCTCATAACGTTTGAAAACTTTCGGGAGAAGTTTCAGTTCTACCTCTGCACTATCGACATCACATCCATAATGACGCGCAAGTGGTTCAATTTTGTCAAATGAGAGGAAGTGTTCACTTTTAGGGTGAAGACTGCTTATCCCACATAGAATAGGGCCTACCTGCATTTTCTGTAAAACGCCTATTCATTTCTGAAAGTATTCTGTCAAGTACAGGAAGAAATATCCTAGTCTGTAGCCTTCTTGCGATTGGATATCTTCTTCCGCAACCGATATTTGCTCAGTCATAATATACTAACGTAAATGGGGCAATGAGCGTGTTCTGGACAAAAGACATCCACAATAACAAGATGTAATCTATGGTTCATACAATGGATATACTCTTAAATGGCTTGAGGTACTTCTTGCTTAATTAGTGCTTGGACTCCACGAGATTACCCACTCAAAACGTTGGCTCTATCGCTCAAAACGTTGGCGCTATCGCTCAAAACGTTGGCTCTATCGCACAAAACGTTGGCTCTATCGTCTGACAAACACAGTTTTCTAGAAGAATACCCAACTGCACAGAATTTCTTTCACATACCGATACAGTGACTCGGAATCTAAATTTTCAGCAGGATGGAAACCAAAGATTCTCTCATCCACTATTCCTTCAAAGTAATATCGTACAACAAACGAGAGCTCTTCCACTTTACTTATGTCCTTTGATTCATCTATCAATAGACTATAATATTTTGCCTGTTCAACTTCATCGTTAATTGTTTCTTTAGCTAACTTATAAAAAGCCGCCAGCAATTCGTCCTGGATTGATGCATACCCCTAAATATTTTGCGTTTTTTTTTTTTGGAGCATTAAGCAATTTCTTATGTAGGATCTCATCAGTCTTAGCAACTAACGAAACCAGTTCGAGGAAATTTCCCCTATTTTCACTATTTTCCTCCTCTCTGTTGCCCCTTTGTGCAATTCCCTGCACCGCGGTGTAGCGTAATAAATCAGCAAGACGCGCAATATACTGACGGTTTTCCCTTACTTGGCGGTCATACACTTCACTTACACATGTGGTGACAGATACATTTCTACCTTTGGGTTTCATTTGTTTGAACGAAGCCCAAGCAACCTGAGATTTGTGATGCTCGCTGTTTTCGTGCTTTCGAAAAACTGAGTCTTTCTACATAGCTCTTTTCCAATTTTTGTAACCAACTGCTGTAAGTATGTCATCTTCCCTTTCTTTTTGTTCGGCAATGAAAACATTCTACAAGGAAAACAAAAAGCTGCATTTTCCTGTACACTGTACCCAATCCACAGAAATGTGTTATACCAATCACTTTTGAATGATCGATTGTCCCTGCCGTATTTTATTGTGGGATAATGATGCAAATGTAGTTGGTGGGGTTCGTCGGATGGAAATTCTACTAAATCGTTGACATGATTAATACAACTAGGGCTTTTGATTTTGCAGAAAGATCCCTCTGTTTCCACTGACAAGTCCTTAGTAGTATCTTCAGAAGCAATGCTGTCGTCTTCGCTCTCTCCATCATCTAGTCCATTTTCACTTTCTTCGAAATCGAACACTTCAAATTGCGAATCCTGGTTGTCACTGATGCTGTCGAAATCGTTTTTTGAAAAAAACGAAAACCGGTTTTTGAAAATAGTGAAATTTCATAAAAATCGAAAGTCGGTTTTGAAAACTGCTTTTGCGATCTCGGTTTTCAAAACCGTATTGGCGGTTTCGGTTTCGAAAACCGATTTTGCGGTTTCCGGTTTTCAGAAAAGCGGTTTTGTGAAAAACCGTGGTACCATTATGTACGTTGTGGTTCGGAACAACTTTTAGTCTGTTATTTTGCCTCTTTTTCTTAATTTTTTCCCCCAGCTATTCTATACCCATGCCTACATCTTTATTGTGCTGGGGCTGGGATTACAGTAGGTTTGGATGCAGACAACGTAAAAGAGATTATACTGAACTGTGTGTAATTAAATTATGCATTAAATTTGCAACAAATGATGAAATCAAAATTTAGATAATGAATATATAATATTATTTAATAAACACACATATTACATGCATATAGACTAAAAAAATGAATGAGTTAACAACCCTTTGTTTAATATGTTAACGAAGTAGGTGGCTTGTTATACGAACTAAAGAACTTACGTGAATTTTCGGCTAGCCAACACCGCTGACCTGATGCAGTCCTGAGGTTGAGTTTTTAACGTTGATTTTGTAATCGATATTTTAAACTGATGTTTGTAGGTATACTTTTTAGTGCATATGGTAACAGACGAAGTCGTGCTCCAGGGTTTCACTTATCGTAATGTTTATTACAATGAATAATAAATTGACTTGACATAGTATTTACATTTAAAGTACTTTACAAATGAAACTGTTTTTACTTACATTTAAAAATATTTTATGAACAAACTGTTCGTTACATATTAAACTAATTAAGCTCTTAAGTCCGTTCCGTGGAGGGATAAATCATACGTTTATTAGAGAGTAAACGTATGTGCGGACTGCACCGCCTAACAAACAGTAACGAGGAGGTAATCTTCACAAAGGGTGTCGAAACACTGAAGCTTTTTTTAGTTGGCTATTGCGTATGAGTGCTTGGAGCTGGAGTTTTCTGTTTATGACGTATAGTGTTGAGTTTAAGCTTTTTGGCTTAAAAGATGCGGATGCTTTGAATTAATCAACCAGAGATGAACGATGACAACATGTAGGTGTGATTGCAAATGTTTCGTTTTCTGGACTTAAAAAAAAAAAAAAAAAAAGCGTTCACAAAGGAAGTCGTTGTTTTTACATTGTATGTCCATATATAGCCATGAAATCGGACTGAGATTATCAACACAGACGAAAGATCTACCAAAGCGATGAGAGAAGAGTTTTTAGAATGTGTGGAAATATACGAGGCTTGGTTAATAAAGTTTAAAATTAAGTTTATTTTTTCCAATGTCCTTTTTAAATTTAAAAATGAGCTTTAGGTCGGTGATAACCGAAAACCGCAAATGTCACAAAAATTCGACAGCACTAGTTGTCACATGTATTCGTATTTTTTTTTTTTTGTCTTTTTCTCCATTGAAGACGAAGGATTATCACTCACGTCAACGGATTGAAAATCATTCTTCTTTCAACACGAGGAAGACACTGAGCCTGAGAAGAAATCGCTGATAAGGTTGTTGTTGTTGTTGTTTTAACATATTAGCTGAGCAAGCACCGATCACCGAGACTTTTGAACACAACAGAGATCAACTCAACAATGCTCTAATAAGGGTTTTACAAATCTATTTAATGCTACACGGATAAGACATGGGGTACATTGCTGTAAACAATTGCAAGTTTCAACCCTTTTTTAAGAAGCTATCACGCCGACACAAAGCACTACTCCCCTCCCTCTCTTTCTGAAATGAGACAATAGACAATACTACCCAGCCTTATCCATTATTTAGTCGGCTTTTTAAAAGCACTTTCTTTCTTTCTTTTTTTCAGTGCAGCACATACAAACACCGGCGTTTCAATAGCACGATTTTGTGTGTGTGTGTGTTAAACTTTAATTCATTAATCACGACTTTTGGCATCATTATATTACTACAAGTATCTGTCTTAAAATGATTGTTCATTGCAGAGGTTAACAGAGTCTTAGAACCTATTACATTACACTCGAAAGTAATACCTATTGCTTTTGAAGTACAGGATGTCACTTTCATTACTCTACTTCTGTTGGGGTGGGCGGATGGGTGGCCGAGGCCATTCATCAGGTGGGCGGTCGCCCACCCCTGTCCACCCTTAACGCCGTCCCAGACTGAAAGTATTTGAGAACAAAATCCTGAGACGAATATTCGGATTCAAGAGAAACAAGAATGGGGAATGGCGAAAACTTCATAACGAGGAACTACATAAATTATACGGCTTACCAAACATTGTTAGGGTCATCAGGTCTAGGACGCTTAGGTGGGTAGGACATATAGCCAGGATGGAAGAAAGCATGAACGCTTTCAAACTGTTAGCGGTAAGTCCAATCAGAAAACGACCATTAGGAAGACGTAGGCGCAGATGGGAAAACAATATTAAGATGGATCTCGCAAAAATAGGAATGCAAAGTAGGAAACTGGATCCAGTTGGCTAAGGATAGAAGTCAATGGAGAGCTTTTGTGAACGGCATTGAACCTCCGGGTTTCATGGGCCATAAGGTTGGCTTACGAAGCATGAGTAGATGCCTAGGCTGATACTACAAATAGATGAAATGCGCATTTACTGAAAAGATGGGTTCTACTGACATTTTGTAGTCTATATACTCTTCGTATTCTAGGGCCTAGGGGAGAGGAGGAGATAAGATTTCACATCAGGTTACGTCACACACAGTCGCACACATTCATTTTCATTAAAAATGGAAAAACCAAGAGAAACAAATTTCATCTCACTTTCCTTTATGGCAGTCGGACACAAATCATCACACTTATCTGAAAAAAGCATTTTTCAAATCGGATTATTGGGAGAGCCTCCAGTTCCAATGTTGGGGGGGGGGGACATGTCTCCCCATTTACCCGGAATTTGGGCCCGTACCAACAGCTGAGACAACTTTTCAGCATGAGGAGAGGGACATATCCTCCTTTGGCATTTATTGCAATCTGTGCCCAAGTAGCGGAAGTGGAATTAATACATATTGATGAGACTACTAAACGCACTACAGCGCGAAGTTCAGTTTGAAATATTACAAAATACGATTCTTTTTAAAAGAAATGGAAAAGCCAACAGAAATCAGTTTCATCTCACATTCCTTTGTGGCATCATCACACTTATCCCAAAAAGCACTTTTTAAGTCAGATTATTGGGGGGACATGTCCCCCCGTCTCCCCTGGGATTTGCACCAGTGAACATAACTATTAAAAACTAAAGATAAACGCAATTATACAAATTACATTAGGCCTTCTAAATTTGAACTAGCAATAATGGATGATAGATGGCAGCACTCATTAAGTTGCTTACTTTCCTGAAGAAATCTTGAGTATGTGCAAATTCAAGAGCAAAAGTTTAACGTTTCAGTTTACAAAGAACGTATTAATTGAATGTTGTAATTAAAGTTTATATCTTTGTATTTACTACTATACATAGAACAAGAAAACTTTCAGGAATTGCAATTGAAAGGTAAAGGTTGTAGATATACATCAGAAACCGTCCGTCACAACTTGCCTTGATGCGACGTGATCGTCTGGATCACCTTTTGCCATACTTTTTGTAGAAGCGAGGAACCTTGCTTCATAATAAATAAAATAATACGATAAGTTTGGGAATTTTACGCGTGATTGCTTTAATCATGAAAGTTCGTGATGTGGAAAATAGAGTTATGTGGTGGGGATACAGGATATTCAACTGTTTATTTTTCAATATATATATATATATAAAAATGAAATCTTTAAGTTTTACGTCCCACGATTATGCCGGTTAGACTAAAGGAGACGGTGATGATGAGAGATGAGTGAAATGGTGGAATGAAGAAAGTGGGAGGAAACGGGAGAACCCCGAGAAAACCCACGAGCACGGTGTTTGTCCACCACAAAGTTCACTTGGCGGAGGCTGGGATCGACCCCGAGACCCCAAGCACCAGAGGTGAACACTCTACCACTGAGCCACCGCGCCCCCTTCAATATATACAGTATATATATATATTAGGGCTGGGCAAAAAAAAATTAATTGATGCAACTTTAATGAAGATCGCTGCTCTTGCATGTGCTAAGCACACTTTCAGTATGATTTCTAAAAAATTACACTTGTACTGGTCGCAACTGGAATTTGATTAATTAATTTCATTATTTTGTAATTTTCTAATTTCTCGCTAGATGGCACCACAAAGGTTTTGCGTGTAGTTGCAGAATTTCCTTACCACATATTTTAATTATAGTTTATACATGTTTTCATTTTTCTCTTGTTTTGCTTAAAATAAATATTTGTTTGATGCAATTAACGCAGTTTTATCCTAAAACTTGCAACAAGTTTTTACCAAATCTTGCATTTATATCTGTACGCTGTTCATATTTAGTTTTAAATTTTCCATACCGAGTACAATCTATGTATGTGAAACATGAACAACTTCCTGTGGCTGAAAGGGAAATATATGAAGTATACGTCATTAATCATCATCTTCCTCATATCTTTCCATCTTAGCACAGATATCCTCATCACTAGCAAGGGCTTCCCAATGTGTTCATTAGTCCCGAGCCACCCCGGGACAGAAGATTTAACCCTGCATCTGTCTCACTAATCAAACTCTGTTTGTGACGTGTAAGCACTTCACCTTATTTTCATAATCATTATTCTTTATTCCATTATATTTCTTATGTGCTGTAATTCTTATTAGTATCCTAGCACCTCAAACATATATCTGCACTTTTCTATTATATATTTTTTTCTTCTCAGAAATAATCTATGAATTTATTTTGCATTTACTAATCTTTGTGTTCATGATTACTGCACTTTGCCCGTATATCATTACCTTGAAATCAATAGTGATACTTTGAATTCCATGCCAAAGAGAGGGCGTAACCCTCTAATGGCAGGGAGTAGGAGCTTATTTTATAAAACTAAAATTGATGAATAAAGATGTCAATATGTTACCCTATTCCCGTACCCCTAAAAAAATACCAAGTACAACGATTGTGTGTGTGTACCGAGTACAACGAGTACATACGATGTATTGTATGTATAGCAATCTAACAGTGAGAATGGCTTCATCATTGAGAGGACCACTGACTCGATCAGAGTCTACCATTCTTTATTTGGTCAGCTTGAAGTATTTTCTGGAAGACAACTCCCGACGAAGAAAGAAGTAGTTAAATGCTACCTGTTCTACAAAAAAATGCTACCTGAAGAGGGAAAAGGAACACCTTCTACGAGAGATATGTTAAAATATGTGGCGAATGATCTTGTCAGTATCTGGAACAAAGCTAGCATTCCAGTCATTGGATATTCCAGCGTTTTGGGCAAACTTTCAAAGCTCATACGACTTGCCCAACAGCTCCAAAAATATCCACCAGCAAAGCGCACATCACTTACATTCACAGCGGACTTCAGTAATTTCAAACAAGTATTTGATATCTGTATTTGCAAGCGTGTTAGAAACAAAATAATGGACAGACAGTTGTGTAAATGCGCCATAAAAGTACCACAAATTGAGTGGAATTTCTGGGTAGATCAGACTTCGGGTCGGAAAATGGTAATCGGTTTGATTGACAAGATTGTTTCAAGTTCACTTCGGAAAAAAACAGAGAGGAAGGACCAGGAAGAGCGGTTTAGGAAAAAGCACTTGCAAAGCCTAACTACGACTAAAACTACTGCCTGTCAGTTGAATTTTATGGAAGAAAATGAAGCAAGTGGTGTGGCCTTGGAAGATGAATCACCTTATGAAGCAAACACATCCGACTCTGAAGACAAGATTCCGAAAAACGGCCAGCACAAAATAGGCATCAGTACCCAAACTTAAGCCAAATGATGGAAAGAACTGGCGTTAGTAACCGAGATGCTTGCAAATTAATTAATGCATGCCTGAAAGACCTGAAACTGGATAAACCGGAAAATATACTAGAACCAACAAAGTTGCGGAGACAGCGAATTTATTGGAGAGACAAGGGAGCAGAATCTCGTTCGTTTGACTTGCCCAGGCTAATTTGTGTTGGTTTTGATGGGCGCATAGAAGAAACCAGACTATTTAGACCAGATGGAGGACAACTAACAAAGAAAGAAGATCACTACGTTATTATTGCATATTCTAGTGAGCAATACGTAGATCATATTGCTCCACAAAGTGGCGAAGCAGAAGATATTTCAAATGAAATACTCTGTGTTATACGTGACGCGGATTCGACAGCTACTTTGCGTGCTGTGATATGTGATGGAACAAATAGAAACACCGGCGAACATTCTGGAATTATACATCGACTGGAAACAGCTATAAATCGACCTTTACAGTGGCTCATTTGTATATTGCGTTTAAATGAGCTTCCACTAAGAGAAATTTTTAAAAAATATTGATGGCAAAACAACTGGTCCAAAGGGATTTTCGGGGCATATCGGAAAGATGCTAAGTTTTGATTCACGGGATGTTCCAATAGTTGATTTCCAGCCCGTCACTGGAAATGTCAAGGAATTTTGTGTGAATATCACAAAAGATTTTAGCGCTGATCAAAAGTATTTGCTGAAGGCTTGCATCGCAGTACAAAAGGGAAAGGACAACTCTGATGCTGCTGTTATAAAATTTTTACAAACTGCTTCTCCAGGTGCCCTTAATCACGCCAGGTGGTTGATGCTCGCCAATCGAGCCCTTCGTTTGTTCATGAGCACAAGAAATCCATCCAAAAACCTATTGCAGCTTGTAACCTACATCGTTAGAGTGTATGCTCCAAGTTGGTTCGAGATAAAAACCCATTCCAACTGCACTGATGGATCACGTAACTTCTATTTTATTTTGGAGAAAGTTAGAAATTTACCCGGTAGTGAGATGAAGGAAGCTGCAATAAGATCTCTAAAGTTAAATTGTTATTTTGCCCACAGTGAAAATATTCTTTTTGCAGCTCTTGCAGATCCAGACATTGAAGTAAGAAAAGATGCGGTAAACAAGATTGTTGTTGCAAGAACGACCAATCAAGCTGGAGTGAGAAAATTTTGTAAATCAAATATTATGATTCATCTCGAAACAGAAAACTACTACAAGATGATTGATTGAGATGCTTCCGTCACAACGCCACCTCCACTTGTAAACTCAATGTCAGATGAAGAATTGCTGGCAAAGATTGAAATAGGACCACTGGAATTTACAGGAATTCAATGTCATTCACAAGCAGTTGAACGAGTCGTAAAAGAAGTTTCCAGGGTTTCCACAAAAGTTTTTGGTCATAAAGCCAGACATGGAATGATTGCTTCATCCGAGGAATCAAGAAGGAAATTTGGAAATTTGGATACTAAGCATGCGTTTCTGAAAGCAGATAATTAAGTAATACTTCTTTAAAAAAAATAATGCATGTTTTAGAACAATAAGCCTGCTGAACAGAAAAAAAAACTACTTTTTACCATATGCCAATAATAGCTTCATTGTTAACTCAAAGTTGGGACCCTTAAATCAAAAGATAAAAATCTGAAATTTTACATACGAAATTATCTTTACCTGTATCAACTTTTAGAACTAGAGACAAAAGCTTCTGTTTACATTTCTTGAAGTTTGCCCCGCCCTAATATATATATATATATATATATATATATATATATATATATATATATATATATATATATATATATATATATATATATTGTAATGATTTGGTAGAGTCAATAATGGATCAAGATTTATCCCTTTTACCAATTTATTATAAAATTTGTTAAATACAGATGTATTTGATTACAGAGACTAAAATACTGTCTATCTTGTTATTGACCAGATGAGAGGAAATTGGTGTTTTGCACGGTGCCCGTTCTCTCATGGCAGTCTCCAAGGCACCTACTGGTTCTGGTGAGTCTTGAAGGATAGTCCCCTCAGCTCAAGGCAGCTTTGCGAGGCTTGGTTCTAGTAAGGATCCCTAGTCCAATGCGACCTCGGGTAGGGATAGGTGTACCCCTAGTCCAGTGCGACCTCAGGGCTGGTGTAGGTTATTTGATCAGTTGGTCGACTGAGGCTGGATCCCTCAGTGGTCGAGCTTTTATCTGTCCTCTTCGGATCCTTTCGTGAGGTCCGTCTTCTTTCGGCGTTCCTCGGTGTCTTTCGTGTCGGCTTCTTGTCTGCTAGGCTCTTTACAATCAGTAGCACGTGTTAACATGTGCTTTTGTCATGATGTGGGGATCCTTACAATATATATATATATATATATATATATATATATATATATATATATATATATATATATATATATATATATATATATATATACTGCTCGCCTTTAAATATGCAATTCTCAGGAGTTATCGCAAAGTGTGAAATGTGCACAGTGTTTAGGCAATGATTGTAGAAGGAAATGATAAGGTGACCAAACTCGTGCGTCACGTATGCCTGTCACAACATCTGGAAAGAGATACCTCGAGCAGGCCAAAGAGTCGCAGAAGTGAGGTGAATGTGCGTGGTCGTAGCGTAGTGTGTCAAAAGGTATCAGCAATGCCTAATTGTCGAATAAGCCAGCAGGTTTCGCAGTTCTATCGGGTCGAATTGTTGCATACCGTGATTGTGGTTTATCGTACCGAAAAATCGATGCCAGAGTAGAACGGAATCCATCTACCGTGGCATGTATGTGTAACCAGTGGGTACAGAAAGGCACAATAGAGCGACGTACAGGTTTCCAATGTCTGCGTCAGACAACGGACCGCGAGGACAGATGCCTGGTATGCATGACCCTAACAGACCGTACGACCACATCAAGACGGCTGACGCAAGAACTAGGGGCGATTTGACGACTTCCAGTGTCCCCAAGAACCGTGCTGCGTCGTTTGGCAGAGCGGGGAATTTTTTCCCGTTGCCTATTGCTGCGGATTCTTCTGCTGGTACAACATACATTGCGCGCCAGATATAGTGCGAGCACCATCGTGCATGGCGTGTGAAATGGAATGTTATAATCTTCTCCGATTAATCATGCTTTGCTTCTGCTTACAGGATTATGAGGGACGGATGTATACGTGTCTGGCGGCATTGTGGCACTAGGCTTCAGGACAGCTGCATCATGTATCGTCACACAGGCCCTTCACTTGGCATTATGGTATGGGGTGCCATTGCCCTCGTCTTCTTAATTTTCTACTGCAACATTTAGGCCACATGGTCTATTCCTACTCTCATATAAGTCCTCAGCATATTCTTTCTATCTTCCTAAGATTTCACTTCTCTCGTTGACCTCACCAGACGGAAAAACACAAAATCAAATTGAACACGTTTTAGTAGATAGAAGAAGACAGTTTAGAATAATTGATGTTCGATTGTTCAGAGGAGCTGACTATGATACTGATCACTACCTGTGAGCGGCCATAATAAGAAAGAGTTTATCCTTGAATAAAGGAAATATTCAACATCTGAAAACGAAGAGATTTAATTTAAAAGAAATTAGATGAGAATCAGGCGAGAGAAGAGTAAAAGATTGAAATATCGAATAGATTCTCGGTTTTAGAAGGTTCGGAGCGCACTTGGACAGAAATTAGGGATAGCATTAAAATCTTAGCAAAAGAAAAATTGGGTCACCCAGAAATACATAGGAACAAACCATGGTTCGACCAGGAGTGCACTAAACTAACGAAGAGAAAACAGGCGAAACTGTAAGGACTGTAACTAAAATTAATGAACTTGAAGATAATAATAAAAACAAAAACATTCGGGACATGTATAACGTCATCAACGAGTTTAAGAAAGGGTATCAACCCCGCGCTTATATATTAAAGTAAGATGCGACGGAACAAATTTTACTGATACAGATAGCATCTTAAATAGATGGAAATATTTCTTCGACGATTTGCTTAACACGTAGCCAAGAAAATAATGTGCGTGGAAACAGAGAAATGCATACAGCACAACCGCATATTCCGGAGCCCAGCCAAATAGAAGTACAAATCGTTATAAAGAAATTACAGAAACACAAATCTCCGGGAGAAGACAAAATTCCAGCTGAGCTAATTTTAGCGAGGGGGGAAACATTGTGGAACAAGATGCACAAACTCATTCTCCTTATCTGGAACAAGGAAGAATTGCCACAAGAGTGGAATGAATCAATCATTGTTCCAATCCACAGGAAAGACGACAAAACTAATTGTAATAATTATCGAGGCATCTCCCTTCTGTCAACTTCCTATAAAATCCTCTCAAACATTCTATTAGTAAGATTGATCCCATACGCAGATGAAATTATTGGAGATTATCAGTGTCTATTTAGGCGAAATCGATCAACTATCGACCAGATATTTCCCATTCGACAAGTACTCGAAAAGAAATTGATATACAATACCCCAGTACAACAACTATATATTGATTTTAGAAAGGTTTAGGACTCGGTTAGAAGGGAAATACTGTATAACATTTTTACAGAATTTGAAATACCGAAAAAGCTAGTTAAATTAGTTAAAATATGTTTAAATGAATCTGAAAGTAAAGTCTGAGTAGAAAAATTCTTATCTACGAGCTTGCACGTCGATAATGGCCTGAAAGAAGAAGATGCATTGTCGCCTAGAGCTGCATGGTATTCATCAGGTTATGGCATATGCAGATAAATCTCATAGAGGATGATAGGAAAACAATAGAAAGAAATGGAGAGATCTTATTAAACACTTGCAAGAACATTAGTTTAGAAGTAAATGCAGAGAAAACGAAATACATGTAAGTTCACCGGAATCGTAATACTGCAAATTATGGATGCGTCTAAATATCAAATAATATCTTCGACAAAGTGGATAATTTCAACTATAGAGAACCAATATTAACAGATCAAAATCATATTCACGAAAAAATTAAATACCGACTGAAGGTAGGAAATTTGTGTTATTACTCAGTTCAACATCTTTTGTCTTCGCAAATTCTGTTAAGGAACTTAAAATATATAAAACGATAATCATGCAAGTCGTGCTATATGGTTGTGAAACATGGTGGCTTATTCTGAGGGAAGAACGCAGACTGAAAGTACTTGAGAATAAAATCCTAAGACGAATATTCGGACCCCAGAGGAACGAGAGTGGGGAATGGCGTAAACTTCTTAACGAGGAACTACATAATTTATACGGTTTACCAAACATTATTAGGGTCATCAAGTCCAAGGGGACTCAGGTGGGCAGGTCATGTAGCTAGGATGGAACGCTTTCAAAATCTTAACTGGAAGACCAATAGAAAACGTACAACGGTTCTTAAATATTTATTGATGAGCCATTAAAAATGCAAAACTTCGTTGCAATTCTTCCATTTATTTACACTTTGTAGTCCTGACAACCAGACACCAAAAACCTATTATTTAAAAATTATATAACATATGAATATCTTCTTAAAATCGATATGATTTCTAATAACCTCTTCTTCTTCTTCTTCTTCTTCTTCTTCTTCTTCTTCTTCTTCTTCTTCTTCAAAATAACCTAGTTTAGTACATATATGAAATACTTTGCGCCCAAATTTACAAGTTTACAAGTGATAAAAATAGAAAAAAAATAAACAACGTACCGTTGTATATTGTGGCGCCCGACGGACTTTTCTTTTTATTTATTTATTCAATAAAAAGAAAAAGAAGTCTGGATCGTTTACTTTTACATATTAATCATTTGAGTTTTTGAATGCACCTCGTATACTTTAAAATTACAATTCATATAAATATACATATATTTTATATTTACTTTTATAACAATATCATTATCATATTTATTTTAAACTTTATCATCATCTTCACTTATTTATACTCTTCAAAAGGCACATTCGAAATTTGATTTACAAGTTATTTTATTTTAAGTCCTTTTTCGAGTCCATTAAATGCTTGTTACAAGTTATAATTATTTACTTAGGCATCATGAAGAAGGTTTTGAAAAAGATGAATGTGATATTCATATAGTTGTTCTTTGAATGTAAAATGATCGGATATATTTATATTATTAGCATATAATTCGAATGTAACAAGAACACAAAAGTAAGAATTATTTAAATACAAATTTCTTATAGAAAACATAAATTATTAATTTCAATACATATCCTCGCATTACCAAGATGCTTTTAAATATACTTCAATAACATGGAACACGACTAATGTGATTGATATTTCATTTTGGCAATCATAGGAAAACAAAAATAGTATGAAACACAAATATTAAATAATACACATTAAGAAATATGTGGCCATATAAAGAATCAATTAGATATGTCTTCTCAGACGCCCCTACTTAGGTTAAGTCACATGACCAATAAATTCCTACAAATCGCATTGAGAATCATAAATCGGAATACGGTTTTCCTCTTTCTTTACTTCTACCGTTCTTAGTTTCTTACGTTGAGAATTTTCACCGTAATTCCTGCATCTGAATAGCGTTTCTGACAAATCGTATTACTTCTGTTGCAATTAGATTGTGTCATGCTACCGATAAAGTTAGGTTCGGTTGCACAATCACTAGCACTGTTACTGTCACTACTAGGTTTAGGTTTGGTTACATGATTACTATTACGGTTGCTATTAAAATTAGGTTTGATTACCTTACCGGTAAAATTAGGTTTAGTTCTCATTCGTTTTAATGGTGGCAAGATGTCTCCTAACATATCTGTGCCTATTCTTTCCACAATGTTCACGGTACTTTGTCCTACCTCGGGTTTTGTTTCTTCTATGATTAGATTCGGTTACATCTGCGGTACACGTGAATTTGACATTATCTTGTACATTGGAATCACACTTTAATCTCACATGTACGCTTCGAATTTGTTTCCGAAGGTTAGTTTGATTTAAGCTAGCACGGTATTGCACCATTGCTGGATTTTCGAAACTGCAACATCCCACTTGGATGAATGAAATTAACGTACTGCATTACGTTCTGCGAAGACACCATCGGACCGTTCACCAACATCACTCTGATCTTTTCGTTGAATACATAATTCAACACCTCCAATTCAGTTGAACAATCACTACAAACATTAGTGAGAAAGCACGCTTTCTTTCTGAATCTCACAAATATTGGAATCAACTTTCTTCCTGTTACATGAACCAATGTCGTTACATATCACCAAACAGTTCTATTACCATTACCTCATTTCCAGCATTAATATCATGTTGAATATATCGTGAATACAAACGATCAATAACGTTCATGAGACGAAAATGATCATAACTTCTCGCACATTGATACCTACCAAAATCTTCATTACACACAACATTAGTATGACAATTAAAAACACTTGAACGAAGAGAAAAGTTAGGAAAATCTGATTTAATCAGTACGGCAGTATGCTTATACGAACATTCAGCTAATCCTATCCAATGTTCTTGTATTTGATCCCACTTACTATCATTGCGTTGCTGAAGTAGCTCTAGCTTTTCATTATCGCATTGCTGCAATTGCTCTAATTTTTTATCAAAATGTTGCTGCAATTGATCTAGCTTTTGGTCCAACTTTTCCAATTGCTGATTCACTCCTTCAAATTGTCCATCCTTATGTCGAACTTGCTCCTGAGCTTGATGAGTTTGCTCCTTGATCTGTTTAGATATCTCCTGAACTTGATGGGTTTGATCCTTGATCTGTTGAGATATCTCCCTTAATATGTCCATCATGTGGTTTGAAGAATTCGTTATTGGATTGTCGATCGTTCCATTATCCGTAGTGCTCATATTGTTTCTATAAATGATCCGGCCACTCCTCAACAGAGTAGTATAATTGATATTTGGCTCAATGATGTTCGCTTCTACTCAATTTCGAAACGACACAATCACTCAGTCTCGGGTTTCGGCACCATACACAACGGTTCTTAAATATTTATTGATGAGCCATTAAAAATGCAAAGCTTCGTTGCAATTCTTCCATTTATTTACACTTTGAAGTCCTGACAACCAGACACCAAAAACCTATTATTTAAAAATTATATAACATATGAATATCTTCTTAAAATCGATATGATTTCTAACTAACCTCTTCTTCTTCTTCAAAATAACCTAGTTTAGTACATATATAAAATACTTTGCGCCCAAATTTACAAGTTTACAAGTAATAAAAATATAAAAAATATACAACGTACCGTTGTAAACGACCATTAGGGAGACCTAGGCGGAGATGGAAGGAGAATATTAAGATGGATCTCAGAAATAGGAAGTAGAAACTGGATCCATTTCTCTAAGGACAGAAGTCAATGGAGTTGAGTTGACTTTGAGTTTTACGTCCCGTTCAGCAGTGAGGCTATATGAGACGTGGACCTATTGATTAACGTGGAATCCGAACCACATGAGCTTCCACCGGGAATCGAACCCGAGTCTCCCACGCCAGAAGTCAATGGAGAGCTTTTGTGAACGCGGCATTGAACTCTGGGTTTCATAAATCATAGATTTAGTTAATTAGTTATGTAGATAGAAAGAGGAAATTGTAAACAAGAAGATAGAAAGCTCGACAAAAAATTTTGTCTTCGTAAGGTTTGAAAGAGAGATAAAGAACTAAAAGTCCGTTTAAAAACCCTGTATCATTCATGCTGCATCCTTAAGTATCTCATCCCTTGACTCGGTTGCTATCCTTTTAGATATCTGGAACATCTTTCAAAATCGACAATACTTACTTTCTGTTAAACTGGATCTAGAATTTGTATATGGTTAAATTATTCTCGATCGACTCATCAGTCACATGGCACACATCCAAATTCCTACACCTTTTCTCCGCTATTTTCACAATTGGTTGGTACAGCGTCGCATCTGCATCAAATACAATAATAGCTATTCTCGTTATTACTGTTTAACATTCCTGGGAATTCCTAAAGGTTCTAGTCTCCACCAACGACTTAAGGGAATGGTTCGTATTCAACAATACTCTAATGACACGTTACTATAAGTTAGAACTAATAACCTAGTAGAAGTGCAACGCATCCTGCGCGACGCTATCCTAAAACTTCATTCCTGAACCTTTGGAAAAGGCATGTCAGTCAATTGGGTGAAATCTTCTTGCACACTCTTCACCCAAAACATATTTAATGCCTGGTCCTTCTCTCGGGGAATAGCAGCATATGCTTTATTCATAGCACCTGTCTCCGTCATAGTTAATGTTCCGCCCAGAGTGATTGATTGTATTGCTCGTTCTCAGTGTGTTCCCGGATTCACCCTGAACGATACCCCTTTAAATGTATAGACTCCTATTATTTTACCGATTGGATTACTTGTTGGACATTTTCCTGGAGCAACAAAGCATTGAGAGGAAGAGGTAGTACTTAGTTTCAATAGTTTTCAAATTGGTTCATTGAATATTCAGTAAGGACTTAGCACTTTGGTGTCGAATAGCGTGGTTGTGCATGTTTAAAGTGTATGATTACCTAGCAAGGATCGTGTATATCGCGAGTGCTGTATTTACACTTTGTGTGCTTTTTATTCTTTTGTGTGCCTAGTACTTCTTAATTTGGAATTTTGTGTAGTGCTTACCTTTTTTCTCTCTACTTCTGTTCTCCGCCTTTATAGGGGCGACTTGCGATGGCCCTGGGTCCTCACGGAACAATTTGAGTACGGCAATGAATACTTCTTCTGCTACTTTGGTTATTGATTCTCCCCTTCCACTTGGACCCTGTTTATGCCCCCTTCATTTGGATACTTATATTGTTCACGTTACCGATGTAGGAACTATAGGCTGATAACACCCTATGAAATTGGGCCGATTACTTCATATCTACCATGTTGAAGATATTACGGACATTAAACAGGTTGGTCGCGATTTGATAAGAGCGGACTTCCGTACAGGTTGCGCTGAAAACAAGTTCCTTATAACTAATTAATTACTCACGGATAATCATTGGATCAATTATCAAATTTCTCATAACGATGTCATACATAATGTGGATCCGTCCTTCAGTGACGAAGAACTTTTGTTGCATATCAAGATACTGCCAAAATAACGCATGTTAGTTGTATTTTTCGCTGTATCTTTCACTTCTGTTTTTCAATCTCCCATTGCAGCAGGCAAGGGGTTGCTTCTTCATCCCCTTCTTCCCTATCAGTCTATCTCCTTTTTTAAGTCTTACAAAAACATCTACTGGCAATGTCGTGTTAACATTTAATACTAATATCTTGCCGGAATATTCTACTCTTTTATATATACACCTTCCTATGACCACTTATGTACCTCAATTTAAATAATATTTTCAATGTTTCCATTACGGCCATTATAAAATGGCCTCTGAGCTGTATCTGGTGATTGTTAAATAAATAATTACCAAAATTGTAAATGGCGTTCCCGATGTGCCAATTGCGGGTTGGAAGCACACCTTTCCTCTTCCTGTACCTCTAACCCCCATTGTTTTCACTGTTCTGGCGATTATGTAGCAACCTTCCGTACTTGTCCTGAACAATCCTTTCAAACTCAAATTAATCAGCTTATGGCCCTTGAAAATCTTTCCTTTCAAGCAACCAAGCGCCATATGCGTACAAATACAACATCTCCCGTATCCTTGCCGCAGTCCCCCTTCTCATTCTTCTTTCTATGCTCTCCCTTTTACACGTCCCTCTTTGTCCTTTGCTAATACTTCTAAACTTCTTCTCCCAATTATTTCCGTTGGCTCTCCTTCTGATTCACCCGTAAAAACGATTTTTCTCTCGTCTCTATCTGTCCTCCTTATGGACCAAGTTCTTTCGTTTCTTCAGCCTTTGTTTCCCACGCTCTCTTCTCTTCCATCGCCTTCTTCTTTACATTCACCTTTTAGAGGTTCTTCTTTCTCAACTTGTCTGGATTTCCCCCTAATTCTTTCACTGCCCTTAAGACTATCCTTCAAGTTCTGGAAACCCGCTAGACCCAGTTCACTTCTCAAGACTCAAATTACAGTTTATTTGTACTGAAATCTTTATCTTCCCTCTTATTATGTACTTCTTAGCTTCTTCGATTTCCACAGTACTCTAATAGAATTTGCGATGTTGTATCCCCAACGTCTATGCCCTTCCTAATCTTTGTGTATATTTTAACCTGGCTTTAAATATCTTGCAGGACCCTTGGTTTACATCTTCAACCAGCTTTAATTTTCATCTACCAAAGGCTTCACGAACTTCGCATTGATGGGTAGTGGTCTCATCGGCACCCGTTCATCCGTTACTTTGTTCTTCCCTCCCCATTTTCCCCCTCCGAATGTCAGGCTATTCGTCTTGGTTTTGTCCCTTTCGTTAATTCTCCTTAGACCCCGGCTATTTGTAGCGATCGCAAAGCGCATTTATTGCTCATGCGTAAGCTTGAAATACGCTGACCATGTATTTAAATCTGACCGGCTAAACATGAACGCTAAAGCAATAAAATTGCTGAGAAAACGCCGGCTCCAGCGTATTTGGTGCGGGTCGGAACAATAGACCGCCTGCTGTTTAAAAGATTTCAAAAGGAATGACAGAAAGGAAAGACGTGTTGCCAGGCAAGGGGATTGTAGCAAGAAACAGCTGCTTGGAAGACGCTTTGTGCAGAGATTGGAACTCTGCTATTATAAAGTATGTGTGTGTATAACAAAAGAAAATTCACAAAAATAGAAGGAAATTCCGAAAAATTAGCTAATCACAGAAAAATCTATGTAACACAATAGGGTGATTTCTCGTGATACACTTGATTGACACTTAGCTGGTGCCATGGTAATCTATAAGCAAAATATTTGGCTTTAGGCAAAAGATGAAACAACGAAATAACTTGAATTTGAGCCCCTATCTCCGAAGCTCGAACTCCACCCCCAAACAGACAACCACAAGTGTAATCACAAAGAGAAATTTTCAGTTGTGTTTGAAAACGTGTCCTGTGTACATATCCAGTCATGGTTAGTGTGTTTAACACAGAGGCGTTTATAATCGAAATACAAAATAGGCCATGCCTATATGATTTAAGAGATCCGAACTACATGAATCGTGACTTAAAAATAAAAATGTGGAGAGAAGTGGCTGCGATATTTGTTCCAGACTGGGAGGGAATGGAACGGAATTCTCAGAATGAAGAAAGTAAGAATATTCTTATTTTATGATTTCATTTAATACTGTTAAGTAGAGCTACATCGAGCCAAATTGTATGTTCACTATGAATAATAATAATAATAATAATAATAATAATAATAATAATAATAATAATAATAATAATAATAATAATAATAATAATAATAATAATAATAATAATAATAAATACTTTGTTAAAGTTGTGCCAACTTCCAATATACCTAATATATACCAAACCTTAAGGTGCAACAGCTCGAAAGGGCCAGGGTCGGCTATGCGTCATTTTATGGGGTGGATATGTTAGATGATGGAACAATTGCCCTTAGATGGTCTAAGCCATAAATGTGTGCACAGTAGAAAGGCGGAAAATGCCACCTCTAATAGTTTGGTACTTAGGTATATCGAAAATGTTTTAAACAGCAAAGACCATAATTTTAAATTGGGATTCAATACATCTTATTCTCTTTCCAGTCTTTGAAAGGACCGAAAAACTACGTTGCCTAATTATTTCGAAACTTAGTTTTGTAAAACAAACACATAATGTTTCAGTTTCCAGACATTTCTTTCCATGCAGCTTAGAAATATTCCTGGGAAAGATATGTTTATTTTATTTTATTTATTTATTTTAACTGTAACTGCTCGTGTTTTATCAACTTTGTTCTGAAACTGAAAATAAGGTGCTAAAATTGGTAGAGAGTAGGAATATCAGAAGAAGCCAAAATCATGAGAGGAAAAAAATTAAAAGATTAAACCAGAGAATTGGTTAAAAATATCATGATGTAAATTTTATAGTTGGTGGCTTGGAATTTAGCGGTCCTTTCAGCACCGAAGCTATACAAGATGTGAACCTACAGTTTAAGGTGGAATCTAAACTACCTTTATGAGCTGAAACTTTTCAATGATCTCCCACAGGATTCGAATCCGGAACCCCATTCTCCAAAGGCACGTGCATAGCTAGTAAAGTATAAAGTAGTGTAAATGTTGGAATTTATTGATTGGGGTCTAATATTTGTTTTCGATACAGAGGATATCTTTAAAAACAAATGCCTCTTGCTCCGTCTCTTTCGACTATATCAGCGAGACTACATCAGACGTGAACTACAGCTCAACGTGGGACCCTAACCACATAAGCTCCTGCCTAGAATCGAATCCAGGTCTACCACTTCTGGCGCGGGAAATGAAAAGAAAAGACCTGGAAACCCTGACTGGCTCATGGTATGATTTACAACTTTGGTGAAACTAAAATTACCGTATAGCCACTTAGGCCGCGTTCACTGTGGGGGGTAACGCTTTGTCGACTAGCCTAGTACTTACGGTCTTGCTCCTTATGCACTTTTGTATGCTACTTATGGGCTTGGCCTTTTCAACCTGAGTTTCATTCTTCCCCCTGCCTGCACCGCTTTCTTTTCTCTACTTTTTCTCTTCCTACAAATCGCATGTTCTCCTCTAGTCCATAATTTTCTTATCTCAACCAACATTTTCTGTCCTTTTCCCCAGGTTTTAATCCTTCTTGATTTGATATCTAGGCTTATTCAACCTTTGTTATCTTTTTAAATTGCCAGTTGGTCTTGTTCAGGACAATAGCAAAGCATATTTGTCCTTTGTGTCTCTTGACAGAACAAGAAGCAGAAGTTTCGATTCAAGGTTCAAAGTTCGAGGTTCAAGGTATTTTGCTTCCTTCTCTTCGGAAGTTTGGTTCCTGAAAAAAAAATGTAAAAATAATGAGAAAAAAACCGCTGCTGCCGTTTTGCGTCCCTTGGGGTTTTGGTAGTGTACGAATTGATTCCTGTATTCGACAAGTTTATCTAACGATACGAGCCGAGTTGATTCCCAACACTACGAACCCTCACTATCCGTGTTGATTCCCGGACTGCTTTCACACAGTTCCTGCAGGTGTCGCTACTCACTTGCGAGAAACCAGTTCATTGAGTGTCAGCAATGGAGTTTGAAGTGATGCCAAGTAAAAAGGGCAAGCAAATAGATGGTTACAAATTTTGTTTCCATAAGTGTCTCGTCGGTGGGGTTGATAGATATAAATGTACGAAAAGAAAATGTGTTTTGTAGAAAATTTGTGTGAGCGCTCGTCGAAACTCATACGTATCAAGTTAGCTAATAGGATATCGACACACTCAGAACACGTGATTTAGTTCGAATTAGGAAAAATATTAATGCTGCTCGCTCACGCAAGTCTCCGAAGCTACCTAATAACTTAAAAGAACTGCACGAAGCCCTAGAGAAAAGTGTTTTCAACACAAACAAGGGCGAAAACTTTTTGTTTGTGAACGACTCAGAAAAGAATATTATTGGTTTCTCGTGTGAAAGTAATTAGGATTTTCTTAAGAATTCGAAAACTTTATATGTAAATGGGACTTTCAACAGCTGCCCTGAGCTGTTCCACCAGATATTTATAATTCACGGTGCAAATCAGTAAAACTATTTCCCGTTGATGTTTTTTTGCTCCCAAAATAGAACCTCTGAGACATACTGGGAAGCTCTGTGCTTAATTAAAAATATCACTAATCGAGACATTATATAAGTTGACTTTGAGACCGCAATCCACCAAGCAATTGCTTACGTTCGGCCCCAAACGACTATAAAGGGCTGCAGATTCCATCTCGGTCAGTCATGATGGAGAAAAAATCAACCCTTGGGACTGTCAAATGATTTTAAATCAAAAGACTCTGAACTAGGACCACTTCTCAAAACCTTGTTTGGACTGCCTCTTCTCCCACCAGATCAAATTGAAGACTGCTTCGTAGAAGATCTAATGTCCCGCAAACCTACACATGAAAAACTGGATGATTTACTTGAGACCTATATTCTCGCAAACAGCGACTTCCCACCAAAGATGTGTGCCGACTTTAATAGTAGTTCTGAACGTACTACTAACTGTTGCGAAGCATTCCACTCTAAACTGAACACTCAATTTTAACTCTCCCCATCCAAACATTTTCCACCTGATAGAAACATTGAAGGGTGTTCAGACTGAAACTTATGTTAAAATGAGAAGCGAGAAGAAGACCTCCCAAAAAATGCGGAACAAACAGAACTATATAGAAGAACAAACGATTATACTAATAGAGTCTACCATTACCCGTTATGACTATCTTCGGAAAATCTGCTACAAGTTTCTCCCATGTACATAATTCCATTACTTATACTTGACAGTTGCAACTTAGCACGTAAATTATGAGAGTAATAATAAAAATGTGTAATGCATGTGAACTAGTTTTTCTTAATAGGTGGTCCGCGAAATCTTTGCTAGTAATTGTGTTTCCTATCTTCGGAAAATCTGCTACAAGTTTCTTCCATGTACATAATTCCATTACTTATACTTGACAGTTGCAACTTAGCACGTAAATTATGAGAGTAATAATAAAAATGTGTAATGCATGTGAACTAGTGTTTCTTAATAGGTGGTCCGCGAAATCTTTGCTAGTAATTGTGTTTCCTGACTGTGTTTAGTGAAAGACTGAGTTTAGTGTTTGAAAATTTTGTGGTGTGAAAATATTTTAGTGATCCAAATGAAGTTGACATATTTACTTCAACATCTTCCAAGTAGCGGAAATGATGAGTCAAAAGTAATTTTCTTCTTTTTCTGTAGTTTGTTCACTATAAAATTTATCAAATTTATATTGCAACTCGCATCTGTCAAGTGAGTTATTCAAAAGTTGAAAGTTGGAATTATTTAGGATAGTTTGCTTAACTAAAACTTCACAAGCAGCCAAGATGTGGTTGGCACACATGAATCGGTACGGTATGCGAAATCGGAATCGCACGGTATGGGAATCAACTCGTACGCTAAGGGTAAATACGCACTCACCAGATGGGAATCAACTCGTACGCTAGGGATAAATCCACTGTCAGCTAATGGGAATCAACTCGTCCGTTTCGGAATCAATTCGGTATCAGCCAAAAAAACATGTACTGCTCTTCTTTCATTTAACATTTTCTAGTTTCTTTTTTCACTAAAATTCAAGAAGTTATTTGGTTTTTCCCATTTCTTTCTCACTTAGTTCCTTTCCATTTACGTTAAAGCCTGGCCTCCAAGCTAAGTTAACTAAATTCCCTCCCTTTTCCATGTTATCGGCCCATTTCCATGTTCCCCTTATTTTTAGAGATTCTTCATTTTAACAATAAGTGTTTTAGTGTTTCATCTTCTTTAAAACATAGTTGACATTCTAGGGGGCACGGTGGCTCAGTGGTAGAGCGTTCACCTCCGGTGCTTGGGGTCCCTGGTTCGATCCCAGCTCGCGCCGTGTGGACTTTGTGGTGGACAAACACCGTGCTCGTGGGTTTTCTTGGGGTTCTCCCGTTTCCTCCCACTTTCTTCATTCCACCATTTCACTCATCTCTCATCATCACCGTCTCCTTTAGCCTAACCGGCATAAGCGTGGGACGCAAAACTTAAAGATTTCATTTCATTTCATAGTTGACATTCTAAGTCCACTTCTTTAAATTTTTTTTTCAATCTTACCCCTGTTTCAAGGCTTCCTGACCTGGCTTTGAAAAGTAAAATGCTTCGTAAATCACTGTCCATATAATTTACTTTCTTATAATGCTTTTTATATGTATATATTCCTTTCAAATTGCTCTTCTTGACTACTTCTTCATACAACTTTTCCTGCGCTTTCTCTTTAATTGTTTTTCCGGTGATTTTTTCCCAATTTTTATAATTCTATTCTCTGTGCCAGCGGGTAGTTTGATCATATTTTCTTTCTAATTTCCTAACTCTCCTAAACATTTTGTGTTTTCTCCTTTTCTCATATGTTTAGTGGCCTCATGCACAACTTTTACTAATCTTGTTTCTTCCATAAATTTTAATCTTCCAAGATATTTTATTTTACTCATAACTTCTCTTATTTTCAAAATCACTGCATCCCATCTCTTCTGTTATTGTTACATTTGCACTTAATTTATTTGCTCCTAGGGCAAACCTTCCTGTTTGATTTTGTGCTTGTTGTAAAATATTCCTGGTTTTATCCGTTAAAGTTATTACTTCATTTGCATATGTTAGCGCCAGTACTGCTACTTGTTTCCATAGTATTATTAACACCTCATATCTGTTGTATGACCACATTGCTTTATTTTTTATAATTGCTGTATATTTTTGTAGTTTATTTTTCAGTTTTTTCTCGTGTTCAAGTACGTATTGTTCTCCTTCTTCAAGTGTAATTCCTAAAAATTCTATTTTTTCAGTCCTGTTTATTACTATGCTTACTGCTTGTATATTTTGATCCTCTATGTTCCCACTAAAAACCATGAATTTGCTTTTTTCTTCATTTATTTTAAAACCAATTTCTTCTTTTCTAACTACTGTTTCCATCATTTCCTTAATGTCTTCAATATTATTACTCATCAATGCTACATCGTCTGCAAATAGAGTGCCAGGGATTTTTCTTACTTTTTCTTTTCCTTGCAATCTTAATTCTATCCCTCTGTTTGTTTTGATCAATGCTTCTTCCACTTCGTGTATGTATATCAGGAATAGAACTGGTGATATAGTGCAGTAAATGAAGCTCAAATTTTAATGAAGAAAGGAACAAATTAGTAACCAGCTGAAAATTGGTACAGATGTTGGGAATGATGCTCTAAACAACATACTAAAAGTCCCCTGAAATCCCAGGTGACCGCCGCCATATTGGAAAATGGCGGCCGGAAGTGTCAAATGAACAATACCCAGATAAAAATAGCAATATCTTCGTTATGGTTGAACATAAAGAAATAAACTTAGTGTCGTTTTATAGAACATAGATAACACAATGTTTTTTTAAAAGAGAAAACATTTTTCATAGAACACATACTTTTAGAAATATTTAGCTCTAAATTCTAAAATTCCGAAAACTACCGTCAAACTGATTTAAAATTTTATTGAACTTAGGATGTAATTATTAACAAGTTAAAATTTGACATAGATGTTGATAAAGATTATTTAAATGACATACTAAAATCCACAACTTTTTCGTTCGCCATATTGGAAAATGTACAAATGTCCGAAGAAATTGAAAGATAATATTTTGTTAAGTGAAATACAACATCTGGACCGGGCTAAATATTTGAGAAACTGTAAATGCAGTCGACCCGAAGCCAATTGAGATCAATGGTGGTGGAAGGGGGAAACATTATGATGTGTTTAAGGTTGTCCTCCGCCATCTTGGAATCAACTTGTTTATTTTAAATGGCAACGTGGTCGTGTGACATATTAAAACAACATCCTCGTTCGAAGATAAACCCTATGGTAAGGTTATTTCTCCAAAACCTACAACTGTTTTGAAGTTGTGAATAGATTTAGGATATGTCGTATGTGAAATGCTGTGAAATGTGTTGAGCGAAATTTCGAATTAAAGGATAAAGATAAAGCAAAAAGCAAGCTTTGTAAGTCTCACACTACGTATTCTTTAAAAACCATGAAAAGTGAGAGCTAACAAACATGAGACAATTACAATCACGTGACATGTTCAGCATGCACACCGTTCTGTTCTATGCATATCCTTAACCTTGAAACACAGTGCTTGTGTACTCTGCGAAGAATAGTCTGTGATATTTGTTCACATATAGTAATGATTCTCCTTTTCAGGTAGCCAATGTCAATAATTTTACACTGGTAGACAATAGCTTTATAGTGCCCCCAAAGATGGAAATCCAACGGAGATAGGTCGGGGACCTTAGTGGCCACTCAACTGGTCCATGCCGACCTACCCAACAATTGGCAAAGTGTTCATTGAACCATCGATTACATTAAGACCATAATGCGCCCCATCTTGTTGCCAATATTGATGAAATCACCCTTTCTCGTCCAACAAAAGTGGTATAACAGTGTTTTCAAGCATATCTCCATATTGTGCAGCATCCAAGGTCCCATCAATGAAAACACGTCCAATAAGTTTTCGTCCCATATTCCACACTACACCATTACCTTACCTGCATCTTGCATCTTTGATGCATCTATCCAATTAAGATTTGTATTATCCCAGTACCGGACATTTTGTTTGTTAATATCACCTGTTACATAGAAATTTGTCTCATCACTAGAAACAATGTTATGAGGAAACACTCGGTTAGGAGCTATCTGGGCTAACGCATACTCACAAAACTCCATTGATCTATCTAAATCATCCTCTGGCAGTTTTTGTTTCAACTTTAATTTTTAGGGATGCCACTTTTTCCTTTTTAACATTCTTTGAACACTTATGACAATAACATTATGTTCACTTGATAGACGTCGCACACTCTCCATAGGACTTTTCACCAATACACCCAATACAGCTACTGATGCGTCTGGATCAGTTGCATTTTGTGACCGTCCTGATTGAGGTAAATCATCAACATTTCCCTTTGCCATGAATTTGCGGATTAGTTTTCGTACAGCACTGTCTGTCACCGGCTTGCGATTAGGATGTCGCTCTTTAAAGACGAATGTTATTGCTGAACTGCGTTCTCCAGCCAAAAGAAAGATTTCGATTCTTTCCTCTCGAGTTAGCATCCTGTCCTACCTATAAGAAAAAAAAGATAGAGTCAGTCTGATCCCGTCTATACAATGTTCCACACAAAATTTAAGTCTAAATGATAACATATTCTAGCCTAAATCCATTCACAACTTCAAAACAGTTGCAGATTTTGAAAAAAAAGCTTTCCCGTAGGATTTGTCGGTACTGGGCAAAATGTTCGGTACAGGGTTAATACAAATCTTAATTAGATAGATGCTTCAAAGATGGAAGGTGCAGGTAAGGTAATGGTGTAGTGTAGTATATGGGGCGAAAAACTTATTGGACCTGTTTTCATTGATGGGACCTATTGGACCTATTTTCATTGATGGGACCTTGGATGCTGCACAATATGGAGATATGCTTGAAAACACGTCATGCCACTTTTGTTGGACGAGAAAGGGTGATTTCATCAATATTGGCAACAAGATGGGCATGCTGAACATGTCATGTGATTGTAATTGTCTTATGTGTATTAGCTTCTCTTCTCCTGGTTATTAAAGAATACGTAATGTGAGACGTTACAAAGCTTGCTTTTTGCTTTATCTTTATCCTTCAATTCGAAATTTTGCACAGCACATTTCACAGCATTTCACATATAACATATCCTAAATCTATTCACAACTTCAAAACAGTTGTAGGTTTCGGAGAAATAACCTTACCATAGGGTTTATCTTCGAACGAGGATGTTGTTTTAATATGTCACACGACCACGTTGCCATTTAAAATAAACAAGTTGATTCCAAGATGGCGGAGAACAACCTTAAACACATCATAATGTTTCCCCCTTCCACCACCATTGATCTCAATTGGCTTCGGGTCGACTGCATTTACAGTTTCTCAAATATTTAGCCCGGTCCAGATGTTGTATTTCACTTAACAAAATATTATCTTCCAATTTCTTCGGACATTTGTACATTTTCCAATATGGCGAACGAAAAAGTTGTGGATTTTAGTATGTCATTTAAATAATCTTTATCAACATCTATGTCAAATTTTAACTTGTTAATAATTACATCCTAAGTTCAATAAAATTTTAAATCAGTTTGACGGTAGTTTTCGGAATTTTAGAATTTAGAGCTAAATATTTCTAAAAGTATGTGTTCTATGAAAAATGTTTTCTCTTTAAAAAATATTGTGTTATATATGTTCTATAAAACGACACTAAGTTTATCTCTTTATGTTCAACCATACCGAAGATATTGCTATTTTTATCTGGGTATTGTTCATTTGACACTTCCGGCCGCCATTTTCCAATATGGCGGCGGTCACCTGGGATTTCAGGGGACTTTTAGTATGTTGTTTAGAACATCATTCCCAAAATCTGTACCAATTTTCAGCTTGTTACTAATTTGTTCCTTACTTTTTGCTAATTTGACTGCACTAATAGAGGACATCCTTGTTTCAAACCTTTTTTACTGTCTATCCGTTTTGAATTTATGTTTCTCATTTCTTATCTGTATTTGTTATCCTTATATAGTTCCTTAAGGAGCATAATAAATTTCTTTGATATTCCTAAGTTTTCCATTACTTCCCCTAATATCTTTCTCTTGACTGTATCATACGCCTTTCCAATATCAATAAATGCTACTATGAAATCTTTTTTTTCTGCATATTTCTATCAGTTGTGTTATAATGTATATGTTATCTGTTGTTCTTCTATCTGTTCTGAATCCATTTGGTAACTCACTTAATATTTTGTTTTTCTCTAGCCAGTTCATTAATCTGTCTCTTAGAATAATTGCGAAGAACTTATATACGCAGCTGGTAATAGCTATTGGTCTATGATTTTTTATGTCATGTTTATTTCTTTCTTTTCCTTTATATATTAACTTAATCTTTGTTTGCTTCCAACTTGGAGGAATGGTCCGTGATTCAAGTATATTACTCATTCTTTAAACTTTGCAAAGATTTAATATCTAACAAGTAAGGGACCATATGGTTGTCGCGCAAATCAGATGCAGACATACGCCATCTGATTGAGCATGAAAAGATATGGAGAACACAGAAATTTAAGGCGCTAAGGGCCATAGGGAGCGGAGCGAGGAAAGAGGAAACATTGAATGTCGGCAAAATTGAAGAAAGTCAGGTATGATGGGAAAAGTTAATTTCTTGCAAACAGGGAAAGAAAGTCAACCAAAAGAAAGAAACTAAACATAACAAGGGCAACAAGGACGAAGAAAGATCATAATCAGGGTTGCCATATGGACCGCAGTGTTGCCAGCGCTGCATAACATTGTTATTTAAGGTATAGCGATTCATGCACAAGGAAAAATATTAGTAACACAAAACGCAATTGAAAAGACTCTGTACACGTGCGTAAAAAGGTTTAACGATAGTCGTGAGTGAATAATGTACATGAAGGAGGACAAATATGGACATGAAAGTGAAGGGGGTACACATGATAACACAGAAACAAAAGTGTTTTGGAGCATCGTTCCATGATGATGATGATGATCGGTGTTCTGCCCGAAGGCAGGTTTTGACCTGAAGGTCCCTGGAAGAAGTTTTGTGGCCCGATCTTCAGGGTAAGGATCGTGTTTTGCTTTTGGTTGACTCCTGGACTCCAAACAAGGATGACACTCTTTACAACATGACAGTTTCTGATGGTGTTCAGTTCTACAAAAAGCTGATTCCTCCGAAATGTACAGGCCTTATACAGTCTGCTGATGTGTTCTTCTTTTGTCCATTCAAAAACATGGTGAAGTTTATCACAGATACGTTAGTGTTCTCCAGTATTAATGTGTGGCAACGTGAGAACTTTCTCCGCCTTCAGTCATTTATACATTACCAGTTTGCCTCTAGGCGATTCCAAAAGATGATATGCTTTGCGTTTTTCAAATGTGGCTACTCAATGAACATCCTGGACAGTTTGAAACGCCTTCCGCATGTTGCTTTGAAAAAGGACTCACAGAGGAATGCTGCAGAGACGCGTGTGACCAGCTTGCTTTGATCCGCTGTACTCACTGCGGGAAATGTTTATGTGTTGACCACTCATTCATTCGTGATCTTCACGTCAACTGCAATTAAACTACAAATGGTGCGCACTGTTCTCTATTTTCCTCCATTTGTATTCAAGCGGGTATAATATTCACTCACGACTACGTTAAATCTTTTTACGCACGTGTACACAGTCTTTTCAATTGTCTTTTGTGTTACTAATATGTTTCCTTGTGCATGAATTGCTATACTGTGCTATATCTTCCATATCAATGTTATGCAGCGCTGGCAACACTGCGGTACATATGGCAAACCTAATTATGATCTTTCCTAGTCCTTGATGCCCTTGTTATGTTTAGTTTCTTTCTTTTGGTTGACTTTCTTTCCTTGTTTGCACGAAATTAACTTTTCCCGTCACTTCTTTCTCCAATTTTGCCGACATTCAATGTTTCCTCTTTCCTCGCTCCGCTCCCTATGGCCCTTAGCACCTTAAATTTCTGTGTTCTCCATATCTTTTCATGCTCAATCAGATGGCGTATGTCTGAATCTGATTTGCGCGACAACCATATAGTCCCTTACTTGTAAGTTTATTAACATCTCTTTTGACACCTCATCTGTACCTGTTGCTTTTCCTCTTAGTTTTTTCCTAGCCTTCTCTATTTCCATACTTTTAATATCATATGTTAATTCCTGACTTTCTTCTTCTGCACTCTTATTACTTGTTTTTGCTAATTTATTTGTTTCATTTATCCGTTCTTCATAATTTTGCTTATCGCCCAATTTGTTAAGTACGTCTCAATTTCCATCCTGTCTTTCAGCATTTGTCCCCTTTTCATTTCTAAGGATGGTTTATTTTCTGTTTCGTTTCGTTTTTGTCTGACATACCTCCAAAATCTTTTCCCTGCTTCTCTCCCTCCTGACTTAATTTATTCTGCTATTTCTTCATTGAAATTTCTTATTTCTTTCATTTTAGCTATGTGTGCATCTTTCTTGCTATTTATATACTCATTCCATGCTTGAAGTACTTCTTCTTTCCCAATTTCTCCTTTCCTAAATTTCTTTAGTATTAATCTATGGGTTTGGCTTTTTTTCCTTTCTTATATTAATTTTTGTTTCTGTATCTTTAGTCAAAATGAATTTACTACTTTCTCTATAACCTTTCTTGCCTTCCTTCACATTTGTGACTTCAGTTGCAGCACTTTTAATTTTTGTTTCTAGAGATTCATAGCTTTGTTCATTAATGTATTCTTTTTCTAACTTCTCTTTATATTTGTTTATATCTTCTTTTTTCAGTCTTCTAATAGTAGGTTTGTTTTGATCTCTTTTGTTTATTTTTTTTTCTTGAGTAATTTCTCTTGCCCTTCTGATCAAATACTGTAGCTCTATTTTAGTAATCTATGATCACTTCCTACACTGTAAATTCCCTCTTCATTAACATCAAATTCTTTAACCATTTTCCTGCTTGTTTCACTAACAACAAAGTAATCAATAGTAGAAGCTATCTCTCTTTTGAAGTATGTCTTCTTAACTGGTGTTTGTCTTATGTTCATTATTACTACATTAAAATCCTCTACTAGTGAGTATAAAAGCTGCCCATTTTTGTTTACTTCTCCTTCCGTTTCTATCAAATGCGCATTTAAATCTTCTCCTATTATATAATCAACATTTTCTTTTCTTATTTCATTTAAATCTTCATTTACACAGTTATATATTTCCATGTTCTACTCTAGATTTTTTTTCGGATCTCCAATATATTACACCTACATAACATTCCTTTTTTTTTCAGTTTAACCTTTATCCATAAATGATCATTTACGACCTTGGTTTTGCATCTTAATTTGTTTTCGGACTCGGGTTCGATTCCCGGCGGGAGCTCAATTGGTTCGGAGTCCACGTTAATCAGTAGGTCCACGTCTCATATAGCCTCGCTGCTGAACGGGACGTTAAACTCAAAATCAACTCATTAATTTGTTTTCTATGATACTTATATTTTTATTTATTATAACTCCAACTCTTCCTCCTTTAATATTTCCAGACTTTCTATTTCTTTCTTCCCACTTGTACTTACAAGGCAGGGTACCTCGGTGTAACACGCCGATTTTGATAAGATTGCACAGACATACAGATCATCAAAAAAGAAGCGACACGTATTTTTTATATCGGCCAACAAGCGTATTGAAAGGGTCAAATAGGGACATAAAAATGGGGTCAAAATGAGATTTTATGCAATATAGCGAGAACGAGAAGAGATATCGGAAAAGGTTAAATGTACGAAATACTACCCATAGTTGACGCAAGCCATTGAGGTAGAACTTACCCATGTGAAGAAAGCAGAACATCCGGAAATGGACCAATCACGTTTACAACATTGTCATAATGTGCTACAGAAATGAGTGAAGAGGGTGGCAAGGAGCAGGAAGAAAGAAAACACGAAAATGGAAAATACGTGTTTTTGCTTTGAGTTCATACTTCACCCGTTTGCGAAAGGGACGCAGATTCATCTCAGTGCACGAAGATTCATCTCTACACGCAAGAAGGATGCAAACGCCGTTCGTATAGGCAGCCAGTAAGACAGTAATGCACAGCGGGTTGCATATAAGATCAAAACCTCAAGTTGAGTGGTAGAAACGACTAATAGATGAAGGAATACGAGGTCAGATGACGTAGCACATTATGACAGGTGCAGGTACTGTAAGGAAAGAAAGAGCAAGATGTGCATTTGTGTCTTTCACAGGTACTATTCTCAACAAGACAAGCAAGGCGACGTTTAACTGCTTGTGAGACCTAGTGGTGAACATTGAACAGTGTGGTAGCTGGAGTGGTATTTGATTGTTGTGTAACTGGTGGTGTGTGCTTGTGCGTATTTGTGCGTGTGTAACAAAATTCAGGTGAGGTGTGAGTGGGCTTGTGACGTTTGTGGTCGCAAGATGGTCTATGTGAATCCCCTGAATGTGGTGGATATGCTAGTGGAGGCATATCAGGCAACACAATATGTCCGGACACCACGAACGGTAACGGAAATGGAGCTCAAGGACTATATTTTTAACATCCTAGAAAGTTTCAAGACGAATGGGCACATGTATGTTGAGATTGAAGAAGACCTATTATGCAGCAATAGATCAGACATCCCAAGTATGGCAAGTGAAGATGAGATGGATGAGTGGGATGGCCCAACGACCTCCAACGTACATACAACTGGAGTCAAGAGCAGAGATATTGTGGACATGGGATACAAGCGGAAGGCAGTATCGTTTTGGAAACGAGGGAAGAAGAGAAAGATGTCCTGGAAATCTGTACAGAAACACTTCAAGCGTGTCAAATACAGAACAGATCTATATAGATGGGAGAAACAGATCACAGAAGGTGGAACCAAACGTGAAAAGCTAAGCGTGATAGACCGAACTGTGTATGAAAAATTTGCGACAGCAAAACAGCGGCATTTAATTGTCCATGACACAGACTTGCAACGTTGGGCGTTAGAAGCAAACCAAACAACAGCCGTTGCTAATTTCAAAGCTTCGAAGAAATGGTTATGGCGCTTTAAAACACGTCACGGTATCGTCTCACGCAAAGTTACAAAATTTGTAACACATAGCATTACAGCGAAGGCCACACAAGTGCACGAAAGCGCTAAAACCTTCGTCCAAAATGTACAATCACTCATTACTGCTCATGGCGAGGATAACGTATATAACACAGATCAGAGTGGCTTTGCTTTAGAATTTCACTCTGGACGCTCTCTGGCTTTGCGAGGCGAGAAGCATATTACAGCAACAATGCAATCTCTACCTGCCATCACACATAGCTACACAATACAGCCTGTTATATCTGCTAGTGGAAGATTGCTGTCGCCCATGCTCATAGTCTTGAAAGAACTTCATGGTACGTTTGGGCCACGGATTCAGCAAACAATGTTCCGCCCACAAAACTTATATATTTGTGCATCATCATCTGGAAAAGTGACAAAACAGATCGTTAAGACATGGTTCCAATCAGTGTTCCTTCCACAAGTCAATGAGCAAACGGTACTGTTAGTCGACTCGTGGACGGGTTATGATCGATCCGACTTGGCAACAATAATGCCACAGGACAAGCAGTGCAACATTATGACGATACCTACACACACAACTTTTGTTAATACAACCTCTGGATGTGTATGGTTTCAGAATTTGGAAGAACTTCGTACGCAAAGTATCTGATGCGGTACGCCTTCAGCAACTCAACATCAATCTATACAGCAGAGACAATATACTGAAACTTCAATCCCTTGTGCATAATTAACTTTCATCTCCACGGTACATACATCTATTCCAATACGCATGGTTTTGTTCTGGATATCTTTCATCACGACCAGATTATTTTCCAAATCCAGTGTAGTTTTCTTTTCATCAGTTGACGTCATTGGTCTGCGAAGAAGCAGAGTGCCAGAACCCATCCATCATCAAATGTTCGTGGTGCAAATACTGTTTTTGTTTGGACGATTTCTTCCTGAAATATCATTTTTGTGCTACTTATCAGGAGTGAGCGTCTTGTTTTCAGCATACACCTCTGCTGACTTTTATGTTGTACGTACATATGTACGCGTATTTTCATGATATAATGTAGATACTCATGCGTAGAACTGATATTGCTGTTGCTCTTTATCTTACATGTGGACCACCTGCTATTACATTCTACTGTGCAATGCATTGTGTGTGTGTGTGTGTTTTACTAGCTACAAACATTCCCGTTTCCAATATGTATCTCACCGTTGCTCCCATTGCATAATATATGCAACCCACTGTGCAGTATTGTCTCACTGGCTGCCTATACGAACGGCGTTTGCATCCTTCATGCTTGTAGAGATGAATCTTCGTGCAGTGAGATAAATTTGCGTCTCTTTCGCATATGGATAACGTATGCACCCAAAGCAAAAACACGTATTTTACATTTTCGTGTTTTCTTTCTTCCTGCTCCTTGCCACCCTCTTCACTCATTTCTGTAGAACATTATGAATATGTTGTACATGTTATTGGTCCATTTCCGGATGTTCTGCTTTCTTCACATGGCTAAGTTCTACCTCAATGGCTTGCGTCAACTATGGGTAGTATTTCGTACATTTAACCTTTCCCGATATCTCTTCTCGTTCTCGCTATATTGCATAAAATCTCATTTTGACCCCATTTTTATGCCCCCATTTGACCCTTTCAATACGCTTGTTGGCCGATATAAAAAAATACGTGTCGCTTCTTTTTTGATGATCTGTATGTCTGTGCAATCTTATCAAAATCAGCGTGTTACACCGAGGTACCCTGCCTTGTTAGTATCTTCCAAAGGTGGGGTAATTTCATCCCTCATGTTTGTTGCTGTAATTAGCATTATGTTTATATTTAGTTCCTCCATATTATCAATAATTTCCTTCCATTTTTCTATTTGATTTCGCTCTTCCTGAATATTTAAACAACCTATTTTTATGATATTTACAGAATTGTTTCTATTTACTTTTTTCATTTCTGTCAACCTTACTCCATCTTGCTTTTCCTTGCAGTCAGTAATTCCGATCCATAATTCTTATTTCATGGATTTTTTCGCATTCTTCCAAGATTTGTTGTCCTAAGAAACACCCTCCTTTCCAGTTAAGGTGTATTCCATCATCTGCTGCTTCATATTTGGTTAGTCTTCTATTTGCATCTACATATACCGTTTTTAACTGTTTACAGACCCAATTTATGCCATCATTCAGCTTTTCTATAGTATCCTCATAAACATCATTTCTATATATTAGTCCATTTACGACCCATTTACTTTCAGGATATAGTTCCTTACCTTTTTCTAGGAGCTCCCACATTTCTTGCATTAGGTGCTTTCCGTTTCTTTTTCCTATATTATTTGTTCCTACATGCACTACAATTACTTTTGGAATTTTATATTCTTTATTTTTCTCTAACATTTTCCCTAATTCATTTATTCTAATTCCCGGGAAAACCTGGTTCTTTACTCCATATTTTTCGCAGAATTTCGCTGCACCTTTTACCATTGAATCTCCTATTACTAATATATCTCCTTCCTGTAAATATTTTTAACATTTGGATTTTGTTGCTTATTTCCTATATTTGCATTTGACCTTTTTCCTCTTTTTACTATTTTCCAGTATTTCTCTTCCTTGTTCACTTACTGTCTGTTTTTTTTTTTATTTTGTGGGCCGCGGTGGCTCAGTGAAGCCGGTGGGTGTAGCCGAGCGGTCTGAGGCGTTAGGCTGATGTTCGCGAGGTGAAGCCCATTGGGGGTTCGAGTCCCTCTGTAGTAGCAAGGGTGGAATTTCAACTGTCCTCCATGTTTCTGTGTTCTTGTCCCTGTCGTGTTTAGTAGCCCTGAAAAGTGGTTGCAGTAGAAAATAAGTCAGGAAGTTTTTTTTTTTTAAAAAGTGGTAGAGCATTCACCTCTGGTGCTTGGGGTCCTGGGTTCGATCCCAGCCCCCGCCAAGTGAACTTTGTGGTGGACAAACACCGCGTGCGTGGGTTTTCTCGGGGTTCTCCCGTTTCCTCCCACTTTCTTCATTCCAGCATTTTCATTCATTACTCATCATCACCGTCTCCTTTAGCCTAACCGGCATAACCGTGGGACGTAAAACTCAAAGATTTTCATTTCTTTTTTATTTTGTGTAACTTGCTGTTTTTCTTCCCTGGTTTTTTCTTCTCTTTCCTGTTCTTTTACTTCATTTTTTTCCTTTTTCACTTTCATTATCTCCAATTGTCTCTATGTGTGTTCTTTTCTCAGGATTACTCTGTTTGGTGTTGGATTTTTTTTTTTTTTTTACCTATTTCTTTTCCAGGTATGTACTCTCTTCATTTACACTTTCACTTACTTTCGAGCTTCTTTCTTTTGTAGCTTCTTCAAAATTTTGTTCCTTGCTTTTTGACTTTGGCACCTCCTTTGCTCGATTCTTCATTTCTGTTTTGTCTTGGTTCTTATCCTCTACAGTCTCTGATTATCTCCTAAATGTTTACCTGTGTTTGGGACAGAGGCATGCTTGAAAACTTACAATTAATTTATCGTGATGTACGATTATTTAAATCTTAATGCTATGTACGATAATGCCCTTGCGATACTAGGGTGAATATACGGTAATTTTAGAACGCACACTTTTTTTTGCAGCTTTTTAATGTGCAAATAAATTGTAGATGTACACTCATGTACAAAATTATTGTCACATATCTATAAATATGTTATTGTAGGAATATAATTTGATAAGGAATTCGCCCGGTATTTCTTATAATGTAGTATGTGTATAATCGGCAAATTTCATGTCAAAAGAGCAGTAAATAAGAACAATAAAACGAAAATAAAACTTTCTTGTCCATTTAGCAACATTTTGTTTAACTCATTCTAATTTTCGTATTTATAACTCTTTTCCTATGAAATTTACCAGAAATATACATTTCCCGATTATACACATAGTATCAGTATTAAAAGTACCCTGCAGAATTATTATCAAATTATATTCTTACAAGAAGACAGTTATAGATATGCGACAATCATTTTGGACATGAGTGTACACTAAAGAATTATAAAACACACACACACTGAGAGTTTTAACAGGCATCAGGAATGTAGCTAAAGGGGGGGGGGGGCACCGGCCTCCCCAAATCTTGGTTTGGCCCCTCAAATATTTATTTAAAATTATATGTTACAAGTTGTTTTTATACGATAGTAAATGGAAATTTATCCATAGTAAACTGGAATTGTTCATACTTCTAAGAAAAGGTTATTTTTTAAATCCATTTATAGGCTATTTCTTAAACGTTAAATGAACGGTAATAAGAGTATACGATTAGTAAGTTTGGGACAAGGGTGTCATCTTCCTTAACACTGCGATTCTAAAAAAAAAAAACAATAAAAATAAAAAATAACAGCCCTTAGAGTGTTTCCAACCTTAGACTATACTCGCCTTGAGGTACTAACGGCTAAAAATCTATGCGAATGCGCTTTTTGTAACCGACTAAGACAAATCTGGAAGATCAATTCAATTCAGAGGCTAGGAGAATTATCTCCCCCCTCCCCATTGCTTGGTTTTGCAACATAGTATTTTACATTTTAATTGTTTTACGATAAGGTATTCAATGTAGATTTACTTTCTTATTTTCATTTTGTTCAGCAACGATTCTGGCAAAACAGACAATAGAATATGTCAACCATTTAGACCATTATATGTGCTGGTAACACTGCGGCTGAGCGGCAAAGAGCGCAAATTATCGGAAGTACACTATATATATATATATATATATATATATATATATATATATATATATTGAAAAATAAACAGTTGAATATCCCGTATCCCCACCACATAACTCTATTTTCCACATCCACAACTTTTATGACTAAACCAATCACGCGTAAAATTTCCAAACTTATCATGTTATTTTATTTATTTTGAAGCAAGGCTCCTTGCTTCTACAAAAAGTATGGCAAAAGGTGGTCCAAACGACCACGTCGCATCAAGGCAACTTACGTCGGACGGTTTCTGGTGTATATCTGCAACCTTTACCTTTCAATTGCAATTGCTGAAATTTTTCTTGTTCTATGTGTAGTAGTAAATACAAGATATAAACTTGAATTACAACATTCAATTAATACGTTCTTTGTAAACTGAAACGTTAAACTTTTACTCTTGAATTTGCATATACTCAAGTTTTCTTCACGAAAGTAAGCAACTTCATGAGTGCTGCCATCTATCATCCGTTATTGCTAGTTCAAATTTAGAAGGTCTAATGTAATTTGTATAATTGCGTTTATCTTTAGTTTTTAATAATTATGTTTAGTCCTAGTTTTACGTAATATAAATTAAGAATATGATCATCAATATCAAAACACTGTATATTGTGAAAACGCGCTGAATTATAGCCATATTCGTTACACACGGGTATAAGGGGCAAAAAAATTAATTGATGCAAATTTAATGAAGATCGCTGCTCTCGCGATGGAATATATAGGTTAAAAGAAAACTCAGAACTTTGGCTACGTCCCTGACAGGCATTCCAGCTAAAATAAATCAATAACGACTTGAGAATTGGGAATAGCGACTCTGCGCCCATTCTTTAAATTCAATTATGTTTACGAGCAAATGGAAATATTGTTCTTATTCAGAGTAGTGAAAATAAGGATTAAAAATGGTGAGTACAGTGATACCAATTCGGAGTTCGAAACTGAAGATTACTAGGTATATTATTAGTAGTATTATACTAGTTTCTACAATTATCACGTGCAAAACGAATATGCGATAATTTTTGTAATGTAGGCCCTACGATCATCTGAAACGAAAATCTATAATTTTGTCCTCTCTAGTTGGCAGCACTGGGAAGAGAAGCTATTTGTAAATAATAGCAAGAGTATTGCCCGAAGTTTGTTTCTACACAGCCTCTATAAGAAATTCGGAATGGTTTGATACATGGTAATTAAATTTAAATTTCTACTCGTAGTGTTTCCAGAATCTAAATATTAGTTAGATAAATTTGTAGTACTGATTGAGAATATCCGGTGGGTGGAAATGGTACAGGTAAATGTCAAATGGTTAAGAAGAAAGGATTCTAGTCTAGTTTAGCCACACCACATTTTGCAAAATTTATAGGTGCAATTCAATATTGCGCGTGGAAAGACATTTTTCAAATGAATAAATCTCTGCAGGTGGGAGGGCTTAAGTTTAGAGTTGCCCCTCCAGTCCAGAGTTGCCCTTGGACTTTACAACATACAAAAAACAGTGCTTAAAGTATTAAAAATTGTTACATTTCACTTAGCTTCAGTACTCCGTGGGCTTCACAAAAATTTAAAAAGGTTTTCTTCATTATTTTTGCGCATCTGTTACACCTGTTCGCCATATTCGCTATATTTTACAACTACCATGCTGCTGAAACCTTCCGCGAATGCTTCCGCATCCGGCAAATAGTACTAACTTCCATATATCTTTTCTCGTATTAAACATTACTCTCCTGCCGAATTTACATTCCTAAACATCAAATGAAAACTTCAAATTATCATTTCTTACCTCATTTCTCCTGTAATTTTTCCTGATTTTCATAAAAAGCGGAGGGGTAACTCTAAACTTAACCCGGTGGGAGAATTAAATGCCAAGCAATAAAGCTGTATTTTAGGTTTCAAATGTAGGGTTACTAGTGTAAAATCATTACAAGTCCTTTATGTTGCATAAAGTAGGTGAGTGCATGTGAAAGATGACATTAGAAACTATTTTCTACTTGCATTGTATTTCTGCACAGTGTGCAGAAGCCTATTTTATGTTTAAAGTGTAGTATTATAAGTGCTGTCTTAGCTTACGCATATACGAACCGTCTCTGACACACTTGCTCCCTTCGGACTCTCCCGCACTATCGTGCGAGCCTACAATCTTCGCTCTACCCTGACTGGGTTAGATAGCTTTCGTACTTTTTAGTGGCCACCTAGCACACGTTGGCTTGTTTTTGCAGTAGTTTTTATGTGATACATCCAGACGGTGTATTTATAGGCAAATCTTAAAAGAATTGTAGTTATTTAACACTTTCTTTTGATGTCTCGCTTGAAATTTATCTGTTCTAAGTGGGGTAATGTTATGTCACTCAGTGGAAATCTTTTGATAACGACATGAGGAAAATTGGTGAAAGAATTATAATTTCCAACAATTATTTGCAGTGGTGGGTGCTAAAACGACCTGCACGGAAAAAAGGAATGCTGGGATTCTGGTGTCCTTGCGCAGGTACAAGAAATTATACTCGATCAATCTTAAAGTAAGTCCGAAGTTACCTAACTCGACCATACTCCAATACGGAATTCCACACATTAGAAGATAAACAATTTTTGGACGGCTATAACGTATATGCACGGTATAGATACCGTACAACAAGTAGTATTCTCAGATTCTTTGAAAATATTGCTCTTTCCTTAGCCTTTTTCTGCGTTTTCCATACTTAGATAACATATTCGAATGAATGTTTTAATTCTGGCATGTAGGCCTAGTGTAAAAATGGTAATATTTACATCTAGGAACATAGAATTCTCTTAATATTTAGCTTGGCACTTTGCTTTTAGTTCGGATGGCATTTAGTATCTCCCCCAAATCCATTGACGGGCTTATATTTCGAGTTGCCCCTCCAGTCTGTAGGTGCCCTTGGACTTTACAATATACAAACACAATGCTTGAAGTGTTAAAAATTGTTACATTTCACGTATCTTCAGTACTCCGTGGGCTTCACAAAAATTTAAAAGGTTTTCTTCATTATTTTTGCGCATCCGTTACACCTGTTCGCCATATTTTACAACTACCATGCTGCTGAAACCTTACGCGAATGCTTCCGCATCCGGCAAATAGTACTAACTTCCACATATCTTTTCTCGCATTTAACATAACTCTCCTGCCGAACTTACATTCCTAAACATCAAATAAAAACTTCAAATTATCATTTCTTACCTCATTTCTTCTGTAAATTTTCCTGATTTTTAAAAAAAAAAACGGAGGGGTAACTCTAAACTTAACCCCATTGACGGCTTCGGAGCTGGAACTGTAACTTATAGTGAGCCGTTGTAAACGAGCTCGTTGGTGCGTATACCCACCATCGTTGACGCGCTTGCTCCCTACGGATGCACCCCCTCGCTCCCCTCGGGCCCTGTGCTACGCTGCTGCTCTGGCTCAGTTAGATAGCATTCGTTCTTAGAGGCCACTAGCACAAGTTACTTTATGTTGTATGCACTGTAGTTTTTATGACGTACGTTCACACTGTATTTATAATCATCACAGTTAAAAATAACTAACTGTAATCACTACTAAGTGAGCCAGGGTCAGTACCAAGTGATTTGGAGGACAAACTAGATAATACCCTTTAGCTCCATCTGTTTGGAGGATAATATGAGCAATATGTAGTTTTCGTCTTCCTAATTATTTAATAGAAAATCTCTTCTAGTTTACATAGTTCTCCATGTGAAACCAAATCAATTCAAATCATGTTACTTTCATAAACAGAAGGTATTTGATCAATTCGACGTCCTCGAGTTAAAGCAATATGAAAACAATTGTAAGCTAATTATCTTGTTAAATAATAGAAACCTTCATGTGGCGATCAATGATTTCTGTCTCATATTTAATGTGCTGCCTATAAGACAAGATTTAAAGCTGTCTCGTCTTGTATCTCGACACAGAAATTTTGTCTCGTTTCGTGGCAACACTACATAGTAGAGATGCAAAAAAGCCGGCTTTTTTGAATCGATGGTTTTTTTCACATAAAAAGCCGGCTTTTTTGGGAAAAAAACGAGAATTTTGGAAATTTTGGCTTTTTTCAACTTCATGATTTTTCTATCTAAATAGCTTTCTTATAGTATATTCTATAGTTAGATGAGAATTCCATGACCTGAATGTGATATTTCGCTCTGAAATTCACCATCAAGATGGATGGAGCACATGTTTTACGAATTAAAGCTAACATGAAGAATGTAGTATTTGAGGGTAATTTTAGAGGCTATTTAACTTTATTTTAACTTTTGAGTTATCGACATCTTTTTTCTTCTCTAGTTTGTCATCCGTGTTTCATTTCTAAGAGCTTTTAGTACTCTAGCTTCTAGCGCAAAAGTTAAACTTGCCCGTTTTTCTATATATCCGTCAAAGCGTACGTTTTTCAATATATCCGTCAAACCGTACTTCCACATTTCTGTTATACTGTAGCTGTGAACTGATTTAGCAATAATTTTCCGGACACAACCTTGAATACCAATTTATACAAATAATCAGTAGCGGATTTAGAAAAATACTTTAGGAGGGTTTTTTCTGATTGTTTCGTTTCCTAAAAAGTCCTAATTTTATTTGGGAAGTGCTTGAAGTTTATGAGTACAGGCATAACTAATATTTCGTTTCGTTTATATGTTTAGCAATAATCTTCCGATACAACTTTAAAAATCATTTTATACTGAGAATCAGTGGCGGATTTAGAAAAGTATTTTGGGAAGGGTTTCTTACTAATGTTTAGTCTTTTAAAACATTCGTAATTTTTATTTGACGGGAGCTTAAAGTTTATGAGTAAAGGCATAAATAATAGATATTTAGTTTGTTGCAGACATTCCGTAACTTTGGGGAACGGGCTTCAGTCCGAAAGACCGCCCCCCTAACCTTCGCAAAACCGTCACTGCTGGTAATTAGTAATAATAACGATTTAAAAACAATAAAAAAGGAAGTCGCCCAACTCACAGTACACGCACTATTTCTACATTCACAGATGGAATGAAGAAAAGCTTTGTCAGAATGGTCGAATGCTGGTTGAATCCCGGACTTTCCGATAGAAGCGCAAAAGCTAATCACTCAGTCATGTTTGTTGTGCAGTTGTATTTATCTTAACTTAAATATATTCCGTAGTCCTTTTTTTGGGAGGGAGGGGGAGTTCCGTAATATGTTGAATCCCTCTTGTTAAAAATTCAGAAAACTTGAGGATTGGGTAAACTGTGATGGTGGTTCTATAAAACCTAACTGTAGAATTTCAAGAATATGCAGAACCAAAAGCTCTAGATGTGCAGCCCTTAAGTGTATGATATAAATCTAAGTATTTCTCTTATGTTTTATTTTAATTTTATTTTGTTTCAAAAAGAGGGTATGGAATATTTTGAAGTAAAAATACTACATACTATTTTGCTAGTTTTTTGTGTATTCTTTAAAAAGAAGTGTTTACTTTTAGGGTTGGCTGGTTTACACCAACTTTTTTTTTTTTTTTTAATAACTGGTTTAAACCACAAAAATAAAAAGAATGAAAAATGCGAATCGTGTGAACTTCATGGTAACGTTTCCAGATATCAAACCACCTGCAATAGTTTTATTTCCCTTTCATCTTTTAATCAAGGTGTCCCATGTTCAATTCTCGGTCGAACCACAAACCTTCTTTCATGCGTAACCCAAGTAGCGGTTCGGATGTCAGTTTAAGCGAAAGTCTTCTCCTTGATAACCTCGGTATTTCGTAAGGATGTTAAGCCTAAATATACGAAACAAACCAAATTGTATATTTCTGCATGCCTAAATGCGTGTTGTTTTATAAAGAAGCCAATATTGCTTAAATATATTGATAGAAATTGGCAAAATTTATCGATTGCCTACGTAGCTTCCAACATTAGCTTGGATTGGACTTTCAATGATATCTACGTACTGGTACCAAATTTGTAATTTAATACCTCAGTTTTAGCGTACTGATTATGGTACGTTGACCTTTAAATTTTACATGCAAAGCAATATCAGGATTTTCCCATTATTGTCTTACATTTCAAGTAATGACGGGATTTTCCCAATGGTTAGGGCGGGAGATTCTCAACTTAAGAAATTTACTGACCGCACTTCTTTAAGCTTATGGGAGTTCTTCCGGCATAACCCCGCTGTTGCATAATAACATCAAGGCGAAACAAACTTATTTCTGTGAATATGTAATATAAATACATAAAGCAAAAAATCTAAGTCAAAACAGCCTGGTTTAAACCAAAAAAGCCTGGTTTAAACATCCCCCAAAAAACGGGTTTTTTGACATTTTCAAAAACAACCATGGTTCTTGCCAACTCTGCTTACTTTTGTATATAGGAGGTTAAAAAATTCTTATTATATACATTGGTTAATCCTGTGGAATTCATGATGTAAATATGTTGAAGAAAAATTGTTTGAAATATTTTTTCGAAATTCATAGTTTATTTTCGATGTTTTATATTATTATCAGCATCAACCACTAATTAAATGATTTTTTGTGTTATAGAGAAGCGATACAAAGTCTGTTTTATCAATTTGAAGCAGTATTTTGAAAAAAGCCCAAAATTTCCCAAGCAAAAAAGCAAAGCAGAAAAAACCGAGTTTTTTTCCAAAAAAGCCGGTTTTTTTCCGAGCCCTTGCGTCTCTACTACATAGGTCTAATGTGTAATGTATCACCTTTCGCAGCAATACAAACTTTGTTTAATTTTTTGCTATATTTATATCACCATAGGTATTCTGCTATTATTGGGAGGCCACATGCTGCAACTAAGAAGTTTCCATGCTCCACGGTCTTCCACTAACCTCTTCGTCTCCTCCCTCTCTTTCCTGCCGCCATACCCTCTAGCACGTCTCTCATGATACAGTTCCTTCTTTACCAATGTTTCAACCAGTTCCTCTTTCTCTTTTTAATAATATCTAAAATTGTTCTTTTCTCCCGCACCATTTCCAACACCTTCTCATTCGTTTTCCGCTCGATTCAGCTAATTCTTTCCATTTTTCTCCACACCTACATTTCGAAAGTTTCCAGTTGTTTTTCATCATTTTTTGCGCAATGTCCGTGTTTCTGACCCATATAGTACAATACTCCACACGAAGCACGAGTCTTTTTCTCAGCTCTTTATTCAAGGTCGTACAAAATAGTATTCTCTTCCTCCTGAAAGCTTCTTTTGCCATTCCTATTCTTGCTTTTATTTCACGTTCACATTTCATATCATTACTAATAATACTACCCAGGTATTGAAAACTAGTCAACTGTTCTATTTTCTCCTCTCCTGCCTCTATATCTGACACCGAGCCCGGGTTAACTTTCTTTACTAATATGTCTATAAATGTTAAGCCAACTTTCGTTTTGTTTTCATTACATAACGTACATAAATAACCCTTGGAATTTAGAAATGACTATAAAAGACTTGGATTTCAATGCCACAAAATCAGAAAATATAAAAGAAAAAGAAAATATTTAAACTTTCCGGTATTATTTCATATATATATCATGGTTACAGGAGAATAAGCACACGTAAAAGTATTAACTAAAATATTACAATTGAAGACTAATAATTGACTCAAAGCCAGTAAGCTGTTTAAATTACAAAACGACTTACTGGCTTCTTCGTCACTACTCTCCTGTTACCGCCATCGGGTTAAGTTCCGATAAGCTCCGTCAAGCGAAATCATTGTACTGAGGTACTGCACGAAACCCGTTCATAAAGTCGTTATTACCGTGTTGAAGAGCTGGCGGGCCTTAACGCAATAAATTCATTTCATGTAAATATTATCTATGCCTTCTACCTTCCGTTCCTCGCGAGTATATGGTTACTTTACTCATCTTTAACGCGGAAGATCCGGGTTCGTTTCCGGGCTGGAGTTCATGTTCGGATTCCATATTATGCTGTAGGTCCACGTCTGATATAATCTTCCTGTTAAACAGGGCGCTAAAATCTAACTTAACTGAACTCGATTCGTGTTACATGTCTACACACACTCAAGTTGGGAGGCGCAACTGAAGAAAATTGTTAAAAATTATAATTCTTTCATTGATTATCTGCCATTATCTTCCACACTATACCATAAAAACATTAAGTGGTAAAAATATTGGGTTGGCAACTAAGTTCCCGCCGTTTTTTAAATTGGAATTATATGTATGACATTAAATACTTTTGGCACGAAGTTGTACATCATTCGAAAGAGAATATATTGTTCTACCTAAATATATGTTTCGTTGTTACTAAGATACATTTTTTTAAATTTATTTATTTACAGATCATTAAAATAGAATGTCAAGTTGAGAAGAATGAGCATTTTCGACACCTCCTTCTTTTTGCCTTTAATCAAGGCTCTAAGGCCACAGAATCTACTCGCAACATTTGTGCTGTGTATGGAGTGTGTGCTATAGGTGAAAGAAACTCTCGTGATTGGTATGCAAAGGTCAAAAAAGGAAATTTTGACCTCAAAGACGCCCCTCATTCTGGCCGTCCAGTTGAGTTCGATGAAGAGCTATTGAACCATCTTTTGTACGAAAATCCGCGTCAAGCAACAAGGAAACTGGCAGAGACAATGGATTGCTCCCACACTACTGTACAGAAACATCTTCACTCGATGGGCAAGGTCCAGAAGTGTGGAGCATGGGTGCCTGATACTAAAAACGGCGGGAACTTAGTTGCCAACCCAATACATACCCTACCAACCTGTGCTAGGTGGTCACTACCCCGATGGCAGAACTTTCTTTGTGTTCCTGCGATGAGCTTTTCGAAGTAAAAGAATTTCTGCTGAAAAAACACATATGATTGTTAAAAATACGCTTTACGCGACGTAAAGAACAGTTCAAACTATAGTTATGCAAGATGTCCGTACATTTAAGACATCTACACATAGCAGGCATGTTTTTATACTTTTCTGTTGGCTTTTTTTTTTTTCCCTCTGGCAATTTTTCTGCACAGGCGCAGCAGATTTTCTGTGATCACATCGCAGATCGCGATATGTTCTGCTATTGGGGTCACTACAATCTATAGCTTGTATCCTTGTCGTTTGAGGGTAGGGTGGAGCTCGAAGGTCCACAAAGGAGTGCGTCTCCAAGTGCAGGCACGGTAAAGGAAGAAAACTGCGAAAACACGAACAAAGGTGACACTACAAGTTAGTGTCGCATTACAATTGCATAGAAGTTGGTAATGCCTTAGCAACAGTTGAGATTCAAATCAAAAATTATTGAAAGTAAGAAGAAACTAGGAATGTAATTCCACGCAGCAACTTAACATTTTCTATTTTCCATAAGTAGAAGCTTTGCTTTGTAAAAACTTAAACACAAACTATTTGCTGAGCAAAACAATATATTCACATAAAAAATGTACATACGTGTTACAGTTTCGCCAACTAACACTTTGGCTTCATCAGACACTATCAGTAACACGTATGTAGATTTTTTTTATGTGAATATATTGCTTTTCTCAGCAAATAGTTGGTTTGTGTTTAAACATTTTCTAATTTAGTTGGTGCAGTGGAAGGCATCAGACATTGGTGGTGTCGATATATTGACTTCAAATTACAATAAAATACGCCCATTTAATTAAGGCTATAAATATTTACTAGTCTAGCATCGTTGCTAACCCTAGGGGAAGATTTCTTGTTCCATTAACATAATTCATTTTAATTTATTATTCTTTACTGTGGTATTGTTAAGGAAACTGTTAAAGTTTTATTACACCTAGTTTAGTATGTACAAGTAGATTTGTGTGTACTGTATTTGTTTCTCTTTTCTTTTCCAGATCCCTGTCTTTTTCTTATAGACAAACAGGGAAGAACGGTCAGTGATACAAAATGTCCTACAGGGATTTAAGAAGTAAGTGTCACCTACAATAAAAAAACAAAATCTTACCTTGCACCTCGTACACCGATACTATTTGGGATAATGCCTCAGAGCTCACATTATAATAAGTTTTCTCATTTATAGCCTCGATGTTGTAGATGGACATAAAACACGAAGACTCAAACTGAACTGAACTGATCCTTCTGGTGTTCTACATCCTTCTACAACACCCTGATTATGGATGACAGGGCTTTGGAACAATCACCGGGGCTTAAATTCGATACATTGTTGGTTGCATATAATTATGAAAGATCAACCCTCACTACAGGGGCCGTTCACCGCCACATTATTTCGCTTCCAGGAACCACGTAGTGACGTAACTAAGGGGGGGGGAGCAAACGGGGTTTGTGCCCCGGATGCCGGATTAGGAGGGCGGAAAACTGGGCAAATATTTATTTTTACAATATAGCAAGGAAAGAAGTTGTAACAAACTGAGCATCATAAACATTACCTCAGAAACTTAAGAGGACAAAGTCGACTCACCAACCTTAGAATCATACCCATAGAGCATAAGTTAGCTTCAAAGCTATCTTTTAAAGAAACTGTAAAAAACTTTGCTGCCAAAATAGCCCACAAACTTAAATTTTACTTCCAGCTTTTTGTGTTTTTGTTTAACTTAGTCGATTTAAAAGATTTGCAAAGTGTCCGAGTATAATACTCAAGACAACAGTTTGACTGTTTGTCATAATTAAATATCCTACTCTAAAGCAACAGACTGTTGATTCATTTTACACATATACACATCGCGATATAATTCCAAAAACATTGTGATTTGCAGTTATTGGGATAAGACTATATAAGAGTATGTCAAGCATGCTACTTTCAGATTATTTGGCAATCAAAAACTAATTAGTTTGGTGTTTTATCTTGTACTAAAAATTAAATGATGTACTGTAGTTTTGAATATCAAGCTCTATTACTTGAAGAACAAATGGATGCCAATATCAAATGCAGTCGGGTAGCGTTTTGATTTGATTGGTCGCTAAGGCGAGTTCTTGCCCCGGCGACAACTAGTCGAGTTACATCGCTGTTAGTATTCATAATTACCTTCTGTATAATAACCTTTCTATAATAATTCTGTCCACTTATGCACTTTCCACTACTATAAGAAATTGCTATAATCATTGCTAATAGAATCACTTTAGTAACGTTTTGTTTCAAGTTAAAAAATGAAAATAATAAAATTAATGAAAAACAAATACAATTTTTCTTTTGCTTGTTTTTCATAAGTGAAAGGAGATAATGAAATGTAACGTACCACAATCATAGATAATATTATTCTACAACAGAAAATAGGAACCCGAAGAATTTTCATTGTTGCCAGAATAACCTTTCTCGCAAAATCTAGGTTAAGCGAGCGACTAGACGAACGAATTCAGCTGCATTTGATTACGTATCATGTTGTCTTGGAATCCTGCGAACTTCTTTTTAATTAATAGTTGTATTTATTTTGTAATAAACAAAATAGTTTTAACATACAGTTATTAAAATTAAATAATAATGTTATTTGAAATGTAGTTCACAGGATTCCAAAACATGATATGTAATCAAATGCAGTTGAGTTCGTTCCTCTAATCGCTCGCTTGACTTAGATTTTGGGGGAAATGTTATTCTGGCAACACTAAATCACTGACTCAGTTTTTGCAAACTACAGGACACAAAACGTCTTCTGTTGAGCGGACAGCATCTTACTTCTGACTGCAAACTGAAAAGGCGCATTGACTAACATCTAACGGCGATTTTCTGAAACTCTAGGCCACGCGCATTCAAACAATACTCATCTTCTTGCTAGCACGTCCCATGTTTGGTAATTATTACCATTCTTTTTGAAACACAGTGTAGAACGATATGTACTGAGTTGAAAGTAGTCCTTCATACAAGCTAGCCTCATACAACTTTTTTCGTCACTACTTAAAAAAAGATCAAAACAAGTAAGTATTAATACAAAATAATGTATGCAACATTGCGAGTTTTTGAGAATAGTACTGCGCTCCGAAGTGTAATTTAAGATTATAGTTTCTGAACAACTAGTTGCAGGGTGTCTATCGGTCACGAAAGTCATGAAAAAGTCACGAAATCAGAAAACGGTCATGAAAGTCAAGAAATTTAGCTTTTGGGTCACGAATTTTTTTTATGTGTACAAATATTAAGCACAGACTGGAACATTTTGTTCTATAAAACGTCAAAATTCATCACCAAAAATGTCTATGGTCGGTTTTAGACGCTACTAAATAGCAAGCAAAGCATTCTTCTATCGCATGCATGAAAGTTTGGCCTATAATTTGCACCCAAATTCGCTCTTGAGAATGTTAGGAAATTTTATGATTTGGTAAAGAAAAAGTCACGAAATTTCATTTTGGAATTTGAGTAGACACCCTGTAGTTGTGAACAACTTTAAATTTAGTACAGACTGGCAAGGAAGTCCCGTTACCCCTGAAAATAAGTGACATAAACCTCGAAACGTACGTAAATAACTACACGGAAAGAACTAAATGACATGAACAACAATGCTTTCGAGAAGTTTTATTGAGACACGAAACATTAAATGTCCAAAGGATCAGTCTGTTGACCGTCATTCTCATGACAAAGGATAATACACCGTCAGGTTCTGTGCGACATCTTGCGGAGCATTGCAGGTATAATTTCAGTGCAAGCTTGTTTCACAGCTTCTGTCAGTTCAGCAGTGGTATCGTAAAGGTTTTATGCAACGATACCCTTTATGAACCCCCATAACGCATTATTGCAGGTAGTGAGGTCTGGACTTCGCGGCGGCAGATCCGGACTACCACGACCAATCCAACGCAAGGAAAGACTTTCGTAAGATATTCGCGTACGGCGAAGGCATAATGGGCAGATGTCCCATCATGCTGAAACCAATGTCTCTCTTTGATTCCGTGCTCCTCCAAGAGAGAAACAAACCAATTTTGCAACATGTCCAGGTATCAAGTGGTAACGAGACTTTGTGGCCGCCCTGTATGTATCGTTAAAGGAATATATGCATTGTGTTGTTATGTAAATTTAATAATAGAGGTTTCTTGTTTTCAACATCTGATAGACAAAGGAAGCCACACTTTTTCAAGTGAGTCAGTATCTTATTTATTTAAAAATATGGAGTTGTACAGAATCTCACGATAGGTAATCTGACACAAGTAATCAAGGAAAAGTGTATGCCTGAGTAAAAGAACACACACAAGTTTCACGCTATATTAGAGTTCGATTCCAAGTGACTAGAATTTTGCAAGTTCTATATATATTATCTATAACAAAAATAAATTCCAAATACCTTTGTGTATTTTTATTTTCAGAATCCTAATAATTTCAACAGAGTGAAAGTCACATTTTGACTAGTAAATCAAGTGGATAATTACAAGTTACTCCTTTAATATATTCATTATATATATTAGACTTAGCGCCTTTTTAAAGATACGTCAGAAAATTCCCAAGAACTTATAAATACTCACTAGAAAAACTGCACTGGTAAACTAATCTCGAAAACGTGTTTACTTAGAAACGTATATACAAAGTCCGTCGCGGGACAGGACGTTTGGGCGCCACCATTTGGGCGCGGACGTTTCGGCGCTGCCGTTTGGGCGCCGGACGTTTGGGCGCAAAGCCGTTTAGGCGCCAGACGTTTGGGCGCGAAGTACATAGTAAAGATCACAATTTACATATAAAGTAAGCTAGGCACTGAAAACTAAGCGCGAATCAAGATATATATACATTTCCTACACTTCTATCTTTATCTGACCTCATTTATCTATATATTTTCTATCTTATTTATTCATTTAAATTAAATAGTTTAATGCGTTTGTGGCATTTGTTGCCTAACCTCGTCATGGATTGATTTTTCGCTTGTTTACGATTCTTGTACTTCTGATCTAATGATCTCATTCTTGTATTATATAAGAAAGCTAGCAAATGAAGGAATCAGACGAACTGTTAATAATTTTCTTAATGTGAATTAAAACATATTGATTTATTTTTTGTATTTTTTTAAAGTTAATAATTACATACTTATGAATATTAAAATTTGTTTTCTTTCGTATTACGTTTGCCAAACTCTTCTCTTCCTTAAGACCAATAAAAAACTACCAATAAAAGATTTCCGCGCACTCGAGTTGAGGGAAGTGGCCCCGCGTAGGGTAATCTCTAATGCTCTTCCCTTCGGTGCGAGTGGTCCCGGGTTCGATTCCCGGTGGGGGCATTCTGTCGAAAAATTGTAACACGCTCTTTGTCACACGCCAGCCACCCTGAATGAGGTTTTCCTGGGTTTTCCTCATTCACACCAGGCAAATGCCGGGGTGGTACGTAATTTATAGGTCCAGGCCGCTTCCTTCCTCCCCTTTCTCCGGATAGTGTACTCCCTCAAACGTGACGGGCTAAATAGCCTTAGGTGCCGAAAGCCCAGAAATCTAAAAATCCTAAATCCTAATCGAGTTGAGGGAAAGATGTTAATACAGGGTGTCTATGACATTGAGTTTAGGAACTGCAGTATGCCGTATTTCGGGTATCACTTTTTTTTTAACATTCCAATATAAAAATCAAAACTTAACACACTTTTTTTTCGTCCCATTGTAAGCATTTAATCTGCATTGAAAAAAGTAGCGAAAGGAAAAAAAAGAAGATTTCAAAGTGAAAAATAATTGTTAAGTGTACATATATTGGTCATTTAGCCACTAGAAATGTGTTTGAAATTTACACTTATCGCATAACTACAGTAGAAGGCCTGCTTTAAGTTTTTTTTAATGGAATAGGCTCACTATGTATGTAATGCAGGCAATCATATCTAGTCTGGTCTACTTATCTTCGCTTGAACAGTTATCAAATAAAAAGCACACTTAACTTTGGCTGGAACTTAAATTTACAAAATTTAATTGTTAATTCAGCTTTTAGAATTTTTAAATTCCAGTATTTCTAGTATATAAAACAAACTCCAGTATAATTCAAGGACTTCCACTACAGTAGACACCTTGTGATATCTTGATTCGAACTTAGTACTCAGCGCCTAACATAACGACTTTTTAATTTAACTCGCGCCCAAACGTCTGGCGTCCAAATGGCTTCGCGCCCAAACGTCCAGTGCCCAAACGGCGGGGCCCAAACGTCCGCGCCCAAATGGCGGCGCCCAAACGTCACGTACCGTTAATGGCGCCACAAGACATGTAATAAATGTTTAATTCCTTGTGTTACCTAACGATTCCTATGGACTGAAGTGAATCCACTTGCTGCGGATGCGAGAAAATGAGTTAGCTACGTGATTTAGCTACGAGTTTAAAGATATTTTCTTTTAGAATCGACGTTGGGGAGGAGGAGAGGGAAGACGGAATTTCAGTGGATTCTAAGTCGCGTCGACGAATTTCCTTAGCCATTTACAGAAGATAACTTGTGTTTAAAATAGTTTCGACAAATCTGACCTGTTTTCAGGCGAAAAACAAGCAGCAGCTGGTCATGAGGATCTTGTGTATTTGGAATGCTCTTCCATCCTTTTTGAATTACTAAACATAGTTCTGCAAAAAATCGACTACTATTAGGATAATAATAACATAGTTACTATCATTCGATTGTTGGTTATTTTAGAATCGTGCTTTAGTGTACAACTATGTATATATTGTATATATAAAATAATATTTTTCTTTTAGATTTTACAGAAATGATGAGGGCTTTAGGCTACCCTCGTCTAATTTCGATGGAGAACTTCCGAAATCCAAATTTCCCATTGGTTGCCGAGATATTAATTTGGTTAATCCAACGTTTTGAACCAAGTGCTGATGTGCCAACAGACTTCGACACTGAACAAGATCGGGTGATCCTGATTCGTTCTGCTGCACAGTTTATGGTATGTTTACAATTTCTCTAGATTTTATGTAAACTAATTTTGTATGTAAATGCACTGTACACTTTTCTACAACCTTCGTTAGTAAGAAAATTCTTCAGTTAAAATTTTGCGCAGGCGCTTTAGCAAAATAATTGTCAAAAATAATAGTAGTAAATAATAATAAAAAAATAATTGGCAATAATTACCGGGATCTATTTTCTGCTGGTCGCGGATTAATTTGATTTCGATGCTTTAATATAAAACTATTTTTTAACAAGCAAGTAACACACTGTAAGCTTTCTTTGCTTGCTTAGGTTAAATTTTGTATTTTTTTTTTTTTTCATTCCCACTTCTACACTAGATACGAGTAAGTACTATGGGCGGCAGTTGGTCTAGCTTTTCTCTGATTGGCTGAGGGACATCACATGGTATTTCCTACCTTCACGAAATAATAGAAAACTATATTGTGCTGAAGATGGCATTATAAAAAATGAATTTAAGAAATTTGAATATTTTAGTCCTTTTACAGATCACCTTCTTAGTAGACATTTATTTTGTATTTTATTATATGCTATGTATTATTATTTTGTTTTGTTAAGCTTCTATACAAGATTGTTTATTGATATATTAGAAAGTGCTTGGCATTGAAAACAAAGGTGTTATTATTTTATGATTGATATCTAATAGTCTTAATCTCCAATAGAAGATTGTGACACCACCAATTGAACTAAGGTAGTGAGTGAGAAAGAGTAAGAGGGTGGAACAAAAATAGTACGAATTGCGATAGGAATGGGGAAAGAAGTATTTCGGAAGAGAGAGGGAGAAAAATACTGTATTCTGTGATTAGGAATAACGACTTAAGAGAAATATAGTTGACATATTTCGTATAATCATCATCATAGGTATTCTGTCATTATTGGTGGGTCACTTGCTGCAGCCGAGAAGCTTCCATGCTCCACAGTCTTTCGCTAACCTCTTCGTCCTCACGTACGATTTTTTCTGTTTTGATCGTGCATTAATTGCAGACTCCTTCGCCCCTCCCTCTCTTTCCTGCCAGCATACGCTCTAACACGTCCCTCATGATATAGTTCCTTCTTAGCTAATATCCTAACCAGTTTCTCTTCCTCTCCTTAATGATATTTAAAACTGTTCTTTTTTCCTCCACCCTCTCATTCGTTTTCCGCTCCACCCAGCTAATTCTCTCCATTTTTCTCCACACCTACATTTCGAAAACTTCCAGTTGTTTTTCATCATTTTTTTGCGTAATGTTCATGTTTCTGACGCATACAGTACATTACTTTACACGAAGCATTTTATAAGTCTTTTTCTCAACTCTTTATTCAAAAGTCCCACAAAATAGTATTTTCTTCCTCATAAAGTCTTCTTTCGCCATTCCTATCCTTGCATTTATTTCACTTTCACATTTCATATCATCAGTAATAATACTACCCAGGTATCGAAAACTAATTACCTGTTCTATTTTCTCCCCTTCTACTTCTATATTTGACACCGATCCCTTTGTGCACATGAAGAATTGACACTTCGAAAAATAGAAATATGATCACTTCATGAAACCAATGAGAAATGACTAGAACAGTCATTTCCCACTCGCCAGTATATGAAATAGGGGCGGGCTTTTGCTATCAGTGGCAGGAGAAAGAAAACAGGTTGAGCAAAAGGGAAGAAAATGAAATGAAATAAAACAATTTCGGCAGTGTTCTGTTAGTCATGAATCCAAAGACATGACGTGTATCAACAAAACCATCGAATTCACTTTGTTTACTTGACAGCATTATCTTGTATCCACGTTAGGTTTGGCTGCTTTCTTCTTGCTCTTTGTGACGGGTTTACCGAAAATCCGAGCAGCAGACTGTGACGTCAAGGAGCATTCAATTCAAAGCAGGACTAAAAACCTTTGAAATGTGGGTGTGGAAAAGAATTTAATAAAAGTGACTGGATCGAACAAAGAACTATTGAAGTTCTAAAAATAATAAGGAAAGGAAATGGAAATATTGAATGTAGTACAATAGAGAGCGAGATTTGGAACATTTAGAAGGAGCTTTATCCTAAGAGATTAATGGAAGGGACTGTGACAGATGCTTAGGAGCTTAACGTCCTTTGTTATGACCGAAACTGTGTTAGCCGAGTACCTACAACGTAACGTGAGATTCGTACATGAGCTCCTACTAGGAGTGAAAGAGCCTTCAATTGATGAACGCTATTTAAACAGATAACTCATGTGTCAAGACGAAAGGATTGGCTGTGGATTCCAGAGCATAGAAGAGTTGATTTTACGCTCCGTTCAGCAACGAGGCTATATGAGATGTGGACCTACAGATTAACATGGAACCAGAAGAGCTTCCGCCGAGAATCGAACCCGGGTCTCCCACACCAAAGACGCGTACACAGAGCATAGAAGAATCTCAGCTTATGTCAAATGACCTTTCAATTCTGGCAGAATACTCATGGGTACCCATTCCCCCTTCCCAAAGGCTTGGTGAAGAAGCTCCCAGATTTATCATTCTCTACCTTAAAAGTTATCGTTTCCCCTAATAATGTCATGGATACAACCTCCTCCTAAATTCCACTCGTTACAGTACCTATCATAAAGATAATTCAAACAAAATCTTATCATAGAAAAAGAAGAAAAATACTTTTATACCCACTGCACTTTATTTAATTTATAGTATGGAATTCTATGTTTCTATTCGTTAGTTTCAAAATTTTCTGTGACGGGTATATTATTTAGATGTTTTAGATAAAATTGTAGTAAAGAATAAAATATGTGACTCAATTATTGTTTTTAGGCTACTAAGGCTCATATCAGGTTAAACACAAAGCGATTGTATCAGGCAGATGGATATGCTGTTCGAGAGTTGTTGAAAGTAACGACCGTGCTGTATGATGCATTGCGCATTAACACCATGCAAGATTCAACAACAGAGGAAGACGAACATTCGACGTTGGCTTTGTTGGATGTCTCATCTAAAGTAAGTTCGTATATTGCTATTCGGTATTGCTTAATTAATTAATTAATTTTTTTTCTGGTAAATTAGTAAAAGAGTGGAGAGCCTGAAGTCTCCTAAATAATATTTGTATGAATCACAAGTACGAGTTTGAATGGGAGTAGAATGATAAAGGGGAATATAATTGAAAGGTTCGACACATTCTTACACCCATATTGCTCAATATCTATTTACAAGAAAAGGTGAAGAAAGATGTGCATCAGCTATGTGCAACAGCTTAGTTGATTATTGTAAATATTTGTGATTTTTTTCTGTGAAGCCGTATTCGAAATGGCTCCCAGGTCTTGACCAGTCGGGATGAAACTTTTCTGAGCGAAAAGGGCCGCAGTGGCTCAGTGGTAGAACGTTCACCTGTAGTGCATGGGGTCCTTAGTTCGATCCCAGCTCGCGCCAAGTGAACTTTGTGGTGGACAAACACCGTGTGCGTGTGTTTTTTTTTTCGGGGTTCTTCCGTTTTTTCTCATTTCCTTCATTTCTCATCATCACTGTCTCCTTTAGCCTAGCCGGCATAACCGTGGGACGTCAAACGTAATGATTTTATTTCATTTTCTGCGTGGAAGAAAGAAAGACCATCATAACATGTGTCCATAAAATCAGCCGCCTCGTTGGGATATCAGGTATTACCATCAAAATATTAAAAGATTTGTGCAGATCATTGAGAACCAAGTATGCTAATAACTTATACTTATAAATAATAATTTCTCAAATCATTCACCTGTAATGTTCTTTATTGATCTTTTCTCTGATATTTCCGATCACACACATACGCTCTGAATTACATGAATTAAAATATGAGGTGTTACAAAAATTTAAAAAAAAAAAAAAAAAAAAAAAGATTGTGCTGGCTATATTATTTACATAGTGATTTAAATTAATTGCCTGTTAAGTGATCAAGATGACGTGTTAAGAGAAGAAACCATCGGAAGGAAAAGAAAAATTAAATAGGTTATTAGTAAATTTTGTTAGTGCAATAACATTAGGGCTACATATAATTGTGTTAAATAGAAAAATAATAAGAGCAGTCTATAACTATTGAAAAAGATAGAAGTCCTTAAGTATAGATACAATCGACGCGATATTCATAATTACCACTGTTGAAACAGTCACACATACACATACACACAAATTGAAGATGGTGTGAAAACGTCTTATGCCATTGTGTACCCTACCCCCTGAAGAAGAGTGGACGAAGGTCAGTAGTAGATAATCACCAAAATCTTAATAACTTATTACCAGGGCCCGGATCTAGTTGGCCTAAACTTTTCTAAAAAGTGACCTATAAAATGACACTAAAATTTCTGTAAAATGACCCTAAAATTCACAAAAAATGACCTTAAAACTTGCGTATTTTAAAACGTTTACTTCGTTAAACGGACTTTTTTTTTAAATATCTATTAAATTTTAACTATCATTTCTCAGTCATTTTCAAAAGTTTTGTTTCAGTTAGTTGCAGCCCATTGATCAAATGTTGTGTTCAATTATCAGTCCATTGTACGGTATTGTACGTACTGAAAGTGTCAATTCACTACCGAGTTGAAACTAGGAAGCACACTTAAAGAATAAAAGTTCGCAAGTGTAGACTGTATACACGAGAATAATAGATAAAAAAAGTTTAAAATCTTTGAAGGCCTTCCTAATTTATTTTTAGTTATTCACCTGATCATATCCTTTGTGGTCAACTACCCCCACCCCTCGGCAACCAGCTACAGTTTAGTGTTCATTAGCTTGTTAGGAATGCAGTTTTTCCACCCCAAAAGTCAGGAAGCAGGAAAAAACATCATTTAACTTCGTGTTTTTCAAATCCGTAAAAGTGTTCATTTTAAGATTTCTTTATGTAGAAGAAAAAGAATAAAAAGACCATAAGTGACCTAAAAGTTACCTTAAAATATTAAAAAATGACCTGAAACTTCAAAACGTCAAAAGGTGACCAAATGTTGACCCTAAAAAGATATATTTTTAGAACCTAGAGTTGATGAACAACGTTTATATTTCAACTTGTCTTGTCCCATGCGTAACAGTAAAAAGTTGACTTTTCAACAAGATCTGGGCCCTGCTTATTACTAATTTTAGTGCTTTATGTGGAAAAGGCTAAGCTGAATAAAATATTAAAAATACGATGGGCATGCCAAAAGTTTTTAGATACTTTTTGAAAAATCAATTTATTTGCGTAAAACCTTTTACAATTTCTCAAAATGGTCCCTACAAGCATCAACACAGTTTTGCTTCTTAAAAACCACAATCAAACATTTTTAAAAGTTCGTTCTTTAGAAATATCATAAATTTTATTCTTAGACGCTGCGATAGCGTCTTCACTTGTTTAAAAATTGCGTCCTCAAAAATTTCTTTCTTGAGTTTTGAAAAGAAAGTATGGTCAAACGGAGCTAAATCTGGAGAATAAGCTGGGTGCGGTAGAATACGGACTCCACTTTCCTGCAGAAGCTCCAAAATTTTCGTTGCTGAGTGTGGCCATGCATTGTCGTGATGAAGAGAGTGAGACACTAGAGACTCTCAGTGGGCAGATTTCTAAGCTTCAAAGACACTTGGAAGGCAGTAAGTAACTTACCATTCTATTGTCAATGTACGTTAATCATCTAACTGTATAGTTGCTACATGGCCAATCTTAGAGAAAAAAGATGCCACCATAACTGTACCCACACTCCGAGCTCGTTTAACTTTCGAAAGTGGAGTTTCATTTTAAAAACACCATACTGTCGCTGCTGTTTTGTTTCGGGTTCATAGTTGTAAATCCATGTTTCGTCACCTGTAACGATATTATAAGGGTCTTACTTTTTTAAGCATATAGCGGCACCACTCCACATGGCCTTCTTTTTCCTCAGGCGTAAGCACATGTGGGACCCAGCGACTGCAACACTTGGAAAGGCAAGATAATCTTTTATTATGGACGGGACTGCATTTGATCCAATCTTCAAGGTTGACTGAAATTCCTCGTATGTGATATGGCATCTTTTTTTTCCTCTCCCCTCCCCCCCCTACGTTTTCATCAATAAGTACGATGTACAGAGCGAGGCTCATCTGTCAGGCTTTGTCGGCCACGTTTAAATTCGCAAACCAATTAAAAAGGTTGCACTTGAAGGAGCAGAGTTTCGAAATACTTTTTCTAAACGATCATGGCACCGCTCTTGCTTTAAACCATTCTTAAAATCGTAAAAAGATCACTGTAGAAAATTACATTGCTCGAGCTCGATTGTTGCCGACTGAGCCCTCTAATTTTCAAACAAACAAACCTTGCAGCCTTACAGTTATGACTTTAATCACTAGAGGGCATATGCTTTTAAACGTGATACCTTCAGTACATCAGCTCTATTTGAATTTTACTATCTAAAAAATTTCAGCATTCCCTTGTATTTGTAAAGCCGAAACTCTCCATTGTCGTCTAGACATCGAAGGCCTCAGAGTTGGTTGTTGAATTCATACTAGGAATATAGTCATCCCTTTACGATTCCCAAGGCGCGTTATAGGTAGGTGTTAGTAATTTCAAGAATATTCGACTGTTTGTTATATCCTGTATAAGTAATTTAAGAATATATCTTCTTTATATAATGATAGACATTCTCTAAGCACTTGATTGTGAAAAATTCTCCTTTCTATTTATTGTCACCTATCCATAATTTACCTTTGAGCCCTATAGATCAGTTTGTTGAAATGAAAATAAAATCTTTCAGATTAACATCCCATCATTATGCCTTGTAAGCTTAAGGGAGATGGATGATTAAAGTAAGTGAATGATATTGCAAGAATTAGTGGAATGAGAATGTGAGAGGAAACGGGAATATCCCGAGAAAATGAACTTGTCTACCATAGACTTACTTGGAAGGGGATCAAACTAGGGATGGAATGGTGCAGAAATTGGTTAAAGCCCTTAAAGATAGCCGCACGAATGTTCATTGTGAGGAATGAAGTGGGTGACCTTCTGTCAATTCAATGCAGAAAGTTGACGAATACGTTAAAGAGAACAGACGTTTTACAATTTCGTCGTTATCTGATATGCGACCACCACATGTTCCTGCATTTGAAGAAGCATCTGGGTGGTCAGCACCACGACGACGATGATGAGGTCAAAACGGCCATTTTGCAGTGGTTGTCAAATCAGGCGGCAGACTTCTTTAAGGATGGTATTGAAACGCTTGTTGTATGATACGATAAGTGTTTTAATATTGGTGGAAACTATGTAGAAAAGTAGATTAATGCCAGGTTTTCATGTAATAATAAAATTGTTACGGAAACCATACTTTTTTTAAAAATTTCAAAACAGTACCTACTTAAAAAAACATGCCTCATATATTTATTTGTTTTATTTTAATTGTAGATAAATGAATTGAAGCAGACAAGACAACTTGCTTCAGAAATCACAAGAAAAGGAGCAGCATTGTATGATTTATTAGGGAAGGAAGTCGAGCTAAGAGTGAGTATTTTTTTTTAAGAATCAAGTATATATTCGCACATAAAAGATGTCAAAATAATACTGTATTGGCTTCACTTAATATAAGATTTACCAAGTATCATCCAACGAAGGAGCTAAGGTTATTATTGTTTCTCCCAGAAGAGTACATAATCTAGGTTTTCGTGTTACTTGTGTAATTTGAAAGTTCCTTTTATGGAAAGTCTTTTTATCATGTGTTTATAAGAAAATTTCTATTATATATTTGGTCTAGGAATTAATTCGTGCGGGTGGACAAGAGATGGCGCAACGAACGGAGCGTCCCACAGTTCCGTGTATCCACACATGTGTTGCAAACCCCTGTCATCGCGTATCGTTCGTAGTATAGGGCAGTGGATTAAAGCGTCAACAACACCAATTTGTAGATAAGTGAACATGGCGCAATTTGTGCCTGATAAAGTGTTTTTGCGGGGTGTCCTGCTGCATTACTTTAACATGCAGAAAAGTGCGACTGAAAGTCATCGTATTTTGGTGGAAGTGTATGGTGACCATGCTCTAGCTGAGCGAACGTGTCAGAAGTGGTTTGCACGGTTTAGAAGTGGTGATTTCGGCTTGGCAGACCAAGAGCGAGCTGGACAGCCAAAAAAATTTCAAGACGAAGAATTGACAGCATTGCTCGAGCAGGATTCGTGTCAAACGCAGGAACAACTTGCAGCAGCATTAGGCGTTGATCAAACAACAGTCTCCAAACGCTTGAAAGCCATGGGAATGATTCAAAAGATGTCACATTGGGTTCCACATGAATTGAAAGACAGAGACGTTGAAAGACGAAAAAACATTTGCGAATTGCTGCTTCAACGACAGAGCAGAAAGGGGTTTCTGCATCGAATTATTACGGGTGATGAGAAGTGGATCCATTACGAGAACCCTAAACGAAAAAAGGCCTGGGTGAAACCAGGTGAACCAGGTCCATCACAACCAAAACGAGATATTCACTGTGCAAAGGTTATGCTGTGCATATGGTGGGATATGAAAGGTGTGGTGTACTATGAGCTGCTGCAACCGGGTGAAACTATGAATGGAGAACGTTATCGACGACAATTAATGCGTTTGAAGCAAGCTCTGGCCAGAACACGACCAGAATGGGAGAACAGACATGATAAACTTATTGTTCAACATGATAACGCTCGCCCACATGTCGCAAAACCGGTCAAAACCTATTTAGAAAATGTCGGATGGGAAGTTTTACCCCACCCGCCGTATTCACCAGACGTTGCTTCTTCGGACTACTACTTGTTCGATTGCATGAACAACGATTTGATTGGACAGCGGTTTACTTCTTCAGAAGATATCGAAACATGGGTCTATGACTGGATCGCTTCTATGACTGGATCGCTTCCAAGGATGAGGACTTCTTTCGCCACGGAATCCGTACATTGCCTGACAGATGGGCGAAAGTGGTGGCTAGCGATGGACAATATTTTTCTTAAGGTATTTATGTATTTTGTGTTTGTACTACAGCTTCAATGTGTGCGTACCAACCGCACGAATTAATTCCTAGACCAAATATACTATTCTCATAAATTATAAATTTCTGTTATAACTTGACAGGACAAGTATCCTATTGGTAACCAGGTGGAAAGATTCCAACATTGTAACATGGCTTACAATACATAGTGTGTTAACTCGCATACCTGATGCTTGTTTCTGGTATTGTTTACACATACTTTGCTTTAAAATAGTTTTCCTCGAAAATTTTCATTGACGAAACAAAAAAGCTTATAGAACCTAGAGGATGCATGTTGAATATCTTAAGAAAGCATTTCTTTGCATCCAGAAAATAACAACATAATATTACAACAAAAGTTTCGAGGCTTCACTGGCCCCTTTTCCAATATGTCCCAAATAACATAACAGTATACTGTTTCAGGGCATCTTTCTTAATGCATCTTGTGTTGCTGTATCTCGCAGAAAAACATGGTTATAAGCTCTGTTCATCCGCAAAAATCCATGCTTTAGTATAAGACCTTTGTAAAGAGTAAAATATTAGTTAACTCCACACTTTGTAAAAAATACTTGGTTAAACACTGAATCACATGGAAAGTAGTTACAAGCCAGAAATGTATTTCACACATGGAAGTAGGTATTCTTTTCAGTAATTGCTAATCAACTCCCACAAGTAAATGTTAAAGTTATTAATTTATCAATGATTTTTATGTGGATAATTGAGTGTGAACAGTCACTGACATATACTTGTTACTTGTTGTGTCAAAGGATCTTCGAAACATGAGAGTGAATCGCCAGCTGGAAATGACGGAAGCTGAAAGTGCTTTGCGTTTTGCAATGGAAGATGTGAGATCTGAGATTAAGAAAACGAGTCAACTGATAGAAAATGTCGCTGCTAGTGAGGCCAGTTTGGACTCGAAAATTGAAAAGAAGAAAATTGAACTGGAAAGAAATCAGAAACGTCTGCAAACATTGAGAAAAGTAAGGTTAGTGAGTTTAAAAGTGCCTTTTGTATCTTGGTTATGTTCGATGTGTAAGTATTATCATTTTATTAATGTACGTACTTCTGATTCTAAGACTTACCAAAGCTATTCTAATATTGAATTGTTAACTTATGAAAGTATGAATATAGACAGGGCTTGAAAGATCTTACTTGCAAGTACTTGCCAGCCAAAAAATCTACTAGCCAGACCATTTTGTAGTCACATGTTTAAATAAACAAGACTCACTTTGCGATATAGTAAATATATGAATACTTTTTTTTTTATTTGCATGTCTTTTACAAATAATAATAAAAAAATAAAGGAGTGACATCTGCTATTTATTCTTGAATCCCTGTTTTCTATTGAGCGGACTTTACTCGCCAAATGGAAAAAAGTACTCTCCACTGCCGAGCAAGCCAGTGGATTTTTCAAGCCCTGAATATAGAAGAACTTCTCGAAGGAACAGATTTCCCGTGTTGCCTCTGTTCTGGAGTTCTGTACAACCCATTTCTCGTCCTGTCGCCGTCTAATTCGCGTGTTTTCTAATTCGCAGAGTCTCTGGTTGATATCCACCTCCACTTTTATCTCTCTCGATTTGTCTTCAATGTTTGGTGATCCATTTTATCACCTCCCGTAGCTTACTGAGTTCCCATACTTAAAGGAAGAGGGTTTGTACTGCATACGTGTCCCACACGATATCTAGAGTGGACCATTTATCGTAAACGCCCTTGTAAGTTTTAAACTAATAGATTTTAAAAAACCTGAAATTTTGTAGGCCGGGGGGGGGGGGGGGCATTCTTTGAGACATGTTCTGTCATAGCTGATTGACGGTTTCTCCAACTCATCATTTTTTTTTTTCTAAGACGCTACGTCAAATTATTATAAATTTCAAATTTACGTATTTAACGACATACTTATTCAGTGTCCAAATTTGAGAAGCCAAAAACGCAAATGAGTGAGCCGTAGAGTCCACATCTAAAGAACATTAGTATCGAATTCCACGGTTATAATATGAGGTATTTTGAATGAAAAGAAACAAAGTTACAAGGGACTGAAAACTTGACTTTTCTAAAAGGTTTTCTTCTGAAAAAGTGCTTAAGATAATTACTACATTCAATCACGAGAATGCTCTTCAATAAGCGGAAAGATCATATGCGTTTACAGCAATTCGATCTCTTGCAAACCTTTTCGGAGATATGCCATACATTGTTAAAGTTTGGAACACTGCGTAAAATAATATATTTGCGAGAATTTGTTCTAATTATAACTACCAAAAACTGTTGCTGTAATGGCAAAGAAACAAAGGGAAACAGCAGTCATTTTTAAAAATTTCCCACAAATACGTCATGTTAAGCACTATAGCAGTCTATCCATCTTTTCCATATCTGTGAAGCATTTTGAAGTATCAAATTGTCGTTAATGGCATTTACGTGTATTGAAATGATTAGATGTGATACTTATCTAAGCTTTTTTTTTTTTTTTTTTTTTTTTTTTAATAAAGCCTCTCGAGAAAAATTAAACTTTCAATTTTTTATAACTTCATTCTTATTTATGCAAAATGTCTACCTTTATGGTAGTATTCGAGGCTAAAGTATTTCGGATGTTTATTTCTCCTTTCTCATTGTCTCTCTTGCGTTTTTATTGTTGCAGAGGCCCCCACAATTTGGATGTTTGTGATTCTATAGTGTCCTTAGTTTGCGCAATGAACAATAAATATGTTTTGGTTAAATATATAGATTTGAAATTTGTAATAATCTGACGTAGTGTCCTTTAAGAAAATACAACTTTAAGATAGGTTGACAAAAGTGTCAATCTGTGTTATTGTAGAGTATGTCAAAGAATGTCATCCTGCCGATATTTGCATGATGAAAAAATTTATGGTTTTATATATATTTGTTTCAAGATAAACGATCCACTTGTATGTTGAATTTTCCGATATTATATTATAGTTTGACTTTTTTTTCTTTAATATATATATATTGCCTTTAGCAGATTTTTTGGCGATTTCGTGCGAATTACCGTACATTGCCTCCACGGTTTCTCAGGTTCTGTATTATTATTCTATATGTACTTAAATGTCTTATCATGTATTATTCATTCAGTTATGCATATATTCAACGCACGATTCTTGTAACATCACATGTGGAATCTGAACCTTCAGCTTTATTGTCAGGGTACAAATGTCGCATTTGATTTGACAGAATGCACATGCTGCAAAATACATGATCTAACTGCTCATTGGAACAAATGCTTCAACATAAACTTATTCTATTGAAAAAAATATATATTCAGTATTGATTAGCGAAATTAAGTAATGATTTTATAGCTTTTTTAAAAAAATTATTACAAATAGATATCACATTTTCGGCAGTTTTCATACATATAAATGACTTAAGCTAGAAATACAAATCACCGAATCAATGATTTGTATTTCTACTGTAGTTTAAGTTATTTAAGATTGCAAAGCTAGTATGAACCAGTTATGTATAAATGGTATCCATATTATTTCGTAATTACAAATGAATTATATAAAGTATGTATTTAACCCTCCTATGGCCTTGGGGTTAATATGATGCCAAGGGACTCCTATTTCTTAAATAATTTCTTTGTAAGATGTTTTCGGTTACTGATTGTTTTAGTATTCCTCGGCCTAGTCTAGTTCTTTTTATATAATCGAAATATTAAAAGTTAATTATTTTAAATAACGTTGTTAAATAAAAAGATAACACATCAGATCTTGGGGTCATATTGACCCCAATGTCTAATATTATATTTTTCGCATGATTATTATTATTATTATTATTATTATTATTATTATTATTATTATTATTATATTAAGCCTTTTCAAGACACTAGATTAACTATTATTTAATGTATCTTTCATGCCCTTAAGAGAAATTAAATAATTGGGGTCAAATAGATCCCGAGGACGGGCGTGTGTGTAGATCTGAAGGACCATAGGAGGGTTAATTTTGTTTTGAGTGGAGGAGATAAATATATATAAGAGGAAGAGTGTTTTTATATGTCTTCGGTGCACAATTGTTGTGGATAGCAGCATTTTAATTTAAAATTTTGTGTAGATCACACACATACACAATATGAAATTCCTGTCATCATCTATTTTTTCTAAAAATTCGAGTCTGTTTAGTTTTCTGAAAGGTCAATAGTAGGAATGAAAATTATTTTTTACTACATAAATTGTTTCCAAGATTCTTAAGAAATATAACAACTTCTCAAACATGAGAAACGTTGTCAGTGTGTTGATACTTCTAATAATGGGCATAGCTTTAACGAGTTGTTTCTAATTCTTCAGGCCAGCGTTCTCAGAAGAGTTTGAACGACTGGAAGAAGAGCTTAGACAATTGTACAAAGACTACGTGGTTCGTTTCCGGTGCCTGGCGTATTTGGAACAGCTACAAGATGATGCAGAAAACGCTGAAAGAAAGAGGATGGAAGACAGACAGGTAAAATTATATTTGTTCCTCTTTTGCAGCTTTCAGATATAAGTGATTTCCAATACCCATTGCGCGTGTTTATTTATTTGGTTAATCTGTACTAACTACTTTAATCAACTTTATTACGTAAAAAACCTAAAACTTTATCGTCGCCATAGTTGCTAGATCTCCGGGTAATGCCCGGGTTCGAAATACATTCTACAAACCATGAACTAAACTTACGGCCTTAAATATTGAATTTCCTATAACTGTTATCTTTGTCATTTATCTATCTATATAAACAAAAATGAAAGTGGCTGTGTTTGTGACTTAACAACTCTTGAACCACCTGACCGATCTCGATTAAATTTTCAACATAGATGAGGTTCGGGCCTGGAATGATTTTCATCATTTCACTTTGACGGTGCAACGTATGGGAAGGCAGGAGATATTTAACCTCTTCGGTCCTGGCTTCTGGAAAGCGCAACAAGAATTTTTCATTGCTTTTTTTTTTTTTTTTCCTCTATGAGGTGTTGAACATAGCAAGAATATGAATTTTTGGGTTTGGTGACGTCATAGAGGGTAGCTAATGGTCCTCATACAAGGACCTTCGTTCTTAAGTAGTATTAAGACCTGTTTATGTGATACTATATGTTTGATTTATTACGTGTCCATGTAACACGATAAATACATGCTGTTAAATGTAATGAAGACTTAGCCCATGCGAATACAAGTTGGTTTTGTTTATTTAAAAAAAAAAAAAAAAAAAAAACCGTTATTGCAGTAAGATCGGGCGGTTCTGAAACTATGGTTATCTGTTACTTGGGACTCAGAACATATAGTGTTGATTTAAAGTGGAAGAAGAATTATCTTTAGTACAGGAAATCTCTTTTGCATTTTGACATAAAACCGATTTAGCCACTGTTTGTATTTTCAGAAGGTTCTGTATTTCACGATCATCGAGCGGCTTCACAACTGAAATAAGAAACAAGAGAATTTATTCATATAACTAGGAATAAATACAATTGATTGGTATTGCAATAATGACCACCAGTAGCGGATTTACGGGGCAGAGGGTGTTCAGGCTAAAGTCCCCAAATTTTCGGTATTTTTTAAATAAATAAATAAAAACTAAATGTAGTCTTGCTTTTGATGATAAACCTCAAGCGCTACGTTTCAAGAATTACGGAATTTCTGAAAGAAAAGAAGTATTTCCAAGCTAAGAACCTTCTCAAAATACTTTCTAAATCTACCACTGTTAGAAATTACACACAACCAACGAAGAGAACAATTAACATAAAAGTTCCTCGATTAGTCTAATGCAACACATTTTAGCGACGCCATTATAAAAAAATCTAAATTGAAATATAGCACAATGTTAACCCTATGATCAATTTGTGGGTACCTTTCCCTCCTGTTCCAACTTTATGTTCACACAAGTATTAGATATGAATCAGGCAAAATGGATTGAAACACATATAGGCGTACATAGCATCAAAATAATAATAATTTAGTACTTGGCGTGGTTATTTTTCAAAATTAGGAAAATACCTCTGGTCCCCCTGTCCCCCTAATCCTCGAACTTTGAATACTTAACTTGACTTCGGCAGTAATGTAAAAATTCAATAATGCGGGCAGCAGAAACAGAAGTTTGGAAAATGTAAATAATTAAATGTTACGCGTACAATAAAAAATTACCTATTAACATTTGAAGTTCGGGGGCCAGTACCCCCTATGCCCAGCCATATCACCACCCAAAATGGAAAAAAATCTGTACATATATGACATGATAAAATATTTACGCCATATGTGCTTTTAATTTGTTTTTCAATAACTTAATACTTTTTATTAGCATTTTTATTTTATATCACGAAATGGGCAATATTTTTCCTAAGAATTTCAGATGTGTAGCCAAAATAGTACTACGCAGATCAAAAAACATAAAGTTGCTACTACTTCTAGAAGTATTAAGCACATCTCTAAAATAGGATTGCCTTCAAAGTATTGAAAATATAGTAGAAAAAAATGCCGTCTTGACTTTTTGCCCTCGAAGCCATCTTGACTCAGCATTCATAGAAACAAATGAAAATACGTGGAAAAACAATCAACAAATATGCCATCATGTGACAATTTTTTCAACTAGAGAATCCAGGAATACGGTTTTCGCGCACAGATACCTAAGAATTACCAATATGTAGGAGCATAACGCTTCAGAACCCAGGTCCTCATACGTGGACCTGGGGAACGAAGAGCTTAAATATGATCGAAAATAACCGATATTAGTGTCGAGTTCATAGTTTTCGGGGTCGCTGAGATAAACAGTAACACTTCCTATGCTATTTAAATTCAAATTCAGCCCCGCAACTTGGGGGAGGAGTAGATATATAAAAATGATTCAAGATGATCGATATCAGAGGATGCTTCAGTAATAGTAAAAAGTGACTGACTAACGGAACAGAAAACTATTTTTCCTTATTTTAACCCAGCGAGGCGGGTAATTGATGCTAGCGCCTTATATGTTGTAGTGACCTTGTGTAGCGTAGTCGCTAACACCCTCGCCTTTGGTGCGAGCGGTCCCGGGTTCGATTTTCGGTATACGCAGGAATTTATTTCGGGAGGGATCTAAAGCGTTTCAGGGGGTCCAAATACAATTTGAGGTTAAATTATATGAAAATTTCTAAAATTGCCCCTAAAAGTAAACTACATTTGCAAAATAGTCGGGATTTCGGGGGAGGTCCGGACCCCCAGGACCCACCCCCTGCGTACGCCCCTGAGTACAATCGATTGGAAAGATGTAAAAGTCTTTTCAGGCCAGCCATTTTTAATGAGGTTTTTCCTGGGTTTTCCATATTCAGACCAGCCCAAATGTCGGGATGATATCTAACATAAAAGGTTCCAGTCCGCTTCCTACATTTCGCATTTCCTACTTCCCCAGGTAGTGTGATCTCCGAGGGACGTCATTCCACATACGTAGCGGGCTGAAATTAGCCATAAATCCCGATAAGCCCAGAAATATAAGTCCTAATATATGTTATACTTAATTGTTGTTAGTTACTTATTGTAACAAAAGGGTAGTTGAAATTCTTGTTTCATTGTTGCGCCTATATTATTCGCACGGCAACGGCAGTGTTTTCATTTAACGATTTAACAGCCGCAAAACTAACAGCTTAAAAGTAGTTTCACTTAAAATGAACTGTACAGTTGGTTTCCTGTTTTCAAATCTGTAGCTAATATCAACACTTGAAAAGAACAATAACACTACTATCTATCGTAAATTATGAACTGTGTTTTCGAGAAAGCAAATGTATCAAACCTGTTTAAAATAATGCAGTATATTCTCGCTATACCAGTCAGTAATGCCAATGTCGAACGAATGTTTTTAATGACATCTTTATGGTCAGGTGATAGAAACAGAACTTGTGATGGGCGAAATTTATGGTCAGATGAACTTGAAAATGTCCTGTTAAGATTTCCACAAATGTTTCTCAAAAATATGATTCTTTTTGACGCAGCGAGGAATTGCAAAAATATAAATAATAAAGTAGTCGTCTATAATCACGTTGGGTGCAGTACAGGGACGGATCCAGGACCGACTTCTGGGAGGAGGGGTTGTCATACTGCTACTTTTAAGGGCTCCAAACTTTGGGATGGGTTATATATATAAAATAAGAAAGTTTCCTCTTCTGGGGGGAGGGTGATTGCCCCAATCCCCCTCTTGGATCCGCCCATGGTGCAGTACATGTTCGTTTAGTAATAATAATAATGTTTGTAGTTAGTAAGAGTAGTTATAAGTATCAGAAGGAACAGTAGTAATAACACACAGAAATCTTTAGTTTATTTAATCGCACAAATTTCACTGTTCTCCGGTCTTGTCTCCAATTTAACCTGGCAACCCAAGTTGTCACAGAGACAATAGTCCTGTCTTCTTCCATGCCAACTCAGAAAGAATTGTTGTTCTTACTACAACGACCCGCTTCATATTATCTTCTCACCTTCTACTTCATCCGAAACTCTTTTCTCACAAGCTTCGTAACCAGAATAATTGCTGGTAAATGCTATAGGATTATTTGAGAACAAGATCCTGAATGAATATTCGGACCCAAGAGGAACGGGAATGAGGAATGGTAGAAACCTCATAACGAGAAACTGCTTAATTTATAACGTTTGCCAAACATTGTTAGAATCATCAAGTCTAAGAGGCTTATGTGGGCAGGTTATGCATCCAGAATGGAAGAAAGTAGGAACGCTTTCAATGTTTTAACTGGAGTCCAATCAAGAAAATGACCATTAGGAAGACCTAGACGCAAATGGGAGGACAATATTAAGTTAGATCTAGCAGAAATAGGAATACAAAGTAGAAACTAGATCCAGTTAGCTAAGGATGGAAGTCAATGGAAAGCTTTTCTGAACGTGGCATTGATCCTCCGGGTTCCATAGGCCATAGAGTTAGCTTTTTACATACTATAGCATGCATAACTCAATAAGAAGGTTCTTACCGTGTTTCACGAATTTTCTTGATCCACTTAATTCAGCGTGCTCTGTAATTTTCTTCAGTAACATCTTAAAATTGGTAAGTTGAATAGTTACGAACGAATAGTTGATTTCCTCCTTTCCTGTGGAACTATTCTAGATAAAGTACCAAAACCTTAATCCTCGTAACGTGTATAAACTGTTTTTCTTTGATAGAAACTTGTATGTAGTACTGTTATTAGTGATTAACATTGGTCTTTATACTTAATCTTTCCTGTGAGTAAAATACAACCTTTCTCAGAAAAGTTCCAGTACTTTTTTTTTTCTGAGTTTGCAAGACTAAAAAGGAACAAATGTTGTTTTTATGTTACTGGTATGTGTTCTTACTTCACTTGACCTTGGCCATGTTTCCGCGCGAACTCACTAGGTGGCAGGGCTTTGGTTTGTAACACACTGTTTGGGTTTTTGTCGCATTAATTGATGCTGATTGTGAGCAAAGAATGAATATTAAGTTCTGGGCTAAGCTCAGGAAAACCCTTAGTGAAACGTGGGACATGATTTAGCTAGTATATGCAGGCAAGGAAGGCACTTTCAAGAAGTCGTGTTTTCGAGTGGCGCAAAAGGTTTCGTGAAGGCAGAGATTCAGTGCAAGACGATCCCAGAGCTGGTCGCCCACAGCACATACCGGTGCAAACGTGGAGCGTGTAAGGCAGTTATTGCAAGAAGACCTGCGTACGATAACAGAAGAACTGAATTTTAATTGTGATGTATGTCATAAGATTTTACGCGAAGATTTAGGGAAACGGAAACTTAATGCAAAAATCGTCCCTCACTAACAGACGAACAGAAAGAAGACAGACGAAGAATTTGTGCTGAACTATTGGATAGAGCCAGACGTGATCCCACATTTGTGTCAAAGATTATTGCAGAGGATGAAAGTTGGTGTTACTAGTATGACCCTCACACGAAGCGTCAAAGTGCTGAATGGCGGAGTCATCAATCACTAGCCTCGAGAGAAGTCAAACGACAACCTTCGAGAACAAAGACAATGTTGATCCAGTTCTTTAATAGTAAAGGATTGGTTCACCATAAGAATGTTCCTCCAGGTCAAACAGTAAACCAAACTCTTTACATTGAAGTCTTGAAACGTTTGCGACAAGCAATTCGACGTCGCCGCCCTGATTTCTGGCATTCTCGGGACTGGTTCTTACTGCATGACAATGCAATACCCCATACTACTTTATCTGTTAACGAATACCTGGCCAGCCATTTTGTTATTGCCATCCCACATCCGCCATATTCGCCCAACCTCTCACCTTGTGATTTTTTGTTGTGTCCGCTAGTGAAAAGGCGACTGAAAGGGAAGCTTCATCAAGATATCGCAGACATCCAACAGGCTGTGACAAATGACCTTAAAAGCATCGTAGTTGAAAATTCCCCTGCTTGCTTTCAAGACTTCCAGAAACGTTGGAAACTGTGTATAGATAGCCAAGGGGACAACTTTGATAGGAGCTAGGATCATTACTTTGTAAGTGCAATTTTCTATTTTTTACAACTTTTGTCCTGGAACTTTTCTGAACTAGGTTGTAGTAGCGAAATTGAAGAAAATAGATGATTACTTTTCGCACTCCAAATAAACAGGCTTCTCAGAAAACATTTGATTCACCAATTAAATCTTACTCTGACTTTGTAAACATTGCCAAATTTTTGCGCAATTGCCAAATTTTTGCGCAGATGTGGGAATGAATTCCTAGATATATGTAAATTCAGTTATATATTGGTTGTATGAATAAATATTCAGTAATATGTAAAGAGATTATATATAAAATACAGTTTAAAAATATATACTGGCCGACAGAGCGGTGAGCGGGTCGTGGCCACAAGTGAAACTAACATTAAAACATCCCTTGCTAGCAGGGTTACCAACTACAGAATATGTTTCAATAATCTGCGTACCAAGTAAAATACCATCCACGCATTTTTGTTTGATCGAATGTCGTGCGAAATGTACGAGAATTTTGAAATATTATTCAGTACATTATTAATTAAATAATGTTTGCAATATTATTTAATACTGTGTTTAGAGGGAATTTGATAAATTTAGTCGGATAACTTGTAAGTGATGAACAATTGGACTTTTCGACAGTGACATTAGTAGTTCGCGGAACAATAGTTCTTAATACTAATAGAAGAATCTAGGATTTGAACCCGAGATTTCAGCGAGTTTGAAACCAGAATGCTAAATACTCACTTTTATTTTTTGTACCAAGTATACATACCGAGTTCACAAAACACAACTCGATACCAATTACAGACTAATGAGAATGAGATATCTACGCAGAGTTCATTAAGATTACACGATCCGTTCTGTTTAATCACTCGTGTAGTTTCACACACTGTCACTAGTATGACAATTGTGCGAACCGATTGATCATACTGGAATTTCGAGTGTTTTCACGAAAAGTATGACAAGGAGTTGTCACATGTTTCTTGTTCACCGAAATCCGCGGGGTGCATGCATTAACCTCACCATCTGAACAATTCTTTTAACCTCTGCTTCATGTCTTATCTACCCAAAATATTTCCTTTGTTTCCGTTAAAGAACCAGAAAGAAAAACAAAATCAGTCGGTAGTCAAATCATAGTAAAATCTGAGAAGTTTACAGAAATGATACACTGCAGTATAACATTACACTTGCGTTGGACAGGATCATTTTTCGAGCGCTGTTTAATATAAAGAAATTAATTCGAATTTATATGGGAACATACAGCTAACAGCGTAGTAAATTCTTATGATGACCTTCGCGAAAAAATGTTCGCGGATCGCTGGGCAAGTAATAATAATAATAATAATAATAATAATAATAATAATAATAATAATAATAATAATAATAATAATAATAATAATAATAATAATTTTCGAAATCAATTAATCTCAACGATGTTATTAGTGCTAAGCAAATGAAAGATTTTTTTGCTTTCACTATTGCAATGTTAAACTAAGCTCACTATGTTAGTGGCCTAATATAACAAGAACTAATATAACAAGTTTGTTTCGAGCCACCATTATGCAATGTTTTGTGCAAACACATCTGAATTCATAATTGTTTGTATTTACATTGAATCGATGGGTCTTCACAAAATCAGTGTCAAATTATGTTAAGGTTCTTTGGCTTTATGAGGCCTCTAAAAGTGTGAGGCCCCCTGGGTCATCATCGACTGCTTGCGACGCCACTGACACAACAAATGCATCATAACTATTAAATAATAATAAGAATAATAAATCTGATTATTTTCAAATGGTCGTGCCGTGTTGTTTAATATTAGAAGAGAGCGCAAGTTTTTATTATTTCTGTTGTTCGTATGCCGATCGTCACACCTTACGGAGTAACGCCATCGGTCGCGTGTGTAGATTTTTCCTAAAACACCATTTTATCTTTAATGCAAACACAAGAAATCCATTCACGTATAGCTACCCCATCCCTGCCGATTGCACTCAAACAACAATGTAAGAGTAAGGGAGGTATTTTAAAAATAACTCCAGTGAAAAAAAGAGAAGAAAAAAGTTATAGCTAAAAATGTATTATTGTTAGATTTTTTCCTAACGGGGGAACCGATCGCCTGTTAAGAAAGATAAGATACCGACCACGTACAACATGTGCTATCTGCTATCGATACTGCCTCTCCCTCTCGATTACTTTATGGTTTTGTCTAGCACGTTTACAGGGTGTCTGTCACGGAAGTCCCGAAAAAGTCACGATATTTAGGTTTTGGGTCACGATTTTTATAAATATATATATATATATCTGTACAAATATAAGTGCAGACTGGAAAATTTTGTTCTATAAAACGTCAAAATTTACCACCAAAAATGTCCATGGTCAGCTTTAGACGCTACCAAATCGCAAGCAAAGCACGCTTCTAACGCGTGCATGAAAATTCAGCCTAATTCGCACCCAAATTCGTTCTTGAGAATGTTACGAAATTTTAAGGTTTGGTAAAGAAAAAGTCATGCAATTTCATTTTGGAATTTAAGTAGACTCCCTGGTTTAGTTCCCTAATGCTTTAAGCCGATGGCAACTCTGTAAAATCACCGTCTGCTACCATATAAACAAACGATAGTAGTAACCCCAGGAAAAGAAACCTTGATCGCACTGTAGTTCTGAAATGTAAATATTTTGTAAAATAAAATGTGCGAGACATTTTGCTGCAGCGATAAAAAGTTTTGTACGGAGTGGTGTATATTTTCCGTGATCGTTGACTTCGTTTCTATTTGTTAGCTTGCTACAATGCTTCTTATTTGCCAAAGAGAGAGAGAGAGAAAGAGTCGACTACTTTCCTCCTTTTCCGCTACTTCTTTTTCTCTTTGTTTTATTATTAAATCATCTTCTTACTCTTTCTCTCTCTCTCCTCCTCCTCCTCCTCCTTCTCGTTTTCCTTCTGAAAAAAATAGTTTTTGGCTTCCTTCTTGTAATAATTCAACCTAGGGAGAGAGAGAGAGAGAGAGAGGGAGAGAGAGAGAGAGGCCACTTTCTTCCTTTCCCAGTCCTTTGTTTAAAAATCTTTTTTCTTTTTTTATTCTCTCTCTCTCTCTCTCTCTCTCTCTCTCTCTCTTTCAAGTTTCTTTTCTTTATAAAAGAGAGAGAGATGAGGAGGCATGCACTTTTTTTGAGAGAGAGTAAAAATAACATCTCTCCTTTTTTTGTCTTGAAGGAAAAAAGGAATGAGGAAGGAAGAAAGTGAGGAAGAGGTAAAAGGAATGAAGAAAGAAGAAAGTGAGGGAGAGGTTCTGGAAAGGAATGAAAAAAAAAGACCAATTGTATTGAATCGAATATCATTCTCATCCCCCAAAAGATGTCTCTCTTTTTCTTAATTTCTTTTTCTTCCTTTCTTTTTTTTAATTAATTCAATTGGGACACGGGAATAACGATCTAAGTCTATTTTTAAACTTTGTGAGGGAAAAAAAGCGATTTAAAGGTGTAAGGACCATTTTCATTGTTCTCGACAATTTATTATGTTATGTTTTTTCTATTCTTAAGTAATACACATTTTTATTTAATTCTACAGTCATTTAGATCACAATTTACAAATAATAATAATAAAAAAATATATAGGTCCAGAAGAAGAATACAGAATTTCTCTTGAATAAACAATACATGCATAGAGATAATACTTCGCCGTGTCTCTTGTTTGTGGGGGGTGTCTTTACTGAAACTTACTTACTGTCTTCGTCCACCTCATTTTCGCGTATTCAAAATGAACTGAAGTACTGTTGTGCTTCTGGCCCTCAGAAGTGCTTCAAGAATTGCAAGTCTTCAAATTTTGTACGGGAAATTCCAATCGGCTGTCCCTGCTTTATCGGAGGCAATAGATCTGCTTTCAGTTTTCGAAGTTAAGAGGTTTCTATGATTTTATGTTCCATATGGACTAAAGTATGACTTTCGAAGGTGAACCAGTGTATCCATTTTCTTCACAAGGAATTGTCAGATTGTCTTTTGTACGAAAGGGCATTTTTTCTTGTATCCCTTGCCAAGAAATGTTGTCCATTGCCGGAAAAATTCCGGCTTACAGTCTATCATAATGAAAGGTTCTGTTTTTTTTTTTTTTTCTTTTCTTTCTTCGTTCTTGTTCAATGACTTCATGTCAGTCATTAGGTGTTTCATGTTTGGATCGGTATTAATTATGCCCATGTTTTTGTCACATTCTGAGTATGAATGGCCCCTTACTGGAAATATAATCTGAATGTTCTGAAACTATTCCGTTGTTGCACCAGAAGAAGAAAAAAATGGAATATTGTGTAGTTCTTAGTCTGCCCTGGGCAAGAATCGCAGAATATGTGCAACCCACTAACAGTGTTTGATACAACTTGCGTGCTGTAACGCCATAACATGAAACATACTTCATCCGAACTTCATCAGTAAACTTCATGTAATCACCCTAGTGATATGACTCATGGCTCGAATCCGTTTTGATGCATCCGAAACTCGCCCATATGCTTTTCTTTTCTTCCCAGTAGGCCCAGCTTTCGGTGCAGACTGTTCATCCGAACTAGAGTTGTCCATTGCAAAGCACAGCACTCGACGTTATACGCTAGCGGCTACGTTGTGTTAGGAGTCAACTGACAAAACAAAGGTGTACCAATGTTATGCGCTGATATTGTGTTATGCGCACAAACACGAAAACACAAACGAAACGTACAGACACACGAACGCAACTCGTCTTTGCATTGAATCAGTGGGACTATGGAACTGAGGACTTCGATCGTTTTTCCGATGGAGCTGTGGACTTTGATCGTTTTTCCAAAGCTAAATTCCAGGGACATTGGTCACGTTTTCGAAATGCACAGTTTACTATATGTAAGAACACTATTCCTTGTATAAAATGGTAATAACAACTCATATTCGCAAAAAGTGAACTTGATCGTTATTCTCGTGTACCCTTCAATTATATTTTCTCTCTCTCTCTTTTTGAGCAAGTTAGCATCAGTATTTAAATGTATGAACCTCTTCTACATATTATTATTGATAGTTTAATAAGTAATACCTTATGTTTCAGATGGCAACGAAGCGATTGCTCCAAGAACAAATGAAGCAGGAAGATGGCAGCTTTAAGTCTCTGGAAAGTTCTGGCGATTTGTTTGCAGCTGTTGATGAGAACGAGTCAGAGGAGGAGGGAATAACTCTGGGTAGAGAGAAAACTAGTAAAGTCAAGATTAAGCCCAATACAGAAGGTAAGTAGCTGTAGTAGTGAACCTTTTGAGGACCATGCAGAAAAATTCAGGGTAGCCCATAATTATGTTTATGATGTTTGACTGACTGTGTTTATAATTCAGGACAGAAAATTTCGATATGGCAACACTGTGTAGCCTGAGAGTGCGGATAACGGTCACTGCACTTAGTACCGTTAGTGTATACACACGAGATGGCGGAACGTTGTCTCTAGAACACAGTGTGCGTTGTGGATCTGTAGAGTGATCAGCTCGATCTCCCGATTTGCCACCACCTGACTTTTCCTTATGGGGTGTTTCAAGGGACAAAGTGTCTCAACATCACATACGCAATTTGGACAAACTGCAGGAAGCTATTACAGAAGAGTTCTACAGGATACCAGTAAGGGTCTATCAAACTGCCTGTGACAACGCTACTCTTCGTTTCGAGGCATGTTATCGATTTGGAAGATGCATTAGTGGACCTTCCTATGGAGAACAAAGATTGTACGGAAAGATGTGAGAGTAATGTGTTTATGTTCAAGTTATGTTGCTAGTTTCTTTGCCGCAGTCATTGAAACATCATATATAATTATGGACCACCCTGTATTCTTCTGGAAGAATAATTTCTGACATGTATCTAATTAATATGATTCTTTGAGATTAGTATAATGTAGAATATATTGTTTATAATTTTTCGCTATTTTTTTTGTACGAGTGAACCATCTTAAAACCTTTGGTATTCGTAGAGACTAATGATATTTAGAGGGTGGTTATGTGTTGAATACAGTATTGAATTGAAATGCATATAAATTAATATTTTGGGTGTGTGTATCAACTTATTTAATACAGCATTTACTCCAGGAGTTACCAGACCCCATTTAATGGGTTAGGGCATAGACTTTTTTAAAGATGATCTATCTTCCAGTTTTATCACGGATTCATTGGCAGATTGTTTCGAAGAGGGTTTGTTGCTGAAAGTTCAGCTGAGACTGTTTTGTACAGTGTGACAAAATTTTCGTCTGTTTGTCATTGTTATTCATAAGAATGTTGCTCAGTAACAAACTAAATCTGTTCTTTGACATGGCAGAGGAATATGTGTCTCTTGATACCCAGTAATCTTTATAACTAGGCAATCTCTTTATCTCTGTTACAATGATAACATAATTTCTACTTGGGCAGAAAGTGAAATTATGTTTGCACTTTCCGAAAAAAGGAAGAAGTAAATACTAGTTATAGTTGCAATTCAGATTTAAGTAAATTTGAAACGCGTAGTACTTCTTGTGAACAAGAAGGTGTTCTCAATTTTATGATGAATTGTCACAGTGTAATAAGTATTGTGAAAGTGTTTGACCTAAGTAACCGTTGCTGTAATTTATTACATGTAGAAGAAGGAACTATCTATACTAACACGAAGGACTTGTTCAAGCGTAACAGTTGTTTGTCGCATGTTCTAAAAAAGCTTATAGTCAGTACCTACTTTAATAGTGATGAAAACCGTACAATCAAAAGTCAAGATCTTCAGGTATCTGATCCAACAGTTTTAAGGGTGAAAAGAAAATCTGAAAAAGTTTTCCAAGATTCAAGTTCTATGGAAAGTCCGCAAGAAGGTAGAAACAATTATATGTGATCGACAATTACGTCCAAGGACGAATGACAGAAGACCTAAGTTCCTAAAGAAACATAACAAACAAACAAGAAATCAGTCCGTTCAAACTTCGTGTCTTAAGTTTGTACCAATGTATAATAAAACAGAAGCCTGCAGTTTGAAACTGCTATAATGTCATCATTCAGTGACTGGTAGTGAAAATGCCAAACTAGAGCTTAAACAGCCAAAGAACGAAAGGATATAGGATTATTCCTTCAATGCAGCATTGGCTAGTGAGAGAAGCTACATTTGCGTGCATAAATGATGTAACAAATAGTCGAAGTCAATATACGAGTAACTTTAAGAGTGTGATTGAAGAGAAGAGGAATCTACAAACCATAAACGGCTTTGCCATAAGAAATAAAAAGAAAAAGTTAACAAATGCTCTACAGTTACCAATCACATTGATGTGCTGTAGTCGTAGAATCTTGAATACGTACGTATTATTTTGTGTAATTCTTGATAATTTAGATGAGTTATCTACTTAACATTGTTATTCGAAGTAGGTTCAGATAATACGACGTTGCGATATTTATTTTGTGGAAAGTTACATTCATTATAATTATTTGAAAGCACTTAACCTAAAAGCACTTAAAGTGAGTTTAAGTATCGGTTAGGTTCGTGGTTCTAGCATTTTTGTGTGTAAATTTTGTCAATTCATACTGACCTTCAGAATGAAGCATACGAGAAGAATGGTGTTATGTTTCCTAAATACCATATTCAATGTCATTTTTCTTATTACATTTCCTATTAGCTTGTTTGAGTTTTCCTAATTCGTTATCATCTCCTGTTAGTAGTTTTAACCAATCTCTTAAACTTCCTCTGATTTACAAGTACGTATATCATAGATTAGGTTTCGAACATTGTGTGTAGTTTTATTTCCCGTGTCCCTATAAGAGATTAACTTATAACCTATCGCTATCTTGGCTTATGTGTAATCTCTTTGTTGCGATGAGCAAAGTTCCTATATATGTTTTAATTTTACAGTCCAGGATTTTTACACAAATTGTACCCTTAATACAATTTATGTAATTCCCATTGTTCGGGAACCATATACAACAATAATATCCATACTTGGGCAAAAAGTACTTTAATGTATGCACTTTAAAAAAAAAAAAAAAAAAAAGTTTTATTAACTCAGTTCATTACGAACCGGGTTATTAAAGCAAACACTAGGCAATTGTTCTCGTTTTATCTAATTTATGGCTAGAATTTGGTTTATTTCTTTTAAAAATTTATGTTAAAATTTTGTGGACTCCATACTCTGCACGATATATAAATTCGTCTGATATACCATGGGTTTCATTAGTTCTAATGACGGAAAACTAGAAATGCTGCGGCCTAATTAGTTACATCTCGTATTAGGTCCAAAGTCGCTAGAAAATAACCTAATCCCATTGAGTATAGGATACGCAACGTGGCGACAGACCTGGAAAACCGGGGGAAGTTACGGAATGCGAAATAAAACTGGGAAAAATCTGGGAATCCTGTTAAGACAGGGAATTTCGAAAGATGGGATTTTATAAACGTTTAAATTGAAAATTTCAAGATTATTTCAGATTGTTTGGGTACTTATTTTTTAATTGTCAACTTCAAACTTGGAAATTTAGGTATGTTTTCCATTAATGTTGTGTAATAAACTTATGTTCTGTAGTTGTGCGCATTATTCTTTACTTTCGCTTTTGCAGTGGAATATTATATTGGTGAATCATTCATACAATGCAGTTGGATCAACGATCGAATGAGAAAGTCATTTTCGGCACACGGATAATTCCACCTTTTTTTCCACTTTTGGTCCTACTAGTTTCGATTTTATTGGAGTTTTCTGTCTTGTATTAAGTGAATCACGGAAACGAAAGGATTTTAGAGTACGGTTTCTTGTATTTTAAGTTCTGTGTTTTCATTGTAATGCATTTTGATAGGCAGAGATTTATTTCAGAAGTGCTTATGAGTTTATGAAACCTGATGATAAAGTTGCACATTAACGTATGCTACCCGGGTCAATACTCATCGGGTAGCCGGACTAATTTAATCGGACTCTTAATATTTAAATATGTAAGACGTCTGTAGATACCAAAGTGTACTTTCTACTTTGTACTTATAATGCAATATTTATTAATTGTTACCGGTATACATTTATAGCTACATGTTTAATCATTTTCCGTCAATATTTATACATTTGTAATGTTATATTAATGATGAGTCTCATAAGTTAAATATTATTTCTTGTCATTTAAAAATATTCTGACATTAAAAATGATGCAGCATTTGCAAACAATATTTATGGTACCTGAATTCAAGAAAAAATTCATTTTCTCTCTCTTTAATCGTTCTTTGAGTCAAATTTTTGTATACTTTTTCATTGCTAATGCGAAGTGTTCAAAGTATTATAAAACAAGATTCTTGGAGACAAAACGTGTAAAAATATTTTGAAACCAGAATGCAGTTTTTGAGGAAGGGAGGACAAAAAGTGTTTTAGAACTTGGGGGCGTGCCATGAGGACACCCCTGCTAGCACCACTGTCTAGAAATACCTAACACAACTATATTTCTTTATTTAGCAATTCGTAGTGAAATGAAAGAAAAGAGAAAGGGTGGTTAGAATTTGCGATTCAGATTGTTGTCATAAAATAATATTAATTTGTTTCCAGTAGTGTGTGGAAGTTAAGAAGTTTCATGATGTGCGATCCTGTTTTAATGTTGACATCTTCATATTTCTACATGTTGTTTCACTCTGTGTCGTTAAGAGTCTGCCTTACTAAAAATAATACAAAATTTACCATTTTTCTTTTGCTTGATTATTCATCAGTGAAAGGAAATAATGAAATGCAAGTCACCACAATCATAGATAATGCTATTCTACAACAGAAAATATGAACCTGAAGAATGTTCAGTGTTGCCATCCATAGAAATTACAGTGTTGCCAGAAAAACAATTTCCCTAAAATCTAAGTTAAGACAGCGAGTAGAGGAATGAACTCAACTGCATTTGATTACGTATCATGTTGTTTTGGTTTCTTGTGAACTACTTTTTAATTAACATTATTATTTAGTTTTAATAACTGTATGTTAAAACTATTTTGTTTATTACAAACTAAATACAATTATTATTTAAAAAGTAGCTCACAGGAAACCAAAACAATATGATACGTAACCAAATGCAGTTGAGTTTGTTCCTCTACTCGCTGCCTAACTTAGATTTTAGGGAAATTGTTTTTCTGGCAACACTGTAATTTCTATGGATGGCAACACTGAACATTCTTCAGGTTCATATTTTCTGTTGTAAAATAACATTATCTATGATTGTGGTGGCTTGCATTTCATTATCTCCTTTCACTGATGAATAAACAAGGAAAAGAAAAATGGTAAATTTTGTATTATTTTTAGTAAGGCAGGCTCTTAAATTGAAACTTTATTTGAAATTCTGGCATCTTCCTAAGTTGTTGGATCTTCATGCAATATATTTCTCACATCTCCGATACATATGGCAGTATCTTTATTTGAGTTACAAGTTACGATTACTAACCTGATGACCATGTGTATTAGAGATGTGAGAAGTATATTGCACGAAGATTCGCTAACTAAGGAAGGAAGCAGGGTTTACTGAAGTTGTTTTGGCTGTCTGTTCGTTTTAGGTTAGCATTCTTTTTCTTGATAAAATCAATTGAAATTTGAACAAGTCTTATTGTTCAATATTGAGATATCATGTTGAACAAGTCTGTTGAGAGGACATGAAGTATACAAAATCCGATAAAGTTTGACCTTTAAAGTGAGTGAGGGGGGGCGGTGGCTCAGTGCTAGAGCGTTCACCTCCGGTGCTTGGGGTCCCTGGTTCGATCCCAGCTCGTGCCGTGTGGACTTTGTGGTGCACAAACACCGTGCTCGTGGGTTTTCTCGGGGTTCTCCCATTTCCTCCCACTTTCTTCATTCCACCATTTCATTCATTTCTCATAATCACCGTCTCCTTTAGCCTAACCAGCATAAGCGTGGGACGTAAAACTCAAGGATTTCATTTCATTTTAAAGTGAGTGATCTGGCGAAGCTGTACTTAATAGTTTCCTCTCGTTTAATACTGCTGTTGGCATTGACACAGTTGGTGACCATCTATCATGCGGTTCGAGGAGATTTTATCTTTTTCTCCTGTTCCTGTCCTTCGATAAAGTTCCACATGTTGGGACGAAATATTAGGATTTTAATATTAATATTTTTGTGTTTTGGTAAATTTATTAGGTAAGATTTTTATCAATAAGCGTGTCTTAGTGTACAATCTTAAGTGCACAGTGCTGCATAATATAAATATAAATATCTACTTATATTTCTTATATAAATAGATATAATATCTATTTATATCTATTTATAGTTTTTCAGTTAAATATACATATTTATTAACTTAAACTCAGGAATTCATGTAAATATGTATTAATACCCAAATTTTCAATGGAAACCTTCGTCAGTAGATTAGTATTAAGTATTTATTTTATTTACTTTTATATTATTATTTATTTTTTACTTCTACTTTTTTTAAGTACATATACACATACTGCTATTTTAATCATTTCTCATGGCTTCCATTGTATAATGATAAAAAAATATTTCTAGTACGGTAAGGCTTACCTGTAACATTCTGAAATTAATAAACTATAATAATAATAATAAATACCTGAATAATGTTCCTGTCATATATTTTCTTAGCACTTATCGCAAGTGCTTCCTGCGGGCATTTATCCACAGGGCTTAAACCTAAAATTCTCTTCTATGCAAGGGGTACACGGTAGCTCAGTGCTAGAGCATTTACCTCTGGTGCGTGGGGTCCTTGGTTCGATCCCCGACCAAGTAAATTTGTGGTGGACAACATCGTGTCCGTGGGTTTTGTCGGGGTACTCCCGTTTCCTCCCACAATTTGCCTTAATCATCGTCTCCCTTAGCCTAAAGGGCATAATCGTGGGACGTTAAACAGAAAGATTTCATTTTTTCTCTTCTGGGCAAGTCTTTTTTTTTTTTTTTTTTTTTTTTTTTTAACTACAGTGATGTGTGTATACATATAAAAAATGTTTCAATGTAGTACAATTTGATTAGTGCACTAACAACTAGATCAAACTTTTTTTTTTTCAGGAATATTATCCTGTAATTTTCTGCTTTGCATAAAATTATGTCTTCCAACTGGTGTATGTTGAAATCTCTGTATGTACAATATTGCCAAATTAAACATACACACAAGGGGGCGCGGTGGCTCAGTGGTAGAGCGTTCACCTCCGGTGCTTGGGGTCCCTGGTTTGATCCCAGCTTGCGCTGTGTGGAATTTGTGGTGGACAAACATCGTGCTCGTGAGTTTTCTCGGGGTTCTCCCGTTTCCTCCCACTTCTTTCATTCCACCATTTCATTCATTTCTCATTTTCACCGTCTCCTTTAGCCTAACCGGCATATTCGTGGGACGTAAAACTTAAAGATTTCATTTCATTTTCATTTAAACATACACACAAATTTGTACATAGAGGGATTTAAAAGTACATCGGTATGAAGACGTAATTGCATGCAACGTAGAATATTACAGAATAAGATTGTTAAAAAAAAATACAAGAAACAGATTTGATTTAGTTGTTAATGCACTAACCAAATTATACTATATTGAAAAACAAAATGTGTATATACACACACCATTGTAGTTACAAATACTATGTGAAGACCTACGTACAGGAAAGTCTTAAGCCTAAGCCATCAAGAAAAGTACCCGCTGAAAGGGCTTAAAATACAAGCTTTTTCTTATATATATATATATAAAACATATGAAAGGAACATTATTCAGGTGAGTTTTTAATTATTATTATTATTATTATTATGTGTTTCATGCGCTCAGTGACCAATTACATAAATCATACCATGTTGGATAATTTGAAGAAATGTAATAGCTTCAAACACACTTACGTTCCTGTTCCAATCACTTATTGTGGCTTGTTTACAATGTGTTAAAGATAAGCTTAACCACATCGAAAATCTCATTATATAATGGAAGCCACTAGGTGTGACAAACGGGAGTATGTGTTTTATGTAAATAAATAATCCGCTGACGAAGGTGGAAATTTCCATTGAAAATATCTGCATTAATAACTTTGTAGACGTGTTCCTGAGATACTAGTTATAATGTGCGACAGTTTATTTCTGTTGTAGAAATAGAATATAATTTTGTTTTGCAGTTGTTGGTAGTAATCCTAACCCAGGACCTCAACGTCGTGTGTACGGGAGCATGACTGCGGGAGAAGAAGATACGGGAAGTTTGGACTCAGATTCTGATTTGCTGTTGGATGGTGACGGCGAAGGGTCGGATCTGGGTAGTGAAGAGGAGTTAGACGTTGATAAGTTAGGCGTGACGTCATCCAAACAGGAGCAAAGCGACGATGATTTTTAGCGTGATAAATTGAACAGTATGTAAAGTATCAGTAAAGATAAAGTATTTTGGGATCGACACAAATTTCGATTCGTTAATGCACTATTTATTTTAAATAGTGAGTTAAATAAATTATACGAAGATTTGATCTTAACGTTATATGTGTGTGTTCTAGCACAAGTATTACGTTGTCTGAATGTCCATTTATGTAGTAGCTAGTAGGGTCACTAAGCCAGATGAATAGGTGTAAGGGTAGCTGGTTTTTCTTCTGACTTTCTTATTGGATAGGAACCTGAAAATTACGTACAGGAGGAAATGAATTGTGAATTAGGATTTAGAAGCAACACCACATGTACAAAAGTAATCATTTCAGATTTAATTGCACATATTAACTAACATTTCTCTAATATCAAGCAATATAACTTTTTATAGTATCAACAAACCATATTCTTGACACAGGTTAGCGTGTAAGTAATAATAGTAATAATCGGCGTTTCACTATATAATATTGTATTATCAAAAGCGTTACTTTAAATCGAAGCGATACCAGTGTAGTGTTGTAAAAAAACGGTTTTTTTTCTGTGAAGTTTTTTTTCAATAAAAAACATCGTTCTTTTTCATGTTTTTTTTCAAATGTCTGTTTTTTTTCTGACAGCTATTATTTATTGATTTATGTTGAAGATTATTGAAATAATCAATAGAGATTGAGTCGAAGCCCTCGTGACTTACAAATCGTTTGTTTCCTTGTACCTATACGAGCAAAATCGTGTGATTATTCCTTTCGGACCCAGATCATTTTTGGCGTTTTCCTACTTTGTCAGTTAGTGACTTATTGCTCAAAAACCATTTATCCTATTGATATGGTTAAGACCTTGTTTTTTAGAAAAGGAATGTGGCTATTTTTTGGTGTACGTTACATTGCATTGTTGCGAGCGGGTGGTAAATTACTGAGGGAAATGAAGGGGTGAAAATTTACAAAAAATCCCTAACCGAATTTCAAGATTTTTTGTATCTAGCACCACTGTTGCCATATGGGTCTAAGTCACCTAAAAAAAATTCTTTGGTGCGTTGACAAGGTACAGTGAAAACCTGAAGTCGCTGGCTTCCATTCAAAGAAAGAAACAAAAATCTCTGTTTCCATACACATGGAATTTTGACACTTTTTACGCCTCAGAAGCAAAAATCAACAGATATGCCGGGGCTACAGCTTCTCTAATTATCCTATTAAATCTTTTTATGGTGCGTTCTGTAGGCTAAAGAGAAGGCTTTCAGGTAGTGGTACATTTGTTCCAACGTAGCGAGCAAGAGGGAAATAATAGAGGGGAAAGGGAAAATTGCCGAATTTTTCACTTAAAATCGGGAATTAATTGTTTTGGCTGGAAACACTGCCATAAAATAGACGTTAACTATCTGAAAATAAACCTTGGTACCCTAAGACTATATCCTACAAGTATCATGGCGATATCTAACAAAGTAAGCATGAAATGTTTTTTAAAAAATCTTATTCTAACTCAGAAATGCACAATTTTCTTACCATTTACAGAACATGGTTTATTATAAGCCTCAACTGTACTTCCCCTAATTATTCTACCGAAACATTTTATGGTGTGCTGTGTAGGCTAAGGACGAGGCTTTCAGACAGTGGCACGCTTGTTCGAATGTAGCCAACAAGAGGGAAATAATAGAGACAAAAAGGGAATTTTTCCTAAATTTCCTCCTAAAATCGGAAATTAAAATTTTCTGTAGCTGACAACAGTGCTAGCAGACACACACAAACTATCTTAAAAGAAGCTTTGGTATCCCTATAATATACCCTACAAGTATTTGACTATATCAAATAAAGTAAGAAGTTCATTAAAAAATATTTCAGTCTACCTAAAAAAATCACAGTTATCTTTCCACTTAGAGAACAAGGTCTACTGTAAACCTCAACTGTACTTCTCCTAACTATCCTATTGAAACTTTCTATAGTGCGTTGTGAAGGGCAAAGACAAGACTTTCAGATACTGGTACTTTTGTTCCTATGTAGCCAAAAAGAGGGATATAATAGACAAAACATGTAATTTTCCCCTAACATCTTGAATTAAAATTTTCCGTAGCTGGCAACACTGCTACCAGACAGACGAAAACTATCTTAAAATAAACACTGGTACATTACTAATATATCCTACAAGTATTACGGCGATATTTAAGAAACAATGCTTTTAATTACCAAAAATATATTTCGATAAACAGAAAATAGGGGAAAATCAAGAGTTAGAACCTATATCCGAATTTTTCGTGCGTCCCCTAATTACCCCACTGTAACGATATGTACCCGAGTTTGTTCAGTACGGACAAATGTTCGACTGGCGTAAGTTGACTTGCATTCGGACGTATAGGTACGGTTTATAACAAAAATTTCGAATTTTTTGCCCAAATTTAAGGATATTTTAATTTCCGTAGTTGGCAACACTGCGCGCAAGCCCGTCCAATTGATGTCAACAATTAGGTATCCATCCGACGTATCTACCTGACAAGTGTTAAGGAGGTCTCTCTACAACGAATGAAGCTATAGGGGAAAAGTAATAAAGAAAATTGGAAAATTCTCGAATTTTTGACTGGGGTGAAATTTGAGAAGGAAATTCGACACACAGAAGAAAAAGAAACTAAAATGATAAACTATGGACCAACCATATTTAGCAAAAAAAATATATATACCGATATCTTAATTAGTGACCATACAGGAGAGGATTAAAAATGTGACACACCCGTACGTGCCACTTTGGTCACCTGGGTCCGAAAGGGTTACGAGTGTACATTTAATTACATTTTTTTGACTACTAATTTGTGTTGTTGTAGTAATTATAGTCTTGACTAATAATAATATCGTTGTTGTAAACAATCACAATCTCTCCTTTTTTTACATCTTAGTTCCAATACTGATGCTGAGAAATGCAGGGTGTTTCAAAATGAAATATCGGGGAATTAGTCTTCGTAGTACTTATTACAGTTTACGCACAATTATAAATAATACATCAAACAAAAGAACACCTCAAACAGTTTTTGCTTCAAGTGTTCGATGTGAGCTTCATTCGTCACATGGCACACATTGAGTCAATAGGTGAGAAAGGCCCATAAACTTTCCGCCATATGGCACAAAACATTCAATTCACACAGACGGTTGCACTGTAACTACAGATTCAGTCTTTGTAAAATTAAAACACACAAAGCTTTCTGGTCTCTAGTCTCCATCTTTGCTACTTGCTCTTTCTAACGGCAGACAGAGGAAACAATGCATGGCATGCGTGTGTACAAAACTGTTTGAGTTGCTCTTTCATTTGATAATACTTATAATTGTAAGTTAATTGTAATAGATACTACAAAGTTTCAAAATCCTAATATTCATTTTGAAACACTCTGCATTACTTCAAATTATGTCATCCTATATTCATGTCCAAAATTATTGTCGCATGTCTATAAATATGTTGTAGGAATATAATGTGATAACGAATTCACCTGGTATTTCTTATAATGTTAGTACGTGTATAATCGGCAAAGACATGTATGTGACAAATTTCATGTCAAAACAGCAGTAAATAAGAACAATAAAACGAAAATAAAACTTTCTTGTCCATTTAGCAACATTTTCTTTTACTCTTTCTAATTTTCGTATTTATAATTCTTTTCCTTTGAAATTTACCACAAATATACATTTTCCGATTATACACAAAGCATCAGTATTAAAAGTACCCTACAAAATCATTATCAAATTATATACTTACAAGAAGACAGTTATAGCCCTAGATATGCAACAATCATTTTGGACATGAGTGTACATATCATCGGGCCGGCCCTAGGCAATTTGTCGCCCGCGCAATGACGTAATTTGCCGCCTCCCTCTTTCTCCAGAAAGAACAAATCTTTAAAGTCATGATTTTAAGTATGCTATTCCAGCATGAACAACGAAAGGGAGAGAAACTACACTTGCACTCAGAAAGGCTTAAATACTTACTACAAATACAATATTGTTGTGTCTGTTTTTTTCTTTAAATAATCTCTTATGTTAGTGAAAGATAAAGCAAATACATCTGAAAGATGGTAATCATTTTTATAGAATTCAATATCGAGTTTCAATCTCAACGTATCAGTTTGCAATTATAGTACAACTAGCACTTTTGCCTTTATTTCTTGATTTTCCTTCTACATCTGTTATTTATTTTTTTTTTTTTTAAAAAAAAGTGTTTCCACTTCAATGATAACGATCTTATTTGCAACAAAGACAAGAGAAGCTTTCATATCAGAACTCTGATAACTAACCAAAGGGGACAGGCATTCGAGAATTGAGTTCCTGTATTTGACAACAATCAAGCAATTTATTCTGGGATTTATTTTACCATTTGCTTTAGCACTGATCATGTGACTTAAACTAATGCGACCTAAACATAATTTATGAATGTAGTATTCAAGTAGAAGGTCAGCTTAGTAAATTTAGCTACCATGAACATGAAGTCTGTCTCCAATAAGAAATATTTATTTTAAATAAAATACTTATGAAAGATATTGCAGCCCCGTGCAAATGCACGTGTTGCACATATGGTAGAGCCAGCAATGCATATCATATATCTAGTCGACAAATTATTTATATATGATATTCAGAAAAATATTAGTAGGCAAATTAGTATTAGTTTTTACTTTTAGACAAGTTATTTGCATTTTATACTGTTCGTGATATTATTTTCGTACTTATTAAAGGCCTACTTTCACGACAAAAACAAACGTTCATTTATACTTTTATTTCTTCGTTGATATTGGTGAAACAGTACAGAAACCCGGATTATTAGTAGGTACGCTACTCATATAAATTGTAAAATATTTGTACCGTATCAGTATCTAGTGTTTAATTTATGTTGCATTTTATGGTAATTACACCTACATAAAAAATACTTCAGACTTAAATGACATAAGATGCATTACAAATGACTATTTGAAAAAAAACGAAATTTAGAAAAAAAACGAGAGGCAATGTTTTTTTTCTAAAAAAAACGTACATTTCTGAAAAAATACGAACGGTTTTTTTTCTATTTACAACACTATACCAGTGTGCAAACCTTCATCTGCCTTCATACACATGATAGAAGATTAGGTTTGGTTTTCATAACTTTCATGAAAGGTGTCTTCCGCAATTCATGAAGAGTAGTTAACATTTCGATTTCCGTCCGTAACAAATATAAATTGCTTAAAAGGATTTTAAAATATTTTGAATATTTTAAAATAGTTTGAATAATGTGTAAACTGTATGACATCAACAGAAGTAAATAAAAAAAGAAAAGAAAAAAGAAAGAAATTATACATTTCTGATAAATAGAAAATTATTTTTGTGTTTACGCTGTACCTGTTTTTGCAGTTGTTGTTTCACTAAGTTCTACACTGATGCTTGACAGAAAGAATCACTCATCTTAAGTGCATTACAATTTCATAGACAATTGTTTATCTTTCTCAGGCATGAGCTTCAAACACTGTTCTTAACGAAGCAGCCCACTAAAGTGATGATTTTTAGTCATTCCTGCTAAAAAGCATTATTCACATGAGTGGTTGTTCTGACAGTCTGAAGCTCATTTGCAATGCACACCACGCTGAGAGCAGTAAATTCGCAATTTTTTTTTTTTTTTTTTTTTTTTTTACTTACTTCTAACCCTTACAGACGAGCTTGGTTAGTACAAGGCCTCGAATTCACGACCCCTAATATCCAAACTATGATACATAGACGCTATCCAGTTTATTTGTTAGAATAATGTCTGTAAACAAACATCAGTAGATCCCTCCCGACGAACAAACATGTAACATTGCAAATAAATAAAATGTTTAAACTTACGCATCTAGCTCTTGAAATCTCAGAAAGTCGTTCTATCAAAAACCAATTACCAATACTTGTGACATTGAGCTTAAGCATGTAACCACCCTAAACTAGAAAGTTTAAAGTATGTTACCCAATAACTGATTTTACTTACTAATTCAGCTTTATCTAGTTGTCCGCGTATTGAAGGTACTTCATTAACTTATAGATGAACGCTACCTTACTTTCACCTACATACTGCCGTCTACGACGCTTTAAGTCGTACTCTAAATGCGTCCTGTATTCAATCAATACTGGGCAGAGCGATCTTTATTTTGGACTTATTTCGTGCTAAAACTATGTTAGGTTTGTTAGCTATCCAACGCAGAATCTTCGAGCCATGCCGGGCCGTCTACTTATTGTGATTTAGAACCAAACAATCCAGTAACCATGCGGATTCAGCCTGAAAGTATTAATAGTATATAAGGAGGGATTATACAGAATTAGAACTCCAAAGGGAAAAGAGGTGTGTGAAAGGTGTTTTTACCTTTATTTTATTAAAGTAATGCACAAGTATGCATTCGTAATTTTTTTTTTTTTTTTTTTTTTTTGTTCCTCTTTCTCTTTCCGCTCTTCATTTGAATTTTCTTTTTTAAAAATCACAAGGACATTTCCTACATGATCGATGGAACTGTTGAGATCTTGACCAAATTTGAAATGATGATCGATGTGCAGAAAATATTACCTGCAAGAACGAAGTGCATATAGTTGCAAAGGTTGTAGCGACAAACCTCTTCCTGACAGCTTCTGTAGGGCGTTCTCAGTATATGATAAAATTATATGCACTACAGCATCCTTTTGCAACCTGTAGCTTTTTTAATGTTTGTATTTTTGTTTCATTCCATCACAGCAAGAAATTAAAATAATTACGTAGGTGCGTTTCGCCATCCGGTAGGTCTCAAATAAGTCTCCATCACAGCAAGGAATCAAAATAATTACGTAGGTGCGTTTCGCTATCCGGTAGGTCTCAAATAAGTCGATCCAGTCTTTTCATATACTAACATTCATTCCATCTCCTTATCTCAAGTCAAGTATATGACTATCTTAAACAGAACATTGAATTTGTAGTCGAACCAGCTCTCAAAATTCGTACAGAAGATTAAACTTTTGTCTATGAAACAGTGCAGTCGAAGTACGAACTTGAGAAACTCTCTAAGAAAAGACTGTGAAACGAAAATGTTACTAAAAATTGTACCTACGTATAAGTTTTTCATAAGCAACGGCTATTAAAACAGACCTTTGGTACCAGTGATACCTTTAATATTATTAGGTTTCCTGGCGCGGTAATAGTTTTTAATGTTAATCTCCGTATCTAAGCCAGAGTATCGCAAATGAGCTCAAAGCGTTAGTGACTTCAAAAGTATGTGTCTTTCGTACACATTCATTTTGATTCAGTTTAGGTCAATTTGGCGGTTGTTTGAAAACGATAACGGTATGTCTGACCCAGACGGATAATGTGAGGATATTTACTCTGTACAACACATAATACGTATAACAATACTTAGAATCTCTTGTGAGATATGTATTTTAGCATTCACAGCATCCGTCCATTATAAGCCTTTGATATAACTTAAAGACAAGATAAACCGATAGGTAATGACGTCCATTTTTTTGCACATAACTAATTAGTGATTATTATCAATGACAATAAATTAATTAATAATTAAGAATTTTCAACTTTTAACTGTATGTTTATCATATGCCCAATGACAATTTCAGCAATTGCTTCTTCAGTTACATCCATAAATTTAAAATGTTTGTGCTTTTAAACCCATTTTGAGAAAATATTAGGGAAAAACTCAAAATATTGTGTCACCCTGTAATGTGGCTACCATACTTGTACAGTTCTTTTTTTTTTTTAAGTATGTTCCGTCCATATTTATCCCCCCCCCCGCAAAATAAAAAGATATATTTTTTTTTAATGTTACATAAGTTATTTGGAAGGCCAAGTGCTTTGTGGACTTGGAAATTGTATTTTAAACATCGATGTATATTATGTTTAACTTGAGAAAAATAAAGAGTATTTCAAGATTGTTAACAAATTGTTTTCATCTTTTGCAGCAACTTAGTAATTTGAAGCAACTTTTGTTAAAAATAAATAAATAAATAAATAAAATAACAAGCAATGTCATGGAAGTAATAACGATAGAAAAAAAGATCATATTAAACTATTGTTGATTCATAACAGTGATGAGAAAGAAACCACGATACATTATTAATAATATCTTTCAGGTAATGGAATAAGTATAAAATAAATATGGTAACATGCACAGGAAGATAACCATCTCATTTACCAGGGTTCACACTGATGATTAAAGTCAGGGATGTTCGAAGAAATTAAAGTGAGTCAAGAAACATCAGGGAGATGCTTCAAAATGTGCCGAAAGTCATGGAAATCGAATAAAGAGGGAGGCTCAGAAACTAAGGTTACAAGGCCGTTATTTCTGGAGTTCCGTCTCGTATGGAGGAATGTGGAGTGTGTGGTAATTTTTAGTACATGGAGTTGGCAACTGTGCAGAGTTTCAGCCATCCGTCACTTACGGCGCTAGTTACATGTAAACACAAATGGCGACTCGTTTGCAAAGCTGGTATTATGAAGAAGTCCACGGTTAATCGATTTCTATAGGCAAAACATGTAACCGCGGCTGAAGTTCACCGGCAGCTGGTAAAAGTTTACGGAGAGACTGTAATGTCTCGTCAGCATGTCGCAGAATGGTATCGAAAGTTTGCGGCTGGTAGGGAAAACGTCACCGACGAGGAGTGCAGTGGCCGACCCAGCACGGCATCAACAGATTTTTACAGAGCTCGCATGGAGGAGCCTCCCTGTAGCCCGAACATCAGTCCTAGCGACTTTTACCTATTCCCGTACTTGCAGGAGCACCTAGGAGGCAGTCGCGTTGCTATAGACGAGAAGATGAAACACGTAGTAATAACGTAGCTAAACACGCAAGGACAGGATTTTTACCAGGAGGAAATCTTCAAACTCATCCCACGATGCGACAAGTGCCTCAACTGATATGGAGACTATGTCTAAAATAACTTAATGTATGTACTATCTATTGGCTGTATTGGTTGTATGAAACAATATACTGTATCACGTGCCACTCCAGGATTTGTAACCTTACTTTCTGACCACCCTCGTATTTCATAGAAGTCAGAATTTTTTTCTTACCTGTCCCTAAGTAGAAGGTATAAGCAACGACTATTTCAAAGATAAGAAAAAAAACTGAAAAAAAAAATGAAAATTATATTTAGAAATAAAAAGCTTGGGAAGTAGCTAAAGATGTTAAAAGACTTAAAACTTTGATTGAAGAAGAATTTTAAAAATCCAAACGCTACTCAAGGACAAAAATAAGTTATGTTTGTTGATTGTGTATAATTAGAGATAGATCAAATTATGATATGTTTAGTGTACTTGTTTATGCTTATAAGGTATTCAGAATGCTGAAAGATTAAAGGTGTTGTTAGCATGTAATTAGCGATTGATGCTACTGTCTTATTTGCATTCCAAATACAGAAACTTCGCCTCATAAGTATTTACAGTAAGAAAGAGTAAGCTTATACTGTATTTCAAAAATAAAAATGTGACTATTGGACGGTTATACGATGGTGGAGACTTTATATATATATATATATATATATATATATATATATATATATATATATATATATATACACCAATAGAAGTGGTCTCCACTTGAAAGAAGGTTGAGATTTTTTTTTTTTTTTTTTTTTTTGCCAAACAAGATGGATAAGTAGAAGCACGAGTTTTTCGCAGTGCGCGATAAAACGAAATGCATCTGAATTAAGTAGTTTTCAGTTTCTTGACGTATTATAATATTCTATATGTAGTTTCATTGGTTTCTGTTGCACGATAAAACACGAAATTGGCAGTTTTGCGCGAAATTTTTAACAATACGCGAAATAACGCGAAATTTTAAAAATACGTTTCCATTAATTTAAAAACGCCAGTTTTCCGCTCACAGAACGGTATAACGTGGCATGAACGCTGCATTTTGAGTGGTTCGGACACGGCTATAGAGAACATGTTGCGCGTTAGGTATCACCATCGCAAACTTCCGTACTCATAGTACGTTTAGTTACTGATTTTTTTCTTCAGTTTGATTAAATTTTTATATAATTTTCTATGTGAAATATTCAGTGTATTTTGTTTTTAGGTAATTAGTGGTTTATTTCTGTAGTGATCTATGAATAATAAAAGGACAATTGTAAAAATGTCAAGGAATATATTTCCACAAGAGCTACAAAATGCGTAACTTTATTTGGAGAATGCGACAAAACGCGAAATATGAAAAACGAAACACGAAATTTTCAAATTCTTAGTGCGAAAAACTCGTGCTCCTATGGATAAGAAATGCAAGTAAATGAATTTAGGAAGAATTCAAAGGATAAAGAAACTGGAAAACTACGAGAAAAGTCAGGTACACTATGCTGTCTACTGCAAATTCACAATGCGTGAGAAATCTTCGCACTAAAGATGATCGTTCTACCATTGATATAGTCATCTACCGTTCTCTTCTTGAAATCCTTGAACAGGTTTCAAAAAATAAAATGATCATTAAATTATAAAACAAATTATGTTTATTTTTTGGATGATACATACTTTACAAACATATATACAAATGTACTTATTTTTTATTGGAGAAAAAAAAGTAGCTGAAAGTAACTAGGCTATTGGGTATTGTTACTCAATGTTAGCTTCTTTTAAAATACAAGTCTTTTTAACATTTCTGAGTTTTGGAAACAGAATGAATGGCACGATGGTGGTGAATTGTGTTTAATATCAATCACCATGATATCTTCCGGTGACTGGCTTCCGATGGCGTACGGCACTGTTGTCTTCCTGGTTCCATTGCATGGGCAATGAACTCCTCGGCGATCTCCCTATCGAGTCCTGTGTACGTCTTTGCTACGTCCTCCTCTGTTATCTCCTTCTTCTCTTGTTTCTCTCGCTTGGCAGCTCTTCGTTCACGTCGTCGTCTTCGCTCCTCCGGGGTACGTTTTCTTTCTCCGTAGTGCTATATTAATCAAGAAAAAGAATTTCGATTAGGTTACGAAAATATTTCCATGGCTATGTTATAACGATAATATGTATTGGTACTATGGATTGATGATTTAATGATTTTGAATTTAACGTCCCTTTTCAGCAGCAAGGCTATATGAGACGTGGACCTACTGAATAACATGAAATCCGAACCACATAAGCTCCTGCCGGGAATCGAACCCGGGTCTCCCATGCCAAAGGCGCGTACGCTAACCGCTTAGCCGCGAAGCAGCTCTATGTTACTATGTGCTTTTTTACAGTTAGTTTAGAACATAAAGTTGCCATATACATTCATACACCATTGTGAATGAGTATATATTCGTTTAAAAAGATATTTTGTAAATATTACCTAGTTATATCATAAATACTGTCACAAAATTTGGAGTGGCACAGTGCTGCCATCTGTGTATAAAGCGGAAGATGCATGTAGTGTGTGTTTGACTGTTCATGACATACGTTGATATTGTACTGAGTTCTGATGAAGTGGGGCGATTACGAAAATCGTGTAGCAGTAATTGCACTACCCGAGGTCGGGAAAATAGGTGAGATTTTCAACCTCCTGAAACCCCTACAAATCAGCAAGAGAGACCATACAGCGATACATCGAGACTGGAAGGCAGCTGACCGCGCAAGGAGTGGCAGACCACGAATGGTACGAACTCCGCAGGTCCAGAAAGCAGTCGTAGCAAGAATTCGAAGAAATCCTGTTCGAGCACAAAGTGTGATGGCTGCTGAGATGAACATCAGCAGAAATTCCATGTCTCGTGTGCTCAGGAGTGACCTACATCTACGGACGTATAAGAGGCGGACTGGTCATTTTCTGGCCCAAACATTAATGTCGCAGAATGTCCTTAAATCAGAGACTGTTGCGACGTTACGCCAACAATCTGCACAGAAAGATTCTCTTCACTGACGAAAAGGTGTTTCAATTGAGCAGGTCTACATCGCCCAAAACGACCGTGTGTATGCCACATCATCCACTGCAGCTGCTGAGGCAGCTCCAAGGGTTCAGAGGGCACATCATCCTGCCTCAGTGATGGTTTGGTGGGGAGTGACCTACAAGGTGTTAAAACATCTGCCAAGGTGTACCAGGACACAGTGCTAACACCTATAGTGAAACCACTGTCTGCTACCATGTTCCCTGAAGAAAGGTGGACCTTCCAGCAGGATTCCGCTCCAGGCCACAAAGCGAAAACAACCCAGGACTAGCCTCCACGGAACTTCCCCGACTTAATTTCTACCGCTGATTGGCCTTCTAGCAGCCCGGACCTTAACCCATTGGACTACAAACTTTGGGCAGTCCTTCAGGCAAAGGTCTGCCATAAACGGCATCCATCTGTCGACAGTCTGAAACAATCCTTGACCCGAGCAGTGAACAATTTTCCCAAAATTCTTAATAATATACAGTGAAATTATTTTTTCTCTCAAAATTTAATACAAAAAAGGGATGTATTCTGGGTATATGCAAGGAAATACGGTATTTAAATTTTTCAACTTGCCTTTTTACTTTCTGTATGTATGTGTCTGTGTCAAAGGGCCTATCAGTTTGTCATAAGCACCAAACTGTCACGTGATCAGGTCAAAACTCACGTTGCGTGCTAAATCGAGTCTGGAGATTCCAAATCAAGATGTGAGATATTTCCAGCACCTAATCTTCGCGCGTGGCACCCTGGGCAATTCGAAGAAGATGCATATACTTCTTTATTATTGTTGATTTTAGTGAAACAACTTGACTTTTGACAATGTTCTACCCATATTCTACTTACCTTATGGTGGACCAAAAGTTGGTATACACCCCTGCATTGGTCAAGTATAACATTCTAGTTTATGGATTTATTTGCTTCGACTGTTTTGGGCTTAAGTTATAAAGAACAAATAATAAAGAAACTAGATCTACTTGTTTAATAACAATAAGAAATGATATAAAATATGGTACGGGACTGTATACCTACTTTTGGGCCACCCTGTATTATATATCGTTTATAAGCTCTTCATTATGTCTTTGCAATAAGCTTTCAATTAGCCATCTCATAGTTTTTGAGACATGTAGACGACCTAATTTTTTTTCACGGATTTTTTATCGACTTTAATGTTCATGTTTCATGATTTTTTGACTATGTTCCACCAATTTTAGGACAATTTCTGTTTGAATGTAGAATCTATTTTGTTTGTTCTATATATAAGTTGATTTTCAGCCTTTTTTTTTTTTTTTTTTTGAGATAAGTGGAACAATTATTTGTTTTTCATTGATTTTCAGTTGACATTAATGTTAATATTTCGTGCTTTTTTTTTTCTTTTTTGACTATGTTCCATCCATTTTAGGACAATTTGCTTTTCGAATATAGAATCTATATAGTCTCTTTTACATTTAAGCTGAATTTCAACCATTTCTCCCAAAGTCTGTTCACATCGTTGGAACCGGATAAGCCTTTTTGTTAAGTCGAGTTTGTTTAATTTTTGCATGTATGCATATCGCTGTTGGTGGGGCCACAGTGTCTCACTAGGGAAGTACTAGAAGTAGTTCGCGGGATCTGCATGTATTATATATCGTTGGAACGGTCATACTGAGTATACCTTACATGTGAAATATCTCACTTGAATGGGGTCTGTAGGGGGCGTGGCAAACATTTGAAAATCAGAACAAGGCACGCTCCGAAATACCAGAAAACGTGGACAAAATAGGAAGCTATGATGTAATTGTTTTGAGGCGTTGTATATGTAGGTTTAAAAGGTAGCTGAATATGAATCTGACATCAAATGTTTACAAATCAAAATGGCGAATCCAACATGGCAGGCACAAATTTAAAAAAAAAAAACAAAAAAAACTATGAATCTGAAATTTGGTATATAGAGATATTCTACGTCGCTATGTATTTCTTATTTTCTTATTTTATTTCTTATTTAAAATGGCGGAGTTAAGGCATAACCTTTTCTTCCACTCAACCATTTACATTTTTCTTTAGTCGGATCTCTTTTTTCTTTTTCTTTCTTTTTTTCTTTCTTTTTTTTTTTTTACGACGAGAATAAAAATGACATACAGTTAGGCACGTTGAAGAGTTACCGACATACATAACAATACAGAAAATAAAACATGAAAAATGAAAATGAAACTTATTACATATAAAATAAACACTAAAACAAACAAGAGACATGCTAAAGACATGTTAAACTATACAAGGAGAAACAAATACGTCAATCTTGATTATATATAACATAAAATACATTCCTATGATTCACTATCTATAGATAAAATGATGCACCTACTTAAGTGATTGTCTATAATGTATACATTCATACACATTGTATCAGAAGGGAATAGAAAAGAAAATGAGAAGAAATAGAAAGGGAGAAAAGAAAAAAACGACTGCATGGTAACGCCAGGGATAGTTTCGTGTGTAACAATTTTTTTTTTCTTACTGAAGACCTACAGTAGAAAGATATTTTTTAAGCCGTCGTTTTAAGCCGTAATGTATGAATGGGATACCAAAAATGTAAAATTGAAAATAGCGGATCTAATATGGCGGGCAATGTGCAAAACACTGCTATGTAACTGAAAGCAGGTAGGTAGAGGTTTTCGTGGTCGCGGAGTACGAATCCAATGTTAAAAGTGCAAAATGCAATATGACGGATCCAATATGGCGGACAAAAAGTGCAACAGTACAGAATGGACGTGTGCGTATCGAGACGAGCCTGGACTCTGTCTCGATCTTATTTCGATTTGGAAAAGCACACGTCGGTCTTGAATTGGAGATGAGACCGAGACGAGATCAAGACTAGTCTCGATGTCGGTACCATCCTACTCATGAGAGTGAATATTTGTCAAACATATGACTTACAAGTGTACACAGCATAATGTGAAACCGGAAAGATAGCTATGAAAGCTTAACGATGTTTCAAACTCCAACGCGCATTTTTCACTGACATTGTTCGGATATTCAGATGATATCTGCAAATAATCGCAAAGTACTCTCGAGACGCCATTCAACTGAGATGTTACAGATGTAAAGTGTAGTCGGTGTGAGCTTTTCAACAATATATAATACATGTCGATCCCCGCATATCTGTTCGGAGGCGGGGCAGGAAGTTGGTATAGTAAAATAATTATTGTTTATGATTGCAATTTGTTCATATCATAAAACTTTCATGTGCGCTACAAAATCTGTCCTGTATTCCGTGCCTCAATTTGAGCATGATTGTATAGCAAAACATGCTCCTTGTTTATTGTAAAACATCACCTGTCCGTACATGTCCCGTTATGTTCTATCGGTATTTTTCTACTATATGTGTAAGAATAACATATTTCCGTTCTGTACATATTTTTTGCACCTTTCATCCGCCATAGTGGATCCGTCATATTGCATTTTGCACTTTTAACACCGAATTTGTACTCAGCGACCACGAAAACCTCTACCTAACTGCTTTCAGTTCCGTAGCGGTGTTGTGCATTTTGTCCGCCATATCGGATCCGTCATTTTGAATTTTACACTTTTGGTATCCGATTCATACATAGCGAGATCAAATATCTCTATATAACCAATTTCAGATCCATAGCTTGTTTTCTTGGAATTTGTGTCCGCCATTTTGATTTGTAAACATTTGATGTCAGATTCGTATTCAACTACCTTTCAAACCTATGTATGGGCCATTCCACGCGAAAGTGAGCCTGAACCCAAATTTTCGAAAACTATCAAAACCAATGCATTTTTACATATATATGAAGTAAATAGAACGAAATTTACTTTCTCACAAAGAAAAACTTATTTATACTTAGAATTCACGTAAAATTTTAAGTCTAAGTTGTGAATTTGTAACATGTCAGCTGCGAGGAAATTTTTTATTCTTGTAATCGGCAACATTTTACGGTATATTGTGCATGTTTGGCTGAAGTAACTGCGAGCTATTCAAGATGCTTCTTTTTGCTACAAGCTGCAGTTGAAAAAGTGTTTACAGGATAAAAATTGTTTATAATATCATTAAAGATATAAACGTCAACTTGAGTGTCCTGCCCGTGACAGAAAACTACCAAAAGTTATTGTACTGAATTACTAAATTTGAGAATGTGGTTCGTACTTAGTAGAAGTAACAATTTGCACGTGTACTTCACACTTACCAAATTTTAGACTAATGCTAATAATGTATTTCGATTTATTTCAATTTGAAAACTTGTCCTGCCCGTGACAGTGGGCATGCCACTGGTGTGATAGTTTGTGTACATTGGTTATTCATGATAGAAAATGATTCCATGTGCACTAAAATAAAGTTTTCTAAGCATGAACATTATTTACTTAAATAGAGGATTATCTATTACTGTCAGTATGATGTTTTAACTTAAAATAAGTGTCATATAAATATTATCATTAGCGTCACCTTTTTGTTCGTTTCAAGGGAGAAGTGGATGGGATTGGAGTATGTACAAAAAGGCCAGTATGGAACTTTGTGAAACAAAACAAAGTACTGTAATTGTAGAATGTGCTGCTGATTTCGTAGTAGCTTTAAGCTCTTCGTTTCAAAATATATCTGTTTTACTACTAAAGTACGGGACAAGAATAAACGACCAAAAATGCCATTAGTTTTTATTGTATTTTTGGTCGTTTATTCTTGTCCCGTATTTAATCATCAACAGAAATTGAAAAAAAAAAAAAAAAAAGACGCTTTGAATAAAAGACGGGAAAATGCTCTTGTCAATTGAATGTCTCCAGTCAAAACAGTTTTTTCCCTGCATTTGAAAGCGAAAATTTGGTAGTTCGCCGAACTTTTAAATCAGAGCTTCATCCGTGTAAAATCTTTAAATTTCTAACATAATCGTACTTTTATTCAGATTCTGAAAATGATGATTCCAAAAGCCATGAAGCTATCCTGAGGGACGACTTAGGTGTGCATGTTAACAAGGCTTGTGTTAGTCCAGCTGTTGAAAATATAACACAAGGAACATTTTTGTTGATGGAATTTTTCTCTAGTGGACAGAAAAAGAAAACATAGACATGGAACTATCGCCCAAAGCGCAGTGGAAGAGGACGAAGAAGTCAAGGAAATTCGTATGAAGACCGTAAGCGATTGCGGTAAATATTTTCAAGACTGTTGAAGACGTGTCTTACGTGCATTTCGATCAAATAATACATGTAATACCAGCAGTGCCGTGCCGTGGGGGAAAGGGGCGAGCGGGGTGCCGGCCCCGGGCGTCAAAGTAAGGGGGCGCAAAATTCAGGAGGAAAAAAATAAAAGATATATATATAAAATGGAAGAAAAAAAGTATTAAAAAGTGCTCAAAATCAAGGAAAAGCAGGGTTTATTTTTGAAAAATTTCTTACGCGTCCCGCCAACCATGATGGCGCTTTGCGGCTGGTCTGTCGACCTCACTCATATTTACGGGGCGCCGTCGCGACGCGTCGTATACTCTCGCCCCGGGTGCTGATTTCCTACGGCACGGGCACTGGATACCAGCACCTATTTTATATACTGTTACACAGTGTTTTGTATGAATTTCCCTACAAGGTGGGTGTTAATGGGCAAATAAAACCATTTCCTAAAGTGTAGGTGGTGAGAAATAAGTGTACGACATATTATTATTTTTATGTGATAAAAGCGAGCCTCAAGTAAAGTAAATAGAATTATTGGTGTACAATGCTATAACAGAACAGCAGAAATTGACTTATTTTCGATTTTATTTCATTTTTGAAATCATTCTTATTGAGATTTTGTGTACTGATTCACACGGTGTCCTGCCCGTGACAACCATGTGTCCTGCGCGTGACACAGTAAAGTTTAGTTTATTCATCAATATAAATATTTGGCAATATTCTCTTATGTGAAGTTTGCTTAAAAATTTCATAATTTATACATTTCCGTTTAAATAAAAACATTTTGAGCTAAGAATTCACAGAGTTTTGTAACATTCACTTGGTGTGTCGAAAGTCACTTCTCTTTTTTGTCCCCGCCCGTGACAGGCATTTAGGGATTAATATTTTCTACTCTAAACGGAAAAAAATACTGAAAACATCAGTTACATATACTCCTAAGTCTGTACTGCTCATATATCATACAATTAGCAGATTTTATGTTGTACTTTTAGAAATATACAACTTTAAAGCATCAAAAATGTAGTGTAAATGTCCTGCCCGTGACGATGGAATGGCCCATATGCAACGTCTCAAAACAATTAAATCATAGCTTCCTATTTTGTCCACGTTTTCTGGTATTTCGGAGCGTGCCTTGTTCTGATCTTCAAATGTTCGCCACGCCCCCTACAGGGCCCATTCAAGCGAGATATTTCACATGTAAGGTATATTCAGTGTGACCTTTCCAACGATATATAACACATACAGATCCCACTTATCACTTCTAGTACTTTCCTAGTCAGTGATAGAAAGTTTACCTCTTTATGTGTGGGGTCCTTGGTTCGATCCCTATCCAAATAGATTTGTAGTGGACAACATCGTGGAATTTATCTGGGTACTCCGACATTCTCATTCCACCAATCATTCCATCATCATTCAGTCAACTTAATCATCCGTCTCCCTTAGCCTAAAAGACATAACTGTGGGTCGTTAATCTTAAAAGATTTCATTTTATTTGATTAATTTTTGTATACATAATATAGCTACCATGTACACTTATGTCCAAAATGATTGTCGCATATCTACAAATGTCTTTTTGTAAGAATATAATTTGATAATGATTTTGCAGGGTACTTTTAATATTGATACTATGTGTATAATCGGGAAGTGTATATCTGTGGTAAATTTAATAGGAAAAGAATTATAAATACGAAAATTAGAATGAGTAAAGCAAAATGTTGCTAAATGGACAAGAAAATTTTATTTTCGTTTTATTGTTTTTATTTACTGTTCTTTTCACATGAAATTTGCCACATACTTGTCTTTGCCGATTATACAGATTATACACATACTAACATTATAAAAAATAAAGGGCGAATTTGTTATCAAATTATATTCCTACAACAACATATTTATAGACATGCGACAATAATTTTGGACATGAGTGTACATTAAATACCAGACGTATAGTGACCATGGAGATGCCTCCTAGAAAATTTTCTTCGGGCGCCCCTGTTACTACTTTAGTTTCAGTAGCCGTCGCTCGTCTGACAAACAAGTCATTTTTTGGCTTTAAACCCTAAATAGTAAGAGCGACTAAAAATTTTAAAACAAAGTTAATTAAAAGCACTTTTAAGTGACATTTTATTCAAAAATACACTTTTAAAATATATAAATAAATATTACGACTTCAAAAGTAAACTGCAAAGTGAAATAAACTTCTGCTTGCTTGTGTCAAACTACTACTAAAACTTTCATCTCTAGAGTTTAATGGGCTGAAGCCTATTATAACGTTATTCTATTACTAGTTTAACAGAAGCAATTCGAAAGTTACTTCACACTCTTCAGAGTAATTGTGAAATCGTAATTTTTATTGTTTAAAATTACTTTTGAACATGTCATTTGCTGTCAGCAGATGTCATAGTCATATTACAACGTCTGTTACTACTCCATTTACAAAGTAACCAAAAAGTTGTTGTCGCTTTTGACGTCCTATTAATCATACGCTCACAGAGGGGAAATGAAATGACGCACGTGGCTGCCAAGCGATCAGGAATTTTTCTTTCCATCGGCCATATACTGTAGGTACGTTATGCACACACAGCAGTCATAGCTCGTCCAGTGTCAAAGAAAAATAAAGGCACCGAAGCAGCTTGTTCGCGTGTATTTGTTGTATGACTTTAAAGTGGGCATGTCCGCTGCCGCATCAAGTCGCCGCATATGCCAAGTATTTGGGAAGAATGCTGTGAACGCAACAAATACACCTCCAGGCATTGGTTCCAGACATTCCGTTCGGGAGATGAGAGCCTTTCGGACGAACCTCGCAATTGAGTGCCAAATGTGTTGGATGACGAGGCCCTGAAAGCAGCCATTGAGGACAATGGTCTAATGTGTGGTGAACTTGCAGAAATGTTTCGTGTTTCCGCTGAAACAGTCAGACTGCACCTGCATGGATAAGGGAGTCATATAAGTTAAGTAAATGGATGCCCATATATTGTCGGCGACCAACAAGAAACAACGAGTCTGTTTATCCTTGCACACTCGGCACCTGAACACATCCAACTTTGATCGCTTGCTCACTGGCGACGAAAAGTGGATCCTGTATAGCATTGCCAAAATCCTTACTCTATGCCCTCAAGCGTACCAGACATTGGTTGTCGCCAAATAACCCTGTTCCTCACACCTGTTTCTCTGCACCCAAGAAAGGTTATGCTTTCTGTATGGTGGAATTGTCAGCAAGTGGTGCATTATGAACTCCTTCCACTTGCTCATACTATCACTGCTGAGGTTCACTGTCAGCAATTGCGAAGGAGCATTGCGGCAGGAGCCGACATTGGTGAATCGCAAGAGTGTGCTGTTCCTGCACAACAATGCCAGGCCACATGTGGCAGAGGACCTAGGAGACCCTTCAGCAACTTGACTGGGAGACACTGCAATGCATCATATTCACCGAACCGTGCGCCAACAGATTACCACCTATTTCCTTCCCTCGATAACCATCTCCGTGGGAGATCCTTCACAAATGAGGGAGACCTGCAGAACGCCTTCACGGACTTCTTTGCATCCTCGACCGCTGAGTTTTATCATCAGCGTATTGTGTAGCTGCAGGAACTTTGGCAAAAGATGTTGGATATTGATGGAGATTACCTCGAAACCTTAAAGGTACGTACCATACACTGTATTGTTTTTTGTTTATCACTGCTCTAGAACGGCAAGAACCTTTTTGGTTACCCTGTAATAGTTCTGGTATTTTCTGTATTATACAATGCTATGTTATCCAAATTTTAATATTGCTTTGTGTTCCAAAGTTATTTTGAAAAAAAAAAAAAAAAAAAAACGAAGAATGAAATGCGTGTTAACTTCGAGTGACTTCTAACGTTGCTACTATTATATAGTCTGTCCACCTGTTTCATTAACCATTAACATATCAGGAAAGCCGCTCTATCGATAACGCAAGAACAACTGTTGCATGGAACAAGTATTTGACAAATCAAATTCTGCGTTCACGCTGCGCTGAGGGTTTCTATCTCTGGCAAACATAAACTCAATTGTGAGTGTTGCGTGAGTTATCTCTGATAGACATAAATTAATGTAAATGCCTTTTGAGTTATCTGTGGCAGATATAAACTGATGTTAGTGCTATCTTTGGTAAACATAAATTGATGCCAAGATTCTGAGTTATCTGGCAGACAAATTGATGTCAATGCTCCGTAAGTTATTTCTGGTAGACACATTAATGTCAATTCTGTACGAGATACTTCTGGTAGACATACATTGGTGTCAATGCTCTGTTAGCTGGCTATGTTTTACGTTTGTACGATGAGAAGATAAGATTATTAAGCCTGCTTGCATAATCGAGTGGTCAAAGGCAAGAGGCTGGCGGCTGCAATTGGTGTCTGTCGTGGGTTCGAACTCCGCTCACGGTATTACATATTGTCCTATCACCATTCTTTTTTATTATCATTCATTTCTCCTTTTCGAACTTCCCTTTCGAAAAGTTGTTATCGCCGCGAGAGAAGTAGCACCTTCATTTAAATTTGTTTTTAGCGCTATTTTTACACATGAAGTGTTAATACATACAACAATGTCTCACATTATTTTTGTAGACTGGGATGGGTAATCATTTGATGTGGGATTGCACAGTTTTCGAATTAATCAACAAAGTTTCATGGGGTCTCATTTAACATCAATATTGCACATGCTGCCATCTTTAATGAGATTTTCCTAAAGACTAGCGAGCTGAAGGTTAATTTATTGCCAGGATATGTTGAGAGCAATGATGGTTAATGCTTAAACTGAACAGACTATACACAAGCTTTACGGATAACTGACGTAACGAATTGTTTAATAAAAGTACAAGTTATTCAAATACTATATTTGTAATGATACCCACCATACTTCTTCGGACGTTGGGTGGCATGTTCCTGAGGTGCTGGTAGTTTTCCGGGACCATTGGATTCCTGAAGTAGCCATGAGGTGGAAGAAGCGGAGCAGCGTATTGTAAAGCAGAAGGTGGTGGCGGACGTGGAGTTAACGGCGCTGGGATTAGATGAGGCACTGGTGGAGCCAGAACAGGTTGACCATTTCCATGGACCTACATAGCAAAAGAAAAATACAATTATTATTATTATTATTATTATTATTACAAAGTGAAAAGAAACGAGTGGTATTCGAAGAGAAATCGTCAATCACTGTTTAATCAATTGTTGGTCACGCGATTAGTTTGTGTTGTTTAGCTCTGTACTAAGGAGGGTGTACTTTCTAGTATTCAGAGTCTGCTTGGGAGTTCAGTAAATAAGTTGGCTTGGGTATGATTAACTAATATAGGGGGTCTAACCCTAATATCACGGATGAGAGAAATAAATGTGGCAACTACGAAAATACAGACGTAGTCTATAGAAATGGAAATGTAAGAAATACGAAATTTAAAATGTTTTCTTTGTGGTTTGACATCACAACAACTTATAAATAGTTACGAAATCGGATTATAATTAAGTTATTCATTTCTGAGGAATGTATTTATGGCAGTAATAAGTAGAAATCAAGTAATGATACCCACCAATATAAGGAAAGATAATGTATGTTGTAATTATAAGGAAAGATAATTTATCGATCAGTTGTATGTATTCCTCAGAAAACTGGAAATTTTCTACTCATCTCTTATTGTTCACTTCAAGAAACAGTTCTGCTATTGTAGAGGACTCGGTTTAATAGCTGCTTCATAGTTAATTCACCCGATGAGGTGAAAGGAAAGAAAGACAGACAGACATGTTATTGTCTTTGTATTCTCATAAAGGAAATGTGTTTTTGCCAGGGCCGGCCTTAAGCCGATTGGACCGATTGCTGCCAATCGGGCCCCACGCTAGTGCCACCTACTCTAACTCTCCAGTCTAATCTACTCTCCTCCAATGCCGTTTTAACAGCATATTTGACCCCAGAGCGAACAAGTGTGTTGTGCTAATACATGTAATTGATATATTTCATTCTGCTCGCGGGGCCCCCTGCCAAGTGACTATAGCTCTGAAACTCTCGAAACATATTGCAATACAGGTACATCCATGGACTCCACAAGGAAGGGTATGGCCTCTCCCTAACAAGTAAATGAATAGTTTGTATTAAGCTTCCGGGCATAAGCAAGTACGGTATTTTCTGGATTTAATGCTGCAGTAGTTTTTTTTTTCTTGTTTACAATTTCTGTTGTAAAAATAGATTTTATGTTCAGGGAGTACACTCCCAACACCACTAACACTCCCCCAAATTTCCTTACACTCACACCTGGACGTTAAAATATTGTTTTCTTTGAGTTTGTGTAAAAATGTATAGTCTATCATTATTCTGAGTGTAGAGTTTATCATTATCTCTCTTATTTTGAAAACTCCACTAAGTAAAAGCTCCCTGGCGTTCTTACTGATTATGCCATGTGATGCTACCGTGAATATTGAGATGGTATCAAATAAATCAGCCTCAGTATGACTTCTTTAAATATCCTTTCTCTTATTACAGCTATATTAAAAACACAAAACCAGAGGACAAACTTTGCCCTATCCTGTGAAAAAATCCCATGAATGTATTTTTAAAAAAAATCAAGTCAGGAAAACCGAATGTATGCTAGTGCGTACTGAGTATGTTGCTACTTTGTCTTCTAATTCGAATAATGCAATGGAAAATGTGTCATCCATCTTCCATCAGTTCCTTAAGATTTGTGATTGTCTCATCAGCATTTCATTTTGTCCGCAGTCGATAACAATTTCAAACTGATTATACCTTTCATAAGTAGCTACGTACGATCTTCTAACTAGGGCACGTTAGGTTTTCCTGACTTGAATTCTTTTCAAAAAGATACAGCTGTTAAGAAATCTTTGAACCAACGAATTCATATCAATGTGCATTTCATTATGTCTTACAAATATAAACTTATGGAAGCATAGACTTTAACATTGTATTTCACGTAAAACTCTAGCCCAATTTGATATATTACATGACCCCCCTTCCTATTTGAAAATAGTCAAGCGAGTTACAGGATGGCCCAGGATGGCCGACTTCAAAATGGCGGTCATGATAAGCATACCCTCAAATAGATGTCCTCTTCCTCTCGATGTCGGTTTATGTGTTTTTGTTTATCATCCCTTTACCCGTTTTACAAATAAAATAAAATTTTCAAACTTGAAACATTGTCATGGCTTATTCTCATCAATCAAGTTTTTGGCAACTGCGGCCGTCTTTATGTACGGAAGCACTTTAAATTTTGCTTATGCTCGTTTCTTGATATTCCACTCTTCTCTGCCAATAGTTTTCGATATCGATAAGTTTACTTGTAAAATAAGAAAACTATAAAATACTGGTACAGAACCTTCTTGAAAAATTACAAGGCCAACGGAGAAAAGATTCCTTTATTGTCTGCATTTCCATTTGAGTTAATTCTCTAAAAAATTAGCTGCTATAAGCAATGAACAGGCTGAGCATTTTCACCAGACTATTTTGCAGATGAAAAACGTCATAAAGGGAAATGGGACCCGTCCGTGATGAGAGGTTACTGAATGAGGATTCCACAACATAGAAATGGGAAAATGTCTCAAAACTGTCTTTGCCATTAATCATTTTTCTTAATCATGCTTATAAGTAAACATAGGCCTACCTGGTGTTTCGGGGATAAACTGACAAACTTATCATGTGTTCAGGATTTCAAAACAAGACAAATGTTTTGGTCGGAAACGCTGTATTACGGAGAGAGAGGGACCAAATTAAAAGTAATTACTGGGACTAGTCATTCCTCTCACCCTTTTATTATCCCTATCTCCGTACTTAAACATTTTTGATCAAAGTTGCAGATTTTTTCTTGTATCGAGCTTCTGAACACATATGCGAAGTTTGTCGGCCGTTTCCGTAGTGCCCTGTATAAGAATACGTAATAACAATATACACACACGTTTGTAAATGACGTGTTTTCAATGGTTAGTATCATATACGTGCAGTGTGCGAATTAGATAATCTATATTGGGGGGGATAAAATTAGGCCAAAGGACATAGTCTGAAGGTTCAAATTTCAAAATGAGACAATAAATGCCTTACCCCCATATATATATATATATATATATATATATATATATATATATATATATATATATATATATATATATATATATATATATATATATATGTGACATCTGTAATAAATAAGAGATTTATTAATTTAATAAATCTACGGACAATAACTATGCACATATATATTGTCTCACATACACACACCCCACTAAACCTTTCTGAACGTGTTTTAATGTTGTACTCACTCTTGTCCCCGTAGCTCTCTAAGGTTTATTTAGTTAATAATTCGGCTCGAGCGATAGCCATGATCACAAGCATATGTTAATTTTTCCACTCATATTGAAAGCTTCCACTTTGCATTAATACATACAGGTTGCGAAAAGAAACCTACTTCAGTCTTGTGAAAACCACTAAAATTATCAGTTAAACCGGACATTTTTTTTTTTTTTTTTTTTTTTTTTTTAAGAAAATCTAGATATTAGCCTATCAAATAAGAAATGGATTGTTGCTGGTCCCGATTTCTCACATCAAGGTCAAATCGAAGGCCAAATATTTAAAATCTCTCAATTCAAATTTCGAGCTTGTGCTTCTACTTCCCGCTAAAGCTGTGCTCATCACGACTTTTTTTCTCCAAATATCGATTCCGTGATGGGCACGGAAAGTCAACACTTAAAAATTACTTTACTGTTAGGTTGAAGATGAGTTGATTCACTATGGGCTACGTTATTCAAATAAAGTAAAACATTACACTGAAGTTTTTCAGACAACATTAATTGCGTGGACAGCAAACTGTACAGCGAAAAGATGGAAAAATGAAGGGTTAACTTTAAAAAAAAAAAACAAAAACGCTCCAGTTGAAATGCTTATACAGACACGGACAATGACACGGAGAACCAGTTGTATTAACAAATGCTGAAACAAATCTTGAATAATTCGCTTATTCACCTAAAAATCACCTTCATTAACATGTCTGCTCACTAGGAGAGTATCCCCCAGCATGTACGTTAACATATACTTACGAGAGAATACCTATATCTCAGATTTTGAGTACAGTTTCAAAAGTTCATTTCCGTAAACTGTAAAAGCAGTGATTACTATGCTAATTATCACAAATTAAATGCAACTTTTGAGTTGCATACACACAACCTACTAGGGAATGAAGACCATGTGCTAACAAAGAGTACACTGGAAAATGAAATAACATGTTATAACAAAAATTAAAATAAGATGATAATCGATACAAATATAGAGGATGAATATGACATATCCGAACTTCGCCAAGTATGGTAGAAGAAGCTATTTGTTTACTTCTTCTTGGCCAACCGCTAAGAACATTTATAAATCTATATGTGGCTTTGTTATACGCAATTAGTACATTCAAATTCACAAACGATGACGAACTGAAGGGTACGAAGGTACAGTTGCAAGTAACAACCGTAGTCATAATAATATAGTTCTACTAAACAACGTTGAAAATAGTGGGTAATTAGGTGGTAAGTAGAAATGACCAAAACTGAACAGTTTACATCGATCATTTCGAAATACAGCTAGAAGATTAAATTTACAAGAAATAACAAAAATCAGTGAAATTTGGAGTTATACTAAGCATAGTTTGAGGGGGAAAGCGAGCATTCCCGGATACTTCAGCTGACTTCTTTGGGGGGAACAAAATGTGATTGAGGGGGGAAATCCCCCTCATCCCCCCCGGTAATTCGCACCCTGCATACGTGTATTTCTTTCATGAAAACTTAGAATTTGTCTTAATAAGCACCTCTGTGAAGATCCATGTCCTTTTCAGATATGATATACTAATATTGCTAGTTGTAGATTTGCATATATATAATTTTATATTGAAATGTACCTTATATATGTTAAGTTTAACTTTCACGCACTTTCCATCCAGTCTTACTGCAAAATCTCTGTTAAACTTTTGAAACGAAAAGGTTTTTTTTTTTTTTTTCGTTCTATGATTTGTTCTTAGGAGCTGGATGGTTAATGAAAGGGGGTGTTTATGAAGTTAAATTTTGCATGCTCTCCCACTGGGAATCGAGCTCGTGACTATATACACCACAGGCGCACGCTCTAACCCCTAGACCAGCAGGGAGTGCGCAATATATATATGTATCAATATGTATTGGTTCTACACACCTTAGTTCAAGTTAGTTGTAAACCTGGGGACCCGCAAAATATTCCCAATCGGGCCTCGCATCACCTAAGGCCGGCCCTGATTGTTGCTAAACCGTAGCCGGGTACGCTCCGCTCTAAATTAATTAGTCACGTGTGATTAACAGATTACTACTACATGCTACGTGCTAATGAGATTCCGAATATACTTCCGATAACCATGTGTTAGTCAAGCCCTTAGTATAGTGCTAATCATACGTCAAAACAATTCTGCATAAGGCCCAATAAATTTAACATATTTCTTTTATATCTTATAGGCTATATATATGACGCCAGTGCTCGTCTTTCGCTCGGAGCAGCGAGACAAAGAAACCTAAGAGCCCGATAAGGAAGACGAAGAGGCGGGAGAAAAGTTGAGAAGTATTGCCAGTGTACGAATAGTCTTTGGTGTACTTGCAAAATCATCGTCTCCACTGCAAAATCATCGATGTTGTTTGCCTGTCACCATTAATTTTGTCAATCATAAAGTTGCTCAGCCTGCTTCTTCTACCTTCGTCTGGTTTACTGAGAATCATAGAATTTAATTAAAATGCTATAGGTTGTTGAGCTGGAAATTACAAACAATTGATGAGATGAAGAAACTCCGAGAACAGAGGGAAAAGCCACGTTATTACAAAAAATTGTAACTTCTAAGAGTGCGATGTATGAAGTTTTTTTCTAATACTTTTTTGTGTTGTCGTAGTTAAAGCCTAAGTTCATTAGGTTCAGGTTCGTCTCCTGAAATTTCGCTTTCCGTTACTGTGTTCAGGCCCACTCTTCCTCTCGGGCAATTAGATGAACTCCTTTTTGGCTATATGGTTAGCCAGTGGTGCCCACCCCCCCTCAATTGTCTATCCGTAGGAGTTCTTCCATGAAAAAAAGAACTTTTCGATTAAGTTTTACACCCTCTCAAACATATTTATATAGGATTTTAACCCCCCCCCAAATATTTCAATGACGCAGTTTGCGTCATAGCCCCCCTTGTGGGCACCCCTGGGTTAGCGTACTCGCCTTCGGTATGGAAGAGTCGGATTTGATTCTCTTTGGGAACTTATGTGATTCGCGTCTCACGCAAGCTGTAAATCCACATCTCATATAACCTCGGTGTTGAACGGAACGCTTGAATGTTTTGGGATCTCAAGTTGCTAAATTGACTATAAATAGAACACAACGTTGTTGAGTACCTTCACTTTATTTTTAGCATATACGAGACGATATCAAAAACTTTCGAGACTAGTTCTATAACAAGCCAACAGATGGCTCCCAAGGCTGCATTTACAGACACAGGGGTGAGTGTGCCAAGAGATCGTCCTGTGTACATCGGCAGCTGAATAGTTGGTGCTATTTTGACCATTTGCGTTCCATGTCTGTGATTTCATCATGGATAGCAAGTTAGAACAACGAGCGAGCGCGAAATTCTGAGTGAAACTGCAAATCCTCACAGAGACGCTTGACATGATTCGACAACTATACGGCGATGCTGGGTCGTTCGATGTGTTTTGAGTGGAACGCGCGCTTCAAGAGCGGAAGAACATCACTGGAAGACGACGAAAGATCAGGATTACTTTCAACGAACACAACATCTGAAAATGTTGAAATCCTTCGCAACTTGTGCATGAGGTTCGTTGGAAAACAATCTACAACATTGTTGCTATTGTCGGTGTCATAAGGAACAGTGCAGGCAATCCTTACGTGTGATTTGAACATGTGCCGTGTTGCTGCCAAGTTCGTCCCAAGGCTACTAACTTAGGAGCAGAACGAAGTTGCTATCACCGCCTCGAACTCTGTCAAGAAATCTGTCCGCGTGCCTCGGATGACCCATTCTTCATTATCATTACTGGTGACGAAACTTGGGTATACTGTAGGGACGGCGCCAGAAACGTTTGATGGGGTGGGCGGAAAGAGGCGGACCTAGTTGCTGGGTGGGCGGATAATGAAAATAAGAACTGGGTAATGTAGACATTTTTTTTTTTGGACAATAATTAAATTTCAATCTTTAAACTCTTTAGTTAGCTAAGGCTCAGACCGAAATAGCGGAGGGACAAGGATGTGGGAAACAAGCTGTCTTGGCCTTATAGAAGGTACAATCCCGGCATTCGCCTGGTGGGACTGAAGAAATGCAGGACTTAGGATGGGCTGCGGGAGTTCGTGGCTATATGCTCGACCTACCGAATTCCGCATGGCAGACACACTACCTCTACTTCCATTTTTTTTAACAATAATAACGGTGTGTACTCTGTAGTCGATGAAGTTCAAGACAGCTTTACCTCCTCTCCCTCCAAGAATGCACACGAATGTATAGAAATAAAAAAAGGTTCAAACAACACAGACTAACAGATAATACTCTACCTTTCGTTAATATCATAAAATACACAATAAGTAAAGTAAAACAAGAATAAAATAGGCTATTGTAAATATTTTTATCTTTGAAGCATTTATTACAAAAAAAAAGCAAGAGACAAAAAAAAAAAATAAATCATTTATATTTTCTCTCGTATATCCTTAATTTGTGCACATTAGATTTTTTGACGTGATCTCTATATGTAACAGCAAAGATCTATGTTACTAAAAGAATAGGGAAATTCGACAGCATAATTGTTTGATCATATCTTACACAGAAATCTTTGACATTGAAACTCAAGTTAAAAAAAAATAAAACAATTATAAATTGGATAAAGAAGTAAATAGCATTTAACAAAACTTCATCATGATCCACAGAAACAACAATGTATTTTAAACTATGAAGGGTCACATGGTACGAACAAGCTTACAATAAACTTTTATACCTGCACCTTAATGGAGTACATTGCGTTGATTGCTATGTCCAACATCGAATAATTTTACCACATTGTCGACAGCAATATTCATTACAAGTTTTCTTTCTACTGAAAGGAAACAAAGATCGCTTAGGCGACAGTTTGCCATTCGGTTTCTTAGATATGTTTTAACCCGTTTAAGACACGAGAAAGAACGTTCACATGGTGAACTAGATACAGGAATGGTGACAGCAATTACGGCTAATTTGTGAATTTCATGAAAAGCAATTTTGAAACGATCCATCACTTCAGTAAACTGAGAAATGGAGGTAATTTTGCATTGCTTTTCCTCCTCAATACGTTTCAAAACTTTCGGGAGAAGTTTCATTTCCACCTCTACACTATCGACATCACATTTATAATGACGTGCAAGTGGTTCAATTTTCTCAAATGAGAGGAAATGTTCACTTTTAGGGTGAAGACGGCTTATTCCAGTGTAAATTGGCGTTCAACTGTAGGGGATAGAGGGGTAGCTCCGGTCAGGAGATAACCCCGGTTAGTTCGATATAGCGTGAAAAACTTGTAGTAAATAAAAGCAGATGATGGCGCCTTACTGGAAGCTGTCAGATAAAGTAATTTTGAGAGCGACGCCATTGTAGGAGTGATAAGCATTAAATGAAGGCGTGTTGTATTTCTCGCTGCGTTGATGTAATATTAGCAAAAATATTCTACACTGTAAGTACTATTCCATTTGATATTTTTATTAACTGACTTTTTAGGTAAACACTATGCTTATATAGTTCTAAAGCAATCAATAAATTAATGCATTTATTTGTTTGTATGTTGGTGTTGACCGTGTTTAACTCAAAACATGCATTTTGGGTAGCCCCGGTCAAACGGATGGGGTAATGGCAATCAGTAACCGGGGCTCCCCCACATTAAAATAAACGGTAATAAACAAGTCTTGACAGCCAATCCCTAAACAAAGCTCATCAAGTGTAATCTAACTCAGAGGCCAGAGATTATGAAGTTGAACAAGGAACTTCCACTGGATCCAGACGTATATAATCATTTGATGATTTTTTGCCAATACCAATAGATTTATATTTCAAATATATTAAGGTGTTGACGAAAAATATATGTAACTTCAATGAATAAGTATTTTTGTAAATCTTCTTGACACGAAACTGCTGTTTATCATCTGTCCAAGTAGATACCCAACTATTCTAAAGTTAATGAATAAATTTGAAATATTAATGGTGTTGAAGTTCTTTTTCCATATGTAAAGCATGGGGAAATCCCTGATTGCCATTATCCAACCGTGTGGGAAATAACGGTAAATTGAGTTGAGTTGATTTTGAGTTTAACGTCCCGTTCAGCAGCGAGGCTATACGAGACGTGGACCTACTGATTAACGTGGAATCCGAACCACATGAGCTCCCGCCGGGAATCGAACCCGGGCCTCCCACGCCAAAGGCGCGTACGCTAACCGCTTAGCCACGGAGGAGCTCAACGGTCAATTGAGTATGCTCATATTTTCGTTTTTAGCCTGGCAATGAAATAAGAGATGTATTTTGAAATTGGTCACAATAAAAGAAACAGTATTACCTATAGGATCGACTTATCGCGGAAACTTTTCGTGCTTTAGGAGCTAGATTATAACGATTTTTGCTTAGGTGACTGCTATTTCCCCATTCTCCCCTATCTGGAATTAGGTTTGTAAAGAAAATCATTTTTCATTGCAGAGTTAAACACAATCCTAGAACCTATTACATTACAATCAATAGTAATACTTATTGCTTTTGAAGTACAGGATATCACCTTCATTATTCTACTTCTGTTGGGGTGGGCGGTTAGGTGGGCAAGACCATTCATCGGGTGGGCGGTCGCCCACCCCCGCCCACCCTTAGTGCCGTCCCTGGTATACTGATACAACACCTGAGACAAAGCAACAGTCTTCACACTGGAACAAACATCATCTCCACGACCGAAAAAGGAGACGCAGATCCACAGCTCGACCAAATGCAGGGATTTCTAAGAGTGAATTCGTGACACCCTATCCAGTGAATATCCAAAGCATGAGAAACAATACAAATACAGTGATAGGGTGCCCAGCGTGCTGGAAGATAATTTTAAAGGTATGTGTTTCTATGGCTTCGATCTATGGGAAAACAAACAGTTCCAACTGTTCAGGTACAGTACCAATGCGTGCAAACGAACTGTCACAGTATAGTGGATGTTGGTAACACTCAGTGGCGGCTAATGTTAGTATTGCAGCGTTGCGCAACGACAGAAGATTTTCAAGAAAAAAATATTAACAGTAGTAATAAAGAAGTGAAGAATTTTACTTTCTGTTACTCCATTACATACCTTACATGATATATTTTTTATTCTATAACTGTAAAATCCATTAATCCGTTTTAAATAGCAGAAAACAATCCATCAGAGAATCTCTAATTTATGTTGCGTTGCAGCGAACATACAACGACCAGATTTCTACAACACGGACATTGGAGCGAATACTAAGTCGCTTTCCCCCTATCTCAGGAGTTAAAGACCCTGGTCGTTGCAGTGCTTGTGCAACGCGGGACGGTTTTCAGTGAACGAGAAGACTTTTCGCGTTAAATAAAATTTCCGAATATTATTTCACTACAAATTAACAAGTGGCATTCATTTTTATTGATTCATAATTATATTTAAATTATGGAATTGTGCTGAAGCAAACCAATATAATAATACAAATTAATATTTTTAAGAAAAAGTTGATCGCAGAATTGCAAAATAAGAAAGAAAATATGTAGAAGTGCAGTAAACAAATGAAAGTAAACACGCATTTACAATTTAATTATTAGTTTATATAGATAATGAAGACTTCTTGTACAGTAATTTGTGAACCAAATAATAATAATAAGTCAATATACAGTATCGTATTTCAGGAATTATTAATATGATTCCTTCATTTCTGAAGACGGCGAAATTCGTTGAACAACAACCTGGATGCTTTTGCTTCTGACAAGAATTGCAGAATTTCTAGTAATCCTTAGAAAATGCGTTGATGTAATCAAGGGTAAAAGTGTATCTGAAAAGGTAGGGGGATGGTAGATACCGGCATGACGTAAAGAACCCTACATATCTTTTCCCATTGTAATTTTTAAGGAACTGGGGGGACGCCGTACATATGCTTTTCGAGGTCTGGGGACGACGTACCCCCACGTTTCCCTTCACTTTTACCCCTGGATGTAATGAAAAACCACATTTCTGCTTTCCGAAACTTTATCCAAACAGACGTTTATGCTAAACACTGTAATGCATCTCACCCTCTGTAGATAATATTTTAGCATGGGCGGCGATTAGGGGGGGCAAAGGGGGGCAGTTGCCCCCCACTTTTCTGAAATGGCCTATTAATATATATAGTTTCAACCAGGGAAATTTGTATATTAACATTGATATACACATATTCAGATCATGTCTTGCCCCCCCCACTTTTAACGTCCAATCGCCGCCACTGTATTTTAGTATATATGTATATCTTCTATAAAATAAATGTATCATATACTTTTGATAGCTTTGCATATGGGAACATGGTGGCTCAGTGGTAGTTTTTACTTTTGACGCGTGAGATACCAAGTTCGATGCCCGGCCAAGTAAGTTTGTAGTGGACAATATCGTGTCCGTGAGTTTTCTCAGGATACTACTTTTTCCTGCCACATTCTCATTCTATCATCATTCACTTGTCTAAAACATCCGCATCTCTTACCGTAACGGACGTAATCGTGTGACGCTGAATTGAAAGATTTAATTTTCCTTATAAAACTCTGCAATGCATTGGGCAGGAGAAAGGTGTTTTTGCACATTGAATAGAATTAAAATATTTTAAAAGAATACGACGTTTCAAGAACCAGTATTGCCATTCATCGACGAAGACAAGAAAATTTGCTACAATCAAAAGGAGGAGAATATATTTTCTATTAATATAAGTAAGTGGATAAAATGTTCTATTTTTTAGTTTTTTCTTTTTTTTTGCCATAATTATATTTATTTTCACATATCACATAGTATGTGCGTCTAAATTTATGTTGACTAGTTAATGAATCCAGTTTCTATTTTCTGTCTCCGATCGTACGTACTGCAACACCCGAGATCAGCAGCCACCGGCCGCCACTAGTAGCACTGCATTTGCTTCTACACTAAATAAATTATTTGAGTTGCTAAACAAAATGGTGCATCATTTCACCAGCCAAGTGTCTGCTATTACTTTTACGAATTAAATAACTACTTTTACAACCTAGGCTACTCTTTATTTACTGGTACAGATACATGCATACAACCACTGCCTTCTACATCCGTCCGCTCCCTCTAAGTAACTGAATCAAGGACGCGGTGCATACAACTTCAAATTACATCACGGATACTAATTGTTATTTTCATGCTAAGAAATTGTCCCTGCTTTTTCTTGCAATTCTTGTAACATAAACACTTGTATCCCCAATTCCTGCTCATAAACTGTCGACTCACGCCAAACGTCACAGACTATTGTCCTCTTATACTCTTCACAGACTATTCACTATATTATAACATCCTTCACAGACTATTCACCATATCACTCTTTACAGACTATTAACTATACTATAACATTCATCACAGACTATTCACTATTACAATGTCATCGACTCCATGCAGAACAGCCTCACGAAACTTTATCATTCCTTCTCAAAGATCTTATCGATTAGCCCTCCCTGCAGGTCTAGCGCTTAGCACGCGCTTTTGGTGCATCTCGTACTGTGTTCAGTTCCCGGCGTGAGAGCATTGAAATTTGAATTCAATACGGTGGTATGGATTCCTCTTTAAACTGTAGGTTCCCACCTCATATAGCCTCGGTGCTAAAAAGGGATACTTAACATCTTCAATTAATAAACAAATAATTTACATATTATTATTATTATTATTATTATTTTATAATTAATTTATAACTAATATGAGGGAATATAGCATCCCTAGCTAATGATGTCAAGTCAAATTAAATTCGTGGCGACGCTACTTAAACGTCTTAAAGATGTTCAAATATGGCTCAGATAGCCTTACGTCCTCCTCAGACATCTATATGCTGTTACAATTTTCATTCTTTGAACGAAGGATCGTTTGAACCCTTTTTAAATAATTTAATTTGTTCTTGTTTGCGTTTACAAAGGAAAAATCAAAAATTTCTCTTAAAACGAAACAATAATAAAGCATTTTTAAAGTACAGACATGTGAAAGCTGGGATGAAAGCCGACTACAAACTCATTTTCCTTTTTCCTTTTTTTAATGAGTTGCCCTCAAGAGATAAAATAAGAAAAACGCCCCGTAGTTGTTTAGCTTAATTTAATGGACGTGTTACCGCTTTTGTTTCCTGTGTTATGTGTGATTATTTCTGAAAAAAGAGAAAAAAAAAGCATTCGTGAAGAAAAATAATTCGAAAGCAGAATTTCTGAGTAACGCTATAAATTATCTAATTATGAGAAACGCATACGCAAGTTTTCCACACGTTATATATATTACGTTCATAGTCACTGCATTAGAAATAAATATATTATTGCAAGTGCAGAAGTCGATTTATCATAGCAATGATTTCTTTCTTTTATTTTATTTTATTTTTTTTATGTGTTACAACAAGATTGTAAGAGAGAACATAGTATTTGGGACATCCTATGACACATTATCTGCATTACATGAAAAACCATTTCCTGGAATATTTAATCAAATATCTTTAATATTTTGCTCTCAAGTGACGACATTGTAATTTGCCATCTCTAGCACTTCGCTGTCTTATCTCGGCCAACTTGTTTTAAGTCTACTAGTAATATATACACAGTATATGCAGTGGTGCCCACCCCCCCTTATGTCCATGACGCACCCCCCGCAATTGTCTATCCATAGGTATTCTTCCATGAAAAAAAAACTTTTCGATTAATTTAACCCCCCCCCCGTCAAACATATTTATATAGATTTTTAACCCCCCCAAATATTTCAATGACGCAGTTTGCGTCATAGCCCCCCCTTGTGGGCACCCCTGGTATATGAGCGGCTTGGGTGAACATAATGGGATGTCAAGCCCGTATCCAGGGGGGAATATAGGGGAGCCGGATCCCACTAAATTTTTACTGGTCCTCTAAAAATTTTCACGGTAGGCTTGCAAATGAACTATAGTATGGTTGGATCTACCGGACCCCTAATTTTTACCGTGTCCTTCCTACGTTTTTAGCCTGGCTACTGGCCTGTAATGTCACATTTTCTTACTTTCGTATATATTGGAAAAGAAAAGGTTGACCATTCCCATGCAATTCAATGCAATGACATATATCAAAGTAACTTCCCCTGCCATCTGTAGGTACATTTGCGAAATTCAACTACTTACCAGCAGTGTTCGTAGTTAAAGGAAAATTTCCCTAATCTAGGGAAATTTCGTAGGTAAATTTAGCAAAAAGGGGAAAAGGGAATTTTTTGATAAAACGTGAAAAATCCAGCGAAATTCTCGCATTAACTGATTAATCAATATAAATGCTTAAATTTTTCTTTGTTCCTCAGAAATAAACCAATACAATAGCAATATTTTTGTGTGCATGTGTGTGTGTGTGTGTGTGTGTGTGTGTTGAAAGTAGCGTAATTTGCACCCATTGTTGGATGGGTATATTTATCTTTTTTGTCAAACAAGTGAAGGAAACAGTAAAAGAATAGAATCAAAAGGCAAACAAATTAAACAAATACGGTTGGCACGTCTTTTAATATGGCTAAATTAATCTTATCACATAACTTGTGTTATAGAAATTGGACACTCAACAAACTAGGGAGAAATTTGATAAGAAAATGGAAAATTTTGACACATTTGAGGGAAATTTTCTTAAGAAAACCTACGAACACTGCTTACTACTGATATCTACCTGAAACGCTCTAAAATCCCATCTCAACTAGTGTAAAATATAAAAATTCCCTCTTATCCTCTTCCTCTTCGCAGCACCACATTAAAATGATGTTATCACTTTACTTGAATACAACCTTAATAATAATCAACATCCCAGTTTAACCAGTATTGAAAAAAAAAAGTAAATCGGTAATTGTAGGCCAATGTGAAGATTTTCCTTAAAGTATAATATGTGGAAAAGAACCGACCTTGCAATGCAACATCTGCATATTAATATGAAAGTTTTAATACTGCTTTGTTTAAGAATACCGTTTTCTAAAAAAAAAAAATTGTTTAGATCTACTTATTCAGATTGTCAGAGGGATGTAGGAGTGGTCTGGAACAACCGGTACAACAAAAGAGGATAATAAGCGGGCAACAGAACAATAGAATAATTGGATATATATAAAATTGAAAAAAATAAAAACGTAGAACACAGTGGGATATGAACCAGGTAAAAGTGACATCTTAAATTTACAAAATAAATGTTAAAGAAACATGACTTAGCACGCTCGGCTATCAAGCCAACTCTAAAACACGATGCTGTTACACTATATTCTAAATAATCCATACAACTATCTTCAGCTTTTTTTTAACTCATGACTGTCTTTGGTAAACAAAATACATAAATTATTTTATTCTCAGTCAGCAAAGATTAAATAATATTTTCGAAACATAATTTAAACATATTTTATGTAATAACAAAATATTTGACATTCCAAAATTTGAAGTGGTGGAATGATTGTTGGTACAGTTAAAACACATTTTAAAACAAAAAAAAAAAAAATAAATTAATATAATTGTTATTTAGATAAATTTACGTTAACTTGTGTCTAATAACAAAATATTTTGACAGTCCAAAATTTGAAGTGGTGGAATGATTGTTGGTACAGTTAAAACACATTTTAAAATTTAGAAAAATAAATTAATATAATTGTTATTTAGATAACTTTACGTTAACTTGTGTCTAAAATATAATTCTCATAAATTACGAGCCCATGAATTAAAAAAATAGAAAACATTTATTGTGGCGTACTTTTTGTGGAAGAATAACGTGTAATTTGTATTCTTAAGTATAGGAAACTGACATTAAATTTTCGAATTGTATTTATTTTTTCACAGTTTCAAGAACAACATGAGAGTATCTTTTTTGTTTAATAATCACTTAAGTTGCATTGTGTGCTGTACAGCTGTCGTCTACACTGAGATTATTTAATTCTATTTTCCTTTCTTAATATCTTGATCCTTGCAGTTTTACTTTTGGTGCACCACTCGAAATAATTGTAGAAAAAACATAATTCTTTCACTAATTTCCTTCTTATTGTTCCCTAAAAGATTTGCGGTGGGCGACATGAAAATATCTCACTTAGCATAGATAAAATTCAAGGGGGTCACCAGAAGTAATTGTTGAAAAATTACAATTCTTTTACGATTTGCTTCCGAACGTATGGCATAAAAACTAGTGCATAAAAACAAACCAACCTGTGCTTGGTGGGCACTAAAAAGCACGAATGCTATCTTACCGAGTCAGAGCGAGCGAAGGTAATATACCCGCGCCGTAGCGCGAGGGTGCGTCCAAGGTGGGTATACACACAAGCGAGGGTAGTGAAAACAAGTGGGTTTTTGCAATGATATGCGTTTCAATTGAACCTGGCATGGTTTCATATTAGTAACGCTCCACTTGTAAGCATAAAACACAGCTTCTATATATTATGCAGAAATACAAGAAATATTTAATTTAAATAATATACTTATGACAGATTTTGCCGGACCCTCCAAATTTTCCGCTCCATGCAAATGCACGTGTTGCACATATGGTAGAGCCGGCTCTGCATATCATATATATCTAGTCGGCAAATTATTTATAATATATGACATTTAGAAAAAGGGTTAAGTTTAGAGTTACCCCTCCGCTTTTTATAAAAATCAGGAAAATTTACAGGAGAAATGAGGTAAGAAATGATAATTTGAAGTTTTTATTTGATGTTTAGGAATGTAAATTCGGCAGGAGAGTTATGTTTAATACGAGAAAAGATATATGGAAGTTAGTACTATTTGCCGGATGCGGAAGCATTCGCGGAAGGTTTCAGCAGCATGGTAGTTGTAAAATATGGCGAACAGGTGTAACGGATGCGCAAAAATAATGAAGAAAACCTTTTTAAATTTTTGTGAAGCCCACGGAGTACTGAAGCTAAGTGAAATGTAACAATTTTTAATACTTTAAGCACTGTTTTTTGTATGTTGTAAAGTCCAAGGGCAACTCTGGACTGGAGGGGCAACTCTAAACTTAAGCCTAGAAAAATATTAGTAGGCAAATTAGTATTAGTTTTTACCTCCAGACAAGTTATTTGAATTTTATACTGTTCGTGACATTATTTTCGTACTTATTAAAGGCTTGTTTTCACGAAAAAACAAAATTTCATTTCTACTTTTATTTCTTAGTTGATATTGATGAAAACTGCTGAAACCCGAATTGTTAGTAGGTATGCTATTCATATAAATTGTAAAATATTTGTAGCGTATCAGTACATAGCGTTTAATTTATGTTGCATTTTACGGTACTCACACGTACATAAAAATATTTCATACTTAAATACATGGATACATTACAAATGACTGTTTGAAAAAAAAAACGAAATTTAGAAAAAACGAGAGGTAATGTTTTTTCTAAAAAAACGTACATTTCTGAAAAAATACGAACGTAATTTTTTTTACAACACTATTCCTTTCCCACACACTTTGTTGAATGTCATCAATTGTTGTAAAGTTACATAACTTCTGTGAGCAGATTTGGATTCTACACAAAATTTCCTTTAATTTGATGTATAATATTTGTATGTTTGTGCATATTTAGGTAGAAACTTCTTTGAAATACTTATAAATGCATAAAATTCCAAAGAGTTGCTATTAATTTTTCTATGACTGTATATTTCTATATATTAAATTCAGGTTCTGAAATTCGGGTGTTCACAACTGATGTTTTCTATTTCACTGTCATTGATTATAAAGCTTTCGTTATGTCAACTAACATGGTTCCTTATACTATCAGTACTTGACACGAAGATTTTTGTGCTTTGTTTTTGTTGGAAAAAAAGAACTGCAACTTTCTGTTTACAGGTAGTTAGTATAGGTTGCTCCTGTTTTTTTTTATAAATGCTTCTCACGTTCTCGATAATTGTGATTTTAAGGTCAATGGCTTTTCGATTTGTTAATACTTGTCTGAGGATTCGCATTTCCTTCCGTTTTCTGTTTTTATTTATTCTTTTTTGTCCAATGACTTGTTTCTAGTCTCCTACATGTGCAGTGACCTTGGAAGGCCGCTACTATTTTATAATGCAAATGCAAGATGCAAATGATCTTACAATGCATAAAAAGAAGAAAAATTTAATGTTGAGATAAATTATCACTTTCTTCTTTCTTTCATAACCTCAATTGAGGTTTTATATCTTCAGGTGCAGACGATGAAAAAGATGCATGATGATGAAAAATGGCAGATGAATGTCGTTCTAAGTTATCAGCACTTTACCTGGAAGGTAACGAAAGAAAATGCACTAATCATTATTTTCTAACCACTTACGACACTACTGCCTGAGGCATATAGGCCTAATAGGGCGCTGGTTAAGTTTAGGTACATCATATGTTGCAGAATTTACAGGTAAAATTCAATACTCTGCATAGAAAAACATATTTATAAGGAACACATTTCTACAGGGGACAGAATTATATATAAAGTAATACAGCTGTATTTTAGGTTTACAAGTGAAGGGACACTAGTGTAAAATCACTACAAGTGCTTTATGACGAATAAAATAAGTGAGTGCATATGAAAGATCACTGTATTAGATTCTATTTTCCACCGGTGAGTGTATTTCTGCACAATGTGTAGAAACTGTATTTTATGTCTACAAGAGGAGCGTTACTAGTGTGAAACTGTGACACGTGCTATTAAAATTCGTATTATTGCCAAAACTCACTTGTTTTCACTACTCTCTCTTGAATGTCATGTCGTCCAACGCAGGCAGATCTTTTGGAGAACAATAAGAAGGAAATTATTGAAAGAATTAGAATTTTTCAACAATTATTTCGAATAATGTGCTAAAAAATTTGACTTGCACGTATAATAATACTATCATGAAGAGGTCTCAGTAGATTCCAAGTCCCAAGTATTTCGTAGAGGCGAAAGCAAAAAAGTGTTCCCAAATTGAAGGCCTCCATTAACATGCCATAAACAGAAGTGCCAACTAACCTTCGATTAATTATGGCACTGGATGATCAAAATTATCATGTTTTAATTATATTATGATATGTGGTATACTAAATATCTAACTGAAGCGCAGTTTTAATTATTATTATTATTATTATTATTATTATTATTATTATTATTATTATTATTATTATTATTATTATTATTATTATTATTATTATTATTATTAAGAATCTGGAATTACCATAAATGTGCGCAAATATGTTTTCTGTGAAAAATATTCCATCTGATGCCCTCAAAAGTTGCATTCTATTAGCAGATTTATAATTAAATAACTTTGCTCCTTCCAGGTGGAGACAAAGAATAGTAACGCGTTTAAGTATTAACTACTATCTTTTGCATAAAATAGATTATTATTGCCTTAGAACTCTTATATTCTATTGGTGGTTTTCCACTTGCATAAAGGGAACTGTTTTATAACCCAAAGAGTTCCTTGTAGATATATTTTTAGGGTATGTCCCTTCGCTACGGGAGATTCGGGTTCGATTCCCGGCGAGAGTTTATGTGATTCGGGTCCCATGCAGGGCCGGCTCTACCATATGTGCAACATGTGCAGTTGCAGGGGGCAGCAAAATCTGTCATAACTGTATTATTTAAAATAAATATTTCTTGTTGGAAACAGGGTAGTTAAGTTTACTAAGCTAACCGTCTATTTGAATACTGCATTCATAAATCATGTTTAGGTCGCATTAGTTTAAGGTCACATAGACAGTGCTAAAGCAAATGGTCAAACAAATCACAGCATTGTTGTCAAATACAAGAACTCAATTCTCGAACAGTAGCGAATGCTTGTTCCGTTTAGTCAGTTATCACAGTTTTGATGTGAAAAGTAGTCTTGTCTTTGTTAGAAATAAGTTCCTTATCATTGAAGGTGGATTTTTTTTTTTTTTTTTTGATGTAACAGATGTAGAAGGAAAATCCAGAAAAAAGGCTAATTGCACTGGAATTGCAAACTGATATATTAAGATTGAAGCTTGGTATTGAATTCTATTTAAAAAGCTTACAATATTCCCTCTGCAGGTGTGTTTGCTTTATCTTTCACTAACACAATAGGTTATTATTTAAAGAAAAAGAAGACACAATAAAATTGTATTTGTAGTGTTTAGGCCTTTCTGAGGTCTTCCCTTCGTTGTTTATGATAGAGTAGCATATTTAAAATCGTGGCTTTCAGTAGCGGCGTAAGGGCGGGACGACCGGTGCCCCTGCCCCGGGCCCCACTTAGCGGGGCTCCCGACAGTAGGTAAAAAAAAAAAAAAAATAATTTGCTAAGGAACCTTGTTAGCATGATCCGAACAAGGGCCGTCAAGGTTTATAATCCACACCCTCCCTAAATGTAAACGCAATTAATTGTCAATCAATATTACACCAAATAACGGATGAAACAACAGAAATATCTGTCTAATAAAGCTAAACAGTGCCGGATTCCCGTATAAGCTAAACAAGCTATAGCTTCGGGCCTCACTCTCTTGGGGAGCCGCAAAGAAATTTAAAGAAAAAAACTGAATGTAGATTAAAAATAAATAAAATAAAAATTTCATTATCTTGGAGGCTCCCAAAGAAATATAAAGGAAAAATCTTTAAATATAGATGAAAAATAAAATAAACGCTTCATGCTCTTGGGGGCCCCCAAAGAAATTTAGAGGAAAAGACTGAATGTAGGTGAAAAAATAAAACATACGTTTCACTTTCTTGGGGCCCGCAAGAAAATTGAAGAAAAAAGTTGAATGTAGGTCAAAAATAAATAAAATAAAAGTTTTCCTCTCTTAGGGCCCCAAAGAAATTTAAAGGAAAAAATGTATGTGGATTAAATATGAATAAAAAAGAAGTTTTACTCTGTTCAATAACCTCAAATTTAAAGGCAAAAGTTGAGTGTAGATTAAACTATAATAAAAGGAAGTCCAAGTATATTGTGTTGTTTACATTCTAAGGTCTTATAATGCAAGTAATGGGGCCCCGTCTGCTAGCCTGTTTCCCAAAATATCATTGTTTATTTATTTATTGAAATATGTCAGTTCAAGAGAAGGGTAGAAATAAGGGAACGTAAATAATGCTTTATTAGGGTACTAGCATTCTGTTGCAGGCCCGTAGCCAGCTCGAAAATGTAGAGGGCGGTGAAAGTTAAGGGGGCCCGATCCAAAAATATTATAGTTCATCCCACATTATAGTTCATTTGCAAAGTTATTATGAAAAGTTTAGAGGGGGCCAGTAAAAATTTAGGAGGCTCGCCCCCCCTAGACCCCCCTGGATACGGGCCTGTTCTGTTGCTAACTAAAAGCTCTTTGGTGCAGACGCTATAGTCGCTGATTCACTTGTTTTCCTTCTGTCTTTTTTTTTTTTTTTTTCCTTTACAAGTCGAATTTTCAGCGAGCGAAACCCTTTTGCTAAGCTGGTTTCCCATTTCTGCTTTTTTTTTTTTTTTTCATATGAATTTACATTTCAGCCCACAAATTTAGAGTAAAGAAAATGCTCAATAAGAAAACAAGTGTTCAAATATTCAAAATACTTCAGTATTATATTTAATTCAACTCCTGATTGTTCTCATGTGGAACAGCTGTCTTGAGTGACTTACAACGTGACTTTGTTCAAGTTCGGGAAGCATTTATTGATTTCATCTTTGTCGAAGGAAAGACTGCTGAAATACTGAAGAAATTTTGATACGTGATAGGCTTGATATTAAGATTGCAGAGGCCAGTCTTGTGATAATCAGACTCCAATGGCCGGACAATATTCTGGAATTCAAACTTTGATAGGGAATATAAGTCCTTTGGCCATTTTCGTTCCTTGTAACAATAATTCATTGAATTTTATGGCTTACATGCTGCGCACATTAACGTCCTGGCGGTCACCTTGTTTGGAACAATGGAACGTTTGTTGGTATTCTTCTCTAGATCTACTCACCGATGGAATGTGCTGCAAAATCACGTAAATATTGGTCTGAAACGTGAACGTGACACTAGATGGAGTTCAAAAGCAGAAGCTTTGAAGGCACTTTCTAGTCAATTGGATGAAGTAATTCATCTGTTGGAAGATTTGCGTGACACTTCGACTGAAACGCTTGATACTAGAGGAGATGCTGATCTTATTCTTGCAAGCATCCAGTCATTTAACTTCATCGCTTTACTATATTTCTGGTCTGCAGATCTCTCTTATATTGACCGGATCCAAAAATGCCTTCAATTTCAGGACATGAGTTTCAATCAAGCTCTTATTCAGTTACAGAGCCTGGCTGACACCATTGATACCTGGAGACTTGAACTGGGCGAGGAAATCATATCCGCAGCTGAAGGAAGTTACAGGGTATGAAACATAACTGTGGGTACACACAGTAGGAGAAGGACATGTATGCTTGAAGAAGCAAAGAATGAACCCCTGAGTGCACAGTGAAGCGCTCTATCAATGAAATTCTAGTGGGATAAGACAACAAATGTATGATCATTTTACTCAGGTGCATGATCTGAACGGCAGATTTGGATTCCTGTGTTTTATGGCCAACTTTGTGCAGCAGCTAGATGATGAGAGCCAGGAAAGGCTAAAAGCATGTTGCTCTGATCTGGCTTTGTTCTACGAAAATGACCTGGATGGCTTAGAATTATTTCAGGATTGTAAGGATATAATCCGTTCACTAAGATGTGCTCAGAAAGCTAAAGAGCAACTTGACTTTTCCCTACAAGGCATCCTGAAATATGTATCTTCAATGGGGCTTCACATTTACTAAAGTTTGGCAATCGCTCTTCAGATTTTGGTAGCACTGCCCGTGTCTGTTGCATCATGTGAAAGGTCTTTTCAGCAAAATGAAATTGATAAAATCATACTTGCACTCCACAATGAGTCAAGAAAGATTCACTAATCTAGAGATTCTTTCTATCAAAAATGAAATAGCATCCACTTTGGATTTTGATAATATAGTTGAGACTTTCGCAGCTACCAAAGCAAGGAAGGTATCATTCTGAATGTTGGTGGAACACAGGCTAATATGGTAGTGGAACTACTGTCGAAAGTAGCTTCATGTTTCAAGTAAAGGCAATAAAAATACAAAAGTTCCAAAAGAGCAATAAAAAGCTGTCAAGATTTGTCAATTGACTGGTGATAGGTGTTAATGAAAAGTAGGATGGTATAACCCGTAGTAGAATTCTGTACTCACATATTTAATCTATAATATATCCCCAATTATTCACTATATTGAGGATTTTTTGTTATAATATATTCTATGTATGTTACTAAGAGAAATATGCTAGTACTTAACTATTCATTGATACTTCGGCAAAAACAGTGGGGCTAAATAGATCGTACATTATCACCGGAGAGAAACCTAGTAAAAGATAAATGATCACTAAGAAAAAGATAAAGGATTACATGATAACGATATTTACATTTATTTATTTTTTTCTGTATGGTTCTGTATGGTTGCGAAATATGGTCACTTACTCTGAGGGAAGAACATAGACTGAAAGTATTTGAGAACCAGATCCTGAGACGAATATTCGAACTTAAGAGGAACGGGAATGGGGAATGGCGGAAACTTCATAACGAGGAACTACATAAGTTATATAGTTTACCCAACATTGTTAGGGTCGTCAAGTCTAGGAGGCTTAGGTGGGAGGGTCATGTACCTAGAATGGAAGAAAGTAGAAACGCTTTTAAAGTCTTGGCTGGAAGACCAATCGGAAAACGATCATTAGGAAGACCTAGGCGCAGATGGGAGGACAATATTAACATGAATCTCGCAGAGATTGGAATACAAAGTAGAAACGATGCAGTTAGCTAAGGATAGAATTCAGTTGAGAGCTTTTGTAAACGCGGCATTGAACCTCCGGGTTCCATAGGCCATAGAGTTAGTTATATTTTTCTACCTTACAATTCATACTTCAGTTAGAGGTACATATATCGCCTGCATAAAAAGGTTTCTTTAGATATTACTCTACCATCTTGAAATAATGTGTTTTATCCATAAATTCCTGTAAATATTGACACCCAAATTTTTATTTATTCCTACTTCTACTAAAAGTTAAATGAAATATTTTAAGTTTTTCGTCCCACAGTTATGTCGACTAGGCTAAAGAAGACGGTGATGATGAGAAATAAAGAAAATGGTGTAATAAAGAAAGTAATGGCGTAATAAATAAAACGAGAACCCGAGAAAACCCATGCATACGGTGTTTGGCCACCACAAATCTCACTTGGCGCGAGGTGGGGTCGAACCAAGAACTCGATGCACTAGAGGTGAATACTCTGCCACTGAGCCACAGCGGCCCCTACTACTACCACTATTACAAAGTTATTATTATTATTATTATTATTATTATTATTATTATTATTATTATTATTATTATTATTATTATTATTATTATTATTATTATTATTATTATTATTATTATTATTATTTCAACACCACCATTTCTTAATATTCTGACTTCATTCCAACCGATGAATGAAAACTTTCTACCACATACCGAATCCACGGTCATGCTAATGGAATATTAAGTTTCTTAATAAATACTACTCAACGCTTAATTCTGTTAGCATACTTCTCCATGTTGTATCTAATTTTTCACGCATGGGGAAGTTGGATGAAGCATTGATAGCCCTTATACAAGATGAACTATTGAAAAAGTAATGGGTATTGGAAGTAGATTCACATCTATAGGGATGAGCACGAGACGAGTCGAGACAGGATTTTCCTGACAACATTCGAGTCGAGACACTGCTCTTTCAATAGAGAAATATACATTTTTCGAGTCGAGACATCACTTTTACAGCACATTTTCGAGACGAGACAGCCACAAATCTTGTCTCGTGCGCATTCCTACACATCTATTATTGTATCCTCCTGAGGCCGTACATAGAGAGGTCTATACATGAATTTAATATTTTTTTTCTTTGTGTCTTGCATTATTGTCGATACGAATTTTGCTTTTATGTTGTCTTAGATGTTTATTTCTGCCAGTAGCTGTAGTCGGGAAGTAAATGTGATTGAGTGAAGTGCGATATCGTGGTTGGTTACGAACGTTGTATTTAGTATCGTATTTTTCCTACTATTTTCTTTGTCTTTTCCTGTGTTTATTGTGCTATTTCGCAGGGCTTATTAATTTTGTTTTGGGGTTTCTTTTTTAAACCCCTACATGACTGAAGATATAATTTATCTCTTCCGCGTATCTTACAATTCAACCTAGACATTGCTGTTATTTCATCTGTCTCCGAGTCAAGTAGTTCTATTCCCATTACTGTGATTAACGATAATATTTCTGTAACTGATATCCACCGTAATACGGCGCCCACTGTTACCTTTCACAACAAAGATACTATTGATAACTTTACACAATTGGAGAACAAGAAAACATCTAGCCCCATATTACGTTTTTCTTAAATCCACCGTTGACGATCTTGAAAAAAAAAAAAAAAAAACCGTTATGGCAATCAGTCGAAAAATTACATGTTGCTGATATTTGTGAAGTTGACTCTATCATGGCTATAGGCCTAAACTTAATGAAAATTAAATTTCGTTCTGGTGATGGAGCCAGGCCCCCCTAAATTTCTGCTGGCCGCCTAAAATTTTCACGATAGGCTTGCAAATGAACTATAATAAGGTGATGAACTATAATATGGTGATGAACTATAATATGGTTGGATCGGCCCCTCCCTAACTTCTACCGCTCCCCTAATATTTTTGGATACCTACGGGCCTGGATGGAGCCAACAATGTTCTAGAACCTCCCTTATTAACTCAAACAAGTGGAACGCTTACATATATCTCGAACCACCTAATATACTCTAAAGGTGTCATCCGAGAAGTCGACGTCACTAAGGACGATTTACTCACTGATATTCAATGTGACGTTCTGGTTACTTCAGCTAGGAGGATTTACCGAAAAGATCCCATAGCGCTGTATGACTAACCAAGGATAATTGATTTTGCGTAATTCCGCCGCTCCCCACTAGATGCGCTGGTGCTACAGTATGTTGGTATTATGAACTAGGTAGGTTTTAGCAGTGGCGGTTTTATGGGTAGGCCGGATTGGCACGAGCATACCCAAAAATTTTGAAAAATATATAGACACTAAATCATACAATAAAAAGTAAATATATTTTCCACTTTGTATATTAGTGGTAAATAATTATTTAATAAACAACTTCAACCATTACTGTAAAAATAATTTCCTATTGTCATTAATCAATCAAATGTGTAAATGTATCCATACGCGATGAAGTGGGCCTACCCAAAATTAAAATCCTAAAGCCGCCCCTGGGTCTTGGCCTTTGAGATTTAGTGGAGAAGTCAGTGTGGCCTTTAGGTTAAAAAGTTTGGAAACCCCTGACGTAGAGCATTCCACTTTTTAGTGCAACCTTCACAATACGGCAAAATCTTCAATTTGCAGTCGGCTCGTGGTGATTATGTAACATCTAATGTTAATATACTACATCTGTGGTAGATTCAAAATGAAAGGAAATATATGATTGATAGGATTGATTTAAGGAAATGGAGGGGGGGGGGACTGAAGGAACTACAAACATTTTTGTATTTATATTTTTGAACATTACTCTACCTAAGGGAAATGTTTCCGGTACGTGACCACGGTGCATGCATGGAAGTGAATTTCACTTGGGAGTCGCCTTCCTTTCTTCGTGTTTAAATGTAAACAGAAAGAACATAAACAATAAGAGAGACCACAAAAGAGCTGTCTACAAGTCGATGCATTGTGAAGAACAATTACATTGTTAATAATAAGAAAGTATGATTCTTATAACTGACAATGCATTTAGGTTTGAAACATTTGAAAAAAAATGGTGGATTTCTTTATATCTAACGTATATAACCTTGTCCTATTTGCCTCTTTATTTAAAAAGTCTTCATTGTTTTGGTTTAGTATAGTTTTTTTATAGCTGCATATATTCCCAACGGACAATCGGTAGCGTAACTGCATTCAGTAAAACTGCATTTTGTTGCAAGAAGAATAGAAACAAGAAAGAAATTGTTATTTGTGTGTATATATAAGGAACATTAAAGCAGTGGTATCAACCTGGAAATCAAATTTCTTCCTTGTTCGTAGCTCAAAATGTCCCCAAACTTTATTAAAATTCTCCAAATTTTAAAATACTGATCCAGCCCTAAGTCAGATACAAAAATTACATTTTTTTTATATATATAGATCTGAGAGTTAAATTTTGGTATGGGTTAGGTAACATGGCGAGATTTTCGAACGCCCCTCGGAATGCTCCGGTTCGAAATGCATACTACGGACCAACAACGATCTAAACTAGTTGAAGTTCATGGTGCCAAAGTGTTGAAGTTCATGGTGACTACGTCTGAAAATAGCCAAGGTATATACTTACATATCAATCACAATAAATTTCTTCTCGTATCATTTTCTTGTCTTTTAAAAAATATTGGACCTTTTTTGACATCTGCCTTGTATATATATATATATATTTGTGTGTGTGTGTGTGTATGTTTTGTTTAAGTTCACGCATAACTTTGACTCTCTTTTAGTTCCAAAGGGTATATTATCTCCCATGTTGTATACCTACGAATTTTATCGCGATCTGCTAAGAGTTTTTGGAGTTTATACCATGAAACTCCTCAACAGTTGATAGTGTTAATATTATACTATGCATGTTCACGAATAATTCAGTAATTTAATATAAGGGCGGCCGCGATAGCTCAGTGGTTGCCTTCCCCCTTGGGTCTAGTGGCTAACATGTGCGCCTTTGGTGTACGGGGTCCAGGGTTCGATTCTCGGTGGAAGAGACTTTGTGATTTTAACTGTCCTCGATATTTCTGTGTTCGTGTCCCTGTCATTGTAGGAGGTTGGAAAAGCCAGTTAAACGAGTAAAGCAAGTAAAATTAGTAATAAGCAGTTCAACTAAGTTACTGACACAAATTCGGTGAGTCAGTAAAGTTTTTAAAATAGAAAAAAGTGGTAGAGCGTTCACCTCTGGTGCTTGGGGTCCCTGGTTCTATCCCAGCTCGCGCACAGTAAACTTTGTGGTGGAAAAACACCGTGTGAGTGGATTTCCTCGTGGTTCTTCCGCTTTCTCTCACTTTCTTTATTCGACCATTTCACTCATTTCTCATCATCACCATCTCCTTTAGTCTAGCCTGCATAACTGTGTGACGTAAAACTCAAAGATTTCATTTTTAAAAAATTACGGGGAACAAAAAAAAAATGAAACGAAATCTTTGAGTTTAACGTCCGACGATTATATTCTTTAGACTAAAGGAGTCGCTGATTAAGGCAAGTGAATGTTAATAGTAGAATGAAAATGTTGGAGGAAACGAAAGTAGGGCCTACCTCGAAAAATCCACGGACACAATGTTATCCACCACACATTTACTAGATCGGGAATCGAACCAGGGACCCCACACACCGTAATTAAACACACTACCACTTAACGGGAAAATGAGAAATAAAATAAACTTAAAAGAGAAATAACCTATTTAAAAAATGTAGTAAAAACCAAGACGTAAAAACTTTGTTTTTTAAAAAAATCAATATTAACCGACTTCGACAAAAGCGCTAGAAAGCAGATAATAATAATAATAATAATAATAATAATAATAATAATAATAATAATAATAATAATAATAATAATAATAATAATAATAATAATAATAATAATAAAACTCTGTGGACTATGGAACCCGGAGGTTCAAAGCCGCGTTCACAAAAGCTCTCTACTGACTTCTATCCTTAGCCAATTGGATCCAGTTTCTACTTTGTATTCCTATATCTGCGAGGTCCATCTTAATAATTGTCCTCCCATCTGCGCCTAGGTCTTCCTAATGACCGTTTTCCGATTGATCTTCCAGTCAAGACTTTGAAAGCGTTTTTACTTTCTTCCATTCTAGCTACATGACCTGCCCACCTGAGCCTCCTAGACTTGACGACCCTAACAATGTTGGGTAAACCGTATAGATTATATAGTTCCTTGTTATGAAGTTTCCGCCATTTCCCATTCCCGTTCCTCTTGGGTCTGAATATTCGTCTCAGGATCTTCTTCTCAAATACTTTCAGTCTATGTTCTTCTCTCAGAGTAAGCGACCACGTTTCGCAACCATACAGAACAACAGGCATGATTATCGTTTTATATATTTTAAGCTTCAAATTTCTCGACAGAATTCGCGACAAGAGATTTTGAACCGAATAGTAACACGAATTTCCTGCTATTAGTCGACATTTAATTTCTTCGTGAATATGATTTTCGTCTGTTAACATTGATCCTAAATATTTGAAATAATAATAATAATAATAATAATAATAATAATAATAATAATAATAATAATAATAATAATAATAATAATAGGAAGAAAAAAGAGTCTAGAACTAAAAAATTATTCATTATAAATAATTATAAAATTTTTGAAGTCTCTGCTAAGCCAAGGCAAGCAAATAAGTGCCAAATATAAAATTAGTTTGGATGGCAGTTTTATGGGCTACTAGGAGAATATCCGTTCTTCGTACGAGAAGAATGCGTTTCATTTTGGACATAAAGGGGTGAATTTGGATTTAAACGGCATCGGAAGTGTCACTGTTCATTTCAGAAACCCCGAAAAAAATGTATTCGACATTAATACCGGTTATTTTCGACAATTTTTATTTATCTCCCTCTCCGTTCCCCTCCCCAAATTGCAGGTCTGAATTTGTATTTAAAGGGCATCAGATGGATTCGACACTAATATAAGTTATTTTGAATATTTTTTTATATATATATCTGCCCCTCCCCAAATTGCTCGACTGAATTTGTATTTAAACGGCATGGAAAGTGTCACTGTTCATCTCCGCTACCCCAAAAATTTGATCGAGATCGGTCTCGTGGTTCAATAGTTATTAAGTCACAAAAGTAATGACTTTCATTTTTATACGTGTATACAGATTAATTCGTTTGGCTTGGTATCCTTTTTTCCGCCTGCTTTGGCACAGTATTTTTATAGATAATGGTAACGAATTATTTTCTTGCTTTAAGCCATTTATTATTATTATTATTTTCTGTTTTTTAGTGCTATTCTTGATGTCGGTTAAAACTATTTTTTAAAGTTTTTATCCATGCAGAAATTTCGCCAACATAAATTTTAAAAAGTTCATGATGTAAGTCACACGAATTATTTTGCTTTCGATACAGGTTACTTGGCATTTATGCCCTTGTGTTGTATGGAACCTTGGGTATTAATCAGAATTGTAACGGAGAAAGCAATAATCTGGGTCTCTTGCGGTTTTAATTTCAACCTATAGTAAGCTGTGTAGTTGTGTTGATTGTCCTTATGCCTTTCATAAACGATCAAAGAAAATTTGAACCAGAATACCGGATGAAATTACGTCAGCAAACATTTTTGCCTTAAAAACACTTGAATTCAACCGTTCAGGAAATCTCCTTTCATTTCATTTCATTAGACAACTAGAAGTGTTGTTTTAAAATCTGCGATATAAATCCATTTCGTCTGCTTAAGTGTTTTAAATGTATAAGATTATCACGTGTTATCTTTCATATGGCAAGAGATATATTTTTGAGTTGAAACACTATTTACCGATTATCTAATGGCTTCATTAGTGAAATTTGTTCACTTATTATTTGGACAATGTTTTAAAATTGCATAAGGTTATAATAGATTCTCATTCGCCATTTGTTTTTCCTTCACTTAGACAATGTTCGTTTTGAACTAAATTATTTTTGTATTTGTTAATAATTGTTTATGTATATATATGTAAGAAGTACTGTAGATATGTTATAATAATTGGACCGCTTGAATATCAAATGGTCTAACTCCAAAATTAAAATTTTCCAGAAGTGAAATTTGAAATGTAATATCTCATGAACAATTCATATTTATGTTAGGTTGGCAACGATAACCATGACAATGTAGACTATGATTGTATAATGTACTCTTTACAAATATCTTTTTAAAAAAGGTACCCATCTATTGAAGTTAATGAAAGCATTATTCCAATATTTCATTTTTTAAGGTTAAGCTACTTGCCACCCAAGGGATCCAGTTAGTAAGGTCTTCCTCATCCTTAATTTTGTTTAAAATCATATTTTCTAGTCTTCTAGAAGATTCTTCTTCTCCTCCTTCTTTCCTGTTTTGTGGAGTTAAGTTGCCGATATTGTATATGTGGTCTACAGTGGATTTTTTTTACAGAAACGAAAGTAGCCAATCTTTATAGATTTTGAGGCGTTGAACACGAATATCACACTTAAAATTAGCTGGTAGCTCAGGGTTACCAGTAAATGTGGAATTTACCTTTAAAAAATCATGTTTTTCACGTTTATTTTGTTAGGTTTTACTCAGGAACGTATAATTACGTCCCTATTTACCATTGCGGAATGTGTTATACCTCTTTCTATTCGTCGATGACCGTACTTTCTGAAAATTTAACAATAATTCCGGTAACCGGTACCGTTGGGAAATTATATACCCATATATTCGAAAATATCCCCTTTTTTTGAAGAGGGAAATCCGATTTTTTAATTTTTTTACTGGCAACCCTGCAATAGTAAAATTATAATTTATATTTGAAAAGTAATCTGTCAATATTGGGAATGTTTTCTGCAAATGTCGTCATGATCGAAGCGAGCCGAACTGTGAAAAAAAAAAAAATATTATCCCTTCTACCGAAATGCCGAAATTTTCCCTACCTTTACAACATGTACATTAAAAATGTAATATTGACTTCCGTATGCCGAACAGAACTATAGGACAATACATTCAGACAATGTAGCTATCATTTCGATACGATGAATTATTAAAAATAAATAAATAAATGAAATAATGATTTAAAAACACTGAAAAATTGATGAAAAAAAAAAAGAACTACACACAACCCTTCACGCAATATTAAAGCCTTAAATCCCTAAATCCCTTAAATCCTTAAATTCCTTAAATCTAATTTCGCTTCTGCTCGAAACATGTTGATTGTATTCATTTTAATCACCAATCAACATCAAGCAATAACAGGAAAAGAACAACAGAATATGTTCAGAAAGATTACTTGGACTACTTTATACGAAACACTGTTAAAAAAAAAAAAAAAAAAAAAAAAAGTAAAGGACAATTCCCTTCCTCTTATAATTAAAAAGAAATCAACCAGAACATAAAAGATTAGATTTAGCAGTGAAATATGCAACGTTAGGTTGGCAATTTTATTCCTGTTCTATACAAAGAATGGGGTAAGGCTATTTTAACTGTGTAAAACTGCCATTTTGCAAGAACGTGATCATGAAAACGGCATTTAATCTTTCATTAATAGTGTGCGAATCTGCATTATCATTATTATTACAGTCTCATTCAGCAGCGAGGCTATGTGAGACGTAGACCTACAGTTTAACGTGGAGTCCGAATTGCACGAGCTTCCACCGGAATTGAACCCGTGTCTCTCACATCAAAAACGTATGCGCTAACCATTTAGCCACGAGGGAGCTCTGTGCGACATCTCATAAGACCATTCAAAATCCGACTACTTTCAATGTACCTCAATATAATGCCCCCTTCAATATCGTCGCATTAGAACCCGAGGAACGTAACTCCATTTTCGTAGGTTTACAGACGAGAGGACAAAAATATTGTTTCCTTAGAAAGGTGTGTTTTTTAATAAGATGATAATTGAGATACATTACAACAGATGATCGACAAGAACAGATGGCGTTACGTTCCATTTACGCCAAGTGAGGCTTTCAAAATTATGTCCAAACATGAAGAAAACAAAAACAGCATTTTTGAATTACGTTCCTCTGGAACGATATAAAGGTAAGTACAATGTTACGGTACTTCAATTCTGCTTTCAAGTTAATCAATGCCTATTTGAGTCTATTTTTCGTTTTATATACATCTTTTTTTCCCCTTCTTTTAAATATTCTCAGCCCTGTTTCTTCGTTGAAAGTTGAACATAATATCCAAAACGGAGCTATGAACACATTTGGAAGTATTGCACCGTCACTGAGCACATTGTTGAACTCGTAGTAGCTGTAGCTATAATAAATTGAACAGGACGGACGGTGCATATAACGATAGGAAATATGGATTTGTACACGGTTTTTATTTACTTTAAGGGGGCAGACTACTAAATATTTTTGAAAAGCTAACGAAGTTTCTTTTGCCCGTTTTTCGTAAGTGAAAAGAGATAATGAAATGTAACTTACCACAATAATAGGTAATGGTATTCTACATCTGAAAATACGAATTGGAAGAATTATCAGTGTTGCTATCCATAGAAATTACAGTGTGCCCAAAATTTGAATTACCCAAAAATCTAGGTTAAGGCAGAGACTAGAAAAATGTACTCAACAGTAGTTGATTAATTATCATGTTGTCTTGGCTCCTTGTTTACTACTTTTTAAATAATGTTTGTATTTATTTCGTAATAACTTATTTATTTTGTAATAACTTCTGCAAGTTATTACAAAATAAATACAAACATTATTTAAAAAGTAGTAAACAAGGAGCCAAGACAACATGATAATTAATCAACTACTGTTGAGTTCATTTTTCTAGTCTCTGCCTTAACCTAGATTTTTGGGTAATTCAAATTTTGGGCACACTGTAATTTCTATGGATAGCAACACTGATAATTCTTCCGATTCGTATTTTCAGATGTAGAATACCATTATCTATTATTGTGGTAAGTTACATTTCATTATCTCTTTTCACTTACGAAAAACGGGTGAAAGAAACTTCGTTAGCTTTTCAAAAATATTTAGTAGTCTGCCCCCTTAAGAAGAAAAAAAAGTGAGGCACTACCACTAGTGAATCCAGAGGGAGGGAGGTGGAGGCGATCGACATACCACAATTCTACTTTTCTATAGATATATATTAAATAATATCGCACTATTTTGTTCTGATTTTATCTTAAGCTTTGTTTTTTAAGTCTACATTAATCATGCAAAAGGTGATCCGCCCCCTCCAAACGACTCTTCTGGATCCACTAGTGTTTCTCACAGGGAGTTAACCACATGGCCATCTATTATTATTTTTTTTAAAAGAAGCTTTCTCTTGCTTTCTCCTGTGCATATTCACCTTTGATTTAAAGAAAATGTCCGACAAAAAACTATTAACTCCATATGCCAATCAACCGTGATTTAATATAGCAATGTTTGTATTCTAAATCTGCAGACAAAAGACGAACGAACTGCACATTGTCATGTATTATAAAGACATAACAGAAACAATAAAAACATGTATACACACCAATACTACAGATTATGAGAAATAAGGAAAACCTCATTACTGAAGAAATAATAAAGCTGGTAAAGATAAAAAAAATAAATAAATAAAAAAATAAGCAGCACGTATAATGATAGAAAGTTGGAAGTTGAAGAAGGAATGCGGTCTGAGTAATTCCGCAGGCTACTTTCACAGATCACGATCTTATCCCAGCCAAAGTCCTTATAACAAGCGACTCTTCCAATCTTCTAATGAAGCAGAACGTGAAACACCACTCGTCAGATTCCATTCGATTTGTCCTACTAAGAAAAAAAAGCCTTGCCTACAGCCACAAACAGGTAATCGAATACGCTGGTGATATAAAAGTAAGACAGGGTGGTTCTGCATTAAGCTCCCCTCCCTTCTTCTCTTTCCCCTGCGGCAATTCACTGCTAATATACTATTAAAGATTATTTTCCTGTTTGGTGCAGTACTATTATTACATTTAAAAATTGCACATGCGAAGCGATTAAGGGACTCATTCTGTATTATTCCGCAAAAATTCTGCATACAGTAACGCAATGCAGAAATATGCAAATATATATATATATATAGTTGCTGTGGTGATTATCGCAAACTAAATCGCAAATTTCGCGGTTTTGACGCAAATAATTACGGAATATGTCCATAAGTCCGGTGAATCACATGTACCGAAGTGAAGTGTTTTGTGTTGAATAGTCATGGGTTTGATCTTCGGCGCTAGCACATTTTGTTCCCAAATGACCAGTGGCGGCTCTTGAGGGAAGTCAGAATTGTTAAAAAATGTAAATTTAGCTTGTAGCGATTATTGTTGCTTACGAGACGAGAAATCACTACGTCTCGTCTCAAAAACGAGACGGGAAATGTCTTTTTTAAATTCAAGAAATGAAGAAAAACATGACTATCCTCTTCTCGTTTTTGAGACGAGAGTCGAGATGAGAAGAGAATATTTCGAAACGAGACGAGACGAGACGGAGAGCATGACTATTCTCGTCTCGTTGAGACTAGAAATTTCATGAGTTTCGTCGACAACACTAGTTCACCCATGTTTACATTTAAACACTGTTTTCATGTTACATAATTCATAGTATAAAAACTACAAAGTGATAAGGTCATTGTATGAGCGCAATTACGAGTAATTCATTGTTTAGAGATACGCTAGTCATTATACAATGTACTACAATAATAAATGATCGGCTTGGACGAACATAATGGTATGTCACATTTTCTACCTTTCGAGTTAACTGGAAAAGGAAAAACTATAAATGAAATCTTCGAGTTTAACGTCCCACGATTATGCCCTTTAGACTAAGGGAGGCGATGATTAAGGCAAGTCAATGATGATGGGAGAATAGGTGGAATGAGAAAGTGGGAGGAAATGGGAGTATCCTGAGAAAACCCACGGACACAATGGTGTCCACCACAAATTTACTTGGCCGGGGGTCGAACCACTGATCCCACTCACCAGAGGTAAGTGCTAGTACTCTACCACTGAGCCACCGTGCCTCCAACTGGGAAATAAGGTTGACCATTCTCATCCAATTCAATGTACAGACGCGTCAAACAAGTTTCCCCTGCCGTCTGTAAGTACACTTTCGAAATAAAACTACCTACATACTGTTCTGTGGTTCGATCATAATTATACCACCTAATAACTCGATCTCACCGGAAATAGCGCTTACTATTGTTTACCCGAGACGTTCAAATATGGTTTAGATTACACAATTAAATCACATACTTCCTCAACCTCTCGTGACACGGAAAAAATCTGATGAAATTAAAGGAAATAATCAGGCCATACATTTTGTACATAAATTTACGAAAGAAGAATAGAAGCTTTTCAGGAATCGAGACGAGACGATACAAAAGTCTTCGAGAATCGAGACTTCCACAAAATTTACACCAGTGAGCAACACCATTAGCGATAAAATTTAAAATTTTACCGATGTAACTTCCTTCAAGAATTGCAGTATCTTGCTAGAATACTTTTTTTTTTTTTTTTTTTGGAAACTCCATCAAGGTTTTCTAGCCAATCAATTGTTGGAAAGTTGGCCTAGGAGCACCAGGCATTAGATTCAATAGTGGAAAACGATAGGTTTGTGTTGATATGACCTCCACTCTGTGTAATTTTGTCATATTTGGTTATATTATAGAATGTGAGTTGTCAGGAATTACTATTAGTATTACCAGAAATTACTATATTAATACAGACGATGGCGCCATCCTTCATCACTCAGGCACAAACACGCGAATTATATACACTTATCCACCTTACTTTTTTTTTTTTTTTTTTTTTTTGTGGATTTTATTGTAAAATCTTGTACTTCCGGTCACATTGATATCACATACCTCACGTGACAAAAATTGTCGGTTTTGATCGGACATAAAGAGTTTGAACGGTAATCCAGACTTGTCTCGGCTCGACACTTGCAATGAAGTAAAGTGTGTAGAAACATGTAGGCCTATTTATTTTCCTTGTACGAAATGCATTTTGTAAATATTTAAATATGTAGTGAAAACGTGAAATATAATAACACATGTATATCTGTTACTGTTATACATTCCACATTGTAATCTGATTACTGGCTCAAGAAATCATTTCCGATTTATTCAAGTTTGTTACGTAATTGAAGTCGGAAATGTGTATGGCAAAGGCCATCATTAAACTTCAGAGGCTAAACCTCGTGATAATTCCACTTGGCAGTTATTTGTAAATATATTGTTAATTTTGTTTTGGGATAATTTTGGAACTGAGGGGCCAAAATCAGGTAAAATCACCATGTTAACAGGAGAAATAAGTTGATGTTACGTAAGTGTAGTTAGTAAGTACTAGCATAACCTAACCTAACCTATACTAACCTTGCCTAAACCATCAAAAACACAGAAAATATAGGAAGAAAGTACGAATTTTAAGCGAAGAATTCTGACCCCAAAATCCAAATATTCTAACTTAACCTAACCCAAACCTAACCTAACCTACCTAAACTATCAAAAAATACAGAAAATATAGGAAGAAAACACGAAATTTAAGCAAAATATTCTGGCCCCCCAGTTCCAAAAATATGTCTCACTTTTATGTTAATATTTTTCTGTTTTTGTTATTTTCATCGTTGAAACTTTCTTAAGTTTTATATCTTTAAGGCTTGTGTATAGCCCGCTCCCCCCAGTTCTTTGTCACCGGAACTGGAAGAGTCACTACTACTACTACTACTACTGCTACTACTACTACTACTACTACTACTAATCTACTACTACTACTACTACTACTAATCTACTACTACTACTACTGCTAGTACTACTACTACTTATATCGAGAACAGAACCCAACCAACCCCTGCGGGGCTTCTAACCCGTTCCTGCTACTACTACTATTGCTACTAACTACCACTACTACTACTACTATTGCTACTAACTACCACTACTACTACAACAACAACTACTACTACTACTTATACTAAAAGAGCTTCCTTACCACAAGATTTACATCTTAAATCTTTATAACATGCGATTCCGATTCATTATGAACTAGTATGCATCGTTAGAATCACTATGATTCGTTAAAAATCACTGGGGGGAGCGGGCTATACTCAATCCATCTTTAATTTTAAAAAAGTATCAAAACATGGGTACGTTTGAATGCTAAAACTAATACATATAATTACCCTGATTTATGTTGATATTAATAGTTCTCTTTCAACCTATTTCTGTAGTTCTCTTTCAGTCTCTCTCTGTAGTAGATCTTCTATATAAATGTATACTTTAGCTTATTTTTTTGGATCAAAAGATCCGTTATATTTCAATCAAAAATGTTCTTGTAGGCCTTATACCTGGAGAACTACAAACAGTGTAGCCAAACCCAAACTATCATTTAACTCAGTATGATGTGCTTATCCCGTCGAAAATACGAAAACTCGATTTAGAGGCCGTTCAAAACTTTTATACCCCTGATTGGCCAAGATTGCAATCTTTTGACGCATTTTTTGATCATTCCTAAAATTCTTGTTCCAAAATTTAGATGAAGTGATTTGAATACTTTTTTTTATCGAAACGTTCAGTTATAGCGGATATGAACATACAAAACGATAAAAATTCCATTGTTAACACAGTACAGAAGGTCGTTTCAAGTATATAGTTACGAATTTGGCACCCTTTACAAGCTTAAGGAATACTATGACACCACCAGTGATTATGCTTGATGTGGGAGCCCTGTTTGGTGGATTAACTATCACCCTGTGTCTCAATTTACACCGAAGAAAGCTGGGCTGTAGCATAGTTTAATCAAGTTTGTTCTCTTTCTTTGAGAAATTGTATAAAGACTGTCGAATGTGTAAGGTTGTCGACAGCCCAATGCTTGTTTCAACAACGGAAATCCCCCCCCCAAAAAAAAAGGAAATGTATCAGGGGATTTCACAGGAATGTGTGTAAAGCGTACCTGCAATAACTTCTTGGATGTATTCAAGTGCACTGCTACTTAGCGATCGAATTCGTTACTATTAACCTGAACCGACCTTATGAGTCTTTTCACAATTGAGCTAGTCCCACTTTCGCCTATGCCCCTTCGTAGTGCTCTCAAACGGGTCGGGTTGACCCGACCCGACCCGTGACCCGACCCGACCCGAGTCGGGTCGGGTCAGCTCGGGTCGGGTTACGGGTCGGGTCGGGTCAGATCAGCTCGGGTCGGGTTGTCGGGTCGGGTCAGTCGGGTCAGCTCGGGTCGGGTTATCGGGTCGGGTCACTCGGGTCGGGTTGTCGGGTCGGGTCAGTCGGGTCAGCTCGGGTCGGGTTATCGGGTCGGGTCACTCGGGTCGGGTTGTCGGGTCGGGTCAGTCGGGTCAGCTCGGGTCGGGTTGTCGGGTCGGGTTATTCGGATCGGGTTGTCGGGTCGGGTCAATCGGGTCAGCTCGGGTCGGGTTGTCGGGTCGGGTTATTCGGGTCGGGTTGTCGGGTCGGGTCAATCGGGTCAGCTCGGGTCGGGTTATCGGGTCGGGTCAGTCGGGTCGGGTTATCGGGTCGGGTCAGTCGGGTCGGGTTGTCGGGTCAGTCGGGTCGGGTTGTCGGGTCGGGTCAGTCGGGTCAGTTCACTTTGGTCAACTAAGTTTAGGTTGAGCTTAAACTCGGCTGGAGTCGAAAACTGCTGTTTTACACTAGCTGCCTAATTAAAAATAGCAATTTTCAATTGATTTTACAGAAGCCATAAATGTATTTTGAACACTTGCAGCTAGTGTTTTTATGGTAAATGCTTATTTTTGTACTTCTGTGTACTTTAATTTTTAAATGTGGAAGATTGATTTTACCAATCGACTGTAATATTAATATCTACGCCAATATGGAGTCTGGATTTAGAACAAAACTAGAAGTTGTTTAAGCAAGGCCAAAAGAAAGATTGGATATGGACAACCAAGCCCAAGCAGGGCCGCGGTAGCTCAGTGGTAGAGAATTCATCTCTGGTGCATGGTGTCCATGGTTCGATCCCAGCTTGTGTTAAGTAGGCTTTGTGGTGGAGAAACGCCGTGTAGTGGGTTTTCTCTGGGTTCTCCTGTTTCCTCCCACTTTCTTCATTCCACCATTTCATTCATTTCTCATGGTCACCATATCCCTTAGCCTCGAAGCAGAATCGAGGGATCTTAAACTCAGGGGTGTAGCCAAGGGGGAACCATCGTGTCCAGGCCCCCCAAATGGTTTCCTGCCCCCCCCAAATGACCAGCTTTAAAAACATCATAGTAAAATTATCTCGCTTCCTTCATTTAAAAGTAACAAAGTTATTGACAATTAATAATTTACGGTAAAATAGTATGGAGAAATATTGTTTTTCCATACCGATCGAAAAATAGGATACATTTTTGTGACAGCAGATTACACAATTTACTGCGATTTATATTTGACAGTTTAAAGACAAACATTTTAACAAAGTATTATAAATACAGCCATAAAACAAAGGTACTAAACTGATTTGTAAGTACATTATATTTTTATATGCTTTAACAAATATTTTAAAAGACAGAGAATGGAAAATTTGGTGAGAAACAATGTTTTTATTCAGTTTGGATTTCATTCGCTCTCTTTTATTTCTACTCAGTGTAATAAAATAATTGTTTTTCTTTCGTCACGAATAATAAATAAAAATTTTTGTCAGGAAACTATAAAGAAATTAAGTGAAATTTAAAGAAAATCAATCTCGTGTACATAGGTTCTGTATACAAGGTCTTAAATTTAAATAAAAAGGTAACCAAGAAAAGTTTTGTTGCTTTTTCACCCACCACATTCGAACATCGATACGTCACCTAACCTGGAAGATCAAAAATAGTCCCCATCAACATCGACGACCTTCTGAAAACGTTCTGGAAGGCCATGGAATTCATCGCGGTAGAAGTTGGTGGGCCGTGAAACGAAGAAGGTATCAGGTGCATTTTGGACTTTTACTAGGGATTTGAATTGGCGGCTTCTAAGGTGATTGTCCAAAGAATGGAACAGGTAATAATCGGACGGTGCAATACCCGGGGAATATAGTGGTAGCAATATTGTTTCCCATCCAAGGCGGAGAATGGTGTCCTGAGTCATCCTAGCCACGTGGGACTTAGCGTTGTCCCGTAAACGAGGACCCATTTGCAATTCAGAAGTGATGGCTCCAGAGTTTTGAGTTTTTGTTGAGCACAGCTCAACTGCTGACACTACACAGTTGCATTGATACTCTGACCAGCTGGTAGCAGTTCCCGATGCACGATGCACCAAACACACAGCAGGACCTTCTTCTGGTACAGTGCTGGTTTCGGCTGTTTTGAAATCGTTTCATGGGATTGCTAACCAATGCTAACCAATGATGACGGCGCCGTGGAGCTTCGTATAGGACCCACTTTTTATCACATGTCAACGCCCTGTCCAGAAATGGCTCCGAAACAGTAAATAAACCCATGCGACTGCCGCGTTGCCTTCTGGCCCGGAGTCAAAACATGTGAGACCCAACTTGTAGTGCTTCCCAACTTGATGGATGTGCTGCCGAATGGTTTCTCCACACACTGAATTGTAGTCCCAGTTCCTCTTTGTACGTACATGTGTTGGTCTTCTGGCATGTGGTGTTTTCGGGTGTTTGGTCATCGTCCTTAAACTGGTTAAACCATCGCTGTACTGTCCGCGTCGTCACGACACCCTTAACAAAGGCTTGGCATATTTTCTGTCCCGCTACAGCGGCGTTTGACCTCCATTTGAACTCGTTCAGCATACATGCTCTTATGACGCTCTGTGGATGTCCCATGTTCCCTCTGTCTTTACGCAAGTTCACTGTGTATCTGAATTGCCACAACCAGGTAGTATGTTGGATATACCCACACCAACAACTGACGTTCGCCTTATCTCCACTCGCATTCAACTCACGGTGTGAGGTCCAATTGAACACAGACCTCCACGAAAAGGGACAGAACTTTCTGGTTATCTTTATAGTTATGCACAAAAGTATAGCGTTTGGTCCCGGGCAGTAGTTCTTGATAAGCATAATAAAAACTATCTTGAATATAATTTATGGATAATAATAATAATAATAATAATAATAATAATAATAATAATAATAATAATAATAATAATAATAATAATAATAATAACAATAATAAATAAGATAAAATAGTGTTTTTAGTTTTCCAGAAGGAAACCAAAATTTTCCTTTCTTTTAGGGCTGAAAAACACTAGCAGCAACACATTTTTTGCTTTGTACATTGTAGCCGCCCCCCCCCCCCTCAAAAACGACGGGCCCTTCCTACACGAACCTGCTGGCTACACCCCTGCTTAAAGTGAATATTTCATTTTATTTCACCAAGCCCAAGGACATCGATACAAGAACAAGATAAAGATTGGATATGCAAGACGAATTGCATAGTAATCTTGCTCTTGGCCTTGTTTTGATGATCACCAAGTAGCGATGAGCGTATTTTCTAGCTTTCCGTATAGTATGAAATACCATAATCAAAATCACACTTGGTCTTCATTTGTACCGATGAGGTGAGCATTCTTGGCTCTTGTATAGCATGAAAGATCACCAAGACTACGAAATGCAGGACCAAGACTTGACTGCAAGACAAAGAATAAGACGCAGTATTGATGACCAAGACCTAGGGAGCGAATTGTTTGAATTTCATTTGTTGGGCTGAAAGTGATGAAATAAAATTAGTACTTTACAATTAAATATCAACCTGTATTTTCAAATTCATATTATGTATCTTCTTACGTGCAACTATATATACTGTAAAATACGTTTTAATTACCGAGAAAGAAAAATCAAAGTGTTACGGGTCCAGGAATCATAAGAACCTATTTTGGAATGAAAGTTGAAGGGTTGGAAAAAATCACAGGTGTTCTCCTGTTTCCTCAACCCTTATCATTGTAGTTAAACGATTTCCTTTTGTCTCCGCCAAGAGACTCTTGCTACTGCCTTCCGAGAAGACGCCCTGCCGTCCCAGCAGGTGAGAACACTGACCTTGAAGAAAAATTTCGTCACATAGAACTAAAGAAAAAAAATAAAATAAAAATAAATAAATAAATAAATAAATAAAATAAAAATAAAAATAAATTTCTCCCACGTCGGACATTGGTATCAGTTATAAAAAGAAATAACCAAACCTCAAAAGTGCCAAATATTCATTAAGATGCATATACAAATCCCCGCTTGATCTAGCTAGTGGTTAACGTGTAAGACTTCGGTACACGTGGTCTGGGTTCAATTCCCAATGGGAGTGCATTTTGGTGTTCACCCAGTGTTGTGACCATAGTGCTCTCAAACGGATCGGGTTGACCCGACCCGACCCGTGACCCGACCCGACCCGACTCGGATCGGGTCAGCTCGGGTCGGGTTACGGGTCGGGTCGGGTCAGGTCAACTCGGGTCGGGTTGTCGGGTCGGGTCAGTCGGGTCAGCTCGGGTCGGGTTATCGGGTCGGGTCACTCGGGTCGGGTTGTCGGGTCGGGTCAGTCGGGTCAGGTCGGGTCGGGTTGTCGGGTCGGGTTATTCGGGTCGGGTTATCGGGTCGGGTCAATCGGGTCAGCTCGGGTCGGGTTGTCGGGTCGGGTTATTCGGGTCGGGTTATCGGGTCGGGTCAATCGGGTCAGCTCGGGTCGGGTTGTCGGGTCGGGTCAATCGGGTCGGGTTATCGGGTCGGGTCAGTCGGGTCAGCTCGGGTCGGGTTGTCGGGTCGGGTCAATCAGGCCGGATCACGGTTCGGGTCAGTCGGGTCGGGTCGGGTCATCGGGTCGGGTCAGTCAATTCGGGTCACGGGTCGGGTCGGGTCAGTCTTCAACCCGACCCGACCCGACCCGTTGAGAGCACTACCCCTTCGTAAGACCATCTTCACAAGTTAAACTATACTCGATTTATTCCTTGTAATGCCATAATTTAATCTGAAAAGCCTACCTGTCTAACCACGAGTATCTGACTTTGTTGTCCCAACCATTTCATCAGTCGATCTTTCTTAGTTTGCGGGTCTTCAGGAGGTTCTGGGAGTCGTCGGTGTCCACCACACGGACAAACTTCTTTGTAGCAGATGACGGCGGCTGCTAGACACACGAAACACTCCAAAGCAGCTACAAGCAATAGCCCAGAATTGGCAAGAAGAGGACCCCACGTCGAACTCACCAACGACAAGTCTGTTCCCACCACATCCTGCAAGACAGAAAGAAAGATATTTTGTAATTAATTAATCATTTACTTGCATGCAAAAAAAAAAAAAAAAAAATCTAATGCATTATCTGAACCTTAAAAAGCAGGAAGATTTGAATTGTGATAATACAAACCTGATCTGGGAAAAATACAATTATTACTGAAATGACGGAGAATCGTTCGTTGTAATCCACTTGTCAAAGTATATCCTCTGCCACTGATCTACCAATGAGCATTAGTTACACTAGAAATAACCGGAAAGCTTCCGATACACAATGATGCTTGGGAGAGACAATTCACAATATTTGCAGTTATCGTATGGTTAATTAGTCAACTTTTTGTCAGTGGAAATGCAAACTGATTTAGTTAGTACGAAAGTATTCGTCACAAGAATTCAAGCTTTCCTTTTTATAGTGAATGCTTTATAACACCCCGATGATTAATAGAAAAACATTTTAGGAAAGCTAATGTTAGGTGCATTTTTAACACGTTAAAACATATAACTAAAATAACTAAGATTTAATTTCCTAACACGAAGCCCCAAAGGTCTAACACTCGCTCCTTTTGGGCATGGGATCTTGGGTTCGCTTCCTGGTGGGTACAGTCGTTCGAATTCCCCCTTAAACTATAAATCAACTCATGTAGAATTAGCGCTGAAAAGGAATGCTAAATTCAACAAACCCAATCAATTCAAATAAAGCTTCAAAGGGATTAAACTGGTCAACTAGCGATTCGAAATTGGGGTTGTGTGGTCAGCACATCGGGATTGCAGTCGCCGTCGTTTTTTTTTTAACCCAACTTCTTTCATTTTAATTTCTCCCAATTGTCCTCACGACGCTGTGTGAACCGCCAACATCACCTTATTTTCGCTCATTTAAGTGCTAACTGGACAACGCACTGTTTAACTTAGGTTATCTCAGGGAACTGATCAACTCCGTTAATACCTCTGGTGCGAGGAGTTCCTGGTTCACTTCAAGGTTATTTGAGTTTGTAGTGGATAACATCGTATCCATGTATTTTTTCTGGGTTTTCCTTTCCTCCCATATTCTCATTCCACCAAATATTCTATAAACATTCACTTTTATTAATCATCTTTCTTTAGCCTACAGAACATAATCATAGGATGATATTTTTTTTTTTTTTAAATCATCTGATTTTCCCCTATACAGCTAAGGCGTGCAGTTGGCATATTTAAATACAAGAATAAACTATTATGTACTTATGGCTAGTGCTATACTATATAGCTATGAACATTATAATTATACTACATAATCATGAACTACTTAAGTTGGTCCCGCGTAGCGTAGTCGCTAACGTTGTCACCTTTGGTGTGAGCGGTCCCGGATTCTATTCCCGATGGGGTACTCAATCGAAAAAGTGTAACAGCTTTTCCAGGCCAGCTATTCTGAATGAGTTTTTCCTTGAGTTTCCTTTATTCATACCCAGGCAACTATCTGGATGGAACTTCCCCACTCTTTTCTTTCCTTCCCCGTAGGAGGCACGATGACTTAGTGGTAAAGGGCTTACCATCCCTGGTGCTGGGGTCCATGATTCGATTCCCCGTCAAGAAAGTTTGTGGTGAACAACATTGTGTTCATGGCTTTTCTCGAGATATTCCCGTTTTCTTCCACATTCTCATTCCACCGAGTCGTGCATCATCATTCACTTGCCTTGATTATCCGTCGTTTCTAGTGTAAATGGCATTATTGTGAGATGTTTAAGTTTAATATTTAATTTAATTATTTTTTCCTCCCTCCCACTACTCTGGATAGTGTACTCTCTGAGGGACATCTTCCATCATATATGTGATGAGGTGAAGGCCATAGATGATGGTTATGGCCGGACGAATTTATTAACTTATTTAAGCTATTTCTACTATTTTGATACATTTTTATGCGTAATAAATGCTAGCTGAATGAAAAGTGAAATCATACACTTTTCGCCCATCTTGCCCATTTCAATAAATAAGCAAATTCCCGGTAAATATCTACAAGACACATCCTTACGTTGGGCGAAACAAAACGTGTTGTTAGGCGAAACATAATTCTGTTTTCCCAAAGCCGCCATCCCTATATGATTTTCTTCCTGAAGTTGGTAGCTAGGTAAAACTGCCATCTCACAACCGAAAATGATTGACTTGTCTCTTTCACGAAATTCGTTATCCCCTATTTCATTGAAATGCGATTTTCTTAAATTTGTTTCTTGCATCCGAAAAAGATACAATGATTCAATTTAATGGAAAAAAGTCGTTGGAACCGTTTTCAAAATTAAAAAAAAAAAGTACTAACCAAAGTAACCAGAGCATAGAATAGGATTTATAGTACAAGTTTTCTTTCTTGTTAAAAAAAAAAAAATCGCAACTTTTAGGAGCTACAGTAATTACATGTATGACAATGTATCTGTTCTTCTCATGTCAGATGAACTTACTCCAGTCACCACATATGTGTACATGATAGGTCACGAAGAAAATGTTTGCTACTTGTAATTTCGTTGAACGTATAAACAAAAGAGTCGTTAAGAAAAGGTACACATAACCTCAGAGAGTGCTGGTATAACAAAGGCTCTGCCGCCCAGGCCAAACAAGAGTGTATATACATAATCTGTCTACACATGAACAGTCAGCAAAACCATTTGCAATGTAACTGAGAAGGAAGAGAGAAGAATTACGTGGGAACAAAGTGTTCGGACAATGAGACATGCTTTCCGGTGTTGTTGGGAAAATTTAAGCAATTTAAGTAACGAACAGTTAGTTATACATTGCCATGTTCTCATTTGGGATACAGACACAACGCAACTTACATACTCAACGAGATTACATTCCCAAATTACGTTTACAGTTTGCTCAGATTGTATTTAAGCCTTGCTCGTGACACAATGGATACGTTCTCAACTACATAGAGATACAGGATAGCTGTGCAATTAGGTAAACCATACCCATCCTTTTTTTTTTACAGAGCAGAACAATTCAGTCGAATTGTGGTGATGAATATTGAAACTGACAAAAGACAAATCAAGTTCAATAATTAGAGGTTGGCCGTGAGTTTTACGGGGCCACGAGCGTTCACCTCTGGTGCATGGAATCCTTGGTTCGATCCCAGCTCGCACCAAGTTGCCTTTGTGGTGGACAAACACCGTGTGTGTGGGTTTCTCGTGGTTCTCCGGTTTCCTCCTACTTTCTTCATTCCACCATTTCATTCATTTCTCATCATCACCGTCTCCTTTAGCCTAACCGGCATAAGCGTGGGACCTAAAACTTAAAGATTTCATTTCAGCTCATTTGACCGTGCGGTTTCTAACTGCAGCATGTATTTAATATAAGTTATACTACCACAAAATACTCCCAGTAGTTGCTGCAGGCAATATTTTGCGTTTGTCTTTCTGTGTCTTCCTTATAAAGTAGAATTTGTCTCAATTTCAGTGGCCCCGCGTAGCGTAGTCGCCAACACTCTCGCTTGTGATGCGAGGAGTCCCGGGTTCGATTCCCGCTGGGGACACTCGCTCGAAAAGATGTAACAGCTTTTTTTCAGGGTAGCTAGTCTGAGTGAGATTTTTCCTCATTCAGACCAGCCAAATGCCGGTATTGTACCTAACGTAATAGCCAATTCCTTTACTTCTCTCCGATTCCCTGGGCGGGCTAACATGGTCATAGATGCCGAAAGCCCAAAAATCTAATTCGTAATCCTAATTGTCCGGATTTCAAGTCTCACACGAAATTCGAACATCTCGTATGAGCATCTTAATGAAACTTCTTCACTTCTAAGTCAAATAATGTTTAAAAAAAAAATCTAAATACATGCTTTATCATCTTAAATGAAAAGTCTAAGTATCAAATTCAATTTATCTAAACATAAGGAATGTCGAGATATTTACATCTTACTGAACCTCTTTCTTCCTTTCATGGTCAAATATTTTTTTAAAGGAAGAAAACAAAAGAGAAACCTGAAACCCTTAAACATGTGCTTAACTATTTTTTAAGTGAAAAGGTCTTAAGTATCAAAATTCATGTCTCTAGCGTTAAGGGATTCCGAGATACGGATCGTATTATAATATTGATATTCCATTCCCCATTTTCCCCCGTCTTCTACGTCTAATTAAAATAGTCTTTTACCATTGTATATCTGTACCTATTACGATAGATTATCTTACTTATGTAACGTATCAATCCTTATAAAACTATTAACACAAAATTTATTAATGTATGACGCCTCATATTATTGACAAACAAATTAATTTCCGTTATTCAGAGTCTAAAATGGTTTATATTTCTACTTCCTCTTAATATAAAATCAATAACATAAATACTCTAGGTTTATGTGCCATGGTTATCCTCTGTAGACCAAAGGTGACGGATGATTGATGGAATGAATCATTATGAAATAATTGGTGGACAGACAATGTGGGAGGAAAGAATCTTGAGAAAATCCGCTGACACGATGTTGTCCACCACTAACTCATATAGCTTAGAATTGATCCAGGGAACTCTCAAACCAGAGGAAAGGGCTCTACCATTGAATAACCATTCGCCCAAATAATGACATGGAATTTATATACGAAAATTCCTGAAGTTATGCTCTCCTGTTAAGCACATCTTTCAGATGGGAACGGAATTCGATTTCAGGGCCGGCTCTAATATATGTGCAACACGAGATATTCTACAAGGTAGTAAGTTTCGAAGGACGGCAAAATCTGTCATAACTATATTATTTAAAATAAATTTTTCTTGTTAGAAACATAATTCGTGATGATGGTAGTTAAATTTACTAAGCTGACTTCCTATTTGAATACTACATTCATAAATCATGTATAGGTCGCATTACTTTAAGGTCAGATGGACAGTGGTAAAACAAATGGCCTAACAAATCCCAGAATGAATTGCTTGATTGTTGTTCAATACAAGAACTCAATTCTCGAAAAGTAGCGAACACCTGCTCCAGGGGCGATCCAAATGAAATCAACCAATGATGGTTGCTGACAAAATTTAGTTTTTTTAAATTAATTTTTTACCTAAGTTTGTACCACATTTAGGGAGTTGAAAATGGGCATTCATTTACTTTTAGCCCCTCAGGTTTTGTCGTAGCAGACATTTTGTATAGGCGCCTGAGTACATTTTTGAACTTTTTAGTGCATTCCATTAAACGCTGTAACATTTTAGGTTTTAAAGATAACGAGTTCAAACCAAAACCATATGAAAGATAATGGAATGACAATATTCTATGTTCTGTGCACATTGAGACGTGCTTCAGAACGTCGAGAAAAGAAGCTCTGAACATTGAGGTTGGAAACGTAGAAATTGCGATTTTGGAATGTACACTTTGAAACGAAATAAATGAGACTCACCTTCAATTCTTTGTCTACATAGAGACTAGATAATAGGTAACGTCCTAAACAAGTTTCAGATCTGAGAATTATATAATTGATTTTTTGGAATTTTTAAAACTCTGCGAATTTTCGAAAATCATGTATTTTCACCACCAAATATTTCAGGAAGGTCAGAACTGAAAAATCTCAAATTTGTACAAAATAGTGATTGGCGCCTACACTTTGCCATTCGTACATAGTTTAAAAGAGGTTTTGGGGCCATGGGGATGGAAAAAGTGATCAAAGAGATCGTTATTTTCCTGATTAATGTCCAATTCCCCAATCCATTTCTGTCATAAATACAGGCTACGGAATCTTTAGGTGCAAATGACAACATGCTATGCTCTGGAAGTACTGAAGTACTGCAATCAGTAAATTCATCTGATTGTGAGTATTCATAATATCTGATTTGTGTTTTCGTCAGAGGTACAATACAAATCTATGATATGATCTGGTATTAATAATTCTTTTACAAGTAGCAAATCTCGAATTTCTTGCTGTTTGACTGTACTTTTTCTGATGAAACATAGATAATTGTGTGCCTGAGATACTATATCAACACAAAACCTGCACATCTGTTCAGTTTTTAAAATCGTGAATTTCACATAACTGCAACAACTTATAACTCAGAAACTACTCAAGTCTCAGTGATGCAATTTTATTCACTTGTTACTGCACAACTATCGTCTATTTTGTGCAAATTTGCGATTTTTCACTTCTGTCATCCCTGAGATATTTGATGGTAAAAATACACGATTTTCCAAAATTCGCAAAGTTTAAAAATTTTCAAAAAACCAAGTATAAGGTTCTCAGATATGAAACTTGTTTGCAACGTTGTTTACTATCTAGTCTCTATGTAGACAAAGAATTGAAGGTGAGTCTTATTTATTTCGTTTCAAAATTTACATTCAAAAATGGCCATTTCTAGGTTTCCAACCTCAATGTTCAGAGCTTCCTTTTTCGATGTTCTAAAATACGTCTCAATGTGCACAGAACACAGAATGTTGTCCATTTCATTATCTTTCATATGGTTTTGGTTTGAACTCATTATCTTTAAAACCTAAAAAGTTACAGCGTTTCGGAATGCTCTGAAAAGTGCAAAATACGCTCAGGCGCCTATACAAAATGGCCGCCACATACAAACCTGCGTGGCTAAAAAAAAATAAAGGAATACCCGTTTTCAACTCCCTAAATGTGGTACAATCTTAGGTTTAAAAAATTCAAAAATAAATCAATTTTGTCAGCAACCTTTGACCTGGAAATTGGTCATTTCATTTGGATTGACTATTCATTTAGTTAGTTACCACAGTTTTGATATGAAAACTAGTCTTGTCTTTGTCACAAACAAGTTCTTTGTCATTGAAGGTGGAAACAAGTTTCTTTTCTTTTTTCTTTTTTAATTTTAACAGATGTATAAGAAAAATCAAGAAATAAAGATAGAAGAGGAAGTTGTACTTTAATTGCAAACTGATATATTGAGAAAAAACAGACATAATGAGATTGTATTTGTAGTGTTTAGGGCTTTCTGAGTGCGAGTGCTGAGGATCTGGATAACGATGAGGCATACTCATTGGATTGGAAGAGTGGAGAAAAATCTAGCGAAATCACACCTTTTATGTTACGAGGGGGGACAGTGGCTCAATAGTAAAGCGATCACTTCTGGTGCTAGTAATTTCTGGTTCGATCCTAGGCCAACTGAATTTGTGGTGGACAACATCGTGCTCGTGGGTTTTTTCAAAGTTCTCCCGTTTCCTTCCACTCATATTACGCCAATTCTTTCATCATTTACCGTTATTAATGATCCGTTTCCTTTAGCCTAAAGAGCATAATTGTGGGACATAAAACCAAAATTTTCATTTATGTTGCGCGTGTGTATGTTGCAAATTATTAGAGATTAGAATGAAAATGATCCTTTGAAATCCCGTATATTGCAATTTCCCATCCAGTTCTGAGACACGTAGCAATCACGAGTCACCAAACGCAATGAACAAAATTACCCAAGAGCACCGTTTCTTTTTCCATTAGTGGTGGCCCCTATTGTCTGGATAAAAATTACTTTCCAGTTCGAATGAAAGATCCACAAATGCTCGTACGCTCTACTTGTGGTTCTCAGCGGGAGGCGAAGACACATGAAGAGGTCATGAAGAGCTTTTCAAGTGTGCAAATGGCGGACGATGGATGCATCCGGTGAATACTGAAAACAAGCTCAAATCCTTGAATGTTACCAGAATTCATAATGGCCTGTTACTCTTTCAAGAGCGGATGTTTCTCTTTCACGTTCATGCTCCCGTTCAACACTAACACAAATCGTTAGCCATTGTTTTGGAAATGCTCCACGAGTACAAGAACTTCGTGATCCGATAAAGTAGGTGAATTGTTATAATTAGGAATAGAATTTGATTGTTTATCAAGTACCCAACAACAGCACTTAAAAGAAGAATAGAGCTGTTTGTGTTCTAGAAATAGATTATGATTCTTAATTCTGACATTGTTTCTTCAAGAAATTGCGAAATTTTGCCTGAGTGTTCTGCCCAAAGTCAGGTCTATGTAACGTGACTAGGCGGCGCACTTATTAGAATGGTTAATTCCTTTCTTTAATTTATCTATTTGTTTAAGGAAGAATATAACAAGCTGCTGCCCTAATTATATTCATGATATTACGTAACATAACAAAGCAACACAATATTATTAAGACTGTTCATGTGTACGTTATTAGAATATAAGGTATGCAGAACATACTGATTATAGCATATCTATTTATCAAAGTTTTATTGTTAATTTATTCTCATTGTCATTAAGAATATCTATAGACTGAAATAGTGTAACGTCATATCCGTTTCGTTGCTATGATGATGGTAGTTTTATTTTCTAAACAACATGACCTAAAAACAGTGTGCGAATTAGATAATCTATATTGAGGGGGATAAAATTTGGCCAAAGGACATAGTCTGAAGGTTCAAATTTCAAAATGAGACAATAAATGCCTTACCCCCATATATATATATATATATATATATATATATATATATATATATATATATATATATATATATATATATATATATATATATATATATATATATATATATGTGTGTGTGTGTGTGTGTGTGTGTGACATCTGTAATAAATAAGATATTTATTAATTTAATAAATCTACCGACAATAACTATGCACATATATATTGTCTGACACACACACCCCACTAAACCTTTCTGAACGTGTTTTAATGTTATACTCACTCTTGTCCCTGTAGCTCTCTAAGGTTTATGTAGTTAATAATTCGGCTCGAGCGATAGCCATGATCACAAGCATATGTTAATTTTTCCACTCATATTGAAAGCTTCCACTTTGCATTAATACATATAGGTTGCGAAAAGAAACCTACTTTACTCTTGTGAAAACCACTAAAATTATCAGTTAAACCGGACATTTTTTTTTTTTTTTTTTAAGAAAATCTAGATATTAGCCTATCAAATAAGAAATGGATTGTTGCTGGTCCCGATTTCTCACATCAAGGTCAAATCGAAGGCCAAATAGGCTATTTAAAATCTCTCAATTCAAATTTCGAGCTTGTGCTTCTACTTCCCGCTAAAGCTGTGCTCATCACGACTTTTTTCTCCAAATATCGATTCTGTGATGGGCACGGAAAGTCAACACTTAAAAATTACTTTACTGTTAGGTTGAAGATGAGTTGATTCACTATGGGCTACGTTATTCAAATAAAGTAAAACATTACACTGAAATTTTTCAGACAACATTAATTGCGTGGACAGTAAACTGTACAGCGAAAAAATGGAAAAATGAAGGGTTAACTTAAAAAAAAAAAAGAAAAAAAAAAAACAACGCTCCAGTTGAAATGCTTATACAGACACGGACAATGATACGGAGAACCAGTCGTATTAACAAATGCTGAAACAAATCTTGAATTGTTCGCTTATTCACCTAAAAATCACTTTCATTAACATGTCTGCTCACTAGGAGCGTATCCCCCAGCGTGTACGTTAACATATACTTACTAGGGAATACCTATATCTCAGATTTTGAGTACAGTTTCAAAAGTTCATTTCCGTAAACTGTAAAAGCAGTGATTACTATGCTAATTATCACAAATTAAATGCAACTTTTGAGTTGCATACACACAACCTACTAGGGAATGAAGACCATGTGCTAACAAAGAGTTCGCTGGAAAATGAAATAACATGTTATAACAAAAATTAAAATAAGATGATAATCGATACAAATATAGAGGATGAATATGACATATCCGAACTTCGCCAAGTATGGTAGAAGAAGCTATTTGTTTACTTCTTCTTGGCCAACTGCTAAGAACATTTATAAATCTATATGTGGCTTTGTTATACGCAATTAGTACATTCAAATTCACAAACGATGACGAACTGAAGGGTACGAAGGTACAGTTGCAAGTAACCGTAGTCATAATAATATAGTTCTACTAAACAACGTTGAAAATAGTGGGTAATTAGGTGGTAAATAGAAGTGACCAAAACTGAACAGTTTACATCGATCATTTCGAAACAAAATGTGATTGAGGGGGAAAATCCCCCTCATCCCCCCCGGTAATTCGCACTTTGCCTAAGAACATAAGTACAAAGCGAAACAGTGATGTGTTAACTTCCGGATTGCAAACATTCGAGTAGAAGAAACACACACAAAAAAATCCAATAAATGAAACTATGAAAATATAGAAGAAACAAGCAATTAATTAAAAAATATGTTAAAATATGCCAAGCGTTGAAAGTGAAATGTTTCCCCTGATATCGCAATTTTGTGATTTATACATTTGGAGGTTACGTCAAGTGTCCAAATACTGTATATTTAGCTTATTTATTATCGGATATTTAATTTAAATAATTCTGGAATCTTATTTAGCACCATCAATATTACACACTGCATTGCAAATGTGTAGGCCTACAGAATTAGTGTTTAAAACTTATGCTGAATCACTCATAACTGGATATTTTCTTGTTGTACTGTCAGTATATATTTTTAAGTTTAATAAGTAATATAAGGAAAGATTCGACGCATGTTAACCGATTAGAAATTGGTCCATATTGAAAATTCTTGATACGCGTATGGTTTCAAGCTTTGTCCTTTTTTTAATTGATTATTTATTTCTTTATTTTGTAGCCACTCTAACATTACACTCATATTTTAAAGGATGGGCGTAAATTTCTAAATGCACCAATATAATTAACATTATTTTCAAAGTAGGCAATTATTTTTCCTTGTAGACAAATCGTATATTTGTTCCATTTTCATTCTGCTGACAGATCATCAGTCTGTACCTTAGAGTTTTTACGTTGCATATAGTTGTTTTGGTCATTGTGCATTACGTGGGTAATTGCACTGGCATTACTTATGCAATTTCTATCTTATCAGATTACCTAGAGATGTGGCCCCTGTAGAAAAAAGTTCCTTATGTGTTACTTCATTAATTACTAGATTTCATTCGTAAACTTTCTAAATGGTGGACCCATATTCTTAATCTGTATCTTTTCGTGCCAACTTTACTTTTTCCTCAAAATATTCTAAAATTATTATTAAATGTGTGTTCCTATTAACAGGATACTTCATAGTATTTCTATCGCTTCATGCACTTGTTTAAAAAAAAAAACATGGCGATCACCATGGTAACGAAGAGGAAATGACGACATCACTATTTCAGTCTATTGTTGATCCAAAGTAATGAACCCTGTTGTAGGAAGCGCACATCCACCATAAGGATACTTCATTCAGATATTTGTTTTAACTTTATTGCAAAAGAACAGATGTTTTTTCCATGTCGTGCGTTTGAATGAGACACCCGAAAATTGATATTTTCTGACAAGTCAATACAGCCAACTCTATTATGTAGTATTTTATGTAAAATACAAGATGAGCAAATCTTCTCTTTCCAAAGATGGGAAATGAAAATTAGCGTTTAGTTGAGAAGCTGAATGTTACTTCGGATACTTCTGACTCAAATTGAATGTGAGAAATCTTAAAAATTTGCATTGCATGTTGGCAATATGTTTGATGTAGTCCGGATTCCATATTTGAGAAGCGTATTCCAGTTTCGACCTGATGTATGCGAAATAAAGTACTTTGAGAGATTCCTATTTTCTGAAATCCTTACCAACTCTTACAATCTAACCGAAGTTTCATTTACTATGAAAGAAATATGTGTTGCAAATATTAAATGACTATCAAATATAACACCAAGATATTTAACCATCTCTTCTTTAATTGAAGAAGTGCTATCGAACGTGTATGAGTAATCGAATCTGTTTCTACTACGCGTGAAGGAAATGGATTTGCATTTGTTAATATTTATATTTAGATTATTTTCTATAGACCAGTTAAATGCGTTTTCCAAATCATCTTGTAATTTCTCACAATCATTAGTCGATTTAATTTCTGCGTATATTTTAAGGTCATCGGCAAGTAATAACTGTTTTGATGTTTTGACAAAATTGATGAAGTCATTAATAAAGAGTATAAAAAGTAGAGGTCCTAGATTCGATCCTTCAGGCACTCTAAATCTAATATTTATCAACTTAAAAATGTACTCACGATAAAGGATAAACTGCTTACGATCTTTTAAATATGAAGCTAGAAGCTTTAGAGCAGGTTTTGCAAAATTAAAGAAACGGTATGTCATGGTCGACTCTGTCAAAGGTCTTTGCTATATCAATGTATATAACATCTACTTGCCCACCTCTATCAAGAATTGTAGTCAAAAAGTCTGTATTTTTTTTTACTCCTTTTTAATCTCTCCAGTTCCCAACTTTTCCGCTTTATTACGACTTTAAAAAAAGTACATTTTTCGGCCTATCCTACATACATGATTAAAAGGATTTTTCTGTGTTTTTAGTTTATACTTTTTTTTAAAAAAAAAAAAAAGCTCGTTTATTATCCTAAATTTTTGTGATAAACAAACTCAATTTAATTTTTTTTGTAAATAGACCTCAAACAATGTGGTGTTTGTATACCGCGGATGTTTCTTACAACCAATGATCCGCTGAACAACTATTCGAATACGCCAATGACAATTTTTTAAAGTAAATAATCAACAGTATTAGACATGTTAAATAAAGGAAATACGAATCGAGGTGAAACAGAAATGCATTAAAATAATCTGAAGGAACATATAATGCATAGTAAAGGAACCGCGTGGTTTAAAATAAAATATACCTAAATAAATAATTTTAAAAAACAATAATCTTAGTATCTATTTAAGTGGATTATTTGATATTTCGAGTCACAACACGTTTCATTAGAATACATTTGTGTAGGGTTCGTATATTTAAAAAAAATACAAAAAGACGCACTCGATTTTAATAATACGTGACACTTTTCCATCACAACTACATGGTATAATAAAGGAGTATTTAGTCCTTAGATTTTCCGTGAACGCACACGTTCTTTTCGGGATTCTGAAGGCACATGAAGAAATAAAACTAGTTTCGATTCATTACAGATTATTATCGTATCAAGTAAATTATTACCGTGTCTGCTAGAGGCACTGTTTTCGCAATGCAACAGTTTTTCCAATTGGAATGACATTTTTATGACATGACCATGGCTATCAATTTCTTGGCAATTACAATTTTTAAATATAAGAATGTGAACGTTAATCAGAAATCCACAAATTATATAACAATATTGTGCCCTGGAGAATTCTGTCGGGAAGCCGGATCACAACCTGATAATAAGAGACAATCCCGTCAAATACGAAACGTATATGAACCTTAAATTTGTGTTTCAACTAATTTATTTTTATGTTCAGTCGTGGAATTACTACTGTGATTAAAAAAAAAAAAAAAGTATAAGCAAGTTTCATTGTGGTTATTTTATTAAGAGCTATCATTACGTCGTTACTGCCTTTTGTTTAGATGCAGTTTTGGATTTCCTGGTTTATTTATCACCCAATTTTCAGATGATAAACTCAATAACGATGTAGAATGTCAATAGAATTTAAAACAATGGTTAACCATTCTTCCTGTTGATTGATAACAGTAAAAATTATTAACTTTCACCAAAAAAATTGGACTGTGTTACCTGTTCTTTTTTCAATCTCTCGTCTTTCTCTGTATTGTTTTAAATGATTATCACAAATGACTGGACACGTTACACATCCCAATTGGAAACAGATTCATTATACGCACGCACTGGTATGGCTGAATGCATAATGTGCTCCATATTTAGCTATCTCATTCGAAAATCAGGTTCATTGGCTGCAATGTGTCATTCAGGAAGTAGGTATGACAAAACTAACAATGTGTCCTGAGTGATGGTTTCGATTTGCATAATAAAAGTGTTTTGTTGTAAACCTATTTGTCGTAAATTATTAAATTAGGAATAAACAATAAATCAGCTGAGAATGCTCAAAGAGTATAGCCAGAATGAACTTAAAAAGAATTATATTTTATTATTAACATCTATAGGCTTTATACCAATTGCTCTATGTACTTTATTATTTATATTATATTCATTAAACAATTCTTGTAATATATCTATCCATTTATATTTTCCTTGAGTAGTAAATATTTTTCACATGTTTTAAGTGTTGCGTTAAAACGTTCTATGATATGTCGTTTTACAAAGATATGCTCAAAATGGAGGGCTCAAAATTGAAAAATTAGCAAAATATCATCTCTCTATGACTTACGGTTTCCGATATATGACTCCTTAAAATCTCCCGAAATCCGAACCTTTTTTGGCCAATATCTGGGGAACAGTGGCCAGTTGACCAGTGGCTACCGGTTACTATTTGGTACCAAAATATTCACCATTTTCTTAGGTATTGATCAACACCAATGTAATCTCTCTATCGCTTACAGTTCCCGAGATATGACTCCTTAAATCTCCCGAAATCGGAACTTTTTTGGCCAATATGTCGGGAACGGTGAGAGTGACGCGAAAAATGCCATCACTTCTTTCAGATAGTTTTTGATGCTCTATCGAATGGAGGGCTCAACATTGAAAAAATCACAAATAACAGATACAGACACACAGACACAGAGAATTCAATAACGATGTTTTTTTTTAAAGTTCGTTGAAAAAAAAATGTCCATGACAAATACTTGTAGCACTATTTTGTCTGAGTACTGACATATGTGAAGATTTCAAATTTGATGGTTATTTGGTCAAACATAACTTTTACAATATTATTGGTGTTTAACGGAAAAATATATCCAAGAATGAGACAGGACTAATGAATAGGCGGGGTTAACTGGGTCTGGACCCCCCTTAAAACTTCCTAACTCAACATACATTTGTACACTTTCTCAATAAAGTTATATACATTTAAAAGGAAAATGATTAATATAGCATGAAAATCTGATCTTACACTCCATCTGTACTATTTCTCTTATAAAAACAATCTAGTTCTATCATTCTTTTCTGAAACTATAGGTAGAAATATTTTACAATTACTTATCGTCTTTTCAAGTGCAGAATAATACAAGTTTAATACTTGTATTGAACCCATCACAACAAAAATTTCTAGGTGTGCGCCTTAAATCCTATATTCTAGTTATGCCACTTTATTGTTTTATATTCTGGGCTGTACGTTTAATTGATGTTAAAATGTTACACCAATAATTGTAATAATAGCGAAATAACCCACAATTAATTCACTGATAAAAATATCTTTCAATAGATTATAACTGAATGAAGACTTTTAAAACTGCGTTGGGCTGCTTTGTGCTAGAATTTATGCGTCTTGTACTTGACTTAGTATTCCACAACCGTTAATTAAACACGTGGTGATACTCGGATTGTTTAATATAAATGTCAACACGCATTATGTGCAGTTTCGTAATTCTACTTACTGTACATGTTTACAAACTGTGCATAATTAAACATTAGTGCCAGCACATTACGCTAATGGTCCTTACACGATGACGAATATAGGGTCAATCTCTAATGACGCGTGACTTTGTGGTCAACTTAACATAATTACGAAATGGAATGATGAGCCAAGCTTCCACTGTAGTGTGTTGAATTATAACTGAAGTGTGTATTTTCTGTTAAAGACTTAGTTATTAGTTATTATGTCTTCTACACAAATTGTATGTTTATATGGTTTAAAATCGATTGAAACCGTTAGATTTCAAGTAAAGTTAGTTGACATCGTCATGGATTGATTTTGATGAATTGCCTTTAAAATTAAGGTTTTTTGTAAATATTGGATTTTTAGACAAATACTCATGTACACGTCACAGATGAAACATAATTAAAAGAACTTTTTTCTTTTGCTTCTTCCACAGATCAGTCATGCTGTAGTGAACCTTGGAATCAATCAAGTAAATCTCAAACAGCTCATCATGAAGGTCTGTGTTGTGCATGTGCTAAAATATAAAATTAATATATACACTACTAGGTTATGAAGTATGTAAGGGCAAAGAAGTCTAAAGTAATGAATATTGAAAAGTCCCACAAAGATCAAACCTTGGACCTCTTTTGTTGTTAATGTTTGTAAGTAACCTTTTCTCTGTACAATTAAATTTCTTTTGGCAAGTTAATAGCAACACTCCAGCCTCGTACTTGGTTGTAAATTTTGACGTCAGAACAAAGTGCTATATGAAACTTTTTTACGCTTCTTCCGTTTGTTGTTTAAATCAGTGTTTGACAACCGATGTGTCACGACACACTGATATATCACGCAGTCCCCTAAGGAGCCTCGCGAAATTTTAGAATTTGAAAATCACGAGGAATTTAAAAATAATTAGTTAAAATTGGGACAAACTGTTCCAGTCAACACCTCCAGCGGTAGCAATAAAGCTCAGTACTATATGGAGTCATTATAAAACCTAATTGGTTTCACTATTGTAAGAGATTTTATTATTATTATTATTATTATTATTATTATTATTATTATTATTAATAATAATAATAATAATAATAATAATAATAATAATAATAATAATATCAAACAAGTGTGTCATTATGTCCTAGACGTTCAGAAAAGTGTGTGGTCCGTCAGAAAAGGTTGAGAACCACTGGTTTAAATAGTACAGAAAAATAAAATATTTCAGTTTAATGTCGCACGATTATGCCATTTAAGCTAAGGGCGGCGGGTAAGTAAGACAAGTGAATGATGATGGAAAAATCGGTAGAATGAGAAAGTAGAAGGAAAGAGGAGAACCCACGGACATAATGTTGTCCACCACAAGCTTACGTGGCCGGGAATCGAACCAGGGGCCCACGCACTAGAGCTAAGGCTCTACCACTGAGTCCTTTAAATAGTACATTATTATCTAATAATTTATACTTGAACTTATTCATTGTGTTTACATTTAACATTGTAAAAATAAAGTTGATAAAATAAATAAATAAAAATCTAAAAGTTTCCACACACTAAACATAGTCCTTTTTTTTAGCATCCGCAATTTTATACGATTTGCCTTATATACCAGAATCCACTAGATAATAAATACCTGTAACAATTTGTTGTTCTTCTTTAAATGTTGTTATGAAGGAACGTTACTAAAAAGGAAGAACTACTTCACATAAAGTGTTTACAATAACACTTTCTCCTTCGGTCTTTTCACGCTGTGACCTGTGTAAACGGAACAGCCTATTCAGATGCAGATAGAATTAACGCATCTAGTGTTTGTTAATCATAGGATCAAAGAGTGAAACAAATACCAATGTATTTGTTTTGCAATGAAAGAAAGTAAGTGACCCCGATCGTCTTTAAATGAAATGCGTCTACTAAACTCATGTGCTATTCTTTACGTGTCAATACACATATGACTTCAATCCATCTTCAAATACAATCATAGAATACTTTTTTTTTTAAAAAAAAAAAAAAAAGCATGAAACTCAAGTGTTTAGCGAAAGCGTGAAGAACGAAAGGAAGATTTCGTCCGACAACATACTAGTCCAGCGTTTCCCAACCGGTGTGCCGCGAATGGACCGCTGGTGTGCCGCGAGGAAATCGAAACAAAATTATTAATTCTATAGCAACCAAATTGCAAGACATAGGGGGAAAATGTATATTTTTGTATTTCACATTACTATGAAACTCTACCATGGAAAAAAACTACTGTGATTGTAATATATTATTCTACAACTATTACTGTGTAGCAAACAGTATTTCGGCTCGTACACATTTCCACGGTTAGCTGCTATGTTACGCTTCAATTGAGAGTCATGCTAACACCGAGAAATGGGAAGCACTTGTACGGTACGCGTCAAGTGAACGTTCGTAGAACACTCATTCGCACGTGAATGACAGAACAACACTTTGTTCAACAGCTGTGTTTTGACTTCGACGCATCGCAAGCTGTGTGATTGCAATAATATGCACCGTTTTGGTTAAAACAGCAAAGTTAAAAGTACAAGACATTTGTTTGTTCGTTCGTTATTTAGTGGTCTTCGTTCATAGTGAAAGGTTGGATACAGTTTTCGAAAAAGAAAGCATATTTTTAAAAATCTGCGTCTAATATTTCATTGCAATTGTTTTCTATTTTAAAATTAGAATAAAAAATAAGCATAATGGATTAGCATAGGGGAAAACCAGTGATCGAGCTTTCATCTTTGTGAGGATATCAGTAATCACAGAAAAAAAATTACCATGGTATTTTATATTTGCAAATAATAATAATAATAATAATAATATCTATGAGTGTGCCGCGGGAATTCAAGCTATACCCGTAGTGTGCCGCAAGTTGAAAAAGGTTGGGAAACGCTGTACTAGTCAATAACAGATGGAGCGAGCTACCGTACCCCTTCTCTATAGACCACTACATTTGTGTCAATTTAATGAAAACACCTCAGATGTCTGGGTTGACAACAGTCAGGCAGTGACCGCAGTACCAGGCTATTGGTGGTAATGTGTTAGCGCAAATTCTGTACTACGTGAGGAGCAGTAGAACAGTAGTATGCAGCTAACTGAGCAGACGATAAGTGTAAAACGGGTGACCTTTCTGATTTCTGAAGAGGGTAAATTGTTGACATTCGGTTATGTGGTGCAGGCGTGACCAAAGGTGTCCAATTTGAACTATCTCACTGAAACTCATGCTCACAACATGATTTCGACCTTACGTTCACATTGTCAAACCAACATCACATTCACTTAACCTCACACTCACAACATCATTTCGACGACATGCGTTTACATCGCCAACCCAACATCACGCCTATTCAACCTGACACATCATTTCGACATCATACAGTCACTAACCACACGCTCACAGCGTGAGTTCCGAGCGAGCCAGCGTGACAAAAACTGCAAGTATGTTGTGAATGTTGCCAGGGGCACTGTCCAAGGTGATGACATTCTACAAAACTTACAGCAAAATCAAATCTGCGAACACAAACAGTGGTCGGAAAATGACCCTCAGAGGCAGGAGCATCAAAGCGAAGTGTCACACAGAATAGTCGTGAAGTTAAAGTGACTCAAGCAACACTTCCTGCAGCCTGTGTCGACAATCACAGTCCGTCGCGAGTTGCATGACTTAAACACAGAGTCGAGTTGTACGGGGGAAACCTCTGATAAGAGATCATAACATTTTAGCACGACGGTAATGGTACCACAGACATGCAACATGGACCGATGATAATTGAAAATGTGTAATATGGTCGAATGGGTCATTGCTCACCTTATTTTAAACTATGAGCCGCGTTAATGTGTATCGGACGGCTAAAGAAGCATATAATCCGCAGCATCTCCACCAAACCGTAAACATGGAGGTAGCCTTGTGATGCTGGGGGCTCATTATTCTCTATTTCAGAAAGTCCCGTACTGACGCTTACTAGTCTCGTCACTGTCCATGATTTTGGAGGACCGTGTTCGTGCATTCTATGGTTCAGATATTGTTTCCGGACAATGACTCTATATTCCAGGATGATAATTGTCCCATTCACACAGCTGCAGCTGTTACTGTGTGGTTTGAAGAACATCTTGCTTGACCCACAATCCCCAGACCTGAACATAGTTGATCATCTGTTGTCTGTTTGAAGACACGAATCCGGTGCAGATTTCCGCCTCCATACTCTATCATGAAACTGAGCAATGTACTGCATGTAAAATAGTGTAATGTCCCACTTGCTACCATTCACGATCTCTGCGACTCCATTCCACGCCGCACCAGAGCTGTTCTAAAGGCGAAAGGTGGTCCAAACGCCATATTAATCTAGTAAGTTGCACTTTTTTCCAGGTGTTGCCATTAAATCGTTATCATATAGTAAATTTCCTACGAAAATGGAAAATATTTATTCAATAGTGTCAAAAACAGTAAAGAAATAGTGTAGCTGAACTATGACTCCAAAAATGTTGCCGAGACCAGTGATGTGGTTCCTAGAGGCGAGATATGTGGTGGTGAACGGCCTCTACAGTGAAGGCTGATCTTTCTAAATAGTCTGCGTGCAACCAGCAACTGTACTGGATTTAAGCCCCGGGGGTCATGGTTCGAAGGTCCTGTCCTTCATAATCATGGTGTTGCAGAAGGACGTAAACACAGAAGCATCAGTTCAGTTCAGTTTGAGTCTTTGTGTTTTATATCCATCTGCAATATCAAGATTACGAATAAGAAAATCTACTAATAATGTGAGGCCTGGGGCATTACCGGCAACAAGAATCTGGAAGTTAATAACGGGAGTACCAGTGTTGCCAGACTTGGCTACAAGTAGCGAATTGGGCTAAATTTTAAGTACTCCCTCTACCAAAATTTTAAATTGGGCAAAATGCTATTTTTTCAGCCACTTTTACTTACCTGCAAGATATAACTCTTAAGAATGCGCTACTCTCATATAAGCTTATATGGAATCACAAATTATTAGTTTTATATTATGCAGTAAAAGTTTTGTTTGTTAAGTATTCTATTTACGATGAACAATAGTTTTACTAAAACTAATATGTTCGATACTAGTTCAATTCTTGTTTTAGTACTTTTTAATCTCCAGATCTGACAACACTAGACATTTGTTGAGTTTGCTCTCTTGCAGTACCATAGACCGTGTTGCTGTCCCAATTAATGCCTACGGAGCTGTGTCAACGTGAAGATGGCAAAGTTAATTGTGTTATTGTATTATCCATATTAACATAATGAGTAAATGAAGTTACAATAAAAACTTCCATTTTAGAAAAAGAAAGAATTTAGCGAACGAATTAAAGAAGTGAGGAATAACAGTGAAAGAGCTTTGAGTTTTACATCCCACGATTATGCCGGTTAGGCTAAAGGAGACGGTAATGATGAGTGATGAATGAAATGGTGGAATGAAGAAAGTGGGAGGAAACGGGAGAACCCCGAGAAAACCCACGCACACGGTGTTTGTTCACCACAAAGTTCACTTGGCGGGGGCTGGGATCGAAGTGAAAGAACTACTGTACGTTGTAAAGTGTATTTCAGAGCCTACAGAGCTAAACTTAAGCAAATATGTCTCTATCAGAAATTTGGCTCTTGCAAATCAGAAAGATAGCCCATTTTATGCCAGCACCGTCAACCTAGTTTACTGCAGACTGCAGTTCTACTGCTCGTGACGTAGTATGGAGTTTGTCCCAATACAGCACCGTCAACAATCCGAAATTGCACTCGCCACCTGACCGTTGCCAACCCAAACATCTGACGTATTTCTAACTCAGGTATTTCCATTAAATCGATCAGGATATATATTCATAAAAGTGTATAGCTGTAAAATAATTAATTTTTATGTTTTGGCTACAAATATTTCAAATCCGCTACTTTTGTATCTGACAATTCTGGGGAGAACCCCGAGAAAATCTACAGACACGATATTGTAGACCACAAACTCGCATGCCTGTGATCGAACCAGGAACCCATCGTATCAGAAGTAACACTGTAATGAACATAAAGAAATCACACCCCATGTGTAATCAAACCGAAAAATCTTTTATTAAAATGTCGTGGAACAGATATAAACATTAAACACACACATATATAAATACATTTCGTTTTTTATGTCGAATAGCAAAAACTGACTTTGCTCGTTAAAAAAAAAATCATACAGTGTGTGAGTTAATAGGTCTTTTCCACATAATAAATTGTTTTTCTTTCTTTATTTTTTATCATATAATATTACAACATAAGCTTAAAAAACTGTCTAATTTAACTTGAGTTGCATGTTAAGAACAACCACGCAACGCATGCATTGCATAGTATAGAGCAAAGTCTATATGTAGGAACTTCGGATAATGTCACACAGACCTAGTAGGCGTTGTTCACTTTAACCAGAAACGTGAGAAAAATATTACTGTTATTTAATAATGTATTCATTATTTTATTTATTTTGTAAACCAAAAAATTTAATAGATGGTCTTTGATAAACTCTAAGATCATTTCCAGTTTTTTTTTAAGCGAAAACATTTAACTGTTTTATGTAACTTTTGTTAAGATGATAAAATGTATTGCATGTGGGATGTGCAATAGATGTTTATAGTTAGTGAAGAAGAAGAAGAAAAAGAGTTTGAAGAAAACGAAATTTGAGGCAATATAGCTGTTATTATTCTTTTGTCTGTACAGACATTAGGCTTGGTTTGGGGTTTAGCGTCCATTTCAGACCGAGACTATTCGAGACGTGGATATACAGTTTAATGTGAAATTCGATATACATGAATTCCTAGCAGGAATCGAACTTGGGCCTCCACACCGAAAACGCGTGTTGTAACCATACAACAATGATGTAGCACGTAAAAACGATTATTCGAAATATATTTAAATTGTAGTTTTGGCGAATTTAGCGAGAAATCGGATTTGTTTGGTTACCGTCCCACGATTATTCTCCAGAGTCTAAGGAAGACAATGATAATGAGATGAATGATTTTTTGTGAAATAAAGAAAGTAGGAATAAATGGATGAACCCCGAGTAAAATCAAGCATATGGTGTTTGACCACCACAAAACCCATTTGGTGAGAGCTAGAATCGAATCAGGGACTCAGGATCGTGTTGGCTAAGTGTAAAAGCACTCACCTCTGGTGCACAGGATCCTTGGTTCGATCCCAGCTCGCGCCAAGTGAGCTTTGTGGTGGACAAACACCTTGTACGTGAGTTTTCTCTGGGTTCTCCCGTTTCCTCCTACTTTCTTCATTCCACCATTTCATTCATTTCTCATTATCACCGTCTCCTTTAGCCTAGCCGGCATAACAATGGGACGTAAATTTGAGAGATTTCATTTCAAGAATCAGGGACTCCATGCATTAGAGTGAGCATGTACAACTGAACAGAGAAGTCGGAACATCTGTAATGATGTAATATGAATTCGTAAATGAAATATGATTGGTAGGAATAGAGAATGAATAAATTTGGTATTATGCAGAAGGCCTGATGTAGAATTTAAAAAAATGTACTAAGTGGAGACATACTGTATGGTAGTGGATTATTCGTATATGTAGTTACGTGACAGAAGCAGACGTTCATAAATTGTCTGTGGTATATGGTAAACAAATCTAACAACTTGCTGATGAAGGTATCAGAACTCATGATGGCAAACAAAGAGGCGGAAATATTCTGTATGTAAGATTTTGATACAAATTCTTTATCCAACTCATTTTAACATCCTAAGAAGCTTCAATACCAATTTACTTAATCTAACATCCTATAGTAGCAGTCAAACAATGGAAAATCAACTGATTAGGATCTTTGTTTAAGATACCATCAGTGGAAGCACTGTGGCTCAGTACTAGAGCGGTTACCTCTGATGCATAGGGTCCCTGGGTCGATCCCCGGTCAAGTAAGTTTGTGGTGGACAACATCATGACCGTTGGTTTTATCGGGGCAGTCCCTTTCCTCCCACATTCTCATTCTACCGAATCTTCCATCAACATTCACTTGCCTTAATCATCCGTCGCCCTTAGCCTAAAGGGCATAATCGTGGGACGTTAAACTGAAAGATTTTTAAGCTACCATTACAGTGATCTCACTGAGTAGATATCGAAAGGATTTTGCATTTCAATCTTGGAGTTACACCGAAATCACCAAATTCATAAAGGTTCTCAAGTGTTCATCTACTCTAAATCCGTTTGACTGCAAAAGCTGTAACAATGGGCTAGTATTTTAAAAATCTACTTTAAACTCATACAGTATATTTTTTTCTAAATTAAAGGTACATTAGACAAAAAGAAACTTATTTTTTCAGTTGCTAAAAGGTTAACATTTCACAGTTAAAATTGAAAAAAAAAAATGTTGAACAGCAAGAAATGTGAAGACGGAAGTGTCAAGCTTTCTATTTAAAAAAAATAGAATTTGTGCAGCAACCAAATATAAAAAAGAAGCTGAGACCTGAAGTTCGGAGGTGATGACAAAGCATTTAAACGCAATCATTCCAGAACAGAACATGTAGTTGCATTCCTTTCTCTACCAAAAGTTTTCCAGTCACGTCGCTGTTTTTATTAAGTACAACTAACAGACCAAGCGAAAATTTTAAGTTGATTACGTTTCATAGTAGTTAACAATGTTCCATACTTGTACGATACACCAAATTAAAAAAAAAAAAAAAAAGTTTCAAGTCGTTGTTAGTAAGTGGAGCTAGTTGAACCCAACTTTTCTCCATGTCATTCTTATTACTCTTTGTAAGGTAAATTACAAATGCATTTCTGTTTACAAATTCCCCCTTTCCATTAAAATAAAGACAAAAAAAAAAATATATATATATATATTAAATTGAAAATTGTAGTTCTAACATATAAATACCGCAATTGGTTAAAAACCTGTTCTGTTTTATTTAAACAAACAAAAGCACATGAACCAAATGAGCGTAATGCTGAGAGCGATCGTTGACCAAGGCTCAGTCTGAGAATTGGCCAAAAAGACATAAAATATGGTGCCACTGACTGGTCACTTTTCTTCTTCTTTTTTTAAAATGCAGGACAAGTTCTTGCGAGCACGGGAAGCAAGTTTTGGCGTGTGCCATGTGTTCATACGGATCCTGTAGTTACATATTGTGTATATGTGTGTGTACAGAATAATTTAAAAGTTTACCTTGCGTGGCGAAAGTAGTACACAACACACCACATTTCTTTCTTTCTTTCTTTTCTTTTCTTTCTTTTTTTTAAAATGCTATTCAGTTTTGTACACAGAGACACGCTGCCTTTCCCACTGAATTCCTCAGCATTATGGAGATACTTCCAGTGTTGGTTCATTTGTTTCAAAAAGTCCTAAATTCTAAACTCGCTAATTTTTAAGTTTACACACACAGACACAAACACACAAAAGTTATGAAAGTATCCGCTCCATATGTAATAACTACTACAAAACGATTCAGGATCTAGGACAGGGAGTTGTTCTCTTTTAGATATAAGTAGGACATATTGTATATAAAAGAAGACAAAAAATGGAAACTTAGCATTCAGGATAATTTTTACATTCATGAAAACTTCATTCGCTGACTGACCGTGAAGAAAAACAACACCAGAAAAAAAGTGAATGAAATGAAAAAAACAATATTCGTGTTTGCAGAATTTATTTTCAAGAGCAGAGAAAAAAATCTCTAACACTTTAAAGCAACTTTTTGAGGTCTTTTTGTTGTTGTTTCTTTTCCTATCTACATTAATTCTCTTTTTTCTTAAAAAAAAAAAGTTTCCTTTGAAAGAAAGTCTTAACGCCGTTACAAACAAACAAACAAAAAAAAACTTCCTACTTAAATAATTACTTTTCTTAGTTTACCATTTCACTACTTCCTAAATAGCTTCAACATATTTTTGAAGATTTTTGTTTTTTATTATTTACTTGGAAACTGTAAAAGAAATTAAATGTCGACTAAAAGCAGAGAATTCGTGTTACTATTCGGTTCAAATTCTCTTGTCGTCGCGAATTCTGTCGACGAATCTGAAGCTTAAGATTTACAAAACGATAATCATGCCTGTTGTTCTGTACGGTTGCGAAACATGGTCGCTTACTCTGAGGGAAGAAAATAGACTGAAAGTGTTTAAGAACAAGATCCTGAGACGAATATTCGGACCCAAAAGGAACGGGAATGGGGAATGGCGGAAACTTCATAACGAGGAACTACATAATTTATACGGTTTACCCAACATTGTTAGGGTCGTCAAGTCTAGGAGGCTTAGGTGGGCAGGTCATGTAGCTAGAATGGAAGAAAGTAGAAACGCTTTCAAAGTCTTGACTGGAAGACCAATCGGAAAACGACCATTAGGAAGACCTAGGCGCAGATGGGAGGACAATATTAAGATGGATCTCGCAAAGATAGGAATACAAAGTAGAAACTGGATGCAGGTAGCTAAGGATAGAAGTCAGTGGAGAGCTTTTGTGAACGCGGCATTGAACCTCCGGGTTCCATAAGCCATAGAGCTAGTTAGTTACTTGAAAACTGTATAAAAGTGTTTAGTTACTTCATGTCGTTGTGAAGTAATAGTTACAGTTTTCTGAAACAAATTTTATTTGTATCCATGCACTAATTTTGAGGAATTTTCATTAACTTAAATAAAACTGTAGTTTCTTAGAAATAAAGACCACAGAAGTAAATTTTTATTATGGTTTTAAAATGTTGGTTATGGATTTGAGTATGAAACGCAAGTTCTAACGTTTTCAGTGATATGTTAATCTATTGTAAAGGTTAAACCATGTTTCAGTACAGAACTTCCAGAAAAATAACAATAAGAACTTATACAACTTTAAGCAAAGATAAATTTGACGCAGCAATGTATATAGAAGGGGTAAAAATATAGAATTATTTTAAAATTGTTTTGAGGATACTTTGCTTGGATGAGTATAAGGCAAGAACATTGAGAAATCTGTGGAATAACATTACACTACGCCGATTAAATATTTAATGATGTTGATTGTTTAGTGTTCTACGAAATATTCGAGATCTGTAGACAACAGTTCACTTCCACATTCTCCAGTTTCCTGATATGTATACAATTGAGTTTTTCAAAGAAATTCTATTTTCCATCAACACATATTCACATATTCCTAGACACACATGATTAATGATTAACGGTTCAGCTTTCTTGCAAATTATAAAGGAATAGATTTGTTATTATTCTTTACCAAATTCTAAATCAAGCGTGCGGAAGCTAGATCGTAGCGTTTTTGCTTCCTGATCAAATGGTTGTGGATTCAAACCAAGCGACCCAATCTTCGATTTTTCATATTTTCCCTCAATTCTAGTAGGCGAATACCATCAGAGACCCAGCCAACTTCATTTTCCGTATTGTTGTTATTGTTTGTAATTTTGTTACAAATTTGCCTGACAGGATGTGAAATTTCGTTAAATTGAGAAATTAAACATTATTTTATATGACATATACTGCTCAATTTTTACAACGTTTAACTTTGCATCACATTTCCGTCACACACTTAATTTATTATTGTATGGACTGCTATGTTAATTATAATTTATCATCGCTTTTATTTTTTTAAAGGTGGAACTTAGTGCTTAAAGAAAGATCTAAACCATTCATATTTTTCTATGTGGCAGGCATCATGCACAACAGAGAATCGAACCAACACACACAAAAATAATACATCTGAGCCACTTGTCTAGGAAGGAACACTTCGTTTTACTCTTTTATGTGCGATGCAATGGATAAGCAAGAAATGTTCGATACTATATATAAAAATAAACTGAATTTTTGCGCGTAAGGAGTTTATGCAGATGCACACACGCTTTATATTACCAAACATTCCTTTAATACTTTTAGAACATATGTAAAGAGCAGGAAACATTATCTAATATGGAAACTGAGTAAACTATTGATATCTTCCTTGAAACGAATTAAATAAATATGTAAAACTCAGTTCCATACTTTTAATAACACATTTTCTACCCAGTGTTATTAGACTATTAGAAGTTTATGCATAAGAGTACATTCCAGAGGCGAACCGGAAATTTTGAAGCAAGGATTTCCATATTTATCAATTATTCCTTTCTTGTCTTGCTTTGAGCATTTTTCCCTTTAATTTTCCTTCCTATCTTCCGTTCAGCATTTTATTGTAAATTTAAATCTCCTTGCACCGAAATTTCCTAGACCAGTTGCATGTCAGGAAAAAATGGATAATTTATTACCATAGCTATCTTCTTCTTCGTCTTTATCTCCACCTTTTTCTATACTTATATCGAGTCAGCGTTCCCGTCTTAAACTCTTTTTCTCCACTCTCTCCTCTCCTGGTCACCTATTTTCCATCTTCCCTCTCTCTCAAATCATCTTGTATCTTGTCCTTTCATCTTATCTTGGATCTTCTCTTTTTTCTTCCATTGGAATTCTCTTTCTCACGTAGTCGTCATCTCTTCGTTCTATATGCCCAAGTTATCTCAGATTCCATTCTTCAAGGACCCCACCTTAATAGTACCATTTATATAATCGTACCTTATTCTATTCCTTCCTCGTCACACATCCTCCCGCCAATTTCGTCTTCTTTTTCGAGGGCCCTTGTGATTGCCCAGGTTGCACTACTGTATATCACTGCAGATCTTATTACAATCTGCAACTTACTTTTCTGTCACACAGTATCCTGCTCATCCTTCTGCAATTTAGCCAGCCAGACTCTATTCTGTGTTTGGTTTTTGTGTGTAATCCATCATCCTGGTCGAGGTACGATCCAATATACTTACATTTCGAGATAGGTAGTAGCCTCTCTCCTTGTTGCCGTAAGAAGCCCCCGTCTTTTTTGTAGAGTCCCATATATTCTGTCTTTGTTCCACTAATCCTCACGCCTCTCTTTTCCAACACTCTTCTCCACTTCTCCAGTTTCTTTTCTCCCTTATCTTTGTGTGTTTCGCATATAACATCATCCGCGAATAATATACTCCATGTGCTCTTCCATTTACTTCCCTCGCCAACACATCCATACTTTATTATGCTAATCATTGCAACAATAATGTTTATGTATATTTAGTTAAGAGCAATAAGGACAATGGTCCGGTACCTAATGATAACAAATCTTTTGTTCAGACTTGTTTAAACTTGTTTTATTTATGCTGTTAAAGATATAATAAATGAGGAAGTCATAGTTGATTAAAGTGTATTTTTAATTTCTGTTTGAAATGAATGATAAGTATTAAGGAAATACAAAATTTAAAAGGAATAAAAATAGTTTAACTTATTGAAATAATTATCGTGGTAAGTTTTGGTGGATATTAAAGTAATTTTATACGAACTGGAACCGCAATATTTAAATTAGTTATGTGTGTTACACCATACTTACAGAAAATATAATATGTAAAACGTATTTTATATGTGCACATTATAAAAATGTAGGCTATTACTGTAATTTCTAAATATGTTTGGAACATTATCACACGACCAAAGAATATTCTTAGTAGCATATTGAAATGCGTGAGAAATATTCAAATTCTTAGTTTTAAAGAAATGTTGTACATATAAGCATACTCATGTTCACATGGGAGACAAAATAGTTTTTGTTAGTGCTGTAATATTTTTCCAGCTGTGCTGCTACGTTTTACACAAGCTCCATCTATAGACGTGTCACGATCAATATTTCATTAACAATTGCAAAACGAAAATAACAGCTGGAGTTACAGTATTTTTCCCTGTTGGCAGTTTAAGCTCTTCGTTCGAATAAGTTATTTTGTGTTTTTCTTCTTTCTTTTGCCTGGAAGTTAAGAGTCAGACATTGAAAGAAACAGGCGACTGTCCTACTTCGTGCAGACAAATATTGACAATTGCTTCCACCTCAGAAGTTAAACAACATTTTATGTTGTCGTCCTTCGAACAACCACGAGTGACATATCTTTTAAAATACATATTATTATTATTTCGTGTTGGGTAAATTAATGGGGACTCGAAACTTTATTCCAAAGAAGGAAACCATTGATAAATAATTTATTCAAATGGTGTTGGGCAATAAATATTGTTTTCAAAATATATTAAGTAGTAAATTATAAGAATCGATCAACATGAGTCATATTAAATTAGAAATATGAAAATCTAAGCATGCAATGGAAAGCTCAAAAATCATAGTTTAAACTAAACGTAGACTTTAAAATTTGTCACATACTAGATTAATGAAGTGTTGCAATTTCATGATACAAAATTATCTTCCAATATTCGATTTGGTTGGAAATATTCACCTTTAGTAATATTTAACCAATCTTAATCTATGTCTGGCTGTTATACAGACAACGAAATGTTGTGTTTTTGCCTGCTAAATGTTAAAATTTTAAGAATATTGATTAATTCTTGTAAGCAAAACTTTATCTAAAATAGTATTTTAATAAGTTGACTGTTTTGATTTGAATTTTACTTTTAAAAATCAATTTAAATACAGTAAATTTGAATATTTTAACCTTTTTCGAAAGGACCTTAATCTGTATCGTTGTCATTGTATTATATTTCAATGCAATTGTATTATATGTTATATCATTAACTTTTTTTAGCATATTATACAAGGCTACACAGAGAAAAAAATGTATAAAGCGTACGTAAAAACGTAAATCCTGTAGTTTTTGGACTTAGCATTAAGTTATAGGAAACTTCCTGCATCAAAGTATAACTAAAACGCATGTTTTATAATACTTTTCGTATAGGTGTCTATCTATACGTACTTTCCGTATGAAACAAAGAACCGTACATAGGCGATCAGAATCTTATATAGAGATGGCCGTCTTTAACGTATAGCTCAAGCGCAACGATGTAACATCTAAGCTAGAAAAAGCAGTACGTACTGTATTTAGCATATGGATAACGTATACTCCGTACAGATTTCCATAGTAAACTTATGGATACAGTATATTTGTATAGTATACCGCTGTTCGGATGACGGAATTTTCTCAATGTATATATTGATATTTTTGTCTAAGAGCTGTTCGCATACAGCAAAAAATGAAACAACACAAAATGACTACCACTTTAGCGTGTTACTTGTGTGTCAATTTAACACCAAGCGCATCGTCTTCAGAGCATATCAGAAATAACTTGGTACTGGCTGTGAGTATTTACATTCGTTTTTATAGTATGGTATATATATATTTCGCATTTATGGCAAGTAACCAATAACATTCTATGATTTGTGTAATCGGTCACAATAATGTTGCTGTAAGCCTGTGAATAATCTGACAATAGTTACAGAGGTAGCAGTGCTTCCAGCTATTTTCTTTAACTGTTATTCTTGTGTCTTAGGACGTATGAACACAAGATGGCAGAAATGTTGCCTATGTAACTGTTGTTAGACCATTTCCAAATTTACAACAATATTATTGTGACCGATTAAAGAAAACATAGAACATTATTCGTTACTTGACATAAGTGCCAAACATATTTCGCAAAGCTTTGCTCATATTAAACGATAAATACCAATGCAAATTCTCCCAGGTAGTAACGAGTTATTTCTGATATGCTCGGAAAACGATGTACTTGGTGCTACATTACGTATCGCCATATCAAGGAAAGTCCTCTCTCCTTATCAACCCTTCTAGCAACGATTTACACTTTTATTCTTCGCACTGGATATTACCCAACCACCTGGAAAATGTCGAAAACCCTGATGTTTCCAAAGCCAAACAAGCCATTGGACGATGTTTCCTCATATCCTCCCATACAACTCACATCCACATTCAGTAAAATCCTGGAACGAATCTTGGTCAAACGCCTTCATCGATATCTCGCCGAACACCACATACTTCCTATTTATTAAGCCGGATTCCGACCTGCTTTCTCCATCAATGATCAACTGCTTCGTCTTCCTAGTCTGATCAGTAATCATTATAATTCTGTCAAACCGTCTTGTCTCGTTTTGTTCGATTTAGAAAAAGCATTTGACAAGGTCTGGCATCTGGGTCTCAGTTACAAACTTATTCGCCTTAATACGACTCGAATCATTTATAATTTTCTGACTGGCCGACTTGCATATGTTTCTATCAACAATAAGTTGTCTCATCCCATTTTTCTCCTCTCTGGTGTTCCACAAGGTTAGGCATTATATCCACTTCTATACTTTCTGTTTGTCACCGATATGCCTCCACTACCGGACAAAGAGCACATATTTCAATACGCTGACGATACTGCCTTCCTTGCACTGGGTAATACCATGCAACAAATTAATACGCTTTTGCAGACAGCTATAGATAATTTCTCTCTCTGGTGCACGAAATGGCATCTTGACATTAACGTTTAACTGGCACTACTTGGGGTTTAAAACTAGCCACTGTTCTCACTACTTATAAAGCATTTCTCCGCCCAAGTCTCACACACGGCCACACAGCCTGGGTATCTGCCCCAATCAGTTTTTATCACAAACTCCTAATACTTGAACGTCATGCCTTTCGAATTGCACATAGAATCAAATTACCCAGCCCTACCCAACATCTTTACAGTCTTATCACATTCCCTACATTACAGTACCATATCGAAAAACTCAGACTTACTTTTCTTACGAAACGGTACCACGATCATCAACCTCTTCTTATGAATACCATGCACCATTTAGCAGTTCACCCCACACCCTCTCGATATATTCATCCGCCCTTGTCATTATTATTTACACTGTATTGTTACACACTGCTACCGAACTCCCTAGCAGACTTAAATATCCTAGATGATTTCCATACTCATTTTCATCACCCATTCATAACTCCATCTATTGCACAGTGATTCTTTATCAATAACATGGGCTCCCCCTATCCACATCACAGCCTAGAGCCGCCCCTAGGCAAGAAGATACTCTCATGTGCCCAATTAACGTTTCCTATGTGTTGTGGCGTGTTTTGAACCTCATCTCATCCCTCACCCCCATTGTCATACAAATCGATACTACTTTGGCCTAGTGTTTAAATTATTTCCTTTGCATCTGACTAGTAACTCTCATTATCTTTTTAATAATCGCTTCTTGATTTATCATCCTTCTTTCTATGTGTCCTACATTTTTCTCCTCGTACTGTGTATATTATGTGTTATGTATATTATATGTTATGTTTGTATTACTTTGTATGTCTATCAACCCAAATGTTAAGACTGCAAAAGCCTTAAGTCCTGTGTTTGTTTATAGACTTTACTAAATAAAGATAAAATTTATATCTACCTTCCCATAGACCATCCTTCATACATCCAGTATCCTTTCAACATAAAATTCCCATCCCTAATAGGGGGCGCAACCCTCCAACAGGGTGCTAGCCATCGGCTTGCTTATAAAAAAATGCTTGGTGCTGAATTAACACACAAGTAACACGCTAAAGTGGTAGTCATTTTGTGTTGTTTCAACACCCCATTTTTTACAGTGCAGCAATGATAATAAAGCAATTATTGTTTGCAATAAAAGTATAAAATTTTAAAAAGTTACTTTCGAACACTTATTCAGTTTAGTTATTTATTAGGCTGCCTTTGGCGTGGATGATCCGGGTTCGATTTCCGGCGAGAATCATGTGGTTCGTATACCACATTAAGATGTAAATCCACGTCTCATATAGCCTCGCTGCTGAAAGGGACACTAAATTTAAATCAAAACAAATTTAAAAATTATCGTACACACTGCTTTGGTCGACAGCAGTCATTTCATACTTCAAAGAACATATTACACAATAACTGTCATAAAAACTACATATTTTCAGACAATTCCCAATGGACCAATTGCTTGGAGATTAAAATTGGTGAAGGATGGATATGGAAATGGATTCATCTGAATTTAATCAAGTAGCAGTGTTACGTGTACACCACATAAAGAAGTTTGGTATGTATGGCACGATACTTTTCTAAATTGATAGTAAAACCAGAAATAATAGTGGATTTGTACCACTTCCGGTTTCAGTAGAGATTAAAAGATGGAGATGAAATGTATTGTTGCCGACGTTTAATTGACCGTAGGAAACCGCTTCTCGCTATCTATTACCGTTCTGGTCTACAGTGATCAACGTAAAAGCCAGAAATTGTCTATTTCGACCACTTTCAAATTGAATATCGTCTCCAACAACGAACTTAATTCCTAAGTGTTTTGACTTTTTATAATCTGACCAAATTTTGCGTTGTTCTATTAAGTAATTCTTGAGATTGTTTTTGTTTCACGGACAGACGGACAGGGTAAGTAAGATTATTGTATACAGTAAGTACGCCAGAAATTTTTACTTGGGGGGTGTTCAAAATAAAAGGGGGGGGTGTGCTCTCAGAATAGTGATAAAATTTTTAAACAAACTCAAACAAGAAAACAGTATATTTTGTTACGCAAGTATTGCAATACTACTGCTATTACTACTACTACTATTATTATTATTATTATTATTATTATTATTATTATTATTATTATTATTATTATTATTATTAATAATAATAATAATAATAATAATAATAATAATACTATCAGCTCTTCGAGTGGTAAGTTCACACATTTGAGCATTTATTATTGTATTATTAAACTAAGTAATAATGTGAAACCTCTCAAAACGGACATCGGTGGAACCGATTATTTGTCCGTAAATGAGAGGTGTCCCTAAAAGGAAGGGTTCTCTCCCATAATACCACACATATTTATGGCATGCAAAAATAAGAAAGTTTGTCCTCTTATGAAGATGTCTACTATTGAGAGATGCCCGTTAAGAGAGGTTTTACTGTATTAGAAATTAACCTCCACTATTTTATCCAGTAATTACATGTGAATTGATACATACGAATTATTGTAATTATTTCGCAAAATTCTGCTGTTATTTCAATTTTTTCACCCCCAGCAAGTTTCAGTGGGTGATTTTTTCCAAAATATTAATTGGGAAAAAATTCCCTCGTTCCATGCTGAAATGACATTCGTTTAGTAATTAATACCGTACATAGTTCCAATTTCATTATTTTAATATTCTAACCCTGTTGTTAACGTTAATTGTTGTAATATCATTTGATCTCTTAATCTTCGTTCCTGTCCCTTCTTGGCTACGTTATTGGTTCTGAATATCTTTCATAAGAAAATTATTCATTGATTTAGTTGTTTTCCAGAAATCCAGTTTTTTCAATTTACAAATATTTTGTATCTTTCTGTTTGTCTTCTTTAATATACCCTAATTTTAATAATCTCAGGGCTCATAGTGGTCTGGCCTCTTGTAAATAGTTGAAAAGTAACCAAAAAATGGCCAAAAGCACACGAAAAAGTGACCAAAATCTCATCATGCCCCTTTTTTCCTTTGTCAATTTCTTCATTACCTCTCTCTTCATTTGTTGTTTTGTTTCTTCTTTACTACTTCTTTTTGAGCTTCCTCCTTTCTTAGGTTTTCAAAGTATGCTTTGTAGTTACGGTAAGCAGACTTAGCAGATGTAAAAAGCTTCTGAGTAAGTGGAACCAGTTCTGGCATATTTCTGAATTTCTTCATCCCAGACATTATATTTAATTTCGCATATAGAGTTCTCAAAAACGTGAAATATTCAAATCCATCACCTACTCTTAAGAAGAACATAACACAATACGAACATGATGAACCACATAAACACAAACACACAACGTTGAACTATTACGAGAGAAAACTAAAAGATTATTGATAGAAGAAAGAATAGACACAGAATGGTTCTCAACCCCACTTTGAGAGCTTAAGCATCCACCAACCGTCCTCTGTGCTTTAGAAAGAATAAAAGTTGAAGTGAGACTGAAGTTGACTCTTTCGCATGTGGCAGCAAGTACTGAAGCTTTCAGAAGAGTAATGAGTAACAAGTTTCTGCCTTTTTCCATTTGTTTTTATATTTTTCTTAGAAAACTGCCAATGCAAAACACAAATCACACGAAGAAGTCACTTTACCTCTGAATAAAAGGTAACTTTTAGTGACAAATTTGAAAAAAAAAAAGTAAATTTTGTTTTTTTTAAAAAAGTGACTCGCTATGAGCCCTGTTCTGCTCAATGAATTTACGTGAATAAAAATATACTTAACAAAAACTTAAATTAGCTCCAAATGCGTTCCTGCATAAAACTAGACTCAGTCTAAAATATATATAATTCTTACTTCGATCGATCTCTTCATTTCTAAAAACGTTTTGAGTACACCCTTCTAACGTCCGTCCATTGATACACCACTTGCAGAGCAGGCTAGAAACCAGCCACAGAGCCTTGGGGGGTCATGAATATGTTAGGAGGGGCCAAGTCATTAAAAATTCTCTTACAAATATCTAAATTGTGCATTTTGTATCGAGGTCTGGAGGGGACATGAAAAATTTAGGAGGGCCAGGCTCTCCCTGGCCCCCCTCTGGTTGCGAGCCTGTTGCAGAGTAGCACTTACCAACTGAATCTGGTATAGGCTTATTACTATATTGTCACACTTTTCCTTATTGAGGAGGAGGTAGGTGAATGACCGCTCAAGACGTTGCCAATTTCAGTCATCTGCATCTGTCCATCAATCTCTTTTCTCGGAAACTACCGCGGAGCCCAGAAGGGTAGGTATTAGCTGTCTGTTTTGTCAATTGTTTCGATCAAAACACTGCCCGAAACAATGAGGTCATGTGGTTCTCGAAGCCGTATATGAGAACGAAGTCGCTTCGTGTTTTGAAGTGAAATAAATAAATAAGAATATTGCCTTCTTTCCTAAACGCTAAACCTTTTTTAACTTGATATAATCAATAACCTATATGATACTGATTGATATAATTGGGTTTGGGGGAGTATTCCTTTTCCATCCAGGGGTGTGTGTAAAGAAATTTGGAGGGGTGTTAGGGGGGTGTTGGGGGTGTAGATTACTCCCTGATTGTATATATATATATATATATACAGTGGCGGATCCAGGATATGATCAAGGGAGGGGCTAAACCATAGTTTGACGCTTTATCCAATGTAAAACAGGATTGAAGTCCATTTTATCCAGTGTATACCCGAGGGTCGGGGGGGGGGGGCTATAGCCCCTAATGCCCCCCTGGATCCGCCCTTGTATATATATATGTTGAAATTGTATTAAACGTTACTGAGGCTTGTTTCTAATATTCAACATATAGCACAGTCAGTGCCGGATTTAGGAATGGTGCACCGCTGCACGTGTACTCCCCCCTTCCGTTGTAAATATACACTATCTAAAATGAGAAGCTAGCAGTGAAAATAGCAACACTTTCCGAAACTTTCTGTCGTCATGTTTCCGTTTGGGGCTTAAAAGAAAGAGGAGTTTTGCAAAAGCAATAATTTAAATCGATTTTCTGAAGGTTGAAGGAAAAGGATTCACCTAGCAAAGCAATATAACATTTGTCAAGTAAGGAAGAAAACAGAAGCCAGGAAAAGAGAACAATTTTTCTTGCACATCACTTGCGACCCTCTCTTTAAAATAACCCCTCCGTTCTATGTATCAGCCTTCTCAGGTGTAAAGAATATTGTCACATATCACTTTGAAGAGTTTCAACGAGGCCGGTTATTTTGGAAGTTCCCCCTCAGAAAATCCCGGATCCGTCCCTGAGCACAGTAATTTCTGTAAAAGTCATCCGATTTTGATGATACATAAAACGTGGTCTATTGCTTGGAGCTTAGTTCAATCAAGAATGAAGGGGAGGATCCCATTTCAATTTTGAAAGTTTGTGCATATTAAGGTTTGCTGAACATGAGAACATATACGTACAACCTCGCTCTCTTTCACTGTACACATCACCGTTACTTGCCTTTATTTCCCTAATAATTCAGAAAGTTAACTAGAGCTGAAGGAATAAAATGATAATTCGAGAAAGATAAGTACAAAGTAAATTGATGTTACAAATAGTGCAAAAACAGCAGAAATGTCCTGAATGACTCAATAATCAAGAAATTATGTTGTTTATTGCAATAAAGATTATTGTTATTTATGCTCACTGTCTGGTTGAGAGGTTCACGATTTAAAGAAAGGAAAATAACAGAGAGCGCCTGGAGAAAGTAAACTTCCAACGCGAATCTTGACACAAAAACATTTACTTTTTATATCAAGGTCATGCAGCCTTTTTTTTTTTTTTTTTTTTTTTTTTTACTTATAATAAACATTTATTTATTCATCTCACAAAATTTGATCAGATAACAAGTAAAAGCATTACTCTACTCTCCTTTCGAATCACATTCACCACAAAACAAATAGTTTGCTACTTTTCTTTCTCCCCCTCTTGCGTTTATTTGCATTAGCAGCATATTTGGTAGATCTCGTGTCGTCTAATGGTCGGAAAGGCTCGTTATTAGTAATTGGACAATGTGTTGGCCCAACTTTGGTTACAGCGCATGTTAGCCAACCAACAATTTCCATTCATTTATCTACCAGAGTTGGTCTCGCACTTCCATTCGCATTACTTCTATAGTAGTGGTTACGTTGATAATTGAGTTCGTTAGCAAATGTTTGGCACCGTGACTAATTACAACGTAGGGCCAACGTTGGCAAATACTCGGTATTGTGGCCAATTACAACGTACGGCTAACGTTAGCAAATGCTTAGTATTGGGGTCCATTACAACTAGGGATGCGTTCGAGTCGAGTTGAGACAGAATTTTCCTGACAAAATTCGAGTCGAGACACAGCTCTTCCAATAGAAAAATATATATTTTTCGAGTCGAGACATCACTTTTACAGCACATTTTCGAGTCGAGACAGTCTCAAATCTTGTCTTGTGCGCATCCCTAATTACAACGTAGAGCTAACGTTGGCAAATGCTCAGGATAGTCGCCAATTATAACATAGGACTAACGTTGGCAAATGGTAGGAACTGTGGTCAATTAGAACGTAAGGCGAACGTTGGCAAATGCTCGGCATAGTGGCCAATTATAACGTAGGGTCAAAGTTTTGTCAAGTGCTCGGCATTGTGGCCAAGTGCAACGTAGGGTCAACTTTGGCAGTAGGATAGACAATCGTTTGCCAATGTTGAGGCTACTATCTAACTTCTAGCATAAAAGATGTTGAATGTCCGGTAGTGTTATAGTCCCATATTTAAACTTTTGCAAATTCAACTACAAATATCACTATATAATCCTTCGTATTCACAGACCTAAAAACATTAAATACTCGAACATACGAATACATAACGTTTGATAGGTATTCATTATCAACATTTTCAATTATCTACGAACTCACGTCTGAATGGCCATAACTTACTAAACATCTGAATATTTATTCTCTTAGATTTATTGGTGGTGGACAACAGAGTATCCGTGAGTTTTCTCGGGGCATTTTCGTTTCCTCCCACTTTCTCATTCCACCAATGATTTCATCATCATTCATTTGCCTTAATCATTGTCTCCTTTAGCTTAAAGGACATAACGTTAAATTGAATGATTTAATTTCATCTTTTAGATCTATTAAACTGATAGATACGAGGGTCATCCAGAAAAAAGGAATATTCGGTGTAAAGCACAAATAACGCTGTACCAATTTTAATAACAATGTCCGAGTCTCGAAGCTAATCACTAAAATCTTGTCTCGTGTCATCTCGTGCAAAGTCCTTATTAACATTAGGTTCCAAATTATGACTGGGGATTGAATTCCCACCACACTCTGTCTTCCACCGGCGCCGAGTTCTTTACAAATCTAATGATACCGCTATTTATTCTGAGAATTTAATACATTGCGGCAGTCTGTTTAACAAAATAGACATAAGTGACATATTCAGGTTACTGTCTCCATAACAGCATCGATTGTAGAGATTCCGGAATAGATAACCAAGTTGAAAGGAAAACTGTGAGAAATATCTCATTTTTAAAAAAAAATAAAACATTCTGACAATTAACCCGGAAGTTGAACATTATCGTATATGAATACAATATGGTGTAGTGAAGGTGAAAAAAATTAATCTTTTAGGAAAGGATCTTTTTTTTCTTTGAAGCAGATTTTAACATGAATGTGAGCTGTTGGTACATGGGTAGGCTACAGAGATTAATCTGAAAGCACTTTACTCTTTTTGTGAGAAAATGAAGATAACAAAGCAACAAGGTCGAATTTATCATCAAAGTAAATCTTGAAAGTTTCTCTCAGAAGTTCCAGCATCAGATTTTTTTTTGTTCACTGTTTTTATACTCTATATAAAAGTATGGATGAACTTGATCATTCAATGTGAAAACTGCTACATCATATACAGTGTAATATAAAATTCTAAGCACAAAAAAAAATCTCGTAAGTATCTGACGTTTTAATTGTCGATAAATATAATTCTCATGATGGTTAAATGATGTCAAGTGTGGTTATTAAAATGATCACAGGAAGTATGATAATTGCTTGTTGATGACTTCTTAACCTCATAAGATAGGTGTTTGTATCTTTTTTTTTTTTTTATCGTATAGGATGTTTCTCTATGTGTAAGAATATTTTTTTATTGATATGCGTGTAAGTAATGCTAAAAAATAATTTGTGATGAATCTTAACAAAAGCAACACACATAGGTCCGGGACGTATATATGAATAGATTGATTTGAGTATGCACCTGCAATAGAGATATCTATTACCAAATTACCAGTGGTGTTATTCTATTTTTAAACAGCCGGTTTTAGACACACACACACAAAATATATATCGAGGAGGCTTGGAGGCTCAGTGGTGGAGCGTTCACCTCCGGTGCTTGGGGTCCCTGGTTCGATCCCAGCTCGCGCCGTGTGGACTTTGTGGTGGACAAACACCGTGCTCATGGGTTTTCTCGGGGTTCTTCCGTTTCCCCTCACTTTCTTCATTCCACCATTTCACTCATCATCACCGTCTCCTTTAGCCTAACCGGCATAACCGTGGGACGTAAAACTTAAAGATTTCATTTTCATTTCAAAATATATATCGAGAGAGAGGGAGAGAGTAGATCAATAGGCAGGTAGATAGTCTGTTCTATCATGATAATGGCATGAGGCATGAGAGAACTGTTCTATCATGATAATGATTTTGTATAGAAAATCACGATGAAATACAGTTTTAAAAACTTTGAGTAAAGGTCGGAGGTAGAATTAAAAGCAAACTACTACCGGTATGCTAATTTTTTTTTTTTTTTTAAGTTAGAACTGAAATGAAATTTTTATTTTCACGTTCCACGATTATACACCGAGGCTAAAAGAAACGGTTATAATGATAATAAATGTAATGGTTTAACGAATAAGGTAAGAGAAAAAAGTAGGAAACTCACACACGCGATGTTTGTCCATCACAAAGCCACTTGGTGCAAGTTGGGATCGAAGGCAGGGGCCCCACGCACTAGAGGAAGTGCTCTATCATTGAGTCACAGCAACATAAATGAAATTAGGTGTTAGTGTAAATAGTTTTCAATAAAACCAGTTTTACTCTATTCGCTTCTACATTATCAACTATATAAGATACAAGAGAACATTTGGGCATTACTTTCATATAGTAGAGCTAATTTTAATTGTTTATAGCATCTTAATTTACTACGGTATGCCATGCCAGCTTATACAAACTTAATTCAACCAGTGATAAAGGCGCGAATCCAGAATGTCACCCACCCATTATTATTTATCATTGTAAGGTATGGTCGAGTGTCATAAGTGTAATTTCATTCTATGTACAGTCAGCAACAAAAGTTCTTTCCGTTTGGTAAAATTTATTTTGGGAATAACGGTGGAACGTACACCGTTTCACCGAGTTTCAAGGCTGGACATTACATTTTTTTTTTTTTTTAATTTACTGAAGATTGTACTAAAACTGTGCTTCTATTTTGAAGTTATTTACGAAACTAATTTCACCATACGGAAAGAACTTTTGTCGCTGACTGTACGAGGGTTGGATAAAAAGTAATGGCAACTGTTATAGTTCGTACCTATATTCACCCACAGGCGAACGTCTGTTACATTTCTTCAATGTATTCGCCTCCGATTTTATATCACCTTTTGCCATATACTGTCAGCGCATCCATCTTTTTGGATGCCCCGCAACGACCGCCATACGGATATAGGCTTCACTTGTGTCGTAGTACTTCCCGCGAAGTGGTTTCGGAAAGATCGTCACGAATCTCTGTAAACATTGTTTTGTACTGCGCCCATGTTACACTTAAATCTTCATCCATGCACATTGTTTGTCTTTCCGAAACATACTATTATGGCGCTACCAGCTTCCCCCTCTATTTTATGGCACTGCTGTTTTGGACTGAATAACACGCAGTTGTTGTCATTCGTCACACTGCATCACCCTATATTTTCTTAACAGCTATGGAACTCTTGTAGTGCTGAGATATAGATCTCTAACGTGAAAACTGTTGCCACTATTTTTACCGACCTCTATATGTTTGGACCTCAACAAGAGAATAGCATCGCAGTTAATTACAGTTAATTATGGGAATGGAATGCAAATAAAAAAAAATGAATAGCAAAATGCAATGCACATACGACCATAATGAAATGATTTCATGACTGAATGGTTCTCTTTTGATCTCATAAGATTATTTTATTATTATAAGTATTCTACCTTTTGTAGGTCCTGGAACTTTTTTTTTTTTTTTAAATTTTAGGTTTCGGTTTGGAAATGTTTCTTCCACGTTTCTCGATCTTCAGCCTCCTCTTTTAACTTCCAATATATATTTTTTTTTCTATTTTTCAAATCATTGATCAGTTGTGTTCTTCTTCTTCCTATTCTTCGCTTTCCTTCCATCTTTCCTTCTATGGCGGTATGAAGGATGCAGGCTAGAAGCGTTCTCTTCTCTTCTATCCGTTTCAAAACATCCTCATTGTTACTCTCTCTGTCTATTTCATCTTCTGTAACTTCCATACTTTTCAAGTCTCTGAACCATACAATCCCATATTCCATATATAGCACTTGATCAGCTTCTTCCTTAGTCCAATGTTAAGCCTGCAAAAGCCTGTAACAAACATCTTGGCATTTCAGCTAAACGAATAAAACGCAAGCTCTGATGCGATGTTGCCAAGTGATAAAGGGGTGTGGCTATGGCTAAACAGACGAACTACAGCGCAATCAAGTGGCAGAGGATAGATGTGGATGTATACAAAATAAACGTGGCAATACCGCTGGTCTCTCATTTGCTAGCAGCATTTAAAGGGAACTTGAAGCGCCACCTTCAAATGCCAAGATGTTTGTTACGCCGTTTAGTTATAGCACGGCCAACAAGAGATGGTCTCTGACGTTTCTAACCACATGCGGTGGGACATTGCAGCCCCTACTTTGATACCAGTGTTACTAAACACAATTACTCTGTCTTATACCATTAATTAAATTGCCACTATAGTTGCACCGAAAAAAACCTTGACACGCGAGTAGTGGCAATGTCACTGCGAGCTGTCAGAGACGTTCTCTTACTGGACGCACTATAGGAGGATCTTTTCTTGTTGAATGCGTCTTTTGCTACAATTCTTCACTTGATCTCTTTGTTGCAGTAGGAAAGAAAAAAATCACAAAAATTAAAAATCCACCTCAGGACAGGAAAGAATTAAAATACTGCGAAACCAATCGAAAAATTACTCATACAGGAAGAACATTTGTCATCGTAAAAGTGCTGTAAAGAATGTAGGTGACTTTCGGGACAGAAAATTATTTTCAGAAATGTGTAGAACCTGCAGGCCAGCCACCCTGAATGAGGTTTTCCTGGGTTTTCCTCATTCATATCAGGCAAATGCCGGGGTGGTACCTAACTTATAGGTTCCAGGCCTCTTCCGTCCTTCCCAAATCCTTTCTTCCTTCCCTTTCCCCAGAAAGCGTGCTCGCTGAGGGACGTCGTCCCTCATATGTGACGGGCTGAATGGCCGAAAGCCCGGAAATCCAAATCCTAAATCCCTGAAGTATGAAATTATATTAGGGTCTTATTTAAATTACCTACTCTACACTTGTCTAACGTAACTAAAGATTATACTGGCAAATGTAGTTATAAATTGGTGAATAGTCGAAAGCAGTAAAGATCTTATCATTTGTATGTTGAATTAAACACTCCACTTACATACATACACTTGCAAACGCCTTTATAAAGGTCATGACTTGACATATTTTTAACTTTAAAGTCAGGTGTGTTGCAATACTTTCCATTCCACAACATATCTAACCGGTCGGTCGTCAGTTTACAAAACCAACTTCAAGGATCTTGATGTACAAGTATTTTAAGAACTCATAATGTTAGCGTCCAAAAAAGAAACATACGCATAATACAGTATAAGACAAGCTAGTTTGGTTTATTATTGGTATGAGAAGAATTGAAAAGAATTTTTGCGAGAGCGGAATAACCTTCTGACAAAATTATATGTTGCAGACAACAAGACCTTTCACTTTCATGTGTCGTGAGGAAGGTAGACAAAAGAAATATGCAAACGGAGAAAGAGGGAGGCTGTTGTATATCGAAGTAGATATGGTGTGTGTGTGTGTTGGCTAAAATGTTACGGGTGTTATAAAACAGTATCTCTAGAATAAGGACCGTCTTCCGTCGGAAGAAAATTACGTAATTGCTGGTACATGAGCGAACGTCTAAACCATTCGCTGTCTTCAGGAATCAATTATAGCCTCTGGCATCCTTTACATCTCTTCATGGATGGGAAGATTTCCATTTTTTTTTTTTTTTTTTTTTAAGAAACAGAAACGTGTAGTCTAGTGGCTGACGTAATAAGTTCATTAATAGAGAGATGAATAGCCCAGAGGAGAAGACGATGGATAATTTTTAGGAAGGTCTATTGTAACTTGCCAAATAGAGAGAGAAACATACAAGATCTGATGTTAATACTGAACTATGGTCCTTGAGACCATTATTCTAAATATATATTTATTCAGTAGAAAGTATTAAGTAGCATTTATCATCTTGGCCATCTTGTCAATTTGCGGGGCTTTGGGGAGAAAGTAAAATTGCCGGTATCAGTAATATAGATGAAAATTCCAAATCCAGCATGAATATTTTTTAAAAAAATGAAATGAAATCTTTAAATTTTACGTCCCACGATTATGACAGCTAGGGTAAAGGAGGCGGTTATGATGAAAAATATAATGTAATGGTGGAATGAAGAAAGTGAGAGGAACCGGAAGAACCCTGAGAAAACCCACGTACACGGTGTTTGTCCACCACAAAGTTCACTTGGCGGCGCGAGCCTAAATCGAACCGAGGACCTCATGCACTAGAGGTGAACGCTCTACTACTGAGCCAACGCCCAATAGCATGAATAAATTGTCCTGTGCCAACTTTGACTTTCTCAAATCAGTAACATCTCACTAAATATTTAAAACAAGATAATAATAATAATAATAATAATAATAATAATAATAATAATAATAATAATAATAATAATAATAATAATAATAATAATAATAATAATAGGAAGGTTTCCAGTTACGAGTACCGTAAATGGTCCACTCAGATATGGAGAAAGCATCTTCAAAAATGTAAAAATGAAATTTTCAAAAAGGTAAGTGCTGTATGTTTCATAACTAATGTTGTAAGGAAAACGGTTTGAGTTACAAGTTCAATTGATAAATAAAACTGATCGTAAAATAATCAGTTTGTTCAAAATTTCAATTTGAAAACCATCAGATTTTTCTGCCGGACCCTATATAAAACATCCTACTTGTATAATAAAGTTACTGAGCTTTTGCAAACATTAAAAAAAAAAAAAAAAAGACGGGTGGGTAGCGTGCTGAATAGCATTAAGAACGGATCCGAATACATAACCCTGAGGGTAACCAGGAAGAAGCAATTATCGAAACAGAGGAAGCTCTTCTTAAGATTACCAAGTAGGTCCTCACTTAATTTCACCTGAAAATAAGAGCAAATAAAGTTAATGATATAATTACAGAGGTGATAGTTCTACTTAAGTAATTGTTCGTTTCTCCCAAAATTTAATTTGAGATTTGGAATTGTGTGTTATGTATACCATTAGAGAAGGCTTGAGTAAGAAAGTGAGTCGGGTGACTTTCTTGCAAAACGAGTTCTTTTCTGTTTTTCTTTTCTATTCCTTCCTTTCTGAATAAAGAATTTCCGGAACACCTGCACCACACAGTCCTTATGGTGATGATGCTATTGGAGATATTAGTGTGCCGGCGACATACTTATGCATGAACTTCAGCTAAATTTATAGTTTATTACGTCCTGCCAAAACACAGTTCCGGATTCTCAACTTTCGTAATATCTTCTTCGTTTACTTTTATTTCCAAATGCAAGTCCTACAGAGGTAGTGTTTACTGTTAAAATATGCACTTGAAAATAATCTCTCTCTCTCTTCCTGTTTAATTGGTGTTAGCCGTGTGCAATAGCATGTATTCAAAAGCTTGCATTAGCAGGACCGGCTCTACCATATCGTTTAACACGCGTGCATTTGCACGGGGCAGGGGCGGATCCAGGGGGGGAAATCGGGGCAATTGCCCCCCAGAAGAGGAAACTTTCTTATTTTATATATATATAAATAAAACCCATCCCAAAGTTTGGAGCCCTTAAAAGTAGCAGTATGACAACCCACCGCCCCCCCTGGAAGCCGGTCCTGGATCCACCCCTGGCACGAGGCGGCAAGTTTTGAGGGGCGGAAAAATCTGTCATAACTATATTATATTATTTAAAATAAAAATTTCTTGTTGGAAACGTACTTCATGATGGTGGTAGTTAAATTTATTATGGTGGATCACCACCCGGAAGTCAGTACATATTTTAGCTCATTCCCTTAACTACTGCGCTATGAAACGTTACATATTATAAATATTGTACTATAAGATAGAATTATGTTTCAGCTATAACACAAGACACTGATTCATTTGATTGTGTCTTCTGATATCGAAAAAGGTAACAAATAAAATAAAATGTTTGATTCGTTTTACAATGAGCACACAAGATGGCACTTGCTGTTAAATCTTACTAGAAGTGCTCAATTCTATAAAATGTTTATTTGAATGTGTAAAGTACTTTAAAAGTAACGATCTTATTACGAAATAGATATATTGTTTGACCGTTTTTCGTGTTATGTCTCACATTTTATTTAAATATTAATTTATATTTAAGGAAATAGATTTTGAGAAAGAAACTTGCGCAGAACGCCATAGTGCGTTGTTGCCAAATTTGTACGTTTAATTCCTGGATTCTAGCGTTGCAGTTCGAGAAGCAGAACTTACCTGTGAATTGCAGTAAGGGTCGAAAACTAATTTCTCCAGTAAGTATCCAAGCGGAATTCCATGATTATTTCCTTTATTATCTGGCATCAGTAAACACTCGACACTACCTGGCAACGCAGCACTATTCAAGCAGTGTTTAGCAATTCACCGAGAGCACCTAAAGTGATCCACCTTAAGCCGACCTATTTAATTACTACATTCATAAGTCATGCTTAGATCACATATAAGTGCTAAAGCAAAGGATCAGACAAATCCCAAGGACTAGAGCTTTTAAGACTGTTAAAGGACTAGAAGCGAGCCGAAGGCTCCAGAAAACACCTAGTAAATATTAAAACAATAGGAAAAAAGGTGCTTTCCTACTCAGGGACGTACGCAGGAGGTGGATCCTGAAAGTCCAGATCTAACCCCCAGAATCTCGACTTTTCTGTTAATTTGGCCTTATTTTTAGGCGTAACTTCACAAATTTTAAAATTATTAACCTTCACATTGAAATTTGAACCCCCCAAATAAATTCCTGTATACCTCCTGTTCCATTATATATATATATAATATGAGTGTGCAACATTGAAGGGAAAGCCATGTATGTTTTATAGTCTCTCTGCAGCTTAATTTAGATTATATCATTAAAAAAGAAAAGAAAAATGGCTTCACATTAATGAATATTGCAAGCTTACTTTCTTCTATATCTGTTATCTACTGTAGCACTAATGAAAAATACATAGATAAGTGTTGATAACAAATCTTGCAACATACAGCAATGAAATTCATCAATATTGCCCAGTCGAACTGTTTTCCAGCAAATCAGTAGCAAGAAACATTAAACCATATCGTCTACAACTAATTTTTAAAACACAAGGAACTTCCGGGGTTTAAACGGGGGAAAAAAAGCCAGACACACATTTATATTCCAGGTAATTCACACGACAGTATATTGAAGTAGCTTACTCGTCACACATTCTTGAAAAGTTTATGAGAATTTTTGCATTTTAAAGTAATATATGAACTGCATTTTTCCTTTTTTCTTCTTTCTTTAATGCAGAAAAATAAAACTAATATTGTTTTCTCTCTCAGATCGTAAAAATGGAAAGCAATGTTGAATGGCGCTAACGAATATTGGATGATAATTTTTAAAACAAAGAAACAAAATTAGAATAAAGCTAAGAATTGCAGACAAAATACATTTCCTTTTCCTCGTACGATAGCGGAGAAGAAAGTAAACTAATTATCAGGATAAAAGCAGGAAGCTCAGTGTAGGCTTTTGTTAAGAGTCTTCATTCCGGCGAAATTAAAATACCGCTAATTTTACAGTCATTATGTGATATCTTCAAATAGACAAAAGATAATTGAAATATGGAACAAGAGCGCCCTAGACAATATTATTTTGCGTGAGGTACCGTTATCAAAAGTCACCTAGTGGCTTTCCGTTTTCAGCTGTTTAGAAACGCGAAAATAAATGCCGATTTTCAAAATGGCTCGAAATCGAAAGCAGATAAGTGAGTCGTGATAACGGTTTCTCATGTAAAATGATATTGTCTAGGGCGCTCTTGTTCCACATTTCGATTATCTTTTATCTATTTGAAGATATCACATAATTACTGTAAAATTAGCGGTATTTTAATTTCGCCGGGATGAAGACTCTTAAGTAAAATAAATGAAGAAGGAAGGAGAGCTTAGAGAGATTTTGGATAACTCGAGTAAAAATTCTGATCCCTCTTTTAACCCTCGCACTACCTAGGAATTTTTTGTTACGCGGACTACCAATGAAGAGAGGGATCATTTTGTACCCACCTGTTAAGATTAAATATATCTCGTAAATGAAAAAAATTAGAAACTCTCACAAAAATCTACAGGAACTTAACAGTGGCTTATCTAGAAGGTAAAAACTAATAGGGGGGGGTGCAGCCAGTACCCACACTATGTTAGACATATATATAAACTTTCAAAAATATATAAATAATAGCTTAAATTATTTTGTCACTGAAAAAACTGGGGGGTCTAAGTCGACCCGGCCCTGGCCTAGATCCGCCACTGGAACTTAGTCTTAGGCTATTTGAGAAAGTAGCGAACGCGGCCAAGGTGGCTATTCAGTGATTTTACTTTCACCAGAGTTGTAAATCATACTGTGAGCCAGTCAGGGTTTCCGGGTCTTTTTGTCAGGTCCAGGTGTGTAATAGCAGAGTTCTAATGCTCTGCACAAACCATCTTCCAAGCAGCTGTTTCTTGCTACAATCTCTTTGCCTGGCAACACGTCTTTCCTTTTTTTTCCCCTTCCTTTTGAAATCTTTTAAACAGCAGGCGGTCTATTGTTCCGAAATGCAACAAAATACGCTCGAGCTGACGTTTTCTCCGCGTTTTTATTGCTTTTGCGTTTGTGATTAGCCATCTACATTTAAATACATGGTCAGCGTATTCCAAACGTACGCATGAGCAGTAAATACGCTTTGCGATCGCCTCAAATAGCCGGGTACTTAAGTGAACAGTACACGAGATAAGCATATCAGATATTTATTATACTGTCATTAAGGACTGACACTTATAAATGTCAGTCATATCTCTTACCAACAGGGGGAGGGAGTACCAAATTAAAATAGCAAATTTATGCGACACACTAACGTGAAACAATCAAAATGAACAGTGCACGGATTACACTAACCGTCAAATTCAGAAAAGGAGGGATAAAACTATTTATTATACAGCCGTCTAGAAGTGACACTTCTAAATTTGAGTCACATATCTTACCAACTTTGTGTCCACCAATTTAACATAGCAAATTTATGAGACATTAACGTTCAATTTGCACCACCGTAAGGTATACACTTTAGCTAAACAGATTGAGCAATTATGTATTTTTTTTACGATGTTAAAGAAACAATTAGAAGAGTAATTAGCAAAAAAAACATTATTTTGGGCACAAAGTAACCCCCCGTTGGTAGTCCAAGGGTTAATGGTGTAGAATACTTCTGTCTTTTTTTTTTTTTTTTTTTTTTTAGCTTATTGTTTTATATGAAGAACTAGCTGAAATGGTCTTTCTTCGCACGGGAAGAATAGCTTTGTGGAAGATTTTTGAACCACTTCCTCCTCAGGATAGCATTTCAACGAAACTATAATTATTAGAAAGTTCGCTATGGCACCCCTGCTCATCTTCATCCCTCACATTTTCTCACCCCGATGCCGATTGGGACTGAATTTGCACTTAAATGGCATCGAGGATGCCACTATGCATCTCAGCAACTCCGAAAACTATGGACTGCACAATAATATAATTGGTTTTCGATTATTTTTACACTTCATTCCTTTTCCACCCCACCTTTCAGTCGATATGAGTATGCGAGATGAATTTGCACTTAAAAGGCATCGAAAGTGTCACTATTCGTCTCAGCGACCCCGAAAATTACGGACTGCACACTAATATCGGTCGTTCTTGATTCAGTTTACACGTCACTCCCTTCTCACCCCATTTCTCAGCCCACATAACGATGTGGGATGAATTTGAGCTTAAATAATAACGGGTGTGTTACTATTCATTTCAGCAAATACGATTATTTTCGATTATTTTAAACGTCACACCCCTTTCACTTCACTTCTCATCCCCTATGACGATGTGGGATGAATTTGGACTTAACGGCAACTGGAGTATCACTATGCATCTCTGCGAACCCGAAAACTATAAATTGTACATTAATATCCGTCATTTTCCATTATTTTTACATGTCACACCCTTCCACCCCTCACCCCATGACGAAAATGATCCATATAAAATCATAAGATCCTTTAGAGGTCCAAGGTTGATAATCATCCCAAGTGTCATTAAATCGTTCAGTAGTTCTTGCGTGATGAGGTAACACACAATCTCACACTTGCTTTTTTTTTCTTAAAAAAAAAAAAAAAAGATATATACGTAGATTATTTTTATATTTTCTTGGAATTAATTGGAATATTAATTATTTTATGTTAATAGACTGATTTCATCTTCAAATCTTTTAAAATGACTGTCCCTTACATCGCGAAAAAGTTTTATTGGAATATACATAATTTTAAAATTGAATAATCAAATTTAAGTAATATTAAATTTAAGTTACTTTCAATATGTCTTGGAACATATTATGTAAAACTGAGAACTAGAGAGCCGAAGTAAAGGAATAAAATAGACATGTTGATTAGAAATACCGCGTACACAGTAACTGAGAAGGATAGGCTACATTATCCAGATAGTCATCTGGGTATGTCATTTTTTATTCCTCTCATAAACGTGTCTTTCGAATAATTTACGGTTAAAAAGACATATCCTTGACAGAGAGCATGTGTAAGACAGACAATAGATATGAGTGGCTCAAAGGGAAGATAATGATAAGAGACACATGCAATTAAAATGAGTTATTTCGTTGAATTGTTTGGGATCGGACAACAGAACAGTATGTAGGTAGTTTAAGTTGGGAAATATACTTATAGGCAGGGCCGGATCCAGGATTCTCTGAGAGGGGGTGCACCAATAACTACTAGTACATTTGAACTAATTTTTATGCCTTTAGGCATCTATGATGTGAATGAGGAATTCCTTTGGAAATGCTAAATCTGTGCTCTCGATGAATTCTTTTCTTTCAACCTTCAGCAAGCTGACTTAAAGTATTAAATTTGCAACATTCACTGCTAACTTCTCGCTTTAGCTAGTGTATATTTACAACGAAGGGGGGGAATGCACGTGCACCTTTGCACCTTCCTAAATCCGGCTCTGCTTGTAGGGCAGGGGAAGCTTATTTGGTATATATATTCCATGCCGTTCTATAAAAGTTCCGATACTTGACAAAATGTATGGATTATTTGAAGGAAGAACGATCAATTCAACATGTCCAACAAAATCCACGTTGAACAATACGGAATTAAAATCTGGCCCAATTACTATATATATTTGGTTGTATTGAAATTATTGGTAGGAACTTCCCAACCACATACGAATACTTAAAAGAGAAAATGTACAGACTTTCACAATATTATTTGAAATAAGTTTCATACTAAAAGGAAAGGTTTCTACCAGTATGAAAAAAGAAATAACATGACCTTGATCATGTATTTTTATGATAGAATAGAAGGAAAGAAATTCTGAAAAGATTGTTCTTTAGATAAAGAAAAGCCATATCTAAAGTGAACGTAATTTCCCGCAGCCAACGAAACAGGGACATCAAGAAACATGATCTCACAGCCAGTGACGAGAAAGAGTGTTAAATAAATAATCTGATGTAGGATTTGTGCGTGCACACTTCATTTTTTAATTTCATCCAGAAGTTATTAGAATTCTTCCCTGTCACAAGAGGTCCACTGTAATGACCTACATATCTTTAAACATTGATAAATGTTTTTTTGTGCAATCACTTCATGAATTTATAGTTTTTATACTACGAATTTTGTAACTCCAGAATAGTGTTTAAGATGTAAGACTTGGGTGAAACAATGACATCCACAAAACTCGTGACATTTCTTATCTCATATTGAATCTCGTCTCGAATTTAAAAAGGTCCTTTTTGTATCGAGTCTCGTTTCTAACGAGACGAGACGAGAAATTTTTATCTCATGGTAATCATTATTTGCAAACTATGATGAAACCGTTTCAAAAAACATAATTCACTATTACTTTGGTTATCGGTTTCGTAAACACAGCCGATATGTCAAGCTGTATTCCGGTTTCATACCGTGTTTCTTTCACACATACTTTCGGGAAGGCTAACCCTTTCTTTCCCTGGAGTAAAATACATGAAATTGTGATTATATGTTGTCACTCCTTTAGCAAACAGTGACTAAGTGCAGCTCTTTTATATTTTGATATGTCCCCCTCCCCCAACGGACAAAATTTTCTGAAAGAAAGTTTGTTCGTAAACAGAACAGATAGGTCGAAACGTCTATAGAGTCTTTTCCCGAAATACGTCATATTGCGGTTTTCGGCTTCGGAGCTCCCTCTTGGCTGAGCGGTTATCATACGCGCCTTTGGCGTGGGAGACGCGGGTTCAATCACCAGCGGATTCCATGTTAAACTGTAGGTCCACGTCTCATATAACTTCGTTGCTGAAAGGGACGCTAAACTCAAAACCAAATCAAATTAAAACAAACAGAACCAATATGTCGAAATGTATTTGGATTTTTTTTTTCCGAAGCATACCGAATTAAAATGTTAATGTTTTGATTCCGAAACTGGAACCCAGAACATTTTCGATTCCGTTATCATTAACAACCCTGTTTTTAGAGCAAGAATATCGACAGAATAAGGACACAGAACATAGACATATTGAACATTTGTTGTTTCGGGCCAGAATATAAAACTCCCCCGGGTTCGATTCCCGGTAAACACACTCGGTCGAAAAAGTCTAAAAACTTTTCAGGTTAGTCATTCTGAGTGAGATTTTCCTCATCCACACCAGGTAAATGCCGGGGTAGTACCTAACATATAAGTCCCAAGCCACTTCCTTCCTTCCACAATCCTTTCCTCCTTCCTTTTTCTCGGATAGTGGATCTGGTGACGTCATCCCTCATACGTGACTAGCTAACATGGGCTTAGATGCCGAGAACCCATAAAACTAAAAATTTTAAATAAAAATCCTCCCCACCCCCTAGCATTATTTATTATTCATTATGGATATATATTTTATGTGAAGAAAGCAAATGACAAAAGTCACTGAGTTGTACTTACTAGTTAGTCAACACATTTGGTATTAGTATTATACATTTTTCATTATTCATTATAATAAGATTTTATAGTTTCTTTCTTTCTTAAAATATGACAAGCAAAGATTTTGTTCACTCTTACACTCTTTCCTTTCTTTCTTTTTTCTATTTGAATTGTTAATTCTTATTCGTTGATTTTAGCACTTCTGAATTAATTGCGTGTAAGGAAGACAAAAAAAAGTTTTATCATTGTGTTAACAATAATATACAATATGCCTGTAGTCATGAATATTATATGATCTCCACGGGTTCATGAACCAGAGAAGGGGAAAAAAATTTAAAAATGCTGAGAGGAGCACGCCTTCCAGCTGGCGTGGAACGGTAAATACAATACCGACCTTGACAATGTCAACAGCCTCTGAGGATCTGCGAGATGAAAAACGAAGTAATTAGAATAGAATAAAACTACTGAGATTTAAGCTCAAAACGAATTGTAGACCAGTGGAGGAACTAGAAGGTAAAAATTGTGAGGGAGAGGGGGAAGGGGTCAGAACCCAGCCTATCATGAGTTTACTATAAACTTTCAAAAATGTATAAATGATAGCTTAAATTTTTTTTGTCACTCAAAAAACTGGGGGATCTAGGGCCCCGGCCCCGGGCTAGATATTTCACTGTGTGGATCTAACTTATATGGACATCGTTCTTGTAATATGTAGGACTTGTAATAGGTTTAAGGCTGCGACTAAAAAAGTGGTTGAGGACCTAACATGGGCATGTGATCTTACAACTAAAAGTACATTCAAGTCAAAAATGCTGATAAGAGGGGCTCGTGACGCAAAATGAGGGTTTGAAATTTATGCAGGGTGCTTCAAAACTAGTACAGTCAAACATCTCAATAACGGACTCCGATAAGCAGGGGCGTCATTTTGGGAGGGCAGAGGGGCTATTGACCCCACGTGTTTGAGAATCACATACATTTTAATATATTGTAACATAAAATAGTAATGAACAATGTGCATCTCTTAGGTCAGTGGACAATTCCCCCCCCCCCCTTCTCCCTGGCAAAATCTGAAGTGACGCTACTGACCGACAGTACATAATAATTTGTTCGCAAATGAAAGATGTCTGTTAAAGTGAGGTTACACAACTTTAGTTTACTTACAACCAGTGGTGTATTTTCGATTTTGTTTCGGAAGGGGGGGGGGGAGGATTTGCCAACTTTATTCCTGGAAGTGTGAAAATTCTACAAGATATTTCATTTACTTTAATATAGTAGATACAATTTCGGGGGGAGCTTAAGCCCGGAAGCCCACCCTTAAATATGACACTGCTTACAACTCATGTGGTAATTGCATGCATTGCACAATAAATTATAAATTTAAATGTAGCCTAAAAATAGCGAAATATTGTACTCTTTTCGAATTAGTGCGGGATGAGGTAGAAATTGCTCTGTGTCATTATCATAGGAATTGTGCCATTATTGGCATTTCACTTGCTGTAACTGAGAAGCTTCCCAGCTTCACTTTGCTAAATTCTTCGTTTTGACGTACGATTTTTCTGGTTTGATATCGTCCATTAATTGTAGTCTCCTTCGCCCCCTCCCTCTCTTTCCTTCCATCATATCCTCTAGCATCACATCCTCATTGCATCACGTCCCTCATGTTACAGTTCCTTCTTAGCCAATATCCCAACCAGTTTCTCTTCCTCTTCTAAATAATATCTAAAATTGTTCTTCTGCTCCCCCACCATTTCTAACACCCTCTCGACCCAGCTAGTTCTCTGCATTCTCCTCCACACCCACATCTCAAAAGCTTTTCTCATTTTTGAGTAGAGTTCATGATTTTTTTATCCATAAACCACAATACTCCACACTAAGCTCTTTATGAGTTTTTCTCAATTTTTTTGTTTAAAGTCCCACAAAATAGCATTTTCTTTCTCCTAGAGGCTTCTTTCGCCATTCCTATCCTTGTTTTTATTTCATGTTCACACTTCATATCATCACTAATAATACTACCCAGGTATACAAACAAAAATATGCAAGGGAATGGCAAGTTTATATGGACGAGTAGTGCAGAATATACTGCATGTGGGATAATTTACTCGAGGAAAAGAAGAGTGAATTTGTAAGGAAAGGGAAACAGATCCGCATAAAATTCTTCTCCATACAAATGGTAGTTATCCACAAAATTTTTTGCTCATTAAACATTTTCTAGAATCAAGAAAATAAGAATTTTAATTTCAGATTGCAACACTGTTCATAAGAATATTGACTTCTTTGACAAATTTATTTTGTAGGGGGAGGAGAGTTTCTGCCTACTATATTGTATCGCAAGCTTATCTTCAAATTGTAGAAAATAATTTCAGTGCTATACGTATGGACTGAGCATAATTTCAGTCCCTTGTGAAGAGGCTCCTAAGACGTTAGGAGGGACAAGAAGTTTGTCAATAACCGTATCTGAGAATATCCATATGGGAGTTTTATCCTATTATGATACACATACATGATAAAAAAAAAAAAAAAAAAAAAACTACTGGTTATTACGGAGGTATCTGTTATCGAGTGCTCTCCATTAAGGGAAATTTCATTATAATGCCATCCATTTGTATTGAAACTTGATTTTCGTTTGCTTACCTCTGGTGCGTGGGGTCCCTGACTCGATCCACGACCAACTAAATTTGTGGTGGACAACATCGTGTCTATGGATTTTCTCGGGGTACTCTCGTTTCCTTCTACATTCTCATTCCATCAATTCTTCCAACATCACTTACTTTCCTTAATCATCCGTCTCCCTTAGCCGAATAGACATAAAGTGGGACGTTGAATTGTTAAATCTCATTTCATTCCATTTTCGATGTTGGCTTGAACTTTTTATCTACTAATAGATTTGGAGGAAGAATATGTTCGTTATTTCATAAGAATTCTCGTTCAAAAACTTAGCACTGAATGTGTATAGATTAATAGTCTCTGTACATCATAATCTGATAGACGGTGTGTTGAATATGTGCATCTCTATTGTTATGAATTGTAGAAAATAATCTTTGTTTTAATGTTGTAAATATAAAAGTAAATTTTCATTGTAAAAATTGACTTTTTTTTTTTTTTTTTTTGTATGGCACTCCTCTGTCCAAATTATTACTGACTAGTGTTGTTGTCGAAGAGACGACACGAGACAGAAAAACAGATTATAGTTTTTGAGATAAGACATCACTCTCACGACACCTTTTTGAGACGAGACAACCTCAAATCTCGTCTCGTGAGCAAACACTATTACTCCCTCTGATGATAGACTTAAAATCTTTTATATTTTTTTGCGCAGAATCAGAAATGAGATATAAACATTTTCATTTTAAAACAATCCGTTTTAATCATATTATTATTACTGTATTATTATTATTATTATTATTATTATTATTATATACCTCCATACTTATTGTGTTGAAAACGATCAGAAAAAAATCAACCTCCTACAGGGTGGCCCAAAAGTAGGTATACAGTACCGTACTGATCAGCTCATTGCATTTTATATCATTTCTTATTGTTATCCATCAGGTAGACTTAGTCTCTTTATTATTTGTTCTTAATATGTTTTTACTTATATCTTAAGCTTGGAACAGCCGTAGCAAGTAAACCCATAAACTAGAATGTTATACTTGATCAATGCAGGGGTGTATACCTACTTTTGGGCCACCCTGTATTTTGCTATAATTTTCCCCGTGCCAGTGTCGACATAGCCTCCCAGTTTTTTGAGCAACGAAAGTTCTCTTCTACCAAAAGAGGTTCACAAGATACTTCTAGGATTACATTGATAGTGGTAAGTTGTATATTTATATTCAACTTTTTTTTTCTCCGACAATTTCTAACTTGAACGTTATTTACATTTGTTTGCTATATATATATAATCTTGTGACTAATCTGATTAGCTATCGTTCCTGTAAAGACCTACAATTGATTAATTGCTAATTCGTACTTCATGTCTAACTGTAAGTGGTGAAATAAATTATTCATTATTATTCCTAGTTCCTGTTAGCGAAGTGCGTAAACCGATTTCAAATTAAAATAATTTGCACAAATCCTATTATAGTCTGAGTTTTGGTTGCCCTTCCCCAGATTTTACCTTCGAGATCCGTCACTGCTTTGCGGAAGAATTACAAGAATGCTGCTACTTAGAGATTAAAATTACAAACGGTACTAAGTACTGTATAAACAAAATGTGTAATTGAGAATGAGTCAGGCGAAGAAGTTATATGAAGAAAAACAAAAGATTGTAATCAAAATATCGACGTAGAACTTACAGAAAAGAATGATGAAAAGCATCTGTAGCATTGTATGGATGTAATATGGGTGTAGGAAGAAGAAAACAAAGAACGGAAGCTTTGGAAATGTGGTTCTGAAGAAGAATGTTGAACATTAGATTTGTGGATGAGGTATCAAATGAACGAGTATTGGAAAGATAGGAGAAGAAAGAATATTTCGAAAAGTAGAAATAGAATGATAGAGTACATTATGAAACATGAAGGAGTCATGTTATAGCCTACGGAGAGAATGATAGAAGGAAAAATGCCCAGAAGAGGACTTAAATTGAAATATACAGTTGAAGTAGTACAACACAGGTTAAAAAAAAAAAAAAAAAAAAATCTACAAAGGAAAGAAAAATTTTGCTTAGGACAGAGAAGAATTAAAAACCTACGTCAAACGAATCTAGAGACTGCTGATCTAAGATACGAGGATAAGGAAAAGGATTTCAAAGTAGCTAATTAACCAAAGATAAATAGTAATTTTCCCATTCTTTCTGAGTATGATCACATAAAGAGAGATGTTTTTAAAAATCATTTTCTATTTAAATATTTTTTGTTTCTTTTCAATTTGATGTTTCTTTTTAACACCAAAGCTGTATGAAGTGTGGACATACAGCTCAATGTGGGAACCGAATTATATAAGTTTCCACTGGGAATCAAATCTGTCACCTGCACTAAAATCGATAACTTAACCTGTTAAGTACAAGCAAGCTCTTCTTTTCAATATATTCCTTTTCTTTTAGTGTCAAACATAAAAGGAAAGATAATGCTTTAATATGCTTTCAAAGGCATTTCTGTTTATGATGTTACTCCAATAAATAAATAAATAAATAAATAAAAAGAAAATAAATAAACTGTTGTAAAGTAGGGGAAGCCTAACGTTTAAGGGACTTTTGTAAATGTTCCGCAGACTTTCGTACAGTAGTGTACACAAATTCGAGAAATATAAAAAAATAAACAATTATTATATTTGGATATGTTCACAAAACCATAGATCCTAAAAGCCCAAAAGATGTAATTCCTAAATCCTGAAACAATTTCAACTTGGAAGTTTGCCCCTCTCAACTTTGCTTCATGATCTACTGTATACGCCACTGCACAAAACACTACTTGGGACTGTAAATATTAAAAGGAAATAATATAATTAGCAGCAGCAATATAGATAATCTGAAAAATTCCAAAAACAGCGGGCAAAGGACATCCCTCTTTAAAAAGATGATGTAATAATTGTCGGTAAAGAGTGGTATACAAGTATGACAGGCAGAAATACATATTTCTTAATAATAAACAATAACGTAAAAAAAAAAAGGGGTTTGGTCCATTAAACTGAGTACACACTGTACGGATATGTTAACACTGTTGTATTTGTAGCAGCGCGGTGAGTAGAGCGTTCACCTCTGGTGTGTGTAGTTCCTGGTTCGATCTCAGTCTGCACCAGATGAACCTTGTGGTAAACGAACAACGTTTGCGTGGGTTTTCTCGAGGTTCTCCCGTTTTCACCTATTTTCTTTCTTTTACTCTTATCATTAATCTCATTGTCACCTTCTTCCTTAGCCGAACGGTGCATAATAGTGAGATATTAAACCAATAAATAAATAAAATCTTGTCTTTCGTAATTTTCTCTACTTTTAGCGAGTAATCTAAGACAACGCCCTAATAGTGTGTTTTCGCTACGCGCACCCCTATTTTCTTGGGATTTAGTGAAAAACTTGAAATGAAATGAAATCTTTCAGTTTAACGTCCCACGATTATAGCCTTCAGGCTAAGCAAGACGGATGATTAAGGCAAAATGAATGATGATGGAAGAATTAGTGGAGTGAGAAAGTGGGAGGAAACGAAAGTACCCTGAGAAAATCCATGGACACGATGAGCCCTTGTCCACCACAAACTCACTTGCCTGAGGATCGAGCAAAGGACCACACGCACCGGAGAAAAACACTTTACCACTGAACCACCGTGCCCCCTAGTGAAATACTAAAGACAATAAAGAAAACACCAAGAACTTAGAAAGTAAGAGGGGCCGCGATGGCTCAGTGGTAGAGCGTTTACCTCTGGTGCATGGGGTCCCTGCTTCAATCCCATCTCGCACAAAGTGAGCTTTGTGGTGGACAAACATCATATGCATGGGTTTCTTGGGGTTCTCCCGTTTCCTTCCACTTTCTTTATTTCACCATTTCCTTCATTTCTCATCAGCATTGTCTCCTTTAGCCTAGCTGACATAATCGTGTGACGTAAACTAGGATTAGGATTAGGATTTAGATTTCTGGGCTTTCGGCATCTAAGGCCATTTAGCCCTTCACGATTTAAGGGATGACGTCCCTCGGCGAGCACACAATCCGGGGAAAGGGAAGGAAGAAAGGATTGGGGAATGAAGGAAGCGGCCTGGGACCTATAAGTTAGTTACCATCCCGGCATTTGCCTGGTGTGAATGAGAAAAACCTCATTCACGGTGGCTGGCCTGAAAAAGCGTTTTACGCTTTTTCGACCGAGTAACCCCACCAGGAATCGAACCCGGGACCGTTCAGGGACGTAAAACTGAATGATTTCATTTTATTTTCAGAAAGTAAGAAAGAGAGATTTTGTAAATGCAATTAATAAACTAATAACTATCCAAACCTTTTCTTATAGGTTCCAAATCTGTTGTTTTAATTATTTGTTGAAGTTTAACGTCCCTTTTTAACACCGAGGCTATACGAGACGTGAACCTACAGTTTAAGGTGAAATTCGAACCCCCATCATGCGTTCGAACTTCAAGCCTCTTCCATCAAGAATAGAACTCGGAACCCTGTGCACAAAAAGACGCTCGCACTAGCCACTAGACCAGTTAGGAGGGCTCCTAGACATCTGAGTGCTCAAGTTTATAGCGTCATGTTTGTTGGGCATTCAGATTTCTGCACTACGTAAAAGGCACAATACAATTGTCAAATTCTATCTCACTCAATTTCTAGATTTGGATGTTAGTTTTCTTTAGGTTATGCACTAAAGAAATATTACGAACCGTAACTGAGACCCTTAAATCTAGGAAACCAACAATTCTCTGCTGACGTACAGGTTGCATACATGGTAGGGAATACCACGGATTTTAAACGATACAGCACGTTAAAATCAATGTTACTCATGAAGATACTAACGGATTGATGTAATAAGGAAAGCTTCATATCCTTTATCATAGGCAACCAACAGTGCTTTGCTGATGTACAGGTTGCATAGAAGCTATACTCATGAAGATATAGATTGATGTAGTAAGAACTACGTATCCTTTACTATAGCAATCAACAATGCTTTGCTGCTGTACAAGTTGCATAGAAGCGAGGGAATGTCGTGGATTTTAAACTATACAATAGGGCCTACGTTATACTCATTAATTAATTTCTTCCATCATCATTCACTTGCCTTAATTATCCGTCTCCTTTAGCCTAAAAGACATAATTGTAGGACGTTAAACTGAAAGATTTAATTCCATTTTCATTTTAATATTTACTTACTTTTTGTGTAGTTTGACAGAGGTTCCATTACAATTTAATCGTGATTTTACGACACGAAATTTGTCAGTGCTTCCTTGTAAATTCATAAAAAGCGTGATTTTTTTAAGTTTGGATGTTTCGAAATGATTTAAAATTATTACGAAGAGTAACATTCAATCTTTAGTTTTCAGTCCTTGTTCTATTCGGACACATCTGACAATAGGGCAAAATAATATATTTTAAAGTCAAAACAAGAGATAATATCTTCTCACATTGTTTATTTCAAACCTCCTACGTACAAATGGAATTTGAACTAATTAGTTACTGAAGAAAACATGATCTAGATTCGACTTGATTCGGTTCCAATTATGTAACGATACAATCAGTCAAATGGAAGTATACTAGCTCAAATGTCCATTCTAAACAGGGATAGATTATAGATTATTTATGAAAGAAATGAAAGGTATATTTGAACCCCTTTCCTCTCATATATATATTCAAAAAATGAAGTGATTTCTGATTTTTAACAAAATGTACTTAAATTCGGCCACAGTGCTGCTATATATATAACTATATATATATATATATATATATATATATATATATATATATATATATATATATATATATATAATTATTAAAGCAAATGGAATTCAATAATTTAGATCTTTTCATTTAAAAAAAATAATGGCTTCTCTAAAGACTTACATGGAAAACCAGATATTTAGATGAACGAAAAACAGGATATAAATTAATCTATAAATGTGTACATAACTTCAATGTATGTTTATGTTATTCTTACCTGATGTAGCAGAACAATGTCAGGCCTTTGTCCATCTCGAACTAATCCTGTTACGGTGAGTACCAACACCAAATTGGTTCCTGCCAAAGACACCAAAGACGTAGCAAGGAATACGGCCAGAGGGACGTGGGACGGATACCGCAATCCTGCTAACACTCCCGTTCCACCGGTTCCCAGCACGATAATGCCTCCCCACATTCCACCACCAATAGACGACAGAGCTGCATCGTGGGTTAGAGCCAGAGCACCAAACACAAGCAACAAAATCCCTAAAATTAAGTGGGAAATCCCGAGAGCCAACACTAGGCGGCTACGATCAGGAGGTTCCCCGGTTGCACCACTCCCGGACGATGTAGTTTTTACAGTCAGTGAACCCTTTGCGTCAGATTTAACGATAAGGATATCGCCTGTGGATCCAGAAAGATTCGAACCCGAACCTTCGGCCATTTTTTAAAAATTCTATTTCCGGCACAAATCACACTTTTGCCATCACTAATTTTCAGAAGCTAAACACTATTTAACATCAGAAAACAATACCACTGCTGGGACTACCCATGCACCACCTGATTGTGTTGTGCGCGCATTTCATTCACAAATCATGTGTGTGTTTACTATAGAGTAAGTCAGCAGGTAGGCGTCTGGAACGTCAGTAGGTCAACTCTACCGCCAAAGGATGGAGACCAACTGAAGATACGCTCTCGTCACCAAGTTGAGATCACCTACCACAAGAGAACAGAAAAAGCTTTCGAATCTCACCACTGTGTGCCGCTGCCAGAGCTCTCCCGTGCTGACATCAGATCTGGAGCGCCGGCATACTTTTCAACGAAATGCTGTTTCAGTACTCTTTTTTTTTTTTCTTTTACCTGAGAGCAGTTCCCTCCCCCTTTCTATCTGTTTTCCTCCCCTTTTACTCCATACGGAAATGTAGGTCGTTAGCAGGTCAATCTCCTTTCATCAACATAAGGGACCCCCTCCCCCGTCGATTAACATACATGTAGAAATTGCTACCAAATCAAATATCAGAGAGGGGGAGAAGGGAGCTGGTGAGAATATGTGAAGTGCAATGCACACGATCAACTACTAATAAAAGAAATATCTTACACTCGAACGGATGAGACATACACGCTCTTTAACAATTGGATCCCATTCAAACACATCAATAGCATGCCCGCCAACTAGTCTAGCAATCTAATTCTTTTTATTTTCTTTTGTGAACGAAGCCTAAAGATACATCACACCAACACTAGTAGCATGTAGTGGAATTTGAAGAATTCTTCTGGTTTTCGCATCTAAAAAAAGAAGTCCCCGTGCGTTGGTCTACACGAAGGGAAGATTGAAATTACTGTATTTGTAGGATGAGAAAGATCGTTTACACGCTTTTTTAAAATGACGTAAGGTGGAGCTAATGTAATTGTTTATTGTAGTTTTGTGCCCTCTTTTAGCACCAAGGGTATATAAACCTTAGACCTTAGAGTTTAATGTGGAATCGGAACCAACGTGGTGCGCTCAATAACCTCCCACGGGGAATCAAACTCGGGACCAGTGGCGCATCTAGAAGCTGAAAACTGGATGGCAGCCAGAACCTAGACTATGATAGGTACACCCAGGCGCGCACTCAGAAATTTTTGTTTAGGGGGTCCAAGTTTTGGGTGGGTGGGTCCAATATTACAAGCCATCTCGTCTATATAGTTATTTTAACGTCTATAAAACTATTTTTGCACCCGAAAAGTCGATAAGTAATAGTAAAATACTTAAACCTATATTTTCAGAAAAAATGATAGAATTTTTTAAAGATAAATTTTATAAGAGAAAGAGTACAGGTGAAATGCAAATTTTCATGCTATATCAATCATTTCCCTGTTATACAAATATAGTTTTATTGAGAAAGTGTACACATGTTAGTATATGTTGAGTTAGGAAATTTTTTTGAGGGGTTCGGACCCGGAGGACCACTCTTGTGGTGCGTGCACCCCTGGGTACACTAAAGTTTGCTATAAACTTTCAAAAGTATATAAATAAGAAATTAATTTTTTCACTCAAAAAACTGTGGGCCTAGGCAACCGGTCTCCACCACTGCTCGGGAGCCCGTGCGTCAAAGGCACGGTGCTAGCCACAAGACCAACAAGGAGAGCAAGATAGGTATAATATAAGAGAAACATTCTCCATAAATAATTAAAAAACACAAAACGAATTTTTTAATGAGTTCTAATGTAAGGCAATGCAAGTCACACATATTTTTCATATCATATCGTATCAAATAATGGAAACGCATGTTTAGAAAAGTGATAATGGAATACTGTAGTTTAACGTCCCACAATTATGTCCTTGAGACTAAAGAAGGCTGATTAATGAAACTGATTGATTGTGAAATTAATTTTTGTGTCCTCTCACCGCGGATCGAACCCGGAACCCGCATACCAAAGGCACAAGAGCTAGCCACTAGACGAGCAGGGAGGGCTACGCATGTTTAGGTATAGATAAGTTGGAAGTCCAAGAAGTGAAAAATAGATTAATTGCGTAAAATGAGTGTTAATACCCTGTTATAAACTTTCCATTTTTTCGCGATTAATATCGAAGAAATTACAACGTAAGTATTTATAAATGTACAATTCTACCCGTCCTACTATATGAATCTGATAGTTGGTCACTAACGTGTAGAGAAGAACAGAGGCTGATAGTTCTTGTAATCAAAGTTTTAGAAATACTATTTGAAGGAGATGAACACACAGGAGCAGAGCCATATTTACAACATGTAAAATGGCCTGGGGTGGCAAATTTTCTTGGACCAGATATTGTCCGAGAAAATATATTATTATTAGTATATTATATTATCTACTGTGTAATGTGTATACAGTGGGTGCTCTTTAATCCACCATGACCAAAACCATAACGGATTAGTGATTTTGGCTGATTATCGAATATCAATATAGTTTTAACGGAAATACTAAATATGAACCCTCAAGATATATTTTTAGAACATGCAAACGATTAAGACATGTATTATTTTATGTAAGTACAGTCTGAACCTGTACAGACGATATAAATATCCCACAAATTATTTCGTCATTCTAGCAACTGCTGGGTTTAAAACATTTCTCATATTTATTATTCAATAGACTACAAAATTGAATATTCGTTTAACTGAATATTCTTGTATTAAAGAAAAAAAATAATACAATATAATGGTATTCTGACAAGAAAAAATCACAACTCTATTGTGGATAAGCGGTTAGCGTTCCCTCTTTTGGCGTCGGAGATTCGGGTTCGATTCCGACCGGAGCACATGGTTTAGTTCCTACGTTAAGCTGTAGATCAATATCTCATATAGTCTCGCTGCTAAACGATACGGTAAAAATCAAAATCAAACAATAAAAATACACGTGAGCATCATCATGTAATCACGTTGTTTCTGAGATTCGGATCTGTTCTTCAAAGAATCGTTGCGGATTTTACACAAATTTATGAATTCAGCAGAGTCGTAGATTATGTTGGAATCCACCCGCGAAAAAAAAGCGAACAGCACGATCAGTGTCTGGATTATTGCGAACCATAGAATGCCGAATTAAAAAGCACCTACTGTATTCGTACTTTTAAATTTTTTTCCACTTCCATTTACATGTTGATTATTCACTTCATTGTCTCAAGGTTTCAAGTATTTATTGAAAATATGAAATGAAATCTTTGAGTTTTACGTCCCACGATTATGTCGGTTAGGCTAAAGGAGAAGGTGATAATGAGAGATGAGTGAAACGGTGAATGAAGAAAGTGGGAGGAAACGGGAGAACCGCGAGAAAACCCACGAGCACGGTGTTTGTCCACCAGAAAGTCCACACGGTGCGAGCTGGGATCGAACCAGGGACCCCAAGCACCGGAGGTGAACGCTCTACCACTGAGCCACCGCGCTCCCACTATTTATTGATATTGACGATGGGACAACTTTTTAATGTCCCAGAGCGGTAAGCATTTTAAATATGGCCCTAGACGGGAATTTGGAAAGATACACAAGACCGAACTTCACAATAGGTACAGTGAAGATTTTAAAAAGCCGACTTCTTAGGAGAAGAAGGTTGGTGGAGTATATATATATATATATATATATATATATATATATATATATATATATATCATTGTTTTGGAAAAATAATAGAAATTTTAACTTATTTCTTCATTATTTCCCTATTCCAATACCAGCTTTGTTATGCAACACTATCTATCACTATTGTCGTTTGGGTTGCCTAACTTCCTCATTAGTCCTTGAAAGTTGTGTATTTTATCATATGTGTTTGTTGCATTCCTTAAATCAGCCGGCATGCAAGAAAATAATCCCATGAACAAAGAAATACTGTGTATATACAAACTAATGTTTTTGATTATCTTTTAAAATCACGCTTACATCTCGTATTCCGCTCGCGAAGCTTTACTATGTTTCAGGTATTGTATTAGAAGACCTTATGTAGACCTCAGTTTGCCAAATGAAAGACAAGAATGATCATTTTGGGTATGGTATTACATTAGCATAGTAATAAATGTTTATTATTAATAGAATTCCTCCTTCCTTTACTGTTATATGATAATGTGTCAGTAAATTTGAATTAGAAAACCTGGAATAGCATTCTTAATCTTATCCTCCTCGAATTTCAATGATATCTTGAGGGTTATTATTAGTGTTGCCACGAGACGAGACATTTCTCGTGTCTCGTCTCGTCTCGTCTCGTAAACGAGACGAGACACGAGACGGGACAGAACCCTCTTAGACGAGACACGAGACGAGACAGACTACTTGTCCCGTCTCGAAAACGAGACGAGACACGAGACGAGACGGGACGTCTCGTGAAATGTCTCGTCTCGTCTCGTGTCTCGAAAATGAAAACGCTGGCGGGAATGGCCAAGATTGAAATTGCCAATGGTCATATAGATTGCAAAAGGAAAATCCCCTTTGTGAGAAAACATGTTGAAAAGCCTTCATAGAAAAGTGTCCTCTGTCTATTGAATGAAACAATCGTGATACATGAGCTTCCAGGAATATCATCCTTAATGTCTTGTCCCCAATTCCCCTTGCTGTAAACTGAGGAATTCTCGTTTTTTTTTATTTCTGGCCGGAATGATGACAAACAAAATCAAAGACAGGGAAGATTTTTACAAGGTCAAGAAACCGAACTACCACCACCATCTATTCAATTTGAAAACTGGGTAAGGTCTACACTTGTCTTTATTCTCTGGTGGCGGTATTCTTTTTGCTATATGAACCGAAAACGGCAATTGAAGTATGTCATCTTGTAACTAAAATTTTGTCTTCTCTCTCTCTCTCTCTCTTCCTCTCTCTCTCTCTCTCACACACACACACACATACAAACACACATAAAAACACACTTTTGCCATTTTACCAATCGCTCGCTTATTATACAGCAGTCATGTTGTAAAATTCACCTCTTCGTTTGGAAGGCGGGCGGACGACAAAGGAAGCAAATATATTATCGACGAACCCTTCAAATTGTTTGCTTTCAGCAAATTTATGATACTAATAGTAATACTTTAGGTAAAGAAGTTTTACAGGGGGACCTTCGTTTTGTTAGGCGGAAATGTTTGATCTGACCAGAGTGCGAAATTGCCCTCTGCTTCCGTGTTGAAAGGAGGGGAATAATTCCCTTTCCTAGTGAATAATATTTATTATTACCTGAATTATCTTCAGAAATTGTTTCTTACAGGCGCATAAAACCTCTCGAACTTGATAAGTGTAAAGAACATTTGGTATAATATTCATGGAACTCCGTTGAAAGCAGAAAATATCATGAGAATGATCAAAATTCGAATATTGGAGAACATAATTAACAGAAAAGAAATAGGATACCCAAACCATATTTTTAAACCTGCTATAAAATGTATATCCTATATTTTTACTAATTCCTTACTCCCATGTAAGTATCCTGGGGAGAATATTCTCTCCATTTTTTTCAGACTGAAATCCTTTTATCCCGTACGATTTCCCCCCCCCCTGACACAGTACGAAAAAACAAATGTTGTTAAAATCCATACACATGATCCTTCCGGGACTCAACCCGGGGCCTTCAAGCCGATTGGTCTATCGCCGCAGACCGCTCGGCTTGGTATAAAGATGTACGTTGTATGATTGCGAATAGATCCCGACAATATAAGGAACTTTAATCCAAAATGGCCACCCAAAAATCAACTTTTTTTTTTTTTAGTCATTAGCTAATCTTGGTGTACTGTCATGAGTTTGTTACACAAACGGGGCAAGCCACATAGTAGCACACACCCCGCGGTTATGGGAACAGATTTGAACCATGGAGGTGAAGAGTGGCCCCAAGCATTCTTTCGTCCGATGTGTCGTTCAGCTCCCATTACTATGGCACTTTAAGTAGAGCTTAGTGTGCACTAACATATAAAATTTCAATCAAATACTTTCCATTACTGAATAAAATTATTTGGTTCTGAGTTTTTTTTTTAAAAAAAATAATAATAATAATTGCAACAGATCTAAATATGCTAAAATTGAATGTAGTTTTTGGATAGTTATGGGTTAACACTGTGAAACCTAAAGGCTGGAATATATGAAATCAAAGTGTAGACACATATCTATCTCTGTATTTATCTATATATCTTTCCATCTCTCTCTCTGTATATATATATATATATATATATATATATATATATATATATATATATATATATATATATATATATATATACACTATAAAGCAAGTGGGCTGATAGTATACGATAGTGTCGGTGATGATGACACCTTTACATCGAACTTTGCTTGTCGTGTAAACATTATTTAACATTAGTGTCTTCATCTTCGACCTACCTATGAGCAATTTACTGTATATTCGTGTATTGAAACTGGTGAAACAAATTTCAATGTTTTAGAACGTAAAAAAAGAAGCCAGGGTCGAGAAGCCTCAGACAACTAACAGCAGAGATATATTATCTTGTAAACTATTTGTCCTTGCCTTGTGAGCTTATTTGAATTTATTTTTAAGACCTTTAGGCAACTTTGGCCGAATGGATGATGATGGGAAAATTAGTGGAATGAAGAAAGTGGTAGGATACTAGACAACTTCGAGAAAACACACACATTCGAAAAATGAAATGAAATGAAATGAAATCTTTGAGTTTTACGTCCCACGGTTATGCCGGTTAGGCTAAAGGAGACAGTGATGATGAGTAATGAATGAAATGGTGGAATGAAGAAAGTGCGAGGAAACGGGAGAACCCCGAGAAAACCCACGCACACGGTGTTTGTCCACCACAAAGTTCACTTGGCGGGGCTGGGATCGAACCCGAGACCCCAAGCACCAGAGATGAACGCTCTTCCACTGAGCCAGCGCGGTCCCCACACACATTCAATGTTTGTCCACCACAAAGCTCCCATGGCACTAACCGAGATCGAACCGACTACCACATACACCAGAGATGAAGGCTTCACGGTGTAGCTACCGTGACATTTCTTGTCTTGTGTGTTGTGGGTAATACTTGTAACTTACAAGGGAAGAGAGGGAGATTATATATCGAAGTGGAAGATGGTTTATATAGCAATGGGAAGCACTAATGACACCTATTACAAAACTGTATAGGATATACAGAGTGTCCAGATAATCCGTTACCACCCCTTGAAATCGCAAACGATAAGACAGATGCCAAAATTGGAAAACATGTGTTTGATCATTTTAAAAGTACAACGTATCAAAGCAAAAATTCTTGTCACAAGGCCACCCGCAGTGTACTGGGCGGGGTCCAACTCAAATATTACAAAAGGTAAGGGGATCAAGTAGCATATCGTTCGAAACTTCTTGGGAAATGAAAGAAGACGGAACAAGTCTCAATACTCTAAAATTACCTTGTGCAAAATGGCGGCCGGTCAAACTGTCAGCAAAAACGTCATTGTAAAGTATGGACGCTCAACGATAATACTGTGCAAACATCTTGCATTTTAGTTGTTCTTTCTGTAACCGGGTTTTAGTTTATTTTCACTTTAATTATTGTACTCAACGGAAAGAAAGGAAATGCCCCTACTGTGAGATTCTGCTCTTTGAGCCCAATAATATCTAAATAAAGAAAAAAATAATAAAATAAAAGCAAATTAAGACATAAAGAAAAGAAACGACAACATTTGACATCTTTGAGTATAGAACTGACTAGTTAACATATAATGTACTTCCACGAACATAAATAAGTAGAGGTTGGAGCCATCAGAAGTAAAGACTCTTACCTCTACTTATTTATGTTTATGACTGCACAACAGTGGTACTTATGCTCGTTATCTGGTTTATCAATTATAAAATGATTCAAACGAAAGAATTCCTTGCGCCAGGAAGAATAAAGGCGTACAAATGTCTCAGAATGAAAACAAGTGCCGATTGCAAAATGGAAAGTGAACGTGCTCAGAAAATCGAAATGAAGATGTACATTTTGACCGGCCGCCATTTTACACAGGGTAATTTTAGAGGATCGAGACTTGTTCCGTGTTCTTTTATTTCTCAACAGCTTTATTTGACCATATTTGCCATTTGAAAATTTTGAGTAGGACCCCGTCTGGAACCTTGTGGAGGACCCTGCGACAAACATTTTTACTTTCAATCATTGTACTTTTGAAAAGATGACACACATCTTTTTCTTTTTTGACATCTGTCTTACCGTTTCTGTTTTTTTCTTTCTTTGGAGGGTGGCCATAGACTCTACAATGACGTTTTTGCTGACAGTTTGACCGGCCGCCATTTTGCACAGGGTAATTTTAGAGACTTGGGACTTGTTCGTCTTCTTTCATTTCCCAAGAAGTTTTGAACGATATAGTAATTCACCCCCTTACCTTTTGTAATTGTTGAGTTGGATCCCGCCTCGGACTCTGCGGGTGGCCCTGGGACAACAATGTTTTGCTCTGATACATTGTACTTTTATAATGATCAAAAACGTGTTTTCCAGTTTTGGCATTGTCTCATCGTTTGCAATTTCAAGGGGTGGAAATGGATTTTCTGGACACCCTATATATTCATATAGCTCGCACAGTATATGCATTTGGAAAATTTTTATTACAGTTTTGTAATAGGCGTCATTAGTGCTTTCGATTGGTATATAAACCATCTTCCACTTCGATATATAATCTCCCTCTCTTCCCTTGTTAGTTGTATCTTGATTAGCATGGTACAGCCTGCTACATTTTACATTCGTTCCCATGGTATGCTGTTATATTTTTACGAGACAAGACGAGACAAAACGAGACAAACGAGACGAGACGAGACGGGACGGGACAGAACCTCTCGAGACGAGACACGAGACGGGACGAGCACATTTTTTCGAGACGAGACACGAGACGGGACATGCTTTGCACGAGACGAGACGAGACAGCCTAAAGTCTCGTCTCGTCTCGTCTCGTGGCAACACTAGTTATTATAAATGATTAGAGCGATTTCACAGCTCTATAATAACTGTATTACTGTATATATATTGCGATAATTTGTTTCACACAAGAGCTCAAAAAGTTCTTGTTAACAATTACAAATGTTCGATATGTGCCCCCTGAGTGATTCGACAGACATCAATCAGAAAATCAAGTTCTTCCCACACTCGCCGCAGTATGTCCCTATCAATGAGTTCAAAAGCATTGTTAATGCGGGCTCGCACTTCTGGCAGGTTTGCTGGTAGAAGAGATGTGAACACTAAATCTTTCACACACACACACACAAAACAAAAAACAAAGATCTACGCATGGGGTTAGGTCAGGAGAGCGTGGAGGCAATGACGTGAAATGCTTTCTCGGCGCCTGTCACCATCTTATCTCACTGCTCACTGCTGCGCTCTTGTGGGAGAAATCTGAAGTACACCTGCAACAAGCAAAACTTTTTGAGTTTCTCTACGTTACTGTTGAGTTTTGTTACAATATCTCAAGTACTAGAGCCACAGTGAATTTATGAAATCGCTTCCAATTATTTATAATACCTCTGTATAAATGCGACATTTGATTTTTTTTTTTTACCTATTCTCCCGCAGCGATTTGGGAAATTCTCATTCTAATTGGGGAAAGGAGACAATTTCCTTATTTTACTCAGTATATAAAAATGGCATATATTTCTACATGATCCGTCTCATCATCACGGGAAAACAGCTGAACCATTTGAAATTAATTTTTGATCATAGTTATCACTTGACTTGAGCCATAGTTTTAATGTCTCTTGCATTATAATGCGTGTAATAACGGGAGTGGGAAGTTTAAAAATGTATGCCAAATTATTTTATTAACTTCTCATGTTAAGAGGGGGAAACTTGGTATACCAAACTGTTTATTAAACTCCCTCCCCAGAAGAGGAAGATTTCTTATTTTATATATATAAATAAAATCCAACCCAAAGTTTGGAGCCCTTAAAAGTAGCAATATGACAACCCACCGCCCCCCCCCCCCAGAAGTCGGTCCTGGATCCGCTCCTGGTAAGTGGTCAAATGTTCCATCGGATTTGGAAGTTCCGCTTCTAAGAGGAAACAGGGCGCAATTTCTGTACTATTTTCAACTTGTTTGCCTCATCATCACGGATAAACGACTGAATCGTTTAAAATAAATTTCAGAACATAGTTAACACTTGAGTTGAGATTATCATGTTACTTTCATTAAAATTCTTTTGTAACGGGCTTTAAATATATATTTGAAATATGCTTTTCATAAATCTATTCTTCCCTGAGAAAAACGCATTTCAGCTAGCATGATTTTTATTTTTATTTGATTTGAATTCAGCAGCAAGGCTATATGAGACATCGGATAGACACATATGTCAACCACTATGCTCGAGCGAGCTCTTCAGCTAGGATAATATAGACTTCTATGTCCTTTGAGTTATTCCCATAATTCCCACTACATTGGTTTGGAATCAGTCAAGAAAGAGGTGTTTCAATTTAACCGCTCAGCACAACTAAAATATACGTTCCACAATCAACTTTCGTAAATATACAGGGTGGGCGGAAGGTAACTCACTATTTTGAATTGTGAATTTCTATTGATGTTATGTGTAGATAGCAATGAAAGTTATCTTGTTTTATAGACTAAAGTATGCTATTTTTTCAGATTTTGTGAAACTTTTGTTGTTCCTTTGAAGCCACAGAGATGCTAGGACGATTAAGCACTGAGGAGACAGCCAAAATTGCAGCAAGATTTAAGGTGTGGTAGTCAATAATTCAGGCCCAGTGGTGGTGAAGAGGTCAACATAGGAGGCAAGCTGTTCTGGATGCAAAAGCAATTATAACTTTGCCACAAAAAATTAATGACTACCGGAAGTGTCGTGAACATTAAGAGATCAGGTAGGTCTTCAAATTTGGTATCAGAGGAAAAGGTAGCCACAGTGAGAAAATGTTCGAGCGAAGCCCTTCAAAATCAACAAGGCAGGCTGCAATAGGGAGTGGCATTACATGCTATTTTTTGTGTGTAATTCTCCATAAAGAATTACATTACAGATCATGAAAACCTCATTATGTCCAGAAGTTGTATACAAATGATTGCGATAAGCGTGTTCGTGAAATGAGTTCGCATTGCATGAAGATTATCCACACCTGTTTGAAAAATTCTGTGGTGTAATGAAGCTGTGCTTCATGTAGGGGGATTTGTTAGTCGTTGTAACAACCATTATTAGGGAGAAAGTGATCCCATAGAGACCATTGAAAAAAATGCAGGGTAAGCCAAAAGTGCCAGTGTGGTGTGGATTAACTTGTTCCTTCATTATTGGACTCTAACTGTTAAGAGACAGTATGAACGTCGAAAGGTATCTGGAAATGTTAGAAAATTTTGTATGGGCTATAATTTCTGAATGGGACGAGCCACATGAGCTGTTATTTATGCAAGCTGGAGTTCCCCTCATTACGCCTTGCTTGTAAAACAGTGGCTTGATGAACACTTCGCAGGACGCTGCATAGGTCGACTGGGTCCCACAGAATGACCAACGCGAAGTCCAGGCCTTTCCTCATGCAATTTCTTTTTGTGGGGGTGGACTAAGGAAGAAGTATATCCAACAATCCACAAACCCTTGACGAACTTGAGAATAAAATCCGTGAGGTCATAAGATCCTGCTAAGGTCTTGAGTAAGATCGCAGCAAACGTGCCTGTTCTTTTGAGACAGTGTTTAGAAAATACTGGAGCACACATTGAGTTGTAACTTTTGAAAAGATGGTGGTATATAATAAACTGTATGTGTGCAAATATATATACAGTATATTGAATTGCATTTTAGAATGGAAAAAAATATTAAAAATAAGTAGTTACTTTCCGTCCGCCCTATATATACCCTATTTGGTTGAATATGGCGCGTATTTCTTTTTTCAAGTTCCCCAATCGTGGGTTTCACATTTTTAGTTTTAGTACGATTTTGAGAATTATGACTTCACGCAATTATGCGTAGAATTTTGAGTACGCATTAATTTCAGCAACCACCGAGAGTATTATATTGATGTGAGATTGATGCATTATATTAGCTATAGGAAGTGGTAATAACAAAATATTTTCTACATTTTGTCCATTAGAATAGCACTCACATTATAGCTACGCAATAACAACGTCGATGTAACCTTGGTGAGTGTGACTTGAACAAGATTTGAAAATTGTTTTCTTTCGTAACCACTTGGAAATGAAGGAAGAAGGCATTGTCTAATCCACGAATAAAATTCTAAATCAACAACCACGGCACTTATTTTCCATACAATAGCTCTTCTTCAGAATTACAATGTAACTTAAAAGCTAACAGTTACGTAACAGATAGCTTACAGATATCATCTTCTCGTTAAATGCTTTTCTCATTGTCTTCCAACGAGGGGAAAGCTATTAATTATGATGCTTTCTTCGATTTGACCGCCATTTTTAGGCAGTCAATTCAACAATTTCCTCCATTTTCTTTTGAGATTATGGGTAAAAACGGGACCACAGAAATGGGGCTTAGAAAGTACAACGTATCTTTAAAACGCGTTTATCCCAATTACTGTATATAGCTCGATCATAATAACTTTGTGTCTGAGATGTTGAAATCGAAGGAAATTATAAACTAATACAACGCTCTATTGACATCGCTCTTCTCTCATTTCTCTATATGAAATTAAATGCAATTTTTATGTCCCACGGTTATGCCGGCTAGGTTAAAGGATACGGTGGTGATGAGAAATGAATGAACTGGTGGAATGAAGAAAGTGGGAGGAAACAGAAGAACCCTGAGAAAACAAACGCACACGGTCCACCACAAAGCTCACTTGGCGCGAGCTGGGATCGCACCAAGGATCCCATACACCAGAGGTGAACGCTCTGCCATTGAGCCACCGCAGCCCCTCATTTTGCTACATGATGGTTTGTTACGGTATATTTAGCTGTAATTCTAATCAACCATCGACTGAGTGATTCTTATAGGACTATGTCAAACAATAATCCTGAAATCCCTCTTTCAAAATACTAGCTCCATGACTATAAATAGTGAGAGCGCGCCTTCTATCAGAGGAATATGTATTGATATGTACATTCAACTACCTGTGCAATGAAGTCATAATTATATACGGCTTCTGAATATGTTATATCGCTCATCTTCATTCTCAATCTGTGCCTCTTCTGCGGCTTTTAATTTCTAGTTTGACTCATAATTAAGTAGAGCAGACGCTAAACTTAGGCAGCATATATGCTGGCTCACGACATTGGGTGCGAGTCGGAACGCCAACACCATCCGATGAATACGAACTGTCACCTTTGTTTCCTCGGACCAAATCTGGGATTGTATACAGGGGTGTAGCCAGCAGGTTTGTGTAGAGGGGGGGGCGTCGTTTTTGAGGGGGGCCAGTTACAATGTACAAAACCAAAACAAAATGTGTTGCTGCTAGTGTTTTTGAGGCCTGAAAGAAAGGAAAATTTTGGTTTCCTTCTGGAAGACTAAAAACACTATTTTAGCTTCTTCTTCTTCTTCTTCTTCTTCTTCTTCTACTTATTATTATTATTATTATTATTATTATTATTATTATTATTATTATTATTATTATTATTATTATTATTATTATTATTATTATTATTATTATTATTATTATCATCCATAAATTATATTCAAGATAGTTTTTATTAACCTTAATCAAGAACTAGTGCCCGGGACCAAACGCTATGCTTTTGTGCATAACTATAAAGGTAACCAAGAAAGTTCTGTCCCTTTTCGTGGAGGTCTGTGTTCAATTGGATCTCACACTGTGAGTTGAATGCGAGTGGAGATAAGGCGAACGTCAGTTATTGGTGTGGGTATATCCAACATACTACCTGGTTGTGGCAAATCATACACACCGTGAACTTGCGTAAAGACAGAGGGAACATGGGACATCCACAGAGCGTCATAAGAGCATGTATGCTGAACGAGTTCAAATGGAGGTCAAACGCCGCTGTAGCGGGACAGAAGATATGCCAGGCCTTTGGTGAGGGTGTCGTGACGACGCGGACATTGCAGCGATGGTTTAACAAGTTCAAGAACGATGACGAAACACCCGAAACACCACGTGCCAGAAGACCAACACATGTACAAAGAGGAACTGGGACTATAATTCAGTACCGGTATGTGGTGAAACCATTCGGCAGCACATCCATCAACTTGTGAAGCACTACAAGTTGGGTCGATGGGTCTCTCATATTTTGACTCCGGGCCAGAAGGCAACGCAGCAGTCGCCTGTGTTTATTTACTGTTTCGGAGCCATTTCTGGACAGGGCGTTGACATGTGATAAAAAGTGTGTCCTATACGAAGCTCCACGGCGCCGTCATCATTGGTTAGCATCCCATGAACCGATTTCAAAACAGCAGAAACCAGCACTGTACCAGAAGAAGGTCCTTCTGTGTTTGGTGCATCGTGCATCGGGAACTGCTACCAGCTGGTCAGAGTATCAATGTAACTGTGTACTGTCAGCAGTTGAGCTGTGTTCAACAAAAACTCAAAACTCTGGAGCCACCACTTCTGAATTGCAAATGGGTCCTCGTTTACGGGACAACGCTAAGTCCCACGTGGCTAGGATGACTCAGGACACCATTTTCCGCCTTGGATGGGAAACAATATTGCAACCACTATATTCCCTGGGTATTGCACCGTCCGATTATCACCTGTTCCATTCTTTGGACAATCACGTTAGAGGACGCCAGTTCAAATCCCTAGTAAAAGTCCAAAATGCACCTGATACTTTCTTCGTTTCACGGCCCACCAAATTCTACCGCTATGGATTCCATGGCCTTCCAGAACGTTTTCAGAAGGTCGTCGATGCTGATGGGTACTATTTTTGGTCTTCCAAGTTAGGTGACATATCGATATTCGAAGGTGGTGGGTGAAAAAGCAAAAAAACTTTTCTTGGTTACCTTTATATTTAAGTTTAAGACTTTGTATACAGAACCTATCTACACAAGATTGATTTTCTTTGAAATTTCACTTAATTTCTTTATGGTTTCCTGACAAAAGCATTTATTTATTATTCGTGACTAAAAAAACATAATTATTTTATTACACTGAGTAGAAATAAAAGAGAGCGAATGAAATCCAAATTGAATAAAGGCATTGTTTCTCACCAAATTTTCGATCCTCTATGTCTTTTAAAACACTTGTTAAAGCATATAAAATATACTGTACTTACAAATCAGTTTAGTACCTTTGTTTTATGGCTGTATTTGTAGTACCTTGTTAAAACGTTTGTCTTCAAACTGTCAAATATAAATCGCAGTAAATTGTGTGATCTGCTGTCACAAAAAAGTATCCTATTTTTCGATCGGTATAAGGAAGAGATATTATACTATTTTTCGATCGGTATGGAAAAACAATATTTCTCCATACTATTTAGCATAAATTATTAATTGTCAATAAACTGTTACTTTTAAATGAATGAAGCGAGATAATTTTACTATGATGTTTTAAAAGCTGGTCATTTGGGGGGCCAGGAAACCATTTGGGGGTCCCCCCTTGGCTAAACCCCTGATTGTATAATAATTATAGTTAGACAAACATAAGAATTTAGTGTTGATAATAATTCTAGTCTATTTCTCATTAATCATATTGTTCTGAAATTGAAAGGGGAGGATATAACAGGCGATTAGTTTTCGACATCTTGGTAGTATTATTAGTGATGATATAAAGTTCGAACGTGTAATAAAACCAAGGTTAGGAATGACGAAATAAGCCTTTAGGAGGAAGAAAAGTCTGTTTTGTGGGACCATGGATAAAGAGTTGATAAAAAGACTCATCAAATGCTTCATGTGGAGTATTCTTCTGTATGGGTCAGTAACATAGACATTAGAAACATGCAAAAAATGATGAAAAACGTCTGGAAGCTTTCGAAATGTGGGTGTGGAGAAGAATCGAGAGAATTAATTAGGTCTAGCGGAAAACGAATGAAAGGGTGTTAGAAATAGTGAGGGAGAACAGAACAGATTTAGATATTATTAAGAAAACGAAGAAAAAGCAGTTGGGACATTGGGTAAGAAGGAACTGTATCATGAGGGACGTGGTAGAGGGTGTGCTGGCAGAAAAGACAGGGAGGGAATGAAGAAGACTACAATTATTGGACAACATCAAAACAGAAAAATCGTACGTGAAGACTAAGAGGTTATCGGAAGACCGTAGAGTGGCAAGTGACCTGCCACTAATAATGACAGAATATTGTTGGTGATGATGCTGTGTACTATAATCTTCTTTCTGTCATAAATGAAAAGCTTCATGAGGGCAGGCTTTAGTATCAGTTCATCTTAATAGATGGCGTGGTTATCGTATAGTTTCAATTTTTAATTTTTTTTAAAAAAAACTTTTTTCTCGAAAATGACACATAAGAATATCTTCTTGTTCAGATTTTCAGTTTAGCGTTTGAGGTTATTTGAGACCTTCACCTACAGCTTAACGTGGAATCCGAATCACATGAACTCCGGACACGCGGGAATCGAACCCGGGGCTCCTGCGCCAAAGGCGCGTACGGTGACCGCTTACCCACGTGGGAGCTCTTAAGTCAATTAAATCTGTTGATTAATATACGGTGCATTCAGTGCACAAGGGATTCAAACCAAGTTTCTGGTTATTTTGTATATATATTTCATTTTTAAGTAACTTCGAGAGCTTAAAAGATTCATGTTCAGATTTTGTAAGTCACTCTTATAATATGAAAGACAGTATTTATTTTTATATTGTCGGCGTATACTTAAGCGTACCGTACAAACTTTAAATATTTTTTTTTTAATTTTACCATGTACACTCATGTCCAAAATGATTGTCGCATGTCTATAAATATATTGTTGTAGGAATATAATTTGATAACGAATTCGCCCGGTATTTCTTATAATGCTAGTATGTCTGTAATTGGCAGAGACATGTATATGGCAAATTTCATGTCAAAAGAGCAGTAAATAAGAACAATAAAACGAAAATAAAACTTTCTTGTCCATTTAGCAACATTTTGTTTTACTCATTCTAATTTTCGTATTTATAATTATTTTCTTATGAAATTTACCACAAATATACATTTCCTGATTATACACATAGTATCAGTATTAAAAGTATCCTGCAAAATCATTAGCAAATTATATTCTTACAAGAAGACAGTTATAGATATGCGACAATCATTTTGGACATGAGTGTACTTAAGCGTTCCATATAAACTTTATATGTATACTAGCAGCGTTCACCCCGCTTCGCTGCGGTCACCCTGGAACGCAATAAACTTTGTTACTTAGATAATTTTTACTTTTTCGCTTTCAAGTGATATGATAAAAACCATAGAAGAATGTTAACATTATATCGCCTGTCATTTATGTTAACCCGCCGAGTGACACGGTCATGTGGGTTGCATATAAATACGGTTAGATTTAGCTATGATGAGCTAACAAAGGATTTGTACGTTATGGACACTTGAATGGTCAATTATCTCAAGACACTGGTAATTAAAAATTAAAGTGATATGATAAAAACCATCTAGGGTCCAAATCCTAATAACCCCCCAAAAATAAAAGAAATTGGTTCAGCCGTATTAGCGTGATGAGGTAACAAAGGATTTGTGCGTTCTCTTTTATATATATAGATATTTGACTTTTCTATACATTTAAGCGTTCCGTATAAATTTCATGAAACATTTTTCTCAATTTTGTTAATTGAACTTGGTTCCCTTGTGCTCTGAACGCCCCATTTTTGTCTCATCTTTGGCCAATTTATTTATTTATTTCCCGCTGAACGCTAACGTCGATGTAGAATTCAAATGGAAAGAATGGTATTCGAGTAGCAGCGTTAAACGAATGGTCAACAAACTCGTGCAGTAACGCAAAACAAAAATAAGAGAAAAACGGCCTGGTAAATGCACATTCTTAACATATTTCGAAAAGTAAAGAGCAACGTATATATATATTTGAAAGCAGAACATCTTATGATAGTTTAACAGTTACAAAAATAATAATACAAAATTACCTTTTTTTAAAAAAAAAAAAAAAAAAAAAAGCTGAATCCGTTGTTTCATATGCTACATTATCCACGTAAATTAGAAGATGAGAGGTATTTTTTCTCATCATAACGTTACGCACCAGAGAAGATTTCTTTCTTCCTATGCTTCATTATAATCAGGTAGCTTCATTTTGTAATCCTCCCCTGCTGCTATTTCGTAATTTTGCATATACTGTACATGTAATTCTGCTGCACATATGAAATCACCTTCTTGAAAAAAAAATTCTTGGGACAATTCACGCTCTTATTATTACTGAGAATGATAGTTTCCGTTAAAAAAAATGAAAATAAAAAATAAAAAGAGAATATTGTCCGGCGTGGGTGGGATCTGATCATTTACAACAATAAAAGAGGAATGAGCGACCCTTAAAGTCCTTTTTTTTTTTAAAGTTATTTCTGCCTTACACTAACACCCAGGGATGGAGATAGACAGAGGACACTTGCAAGGGCGACGATCCTGGGGGGGCAAGGTGGCCCGCCCCCTCCCAAAGCTCATGTGGGCCCCTTCATTTTATTTGTAAATTTGCAATATTACGCACAATTTGAATGCAATTTGTCTTAAAATCATCATATATGCTTTTTGCATCTGAATGCGCCCCCCCAAAAAAAATTTACAGAGAAATCGGCGCCCTTGGATACTTGGCAACAAAATCTTGCAGAAATATACTCGAAGTTGGACTAGATGCGCACTACGTCATTGTAGTATTGAACGGGTATTATTCTTCACCGGAAAAGACGATAAGTAATGGTAAAATACTACCACCTATATTTTTAGGGAAAAGAATAGAACTAGATTGTTTTTACGAGAAAGAGTACAAATGAAATGTAAGATCAAATTTTCATGCTACATCAATCATTTCTTTGTTAATGAAGTATACTTTTATTGATAAAGTGTACAAATGTATGTTCAGTTAGGAAGTTTTTTGGGGGGGAGGGGGGTTCAGATCAGTGGATCCCGGTGAAGGTACAGATTTCTTGTGTTGATCTAACATCGTGAGGTAATCGGGTAAGTTAAGAAGTATCGAACTCCAGACCAGAAGTCAAAAGTAAAACTGATGGGTGGTTAGGTAGTGAAATGACCTCTCATCATTCAATTTAAAGCCGACTGACTGACCAGAGGGTACGAACGGCTGTAAATCAGGAATTTTAGTTTAATCAGTATTTAACCAAGTTTTGCCTAAAGGAAAATTATCGTAACTGCATTCTTTGAGTTCAGTTATGAAGTTTTTAATGTTTAAAATATTTTCATTTCTGTTCTGGTTTGAGTAACACAATTGAAGGGTATGTGAAGGATAACCCTAATTGCAGTTTTGTTTACATTTGATGGACTTTATTCAAAATAAGTTAATTATAGGAAATATTAACAATTTAAATATAGAAAGTTATTGAATAAGAACAAAATAAAAAAAAATTAGAATAGGTGGTTGCAAATTGCGATTTTGCACACTGATTTACTCGTGCGTATAACTTCAATCACTTTTATCCAATGCTGTAGTCCTAAACTTTTCAGAGGCTATACGCTGTTTTGTGATCATCTATGATTGTCATAAAAGACATAGAAGGCATTTTTAATAAACAATGTAAATCGTATGTATTAATTAATTTCATTACAATATAAAGAATACATTACTGTTTTATGGTCTAAAGGCATTTCATCCTATTTTCTTGCTGACATTCCTTACTTAAATCACGCTATTAATAACGTAAATGGGTTTAGGTATGAAGAAGGAACCAACTCAATTCAAGAAACAGCAGAAAAAATCGCCCTTTTTTTTCATGATTTATATTTAAACATCTAAGAATATAAGAGTAAAAGACGATGTAGCCACCTTATTATTGGAGTCATAGCCCGATTAAATCAATAAATATGAGTGAAACAAAAGTAGAAAGTATTATACGTTTTAAAGCAGAAGGTACACTCGAATGACTAAGATTAAGCAGGGGTATACGGCGTGTACCGCCGTGTACCCTCGACTACAGCCTTTCTTTTATCCAACAATTTGGTTCTTGTGGGCTATCAACTTTTTCGAGCACATCTCTTGATTGATGTGAATAAATCCAAGAAACAAAACATGGAGATGGAGTTGAACTTACATTCGTCGAAGGTCTACATCCATGACACTAAGTTTTAATATCTGTAAGCACGTACTCCTTGCGGAGAAAGAATACTCTAATACTAGACTAATATCTTTTTCTTTAACTTGAAGTTATATCACTCGATATTTCCATTATGTCGGAGATTTCAGATTCCGAACGTCAATTGTTTACATAAACGCGAATATTGCAGTAGTGAATGGTGAATAAATGTGCATATGCCCTTGATTTTTGAAATTTCGTACCCGTCACAAAACAGCGATAAATGAGCCCCCACGACTACGACTAGCACCATGTTCGTATGAATTCCTTAGAAACACTATGGAATTAGACCCTCGGAAAAGTGTTCGTGTAATTGCAGAAGAGTTAGGTACACGCCATACCACTCACGTTCAGAGGAAATCGCACATTCGGGAAGGTGAATCATGTGTGAGTCATGGATGCCAAATAAGTTAACTCCGACCAACCAAGAGTCGCCGTCTAAAGATGCCGTTCTTTGAATATACAGAATAACCAGAAGGTTTCCTGGATTGGATTGTCACTTCTGGTGAAAAATGTACAATATATCTGCAACGACAATCACAAAATGCCAGGACAATGAGTGGGTCGCGATCAACGTTCAGGATAGTTTATACCCGCAGATGGTATTGCTGCTTATATATAAATTTATAGTGGAGTTGATCTATCATTTCTTTCTCTGTGGAGGCGAAACCATCATTGCAGATCGTTACATTACTGAACTACTTAAAATACACCTGCAAACTTGTTCCCAAAATTCACCAAGATGAACCTCATGTTGAAGGTCAATACACACTCATATGTCACTTAAGTACGGTGCAAAATCTGCATGAGTTGTAGTGTGAAACTCTCCCTTAATTAATGTACTCTCCTTCCGTTTCTCCCACCGACTAATATCTGTTCCGACATCTCGAGAGCTTCTTGGCAGGAAATAACTTTTCTGATGACCGAGCGGTGCAATGTGCTATTGAAAGTTTTCTCGCATTGCAAACTTAGGAATTGTTTTATCATGAAATCCAACCATTGTTTGAGCAATGGCAACTCATTGACTGTAACTAATTTGACTAAAGAGATTGTAGTTGTCCTTTTTTGGGGGGGTGGGGGGTGGGGAAGCTTTTAAAGTGAGACTTGTTCCTGGACATTTAAATTACACCTACCTAATATATACAGAGGTGAATGCAAAGGGGATAAAAAGGCCTTCCCTCCACCGTTAAGCTCCAATTTACACTGGACATGTCTTACAAAATTATACATGGATATATATAGCTTTCTTCTTTACTAAATCGTGAATTTATGTATATTAAATGATTGTTCGTTGACATAACTTTAGAAAGTACGAAAGAACATTAACATTAGATATAAATAAATAAAATAAACATATTTCAAAATATCGTCCACTATTTCCAGCTAAGATTGAGATAAAAGAATGAAATAGGTGTAAGTTAGGAAGACCACTTGCGGGATTCGGACCTCGTAGTTTGCTTTAGTTTAATGTCCCACAATTGTGCAGCGAGGCTAAGAAAGACTGTGATGATAATATAAATAATAATGAGGAATGAAGAAAGTGGGAGAGAACGGGAGAATCCTGAGAAAATCCACGCACACCGTGCTTATCAATCACAAAGTCCACGTGCCGAGAACTGGAATCAAACTAGAAATCCCCCACGTCCTTTTCCATTACGGAGAACGTTATTAGTTTACAACATCTGCTTAGTTTTATAAGGGTATAAAAGCTAGCAAATCTTTGGAGAAACAATGTATTCTGCTTTTCTAAACAATCTAAAAAAGAAGAACTGTTATTGCTATTTTGTCACAATTTAACGTTTAATTTGAATCTTATATACTTTCACCGGGAATCGAACAGTGTTCTACAATATAGGCAATCATTCAGACATGGAAGGTGTTACCTATTTATATTATTTTGCAGATATGAAATGTACGAAAAATGAAATTAATAAACAGAGAGTAATCGAAAATCCTTATACCAATGATAATACACTTTACCTTTTACCTTCAAATGGGCGTCCATTATCTTAAACAAAATGTCATGCTATGACTATTATAATAAGTTCTCTTCCTGTTAAAGACAAAAATGCAAGGACAATCTTCCACCTTGACTTAACTCTAATGCTCCACCAAAATCTGTTCTTTCTCTTCTGATTAAACAGATACGCAATGATTCTTAAGTCCTAGTAATCAATTTGCAAGTATGTTCGTCTCATTTTGGGGCGATAACAATTCACAATTTTGTGCCCCTTTATGATGAAGTGGCTACCGAACATGTTTTCTATGTTAGTAGGTCCGCTTTCGATCCCCAGTAGGAGTACTTGCATTGAATACAAACACGACTTATGATTCGGATCTTACTTTAGGCTGTAGTCCCCGCTCCATCTAGCCTTGGTGCTGAAAAGAAACGCTAAATTCCAATCAATCAGTCACATTTTGTTTCTCTCCTTAATAGATTTCTTGAAGTAGAGCAACACATGTCGTATTATTACTGAGTACTGACTATTTGTCTACTCTGTGACCAGTGACGTAGCAAATAGGGATTTTCCTATGTCACAAACCAAAGGTGTTCATCCTCGTGAGGGTGTTCTTCTCGAGGGCATCCTCATCCTCAAATTATCTCGCCTACAATGACGCGAGGGTGATGGGCAACTTCTTTCTCGAGGACGAGGGCCAACTGCCACTGCGAGTGTGAGGGTGCGCGAGGGTGAGGACAAGTTTACAGCACGAGGACGATGGACAAGTCTCTTCACGAGGGCAAGGTCGAGCGAGGACGATGGACAACTCCTTTCACGATGGAGAGGGTGGACAAGGCTAAGGGCCAACAGTCACTGCGAAGGCGAGGGTGCGAGAGGACGATGAACAACTTCCTTTGCGAGGGCAAGGGTGCGAGAAAACGATGGACAACTCCCTTCGCGAGGGTGAGGGGTGCGAGGGCGAGAGCTAACTGTCATGCGGTACCCTAAACATCGAACTTCTTTTTGTAGACAGCTTTCTTCAAGTGATTTAAGAGCTTTTGAATGAAATCACCAATATTTCCAAAACGAAATGTTTCGTGATTTAACGGTTAACACTGCTCGGTGTAAGATGTTTAGGTCATTGGCAATGTCATGACTCTTTCTACGCTGGTCTTGCTCCACTTCTGCCAGAATATCCTGCATTTTTGTTGTGATTGGTCGGCCACTGCGAGCAGTATTTGGACATAGAAATATACAGAACGAATAAGAGTGAATAATCGTTTGGCTGTAACTTTTGATAACACATCTTGCTCTTAAATAGCAATTTCTTGCGGGTCTGTGTAGCATTTGCGCCTTTACCGAAATAAAATTGTAACATGCAGCGCAGTTTTGCAGAAAGTTCGCTCATTTTCGCAGTAAAATACCTTATACCTGATTATAGCACTTTTTTTTGTGCATATAGTACTTTCAACTGTCAGGTGTCAAATGGCATTAGACATGATCCACTGTGATTCATAAGCCCTGAGATCTGGGACAGTACTTTTTAGACTACCTGATAAATATAAATCGACGGGGCCTACTCTTAGAGATCCAGGGAAGAAGAAAGAATTAACACTTGATTCAGAATCTTCAATGAGCTCTCTAATTGCTTTAGTGCACGCATCTTCGTCCGGAAGACCTGGATTCGAATCCTAGAGAGAACTCCTGTGGTTTGAATTTCACCTTAAGCTGTAAGTCTACTCCTCATTTTGCCTCGGTGCTGACAAAGATGTTAAATTCCAACTTAGCCAACCAACAGTGAGGAAGTTAATGATGTTCTCAACCCATATTGTGAATAAAGGACCACCAGTATATAATAAGCAAGAGATGAGATACCTGGCATCTTGTCATCTTGATTGGTACTTCTGGTCGAAATATTCGATCGTTATTACGATCTTTTCTCAATCCTACCGCCAATCAATATTGAAAATCAATCGAATCAAATTCATGTAAACACTTGAACAAGAATTAGAATACCCACTCCTGTACTATTATATGAGTGGCTCGGGTGAATACAATGCCAAGCGCCACAAAGGCCGGCTCTACCGTGTGTGCAACACGTGCATTTGCACAAACGACAAGTTTCGAGGGGTGGCAAAATGTGTCCTAACTATATTATAAGGAATAAGGACAATTAACTTATATTTAAAATAAATATTCCTGGTTGGAAACAGTACTTCATGAGTTCGTAGTTAAATTTATTAAGCTGGCGTATTTGAATACTGCATTCATAAATCATATTTAGGTCACATGCGTTTAAGGGGACATGGACAGTGCTAAAGCAAATGGTCAAACAAATCGTGCAGCATGAATTCTCGAACAGCACCGAGCACCTGTTCCATTTAGTTAATTATCACAATTTTGATATGAAAACTAGTCTTGTGTTTGTCACAATCAATTTCCTTATCATTGAAGATAGAAACAAGTAAAAAAAAAAAACAGTTGTAGAAGGAAAATCAACAAATAAAGATAAAAGAGCTAGTTGCACTGGAATTATGAGATTGATATTATGGTATTATGATAACATTATCATGAGATTGAAGCTTGATATTGAATTCTACTAAAAGGATTACCATCTTTCCTCTGCAGGTGTTTATGGTTTATCTTTCACTAACACAAGAGATTATTATTTAAGGAAAAAACAGACACAACGAGATTATATTTGTAGTGTTTAACCTTTATGAGTGTGAGTGCACTTTCCCTCCCCTTCGTTGTTCATGATGGGTACCGTACTTAAAATCATGACTTTTAAGATTTGTTCTTTCTGCAGAAAGGGGAAGTGGTGGCAAATGATGTCATTGTACGGGACGGCAACTTGTCTAGGGCGGGCCGGTGAACCACAGAATAATATGTAGGTAGTTCAATTTCGGAAATGTATTTGGAAATCCTTGTTTGGTACGTATCATTGCATTCAATTGCATGGGAATGTTGATTTTCTTTTTCAATTTATTCGAAAGTTAGAAAATGTGACATACCATTATGTTTGCCGAGTTGCTTATATATACAACAGATCTACCTGCAACTACCAACTATTTTATCTGATATCAACAGCTGAAGGTCTACGTAATTGATATTCGATTCGTATAATCAACTCTCGAGTGCCTTCGTGCATTTTTTTTTTAAATACGTAGTTAAAAAGTTCTTATTTTGATTCACGACATCATTCTTTTGAATCAAATAGAATCACGTCTGTTGTTTTATATTGACGACCTTATCTGGCGGACTTCCTTAATAAGACAGCGAAATTCTTGGGAATGAAATGTAGTTCGGGTGTGACTTGCAACAGCACCGCGAAAAAATAAAAAAAAAAAAAAAAAAAAAAAAAAGATTGATCCAAAAAGTCTTTCGCGTGGATCACAATCAGGAACACCATGGTAGCCAAAGTGAAAGTCTTGAGGTTTTTTCATTGTATTCAAATACGAAGGACGCCCTATTCTATTTACCAGCACACTAATAATCTAAATGCCAACTCAGGGTGGTTCCCTTTCAAGGGTCGCAGCTAACTTATTTCTTCTTCTTTTTTCATCGACGCTACATTCTTCCATAGTTGGAATAATAACTGGCGGTGTACCGTATGATTACACAATGCGGAGAGAAAAAACTTATTCATATATTTTTTTTAAAAATCTATTGATATTAGCACCTGAAGGTATATTATTTGTGGTGGCAAATAAGAGTGCATTCTCAAAGGTGTTTTTTTTATTTTTTATTTTTAGAAAGCATATATATGATTAAAAAAGTAATATTAAAACTTTTTTTTTATTGTGGTTACCAACCACAGAAGGCGGTGTCTATACTTTCCAATTTCTCACTTGAACTTTATAATTAACTTCTTCAGGAAGTTAAAAAAGGACAGAGTAACGTGTAATTCAAACTGTGATTATATATAATACAACAGTATAAATGAGTTCAAAATGAACTAACAGTTGGTTTATGAGCATTAAAATGATTTGAGAATCTTGCAAAGTATGAAGCAATTAATGTAGAGTAGAGGTCTGCATGGGCCGGAACTTTTGCCCGGGCCCGGTCCGGCCCATGAATTTATATTGTGAGGCCCGATCCAAGTCCGAAATATATTTTAGCATTTAGGACCGAGCTCGTGTGATAATCAAATGAGCTCGAAATAAGCCCGAATTACAGAAACTTAGTAATTAACGCAAAAATGTATTTTTATTTACAGCACTTAGAGGTTTAACTTTGCTTTAAAAGTTTCCACAAAGAACGGTGATGTATCGTTGTACAGTATATTTACAAAGTTAGGTCCGAGTAGGGATGGTATCGAGACGAGACGAGACGAGACTTTGTACAGTCTCGGTCTCGTCTCGAGTCAAAAATCGCCGTCTCGGTCTCGGTCTCGTCTCGGTCAACAAATGCTTGTCTCGATCTCGGTCTCGGTCTCGAGGGCCAAATCTCGGTCTCGTCTCGAAAGTCTCGAAATAAATAGGTGAAATTAAAATTGTAAAAGTATTATTATTGTAAAGTGTGTCGTTTCTGCTTTTTATTTTTGGCCTTATTCTTGACTTAGAATTATAATATGGTATACTTCTTCAGAGCTAATTTGCTAGTGCTGATGCCTTCCATGCGTGTGTTCTAGTTTCAATCATCAGTGGGTATATCATATCTGGGATAAAATTCTAATAGTAACCCATATTTCACTTTCAGCAAAAGACATTCTCATATGACCTCAGTACTGCCTATAAATTAAACTCTATTAAATTAACTTCAGTACTATACAGTAGTTTATTTCCTTCCTTAGAATAAGAATTGTTCAATACATTCTAACGGATAACGCAACACATAGCAGCATGAATGTATTTAATCGTACCGAATTTGAAATTTTACAATTTCTCATTTATTATCCAATACATTCTGTTTTGACTGTCATTTTAAATGCATAATATAACGTTCATTATCTGAACAAATAGGGTAAATTATTACTACAATATATCTTGTTTAAAATTGATCAAATGCTTTATTACCGTTTTACATCTACGTGTTAAATTGACACCTTATAACACAAAATTCCTGAACTTTGTGATGGGGGCTACGGCACTCATCTTTGCTATGTGTGGCCTCGGGTTGCATCACGAAACAATTAGATTCAAAGTCAGATGTTTCGCATAGTTCGCGTCTAAATTTAAGTACATTCTGTTTCTTGTACTAGTTCCTAAAGTTGTAATGCATTACATACGCATACGTATATTCACTGCCGTAACATAGATTAAGCTTATTCCTGAGCTCTTAGCGGTTCATGTGATCTTTATTCGAGAAAACCAATTGTGCGTTCATTACGTTGAAATTTTATATTGATTGAAAATTATGCGAAACATGATATATAGGTTATTCGAGCTAGCTGTATCTATTTTCTCTCTCTCGCCAAAACAAGTGATTCTTAACATTCTAGTATTCTTTTGTATTCATTTTCGTAGTTTTGCAGCAACATGAAGTATTAAATAGTCAAAAATATATTTTTTTTTCCCTGTATGACTTTCGTTAAATTTTGGATCCAATTTTATCCTACCTTACCTAGTAAATTTATACAGTATATATATATATATGTGAACATTATGAACATTAGTGGTAGAATTACGTAAAATTACGAAATTATGACTTGGTTTAGTTTACCTCTGAGGTCTCGATATAAAATCATCACCATTATCATAATCAAGCATTATCAATCCACTGCTGGATGAAGTATTCCCAAGTTTTCTCTACAACTATCTATCTTGAGTAATTCTTTTCCAGGTTACTCCCCCGTGGTTCCTGATTTTGTCACAATTTCTTGTATGTTGACATTTCCTAGGCTGTTTTTGTCACGTGGTATCCAATCTAAAATTGTTTTCGTCTATCGATCATAATTTCGTCTTGCAATATGTCCATAACATTTTCCGATCTATTTTAAAAATTATTTCATTAGTACCAGTCATTAGTTGCCAAATAATTCATTTCTATATATTTGGGCTACAAATAGTTCATATCCTCTACTTTTGGAGCACAGACACGCTACTTTTTGATCTTCGGATCTGGCAACACTGACTCAATTATTTAAATCAACACAATGTAAGAACCCCATTTGCTGTAATGGTTAGTACGCTTGATTTTGGTTCACATGATTCCGAGTTCGATTCCCGGTGGCGGTAATGTTCAACGACTGAAGTTTTTCGGATTAAACTATGATCAGTAACTCCACGTCTCCTTTAGCCGCCCTAGCATAATCGTGAAACCTTAAACTAAAACAAATCAAAAATCAACACAATGTGTATTACTAACTGTAAGTCTTTGAATAATTGCATATAGCTATCGAGTTTGAGGTGGTCGGTGGTCAGTGGTCAAACTATAACAAATGAAATGCAGTTAGGGTGTAATTGAAAGTTTAATAAAGCAGTGTTTTAATCTAAAAAATACACCAGGCCTAAGGCTTAGGGAAAACAACTAGTGCTACTGAAAAGTTGTCAGTTACGTTTAATTTCAGTTACAATTTGCTTTTACATGTACTGCTGGAACGAAAACTTTGACAATAACATTATAAGTAGCCCAAAGACTATGAAAAATATCGTGTTTTGAAAACATTCTTGCACCATAAAACGAATTACGAGTAATTTTAAAATATTTTGCACTTTAGCTACGTTATTTGCACTATATTTATAATAATATTTAGCAATTTATTTAAGTTCGCAACACTGCTTAAAATAATGTAACTGCGACTTGTTGTAATTAAAACTACTGAACACTAATGTTATAATGTTCCTGCCATTTGAGTTATTAGAGATCTCCAAAATGTTGATTTTAGTGATATGTATTGTCCTTTGTTACACTGAATAATATATGTGCTTTTGTGGTTTAATTTAATATCTAAATTAGAAATATGTAGAGCTTTTTCGTGGCTAAGCAGTTAGCCTATGGCGTGAGAGACCCGGGTTAGATTCCCGGCGGGAGCTCATGTGGTTTAGATTCAACGTTAATCAGTAGGTTCAGTCTCATATAACCTCGCTGCTGAAAGAGGCGTTAAACTCAATTAAAAAATGAAATGAAATTTTTGAGTTTTACGTCCCACGGTTATGCCGATTAGGCTAAAGGAGATTGTGATGATGAGAGATGAATGAAATGGTGGAATGAAGAAAGTGGGAGGAAACGAGAGAACCCCGAGAAAACGCACGCACTAAACTAAATTAACTAAACAGAAATATGTAATATCAAACGCAGTGCAATTTGAGAAATTACAACTTTATGTTGCGTTGGCAACATTGCTTGTTTATCTAGTGGTATTGCAGAGTATCTGGAAGAATTTCCCCTTCCATATTTCACAAAGCATGTTAAAAAAATTTAGCATTTTTAATATATATGACTATTATATATAACTAGATGAAATACCCATTTTTCGCATGGGACCAGTATTTGGAAGTCAAGGCCTGTGGGAGTATCACTATCTCAGCAACCGCGAAAACTACTGTATGCATTTGACACTAATATCGGTCATTTTGTATTATTTTTGCATGTCTGGGTACCCCCTCCCCAGCAGGTGAACCCCGGCCCGCATGCACTGGTAGCTGAATTTGAAAGTCATCGCTAATGGAAGTGACACCATTGATCTCAGCGACCGCAAAAACTATACATTTGACACTAATATCGGCCATTTTGGATTACTTTTACATGTCTCGGTATCCCTCCTGTGAACTCTGGCCCGCAGCTGAATGGGGTGAATTTGGAGGTTAATGCGATCGGAGTTTCACCATTGATCTCAGAAAACGCGAAAACTATTTCACACTAATATCGGTCATTTTGTATTATTTTTTAGTCTCGGTACTCCCCTCCCCCGCAAGTGAATCATGACCCGCATGCACTGGCAGCTGACTTTGAAAGTCATCGCTAATGGAAGTATCATCATTCATCTCAGCGACTGCGAAAACTATGTATTCGACATTAATATCGGTCATTTTCTACTACTTTTGCATATCTTGGTAAACGCCCCTCATTCAAAATTAAAAAAAAAAAAAAAACGCTTCTTCTTGGTCTAAGGCCTGGGACATGATACTTGTCACTCAAATTTCGTAACTCTTGGACTCTCGTCTGGTCCCCAGGCCGCACACAGGCAATCACAAAGACAGACACGCAGACACACAGACAAACAAACTCTTCCTTTTACTTATATTAGATATGATATACAGGCAAGGATACAAGGGGAGTGTTAAAGGGGTTATACCTCCCCTTGACGCTCAGCTATACACTGTATAAAATGGGCTTCAATCCTACTTTTTCTTTACATTGGGTAAAATGTCAAACTATGCTTTAGCCCCTCCCTCGATCATATCCTGGATCCGCTAGTGTATATATATATATATGTTTAGAGAGGGAGAGAGAGAGACAGAGATGACTATAAACATCAGCAGTGGATTTTGTTTCGGGAGAGGCTTGAGAACGAGTAAGAAATATTTGTGTTGTACGTGCAATGCGAAAAAAATGATCACAAATCTATTTCGGGAGGGGCTTCAGTCCGATAGCCATCCCCTAAATACGCCACTGAACATTAGTCAACCGTTCCCATATTACCTAATACAGCAACGAAAGAAATTTTGAGTAAAGGTCAATCTTAATAGTTGTCTATATCAATATTCGAGACGAGACCGAGACTTTCGAGACTGACCTAAGTCTCGTCTCGGTCTCGTCTCGATTTATAGAGGTCCGTCTCGGTCTCGGTCTCGTCTCGGTAGATAAAAGGCCGTCTCGGTCTCGATCTCGTCTCGGTATATAAAAGGCCGTCTCGGTCTCGGTCTCGTCTCGATAATTCGAGACGATACCGAGACGAGACCGAGACTAGTCTCGGTCTCGGTACCATCCCTAGGTCCGAGAAATATGGTTATATATTTACAATATATATACAGGGTGTTTCAAAACAGCACCAACATCGTTTGGGAGGTGATTCCTGACACCAAGATAAGACAAAAAGTATAGACCATCTTGGGTGCACAAATACTTTCTTTCGGAGTTATAGACTGCCAAAAACATGAGAAAATAAACTTTAAAGGTCTATAGCTCCAAAACTATGGGATCTATAGTAGCCGGGTCAAGACTTTATTTAGGAACTAGTATGTACCTATCGAAATATCCAAGTTTCAGAATCCGGCAGTACTTTCGCAACAATTTTTATAGAGGTAGTTGGAGATTACTTCAAATTATATACCCGTAGCCAAAGTCCCCCTAAAAATTGCTTCATGAATACCTTATGATTCTGAAATATGTATTTTTGGATAGCATACATATTAGTTCCTAAATGAAATCTTGACCCGACTAGGGTAGATCCCATAGTTTTGGAGCTATAGACCTTTAAAGTTCATTTTTTCATGTTTTCGACAGCCTATAACTCCGAAAGGAAGCATTTGTTTGCAATTTATAATATAAATAATTTTGGAATACCATGACATCGCATTATGTAGATTAGATGTATATTGTAGGCTTGACCATAGACGAGACAAGGCAGAGTGTTTTTCTGACGAGACTAACTTTTTCAATAGAAACATACCCTTTCCGAGACAAGATAGGCTCAACCCTATGTGAATGCTAAAAAAGTTATCTTTTATTTTATTTTATTTTATTTTATTTTATTTTTTTACGTAGAGTTCATGATTATGCACTTTCACCATCATAATGGATTGCGATACAAAATTTGTCTTAACTTCAGATAAATCTTAAATAAATGGCAAAATTGTACTCTTAAATTTTTGATCAACCCAATGTCCATTAAAGATCTACAGTAACTTCTCGTTCATGCAGCTCCAATTGGTAATTTTGCTTTGGACAAAATTTTGAAGAATTGGTAGAAATTATGTACCTAAATAAACACACATGAGTCTAACAATAAGTTCTATGAATGATTAAGTAAACCTTGTGAGTTTCGCCTGTTTTGTGTGAATTATGCGACATGTGATGGAGGAAATGCCTTAAGATGTTTTCATGAAATTAAATCTAAGATTCTCTTTATGACCCTATGTCATGTTAAAATTTCACTTTGGTATCTTCGAACATGTATTCAGACAACGACAATCATTCTGTTCTTAACTTCCATTTACTACTCATCATATCGTGCGCTTTGGCACATTTTCATTCTTTGATGGCAGCTGTAAATATTCTGGAGTTCATAAAGTTTTATGATTCATGTTAACAAGTTATTTAAAAAAAAAAAAAAAGAAAAGAAAAAGAGTAGAGAGTGAATTATACAAAAGAGTGAGTTACGATGACAAATGCATTTTAAAGACGTCTTATTCGTTGTATTTTATTAGAAACCAGGGCCAGTGCCAGGCAATTTGCCGCACCCTTTCTCCAGAAAGAACAAATCTTAAAAGCCACGATTTTAAGTATGCTACCCCAACATTAACAACTAAGGGGAGAGAAATAGCACTCACACTCAGAAAGGTCTAAAGGCTACAAATACAATCTCGTTGTGTCTGTTTTTTTCTTAAATAATAATCTCTTGTGTTAGTGAAAGATAAACCAAAAACACCTGCAGAGGAAAGATGGAAATCCTTTTTATAGAATTCAATATCGAGCTTCAATCTTAATATACCAGTTTGCAATTCCAGTGAAACTAGCTCTTTTATCTTTATTTCTTGGTTTTTCTTCTACATCTGTTAAAATTAAAAAAAAAAAAAAGTGTTTCCACCTTCAATGACAAGGAACTTGATTGTGACAAAGACAAAACTAGTTTTCACATCAAAACTGTGCTAACTAACTAAATGGAACAGGTGATCGCTACTGTTCCAAAATGGAATCCTTGTATTTGACAACAATCAAGTAATTCGTGCTGCGATTTATTTGACCATTTGCTTCAGCACTCACTGTCCATGTGACCTTAAACTAATGCGACCTAAACATGATTTATGAATGTAGTATTCAAATAGAAGGTCAGCTTAGTAACTGTAACTACCATCATCATGAAATCCGTTTCCAATAAGAAATATTTATTTTAAATATTATAGTTATGACAGGTTTTGCCGTCCCTCTTACAGAGTGGCTGTTTGAGAAAGCGTTTTTGATGCGTCACCTCCTGTAGCGAACGCGGCCAAGGTGGCTATTCAGTAATTTTACTTTTGCCAGAGTTGTAAATCATACTGTGAGCCAGTCAGAGTTTCCGGGTCTTTTTGCCAGGTCCAGGTCCATACTAGCAGAGTTCCAATACTCTGCACAAACCATCTTCCAAGCAGCTGTTTCTTGCTACAATCCCCTTGCCTGGCAACACGTCTTTCCTTTTTTTGTCCGTCCTTTTAAAATCTTTTATACAGCAGGCTGTCTATTGTTCCGAAACGCACCAAATACACTCGAGCTGACGTTTTCTCCGCGTTTTTATTGCTTTCGCGTTTGAGATTTGCCACCTACAATTAAATACATGGTCAGCGTATTCCAAGCGTACGCATGAGCAATAAATACGCTTTGCGATCGCCTCAAGTAGCCAGGTACAATTAAAGACGCTAGTTGTATTGAAATGACACAGTGTTCAGATGTGATGTGGATAAAATTCTCGAATCCGATTGGTTTATGGCTAGGAATTGTATACAACCATCCACAAAACTCTAAATTTGCAAATGAACATTTCTTTGACGAGTTAGAAGCAAATATTTTACAATTAGAAGACGATGGGAACAGGGATATAATAATCATGGGTGATTTTAATGCTAGGTCTGGGGAACTAGATGACGGGGCTAATATTGCAACCGATAAATACGACAGATTAGAACTGAATATTAGTGCGTCACTTCCAGTGAGGAGTAATCAAGATAAAATAGTTAACCAAAATGGAAAAAAACTCATTAATTTCTGTAATGCCTGTAATTTTGCTATTGTAAATGGTAGAGTAGAGGGTGACAAGGAAGGGAAATTCACATATCTAAGTGAGCAGGGGTGTAGCACGATAGATTATTGTCTGAGTGCGTTGCACACATATGATCGCGTAACTCGCTTTACAGTAGGTGACCTGATTGACTCCAAACATCAGCCTATAATAGTAGAATTAAACAGCACAAAACACAAGCACGCAAGCGTTCAGCTCTATAATGAGCACTACACATACACACAACTAGATAAGGGGCAAACTCAAAGTGTATTGAAATACAAATGGCAGAAAAGCAATGAAGAGAAATTCAAACAAAATCTGAACAATCCTCTAACAGAACTATACCTAATAGGCATAAACACATATGTAAACAGCAGAGATATTGAATCTGCAAACTCAATTCTAAACAAATTACTATACTCAGTGGGGGGGGGATCATGAAGATTGACAACACTAAAGTAATCAACAATAAAAGTCCATGGTATGATGCCGACTGCATCGCTGCGCGTCGAGAAGCAACTTCAGCATTACGCACATTTAAACGAGTCGGAGGGGATACTAATCTACTAACGGAATATTTGAAGAAGCGGAACCGATACAAAGAGGTATGTAAAAACAAAAGGAAAGAATGGAATGAACTGTGGTTCCAGAGTTTACAAACAGCACTAGATACAAACGATTATAAGGAAGTATGGCGTATGATTCGCGGAAACAATACCCAGGGAACGCCGAAACAAAACATCCCTACAGAAGTATGGGCGGAACACTTTAGGCAAATTCTTGGTAGTAAGGACACATGGAAAACAACGCGGTCAATTCCCTTGCAAGTTTCAAGTACTGATCCCATTCTCGACAAAGAAATATCCATTCACGAAATTAAGCTCGCTACAAAAAGTATGAGAAATAATAAAGCAGCAGGGGTCGACGGTATTGTAGCAGAATTTTTTAAACACAGTGTAGAGAACGAAAAATTTATGAAATCGTTATCCGGAATGTTCAACAAGCCTTTACGGGGAGCAGATATACCGGACTTATGGGGAAGGGGTATAATTGTCCCACTGTACAAAAGGAAAGGTAATGCACAGGACCCTAACAATTATAGAGGAATCACACTTTTACCGGTCATAAGTAAAATTTACACAAGAATCCTGGCCACAAGAATAGAACGCTGGGCAAACTGCAATAACAAAGTATCGCCACTTCAAGCAGGGTTCCGAAAAGGCTATAGCACGATAGACAATATAATGGTGTTGCGTACTTATAATATAATGGTTAATTGACAAGGCGTTGACGCAGAAACGAGGCAAAATGTTCAGCTGCTTCGTCGATTTTGAAAAAGCTTTCGGCACCGTTAGCAGAACTGCTTTATTGTACAAACTAAGAACGTACGGGATGTCCACAGACACTTCAAAGCATCGAAAAAATATACAAACGGGTCGATTTCTGTGTAAAAAGCGGACGAAATAAAATATCCGAACCCATACCATCTTACATAGGCCTAAGACAGGGGTGCCAACTTTCCCCAATACTATTTAATTTATTCATCAATGACGTAGTTGATGCACTAGATAAAACCGATAGCCACCCTCCACATGTACTGCAAACATCAATTCCAGTATTGTTGTACGCTGATGACTTGACAATCATGTCACAAACAGTAGTGGGATTGCAGAGAGCATTAAATGCTTTAGAAGCATATTGCAAAGAATGGAATCTCAAAGTGAACGTAAAGAAAACGAAAGTAGTAGTATTTAAAAAGGAGAGAGGTGGTCATACCAGGGGGAAGAGTTGGAAACAGTTAAAACCTTTAAATATCTGGGAGTGAACATATCGTATAATGGAAATTGGATCGACCACCAAAGAAAAGCGGCAGCTATCACAGAAAAAGGCATATTCGCAACACGAAAAACCTTGAACAGACACAACAACGTTCCGTTCAAATTGGCCATGCGTGCATTTAATACACTACTGCAGCCCATACTTCTGTACGGATGTGAAGTCTGGGGTACAAACTGTGCTGATAACATAATTAATAAAGCAGGAACCAAGTTCATTAAACAAATATTAGGGGTACCACAATCGGCACCTAACAGCGCGATCCTACTCGATACAGGGAGGCATCCCGTCAGCTCAATCATAAAAATAAGGGTTCTAAAATATTGGCTAAACCTGTGCGAATCAGAAAACGGGAGGGAAATTCAGAAGCAATGCTTTGATTTTCAAATGAGACAGAGGAGTAATAACTTTTGGATAATGGGAGTAGGGAAACTATTGCACGAGCTAAATATTTTCGACTGGTTAGAAAAAAGAAACAAGAAGTCAAAAGAAATGTGTAAAGTAATTAGAGAAAAAGTAATTTCAGATGCAACTGAAAATTTGAAAGCTGATTGCGAGACTAAGCGATCTTTGACAACATATGCAAAGATTAAAACAAATGAGGGGGCAGAAAAATATCTCGAGCTAGGGAGGGATCAAAGACGCGCCATTGCAATATTTCGAATGGGGATATATAGGTGGAAGAGTCCGAAAAATGAAAACGGAAATTATTTATGTAGTTTATGTGGAGAGATTGAAAATGAAATACATATTTTATTCGAATGTAAGGTGCTAGAGGAAGAACGCAATAGGGGAAGGATAGGGGATAGGATCCATGACAAAAACTCAGAATTAAACCAAATTCTAAATGCAACTGACAAACAGAAGCTATCAACTCTGGCGAAATTTTTGCAGTCATTTTATCGTTTACGGGAAGAAACTTTGAAAGAGGTTGAGAACAACAATGCACCCTCTACTCCATCAGAAAACAAACATTTGTAAATTAATGTTTTAGTGTACCTATTCAGCTGTATTTGTTGTGAATATTCAAACTAGGAGTGTGTCATAAACGTGTAGAATTGTATTATGGGCCATACGCCTTCAATACAAATAAATAAATAAAATTAAAAAAAAAAGTAGCCAGGTACTTAGAAACTAACTCTTTTAGCTTTGTAATTCATCTGATCACCTTAAAACACTTTAATTTAATGTGTAATTATACGCCCCATATCTTGTTCCTCCGAAGAAAGAAAAAAGAGAAAAAATAACTAAACTTTTTTATCGACTCACCGCTTGTCAACCGACTTAATAAGAAATATCGCAGATCTTAGAGACAACTTGTGAGAGTCTATTTTAATAATGTTTTTATTTAGTTTTCGATCTGTTTGTGTTACGGCTTGCAACTTAAATTCCCGCACTTTCATACTAACTAGAACTTGTGAAATTTATAGAAATGCGTAAACCCGATGAGAATACAACATTTTTCATATAATTACAGTAGAGTTACGGTAATCCGAACACGTTAAATCCGAACAGGTTCGGAAGGATTTGTGTGTGTGTGGCGAAAATGCGCCTTTTTAAGAAATTAATAACTAAAAGGATGCATAAAAATGGATACATGTTTTCAAAGTAAACTTTCGTTAAATACAGTTTTTAGGCTTTAAGCCACATTATGACAATTACACAAAGTTTGAAATAGAATATAGTACGTACTGTACAATATTGAAACTTATAGGATTAGTATGAGTGAAATACAGTAATGTAGTAATAAGTACTGTACTATAACATAAAACTGAACGTACAATAGTAGTAGTATACAGTACTAGTATCCACCATAGTACCATAGTATCGTACTAGTAGCCTATTACTTGTTATAACACATGAACTCAGTTATTGTCTTTTGTCACAGTGAAGAGAGAGTGGTGGACGACGCGTAGTTTCGCAGTTGTCTCATAAATATCTCTAACGGAAGGATTTGTACTGTACGTGGAAAAGTAAAAGGCACCAAGTTTTACCAACATTTTAAACATTTTTCTAGTACAGTACATATACTGAAGTCAGAAAACATGTTTAGAAATAATATACGCCATGTATTACAATACAATAGACCCGTTCATCCGCTTCAAACTGCGATTTAACTGTTATTCCAGCTAATCCGAACAATCATGTAATCCGAACAGAGTTCGGTCCCAATTAGTTCGGATTAGCGTGACTCCACTGTATCGTGTAATTATGTGAAATGTATGTAATTATATCGTGTAATTTTCATATTATAAGAATACATTTTTACTTCATATTTCATTCAGTGATAGAGCGCTTACCTCTGGTACGTGAGGTCCCTGGTTTGATCCCCGGAGAAGTAAATTTGTGGTGGACAACATCGTGATGTTTGTGGCTTTTCTCGGGCTACTTCCTTTTGCTCCTACATTCTCATTCCACCAATTTTTCCATTATCATTCACTTGTTTCAATCATGCGTGTGCCTTAGCCTAAAGACCGTAATCGCGTGACGTTAAACTGAAATATTTCATTTCATTTCACGTAGCTTATCTTTTTACCATAACCTCTCTATATAAAAGATAAAGTCTTGATTGACTGATCAACGCCCAGGCTAAACTTTTACGTTAGAAACTTGAAATTTGGATCGGTATAGGATTTGTAATGTAAGGTCTAGTAGGAAATTACTTTTGGAAATTTGATGGGAAGAGGGGAAACAGTGGTAGCAATTATTATCTTAAGATGTCCAAACTTTGGAATCTTAAAAAAAAAAAAAAAAAAAAAAAAAGGTTCGAAGGTTTAAAATTTGGTATATGGATTTCTCATTTAAAATAATTTAGACACGTGTTTTTTCGATATTTGACTTAGGAGGGAAGAAAAGAGGTGAAAAGGAAAAAGGAGTAAGAATTACAATAATTATAATAAGATAATATCTCGAAATCTATAAAGATTAGAAAAATAAGGAGTTTGGGCTTTTTACTTAACATAATTAGATACGTGTTTCACCGTTTTTTGTTTTCCCTAGAAGCGAACAAAAAGGCAAAGAAAATGGGTGTAGTATGCCGAGCAAATGCGGGATCTAGGGGTCAAGTCCCCAGCTAGCCAAAGGCTAGAAAGCAATAAAATTAATAATAATAATAAGAGTATTCTGTTGGTAATACAACCCAACCCCTCACAGAAGTTTGGCTGGTTGCAGACAACTAGGCGTTCTGTTTACTTCATATCAATAAGTTTGAGCATTTTTCTGTTTGTAATAAGAGGCAAGGTACTATTGCTTTCCACAATGCAAAATACTGACTAAAGATTAAAAATAAATAAATAAATAAATAACCGTAAACAAACTGAAATTAAATCTTTCAGTTTTATGTCCAATGGTTATGTCGTGTAAGCTAAAGGAATGGAGCCTAAAATGGTAAAAAAAAAAAAAAAAAAAAAAAAAAAAAAATCGTAGGAGCGCTGAGAAAACTGATACAGACGGTGTTTGTCTACTACAAAGCCCACTTGGCCGAGCTGGGAACGAACCAGGGACTCCACGCATTAGAAGTGAACGCTTTAACACAGGCACCACCTATCCCGTAAAAAAATAAAAAAAAACACGCTTTTCTAAAATACGTAAGGACATTATTTTTATAGTGGGGTAAATGAAGATACCTAAGACTAAAAACTTTGGATGCGGGCGATCAATTTCCTTAATATCCATAAAAAAAAAAAAAGAAAAACTTTAACCAACAATCTTAGGAAGAGCGGCAAGTGTTTTTAGGCTTAGTATCATTTCTTTATCTTAACTCATCTTTTTTTTTTTTTTTTTTTTTTTTTGTCAAATTTTAGTGCACGTTCTCTAAACACTGAAATACCTTACCAATCCCCCCTTTTTTTAGTGCATTAAAAAAAATCTGTTTTAAAAGCTCACTTTTCACAAGTACCAACTTTAAAAAATTGTTAGCATAAATTTTTATATGAACTGCGGAATGTCACTAGCTTTCGATGCAGTTGTCGCCAAATTCTACGGGAATTCCAGCCTCATCATATCTACTTCTAAGATAAGTTGGGAGTTGTTTGTACCAGTAAGTAATGAACGAACCGAAAACATCGAGGGATGTACGTAACAGGCCCGTATCCGCGGGTGTCACGGAGGGTCGCCCCCTAAATTTTTTTTAATGGCTTCCCTTAAATTTTTACGGTATGCTTGCAAATGAACTATAATATGGTTGAATCGGCCCCCCTTATTTCTACCGCCCCCTATATTTTTGGGCTGGCTACGGGCCTGATACGTAATGATACGTAATTCAATTACGATTCACGACAGACGGTTCATTTACATATTCTTTTTTTTTTTTTTTTTTTTTTTTTTTTTTTACGTGATTTCAGATAGAAAGTATTTTGCAGCCAGAAAATATCTGGGTACCACTTGCTTCACTATTTGAAACTACTTTAGTAGGAGACTAGATTGCCAATTGTCGTGGTGGCCATTTGCAGCGAAATAGTATCTCAAGAAGAAAATTGATAAATTCTGGCTCGTCATGGATTACGACACAATACATTAGTTTAATTTATTGGTATTTTCAGATTAGAATGCTGACGAAAGTTGAAAAATATTTGTCTTGCAAAATAATTCCACATATTTTGTTGAGGTCGCTGGAAGGACAACTCTCTTGGGTGGAAAATATGTTTATACCATGGTCTTCTCTGTGTACTTTTTAAAGCTTGTGCTGATTAAATACGGATCAAATAACAGCCTACTGGTGCCAGTAAGGTTATATTATTATTATTATTATTATTATTATTATTATTATTATTATTATTATTATTATTATTATTATTATTATTATATTTTAAAATGTTTAGGACAGAACCTACATATATCACTATGCTAATGATAAATAAAGAAAGTAACAAGGACATAGAAGGATTCCTTACATTATGTAGTTTACAAAATTCATGACACTGTATACTATAAATATTACGTCGTACAATGGAACGTTACATTAAAACACAACGCTATTAAACTACATGTTGGTATACAACAGTACAATATATTTGCCATTAAAATATGTGGCAGAATGCAGAAGTATTCACTAGTATATACGTAAATATACAGTGGTAAATAGGTTCTGAGTAATGCATGTCAGGTCACCTAGTGCATAAGACCTATAGAGAATCTCGGCAATTATAATAGCAAATATAATGCAGTTGAACCTCGATAACTCGATTTTTTTCACATTTCCTTGTACTTTCCATAACACTCAATGTTAAAATAATGCCTGTAAATCGATGATTAAAAATTACAACCTCGATAAGTCGAATTTTAACGGTTTCATAATCATATTTAAAAACCTCGGTAACTCGAACTTTCGTATCTGCGAACCTCTACAACTCGAAGTTTACCTCTATAAGTCGAATTTCTCTTGATGTGACTTCGATAACTCGAAGCTAAAGCACTACGCTTTTACGTAATTTCCATTATTGCTAGTTCTGTCATTGTTGCTAATGTGTATGCTACTGTAATTATGTTTTACTTACATCTAGTACTAGTAATTTTGTATAATTTAAGGAACTTCCGCAACTTCGAGTTATAAATTTTAAATGAATAAAACCTCGAAGTTTAGAGGTTATTTAATCACTTTTCATGAGTAACGCGAAACCTCAGTATCTCGAATTTTCGTTGTGGCCACTTTGATAACTCAAACCTTGATTACTTACTCGAAAAAACTCGAAATGTTATTTATTCCCTTCAGCTTTAAGTTATCAAGATCGAGTTTGAATTGTATTTAGCAAAGATATAGTAGTCACAATCTCAGATCGTATTTACCAGACTAAAAGGCTACCCTGAATCTAAAACGATCATCTTTTTTTGAATGGTCTTCTTGAGAAGTTTCTTATTTCTGAATAATAATCACAAATAAGTTCTGAATAATAATCACAAATTGTATTACTAATATAAAATATTTTAAAATATAGTAAAACGTTAGCATTACCTGTTACAAACTTACGCGAATTATTGGGCTAAATTAAAGTAATAAAAGAACAAAAAAAAAAAAAATGTAAAATACGGTACTATAAATAAAGCAAATATAGATCATGGTTTATGCATTATACGATACGAGTAATTACAACCTTATTTAAAAGTAACAGGTCTGTTGTCTTAATGAATAAACAGCAATGCGTGTTCATGTTCAGCGCCATTACTAGTGTTGCCACGAGATGAGAAATTTTGAGACGAGAAGTACAGTTTTTTTCTTCTTTTTTTCTTTTAGAAACAATGTTGTGGTGGGGTACACTTAGTATTCCGGGGAGCACTACTGCTGTACTATTCTATTATTATATTTATAGACGTACTATTTTGGTCTGCTCCGTGGGGCACACTCAGAGCTCTGGGGGGCAGTTACCCCCCAAAAATGTCTGGAAGAAACACTGGAGAAGTAGATAAATTTTCAAATTTAGGAGGAGACCAGAATCGAGAGGAAACGAGACATTTCCTGAGTCTCGTAAACGACATTAGTTCACTGAATACACACTGAATTAGTGTTATATGAACCATGTTAAAATTAAATAAAAAAAACTATAAATTGAAAAAGCGATTGTACCAACATAATGAAGAGTAGTTATCAACGTTTAAAAATAATTACAAAATCTACTCTAATAATAAACATCGTTTAAATGTCGTTGTATCACACACTTCATGCACCTCTCGTAACACGGAAGGACTCGGACAATTTCTGGATGAAATTAAGAAAAAAAAAAAAAATCAGAGCATACATTTTATGCATAAATTTACAAAACGAAGGGAGAAAATTTCCGAGACGAATAGAGATAAGATTTCCGAGAATCAAGCCAAAACAAGAAAGAAATATTCGAGAATTGAGACGAGATTTCTACAAAATAAAATTAGGAAATGAAACGAGGAAATCTTATTTCCCGTTTCAAATCTTGTAGGAAACACAAATCATTACTATCCAGAATACATTTTCAAAGAAAGGTTGGCAAATGTACAGACAGCGAACGTAGCGGAGCGGCGATTGTTAACAATGAAGAATTAGTGTTACTTACAGACTGAGATGATTTTGAGTCACGGTCGGATCCAGGGGGGAGGGCGATCGGGGCAATCGCCCACCCCCCAGAAGAGGAAAATTTCTTATTTTATATATATAAATAAAACCTATCCTAAAGTTTGGAGCCCTTAAAAGTAGCAGTATGACAACCCACCGCCCCCCCCTCCCAGAAGTCGATCCTGGATCCGCCCCTGTTTTGAGTTGTAAGTAGATATCAAATGCTATATTTTAAAAAAATGTTGATCCATGCTTCCAAAATCTTATAGATGAAGTTATTATACCTATCGTGTTTTATAGAAACAAGACCAATAGATTTCCTATATTAATGAGTAAATATATCCAGGATTTCATTAAGTAGGAACGAAATTATTTGACGTTTCATTTCTTCTTTTCTAAAGTATAATCAACTGTCGTAAACATATCGTACTTTCTCTTTGCTCTTGCCGGAATCGATGGCGTGGACAAATGTAACTCTCTTGGAGACAATGGTGGGAAACAGCCTATATACAACAGTTGATGTTAAATGATGATCTGCACCGGTGGTAGTTGGGAGCCCACGCTAATAGCATAGTAGATTTCATCCTTCATGATCTAGGTGTTGATTATAACACAAAACAAAGACTGAAATTCAGGGGCGCAGCCATGGGGTAGGCTCCACTGGGTCCGGACCTCATTTAAACGCTTCCTAATTCAACATACATTTGTGCACTTTCCCAATAAAACTATACTTCTTTAGGTAAATATTTAGCAAAAGGGGTCCAGAAGTACGTAAAAGATTCAAAATGTACAGGAGAAATGGAAGATGCAAGTACTTAGACCTAACATAACCAAATCTAACCTGAACTAACTTAAACTAACCTAAACTAACCTAATATTAATAGAAATAAGCGAAATTTTTATCGTTTTTTCAAAAATTATGCTGAACCCCTACACTAACATAATTTAACCTAACCTAAAATAACATAACCTAATCTAATGTGAACAGAAACTACCGAAATCGTGCCATCTTTTAGAAACAAAAAATAGCTGGACCCCTTCTGCTAAACATTGTCCAACAACCTAATTTTATCACTTTTTTTTTTTTTTTTTGAAAATATAGGTGGAAGTATTTTACAATTACTTATCATCTTTATGGATACAGTTTAATACCTGTTCAATACTACATAGACGTAGTATGACCCCCCCCCACGCCCAACGCTTGGACCCCTCCCAACAAAAAGTTCTGGGTACACTCCTGCTGAAATGCTTTGTTTTTATTCCTACCGTAGCTTTAAAACTTTTTTTGGTGCTGCAATTATAGTCCATCGGCTATGATTGAGGAAAAATGCAACGGTCCACTGAGAAGAGCGGGTAGAATCGCTAGTTGTTAGAGAAAGCAATAAAACTAACGATATAATAACGATAATAAGACTGTACGTGGTCTCTAGACACTGTGTCAGGACAAAAAATAATTAATATAATAATTTTCTTACGTTTTCTAATTTTCTAACCAAGCAAATAAACTCATTACTTGGAAATCCTTTCTCCTATTACTTACGACATTGGTGTCATTGTACGAATCCTGTCGTGACTGTCCAATGATGGAAAAATATTATTTTTGTGTGTAATCAGAAACGAAAGTTTAAAATATTAAGAAAAAATATAGTTTAATTTTTTTTTTTAATAAGAGAAAAACGATTCCTATAACTAGGAAGACGTAAAGAAACAAAGAGGTGAAAATCTCTTTTAGAAATAATGGAAATATTCTCGAAGATACGTCTGTCTCGTGCACAATGTGATTTTTATATTTTCGTTTTATTTACTTTGTCAACCGTGGCAAACGATATTCTCTTTTCTTTCTTTAAGTGATTTCATTTTAAAACTTTTTAAAAGATTTTATGCTTCTTCTTCTTCCTTTTTTGCCCCCTGTCTACAGGCACAGTATACTCTCTCTTCATTTTACAGAGACATCTTGCGGCCTCCTTTCTCTTTTAAAAAGACACTCCAACTATAATTCGGAGAAGAAACTAACATTTTCTACTCCTGCCATCATCAATCGGTTAAATTGAAGACGCGGCGATACGTGTGTGCGGAGAAAGTTTTTTTTTTTTTTTTTCATATGAAGAAACACTGTCCACGAACAAAAAAAAGAAAAAAGAAAAAAGAAAGAAAAAAGTTTACAATGATTATACTGCCAAGCCATGACCCAAGAAGACCAGCAAGCGGTACTTTTCTTTTTATTTCAACACAAAAGAATCAAGTTGCTTATACTGTTATATACTGTGTGTATATATAATATAATGTGTATAAATTGTATTGATATACCTACTGCATCTGGTGATTCCATTCAGCGGCGGATCAGAAACGGATTTCAGGGGGAGGCGGTGGGTTGTAATACTGCTACTTAGAGCTACTTTTAAGAGCTCCAAACTCTGTGATGGGTTTTATTTATATATAAAGTAAGAAAGTTTCCTCTTCTGAGGGGGGGGGGGGGAGCGATCGCGCCAATTCCCCCTAGATCAACCATTGACTCCATTTATGCCTAGGAGGGTTAATTTCCCTCTTCTTTCCAAGTGAAAAAGGAAAAATATAATCATCCTTGACCAAGGTCGTGTCCAAGTAAGAGTATTGAGAATAAACTGAAATTAAAGACGAGAGTTGTGATCCATAGACCTATAACCTAACAGAGAAGATAAATAATTATATGTAAATTATTCATGAAATAATTTATGTAATGAAAAAAGTGGTACGGAAAAAAGTAATCAGTGATGCTAACCCGAAAAGTTATAAAATTCCATATCAGAAGAAACAGAAAGTACCACTTTGTTATTGAATTTCCCATGTTATTCTAATTACAAGATAATAATAATAATAATAATAATAATAATAATAATAATAATAATAATAATAATAATAATAATAATAATAATAATAATAATAATAATAATAATAATAATAATAATAATAATAATAATAATAATAATAATCTTACATGATGAAGATGAAACTATTCGGCCTTCTAGGTATGAAGTTTGTGAATAATATTTCCTTAATCGAAAACAAATATATTTTCAGAATTTCAGCATCTTCATCACGTCTTGGTGCCATCACCTCATACTGAGCTTAATGATGCAAAGAAAAACTTTGTCCTCTATACAATTCGCGTGTAATATTTGAAAATTGATTCTCTCTCATTTGACATTTTATTGCCTTTCATTCATTCGTTCATTTTATTTCGGTCCTTGGTGGTTAATTTTTGAGTAACTTTGTTATCACATACTCCACATAACACTTCCTCAGTAACATGAACTGTTCTGACTTGAAAAATCTGGGTAAAATTTGACAATTAACTTTGATTTCATGCCTATAGATCATTCATTGTCTATTTTTCGCCCCTAGAGAAGTTTGTTGGCGTGGATTTACACACACACACACACACACACACACACATATATATATATATATATATATATATATATATATATATATATATATATATATATATATATATATATATATATATATATATATAATACCATATATGTTGGCAATTTCGACGAAAATTCCCATTATGTCTTTCCGAAAAATTAGTGTCAAAAAATTCCACGAATTGAGATTTTTCCTACGGGTTGGCATCACTGTCTGTCATTACATGGTTATTATCGACCTGTAGTAGCCTGAAATGTATAATACACTAATATTTGTCCAAGTGGAGTCGTCAATTTATCTATTTTATGGTTAAATATAGCCATTTTGGTATACTGATTACTTACCTATGTGGTTTAGCTATTAGCTACAATTTTGGCCAATTCGACACTTATAATCGCTAATTTCTAGTCATTTGTCTTAGCAATAATCGAACCTTAGCTTTTACAATCAAAATTTCTATTAGAAAAATGAATTGACACAAAGGGTACCTTGCTCTTTTGCCATCCTTCTATTTGTAACAGTACTTAGGCCTATCCTGCCACACCAGTATCCTACATGTACCGTTCTCAGCTATGCATCACACCCTCACTGCAAATTCAGGTTCAAAAGACTCCCAAAGTTAAGTAAATTCAACGCGGAGTTAATTTCTACGTATATATGATTTATTTCGAGTGTAATTTCAGCTTGAGTTATGTTCATTTAGTGCTGTGCTAGATCAAAAATGCAATCAAAATGTATTCAGAAGTACCTTCGCAAGTATTGGAAGATAAAAATAGTCAATGAATTTTAACACTTCTCGTCAAATCCTGCAAAAAATGTACTCAAATATATTAAGTGTAAATGGCGAAATTGTTAGATTTGAGTACATCAAGTAAAATATAACAGTATCTTTTAAGTGAATGCACTGAGTTTAGGAAATGTTCTGCTTACATTATTATTAAATTCTATAGCTATAGTTTAAAGTAAGTTTGGCTACGTTTTTTTAAAGCTATATTCTGGGAAATTTAGCTGCTTTTTTGAATGCACCTGTTGGCAACAGTGAAATCCATTGATAAATAAAACAATCAAATGAAGAAGGGCCGAGATTACAGTAGCTTCCAGCAAGGGCGCCGATTTCTCTATAAATTTGGGGGGGGGGGCTATTCAGATGCAGAAGGTATATATGTGAGGATTTTGAGACAAATTGCATTCAAATTATGCTAAATATTGTATATTCATAAATACAATAGGGGGCCTACATGAGCTTTGGAGGGGTTCCCCTTGTCCCCCAGGATCGGCGCCCTTGGCTTTAAGGCAGTATTTAAGTTTAAAGATTCCATTTTTCAATTTTTAACTTTCTTTTAAACAAATTTACTTTTAGACAATTTTGTTTGATACGACCGTAAAGTAATGTAGAACAATTTAAATATATCTGGCGCTATTAAACAAATAACATTTCATACAATTTTAATTTAAATAATGCCATTTAGAATGGACTATTCAGCTTAATAGCCAGGCCTAGTGTTGAATTCAGACATATTCAAGGAGGTGAATTGAGCCCCCTCTAGAATATATGTGCGCCCCCTAGAATATCTGTACACATGCACTGAAATATTTGTTTTTCTTCTATTTAATTTCTTCGGAAGTAAAAGTCTTAAAAACAAAGATTTTCTTTAAAGAAAATTAGTTTCTTTGCCCAACCTAATTGTTCTAATTAAAAAACCGCATTCTCATATAAAGTCAAAGTTAAATAAAAACTTGGAAAGTAGATACAGACGTACACAAACGCTTTACAACGTTAATTAAGGGAAAATGGCAATATATTGCTTATTGCAACCGACCCAGACAATAACAAATCGCGAGTTTTGTTAGGACAGATTCTTGCTGCTCTATTGCAATCTAGAACAGGCTCCTCCTTAAATTTTTATTGCCTCCTTTATACAAAAGTCTGAATTCAACACCAAATAACCAGATCATTTTGGTTACAGCTCATACTGTATCTATTGCATGCATTTTAATACAAAAACAATTCTAGTGATAAAGATAATATGGCTCTAGTGATAAAGATAATATGGCTTTAAGATTACAACCAAACCCGCAAAGGTTGAATAGATAGAAACAGAATCAAATGAAGAAGAGCTTATGCTGCGTAATGTAGTAAATCTATCATAATCATAAGAATGTGCAGACATCCGATTTAGAAGAGAGCAAAACCCTTATATGTTTACTATATTATAAAATAAATCATTGAACCCGTGTAATTGTAGGTCTCCACAATGTTAAAGGTTGCTGCTAGCATAAACACACCCATGGTAGGTTAAAGTGTCACTTATTCTCACGGATATTTTAAGGCGCTGCCATATTTTATCTGTACCAGTAACTTAAACTTCATGATTACTGTAAAAATGAAACAAGTAATGTATTGGGATCTATTTTTCAAGTACATAAAATGTGATGGAGCACATGCAATAGTTCATATTATATTCATTATGCATTTTTTATTTACTTTATTGTGATCAACGTAGCACTCGAGTATATGTTTCACCATTTTATACACAAAGTGCATTAAATGATACATAGGCCTACAAGTGTTTTAAATCTTCATTGAACGCGTTTTCTGTTTCATATGTAAAACAGGAGACATGGGCCCAAATTAATAAAATAAAGTTAGATAAGAAGTAAACAGTTGTAGTTGGCTTTTGTATTAGGCCTATTATTATTATTATTATTATTATTATTATTATTATTATTATTATTATTATTATTATTATTATTATTAGTAGTAGTAGTAGTAGTAGTAGTAGTAGTAGTAGTAGTAATATTTATTTATTTATTTATTTATTTATTTATTTATCTCTACTTCTCTCTGAGCAAGCATTGTAGTAATAATGGGACATGCAAGTATATTACTGTTTCTCTGTGTTTTCCTTTATTTTGAGGTTTGCAGGAAGATTTTTTACACTTCCTGAGGTTTGCAGGAAGATTTAAAAGAGATGACGGCACACAAAGACGAATTGTTGGACAAATAAGATTGAAGTTATAAATGAGTGTACAAAATCGATTCCTCCAATCACCGTGTTTCCTTGTTTAATTGAGCTTTATGCTAAAATTGATAATAATGATGATTAAATCATTGTAAGAAAAGTGCATCAACTGTATACAAGATTGCAATGAGGGCTATTAGGTTTTTCCACCACACCCTTCAAATCATATCACTGTATCTTCTTTACATTTTCTTCCCTTCAATTCAAATTTTCTGAAGTGTCTTTTTCAACGTTTTCTGGTTTACTCCGGTATCCGACATTATTATTGGGACAATTTTCAATTTTCCGTTTTCCATTGTTCTTATATCAAGGACTAGTTGTTTCTATTTTTCTTCCTCTCTATGCGCTTTCTGAAAGTTTGTTGAGTTTGGTGTTATGATGCCTATTAAGCGTACCGGTACCTCA